>NC_044385.1:76185416-76798444 GCF_006542625.1 Nomascus leucogenys
CGTGTGTGTCCATGTCCTGAATTCTTTCTTGGCTCGAGACAACCACGGGTGTATCCCCCAGGCAATGGAGCCATTTCATTATGAGGTAAATAATATAAAAATCATTTTTAAATTTTTTTCCAAGAGATGGGATTCTCAGCTGTGTTCCCCAGGCTGGTCTTGAACTGGGCTCAAGTGATCCTCCCGCTTCAGCCTTCGGAGTAGCTGGGACTGCAAGTGTGTGGCACCATTCCCAGATATAAAAATCCTAATTTTATGAAGGATAAAACTGGTGCTTGAACACAGGTACTCAAAAGCAGGTTCTGTGCTTTCCCCTTCACTGGAGAGCCTGTTAAACCTAGTTTGTAAAAATTGCAAAATTTTAAAAGGGATTTTAGAGAGCTTATGATTAAACCCCTTCATTTTATGAATAAGAATACTGAGTTTTTGAGTCCCTTTCTAGATATTGCTAAGGTCTAAGAATTAGAAAACTCAGGCTCTGTGATGCCTAGTTTGCTGTGTACAACTGATGAGTCTCCACTTTTTGAGTGCTGGGGGTGTCTTTTGTTTTTTTGATTCCTAAAATTAGGTGTTTAGATGATTTCTAAGATGCTTTTAAGCCCAGTATTTCTATTCCTACCCCATAAATTTTATTACCATTTATTGCCTATATATATATTGGTAAGACAGATGCAGACTAATGTTAACTGCCTTAAACTTTTATATTTTAAACTTGGGTAGGTATGGTAACAAGTGTGTCTTATTCTTGGTTTTTTACTAAGTCCTATAAAAGTATGGTTTTGTTGTAAGGTTAGGAACTGCATAGAGAGGTGGACCACTCTAATATATCATTGGTTAGAGTTCATAAAGTGATATAAACCCTTTCTAGAGAGAAACCTAGTCATCTTTTTCAAGAGCCTTAAAAATGTCCTTACTGTTTGACCCAGAAGTACATTTAAAGGAACTGTCTAAGGAAATAATTAGAGCTGTGGAGCAAGACTTTTCTCTATAAGGTGTTTATGTAAATGTTACAATACCAAAAGAAAAAAAAACCCACAAACAAAACAACACAGCAACAAGAACAAACCCATAAATAAGCAATAAGAAAGCATATCCACAACATGGACTGTCGTGTTTTTCTAGAACATATAATGATAGGGGAAAGGCATGTAATAACATAAGGGGATAGGATACAAAATTGTGTTTTGCTACCAGTTTTGTTAAAATGTGTACACATGCACGGACACATGGGATTGGAATAAAGACACCAAAATAATAGTAGTGGTGATTTCTTGCTGATGTGATTATGGGTGGCTTTTTCTCTGTATTTTCTGAATTTTCTATAATAAAAACAAATTACTTTCATAATTTAAGAAGGCACAAAAACTAGTTGCATGGATAACTTCAGTTTCAGTATGGTATCAGTATTTTATGGTTTTAATTGTAAGAATATTTAACATGAGACCTATCCTCTACACAAATTTCTAAGTGTACAGTACAGTAGTGTTAACTATAGACATGAGCAGATCTCTGAAACTTACTTTTATGTGTCTTTTATAAACTATTTATCATACCTTCTAGAATAACAGCACCTGGCCGGGTGCAGTGGCTCAGGCCTGTAATCGCAGCACTTTGGGAGGCTGAGGTGGGCGGATCACCTGAGGTCAGGAGCTCAAGACCAGCCTGGCCAAAATGGTAAAACCCTGTCTCTACTAAAAATACAAAAAATTAGCTGGGCATGGTGGCAAGTGCCCGTAATCCCAGCTACTTGGGAGGCTAAGGCAGGAGAATCACTTGAACCCAGGAGGCGGAGGTTGCAGTGAGCCAAGATCGCACCATTGCACTCTAGCCTGGGTGACAAGAGCAAAACTCTGTCTCAAAAAAAAAAAAGCAGGAAAGAGTCCAGGCTAAACTGTGGTACGGAGAAGAGAATGAAGGAAAATGAAAAAGTTTTTCTTAGTGCTCTGAACTAGCGAGGTAATGAGTGACCTGGTTTATATTTTTGAGAATTTCACCTTAGTCTGACAACCCTTTTTTCTGAGTAGGTGTACTTTCCAATCTAGTGAACGTTCTGTACTACCTCTATTTTTCCTTGTCAGGATCTCTGCTAGAAATATCTTGGAAATTTTACCTACTGTTCATTCTAGGATAATGCCAGAAAAGGTTGGTTACTTACTGTCTTATATGGACACATAGGTAACTTTTATATTGTTTGCAAGAGCCACATAACAATTATTTTAGATACTATATGTAATATATTAATTTTCATTTTTAGAGGTATTGAAACCTGGTATTTCTTTGTCCTGTTTTGATCATATTCGTCACAGAGGTGCTGTATGTAATATATTAATTTTCATTTTTAGAGATCATATCTGAAACCTGATCTCTGTATCTTACTTTGTCCTGTTTTGATCATATAAGTCACCGGGACAGTGAAAAGAATGAAGAGTAATAACACATTGATACAGAGTATTTAAAATAAGAACTTTGTAAATAATTTTCATATACCTTTTAAAATAGCTATACAAATGAGGAGAGAAACTAGTATGTATAAATGGTTTGTCAGAGGTTACAGAACTGAGAGCCAGACAAGTATGTCAGTCTCCTCACAGGTCTGGATTCAGAGACTTCCAGTAATACATTAAGAAAAAATTTTATGAAAGATGAAACCATAGGCTGGGCATGATGGCTCATGCCTGTAATCCCAGCACTTTGGGAGGCCAAGGCAGGAAGATGCTTGTGGCCAGGAGTTTGAGACCAGCCTGGCCAACATGGCGAAACCCCGTCTCTATTAAAAACATAAAAATGAGCCTGACGTGGTGGCAGGCACCTGTAATCTCAGCTACTTGGGAGGATGAGGCAGGAGAATCGCTTGAACCCAGGAAGAGGAGGCTGCAGTGAGACGAGATCGCACCATTGCACTCCAGCCTGGGTGACAGAGCAAGACTGTCTCAAAAATAAAAAACAAAAACAAGAACAAAAACCATACTACAGCAGATTAAACTTCTTATGAGGTTTATATTTAGCTAATGTTTTCAAAGTTTTACTTTTTAAACTCAATATGGTTTTTTTATAATTGGCTTGTTTTTCCACCTGTTTTATTGTGAAAATGTTCAAACAGAGAAAACTCAGAAGAATATTAAAGTATTCTTACATCCTCTACCTAGATTTTAATAGTTGTTAATTAGACCCTTACTTAGTTTCAAGAAAACATTTATTAATGGATCTCTCTCTTTTTTTTTGAGATGGAGTCTCTGTCATCCAGGCTGGAGTGCAGTGGTGCGATCTTGGCTCACTGCAACCTCTGCCGCCGGTGTTCAAGTGATTCTCCTGCCTCAGCCTCCCGAGTAGCTGGTATTACAGGCATGTGCCACTGCTCCCGGCTAATTTTTGTATTTTTAGTAGAGACAGGGTTTCACCATCTTGGCCAGGCTGATCTTGAACTCCTGACCTCATGATCCATCTGGCTCGGCTTTCCAAAGTGCTGGGATTACATGCATGAGCCAATGCACCCGGCCTAATGGATCTCATACTAAAGTACAGTAAGGTGCAGTGGCTCATGCCTGTAGTCCCAGCTACTCTGGAGGCTGAGTTGGGATAATATAGTACACTATTTGAAAATAAGATTAACTAGTATGCTGAGAGGAAATGATTTTTTTAATGAGCCATTTTATTATAGGAATTATTTTGAAGTAACATTTGTGGCTGTCTCAGTTCAGTAAAGCTTAGCATAATTTAATGTCTATGAAGTGAGTTTCAGTGTTTGCTGTCTAGCCACCTGATAGATACTTAGGTACTGTTTTGAAATTCTTGCCTTCAAAGATGCCTCAAAACAGGATGGAAATTTGAGTTAAATCCTTAAGATAAAAAGCATTATATATTTATTGGCTTTTCTTTTTGTTCCCTAATGGGAAATGAAAAAAACAAAAAACAAAAACATGGGTAATATTTTGAACAACTTTATATTGCCAACAGCTAGTGGAATTTAAAACCTTAGTAGGAAAGTTTCTTTTACTAATAGATTTTATAAGGAGAAAATGAACTTTTGTTTCAGAGTGAATGAATGAGTACCTTTTGCAGTATCATTTTGGGTTGATCTCTTAAAAGAATTCTAGAAGGAAGAAGTCCAATACATATATATAAACTCTTATTATGACACCTTTACTTTGTAAGTATTGGCTTTTCCGTTTTTATTATTTTAGTGGTTGTGTTATGGTTCTCATTTATAGAAGCCGTTGTTGCCAAATACTAATTGAGGTAGGATTGATAAAGCACTTTTTGTAATCCTTCTTGTTTGTGGATAGCTTGACAATTTGTTCAAAAAAATAAACCCACAGTGGTGGTATGCAACTTTGTTAAAACCGTAAACCAAAAAGTGAATTTCATTGTATGTAAATTTAAAAGTATGTTAGAAAATATCAATATGGCAGGAGAACAAAGTTGACTTTTTTCCGCAACTAATGTCTACTACCACCTCTCTGGAAACTTTAAAAAGTGAAACTTTAAAAAGTTGTCAGCTTTTAAAATTGTTGGTATAAAACATTTGGGAAGTTTTTAATTGGTGGGAAAAGGTATTTGTGCTTCAAAATTTAAGACTTTTCTAAGTATTCAGAAACATTCAAAGGAAGAAATGAATTTTGGAAAACTTGTTTGCCTTTATGTGCTTAATGTGACTTAAATTTGAAATTTGAACAGTGAATAATAATTTTGTTTACATAAAGTTTTTTGACTTCTATATTAGGAAAAAAACTAGCTTGAGGCCAGGTGCAGTGCCTCATGCCTGTATAATCAGCACTTTGGGAGGCTGAGTCCAGATTGCTTGAGCTCAGGAGTTTGAGACCAGCCTGGGCAACATGCCGAAACATCGTCTATACAAAAAAAGTACAAAAATTAACTGGGAATGGTAGCATGTACCTGTAGTACCAGCTACTCATGAGGCTGAGGTGCGGGGATCACCTGAGCCTGGGGAGGTCGAAGCTACAGTGAGCTGTGTTAGGGCCACTGCATTCCAGCCTGGGCAACAGAGTGATACTCCCTCAAAAAAAAAAAACAAAACAGACTGGGCACACTGGCTCACGCCTGTAATCCCAGCACTTTAGGAGGCTGAGGCCAGTGGATCATTTGAGGTCAGGAGTTCAAGACCAGCCTGGCCAACATAACGAAACCCTGTCTCTACTAAAAACACAAAAATTAGCCAGGTGGTAGTGGTGCATGCCTGTAATCCTAGCTACATGGGAGGCTGACCCAAGAGAATCGCTTGAGCCTAGGAGGCGGAGGTTGCTAGTGGGGAGGTTGCCAGTGAGCCAAGATGGCGCCACTGCACTCCAGTCTGGGTGAGACCCTGTCTTAAAAAAAAAACAACAAAAAGGCCAGGTGCGGTGGCTCACGCCTGTAATCCCAACTCCTTGGGAGGCCAAGGAGGGCGGATTACCTGAGGTCAGGAGTTTGAGACCAGCCTGACCAACATGGTGAAACTCTGTCTCTACTAAAAATACAAAAATTAGCCGGGTGTGGTGGCAGGCACCTGTAATCCCAGCTACTCAGGAGGCTGAGGCAGGAGAATTGCTTGAACCCAGGAGGCGGAGGTTGCAGTGAGCTGAGATGGCGCCATTGCACTCCAGCCTGGGCAACAAGAGCGAGACTCCCTCTCAAAAGAAGAAGAAACAACCAGAAACCCTGAAAAAGAGGTGGAGGGGATGTATGCTTTTTTAGTTCATGTCAAAGGAGCAAGCTGGGTTGATTACTTCAGATTTTGTGTTAGCCATACTTTAAGATTCTGTAAGTTACTTTGCTGTGAAGAGTACCTTTTATTTATGCTATTAAAAGCTTTAACTTACATTATCCTTCAAAACTTTGGAGGCAACAAAGATGTCTACCATGGTTTCTTGGATCAGGTATTAGTCACTTGTGGAAGTGGTCACATAGTTTTGTCTTAGAGAAAGTTTTGAGTATAAAGAGAAGGCATAGGCAGGGCGTGGTGACTCACACCTATAATCTCAGCACTTTGGGAGGCCGAGGCGGGTGGATCACCTGAGGTCAGGAGTTCAAGACCAGCCTGGCCAACATGGCAAAACCCTGTCTCTACTAAAAATACAAAAATTAGCCTGGCATGGTTGTAGGCGCCTGTAATCCCAGCTACTCTGGGAGGCTAAGGCAGGAGAATCACTTGAACCCGGAAGGCGGAGGTTGCAGTGAGTTGTGATTACGCCACTGCACTCCAGCATGGGCAACAGTGCAAGACTCCATCTCTAAAAAAAAAGAGAGAGAAGGCATAAAACTAAAGGAAGAAAGGAAGAAGAGAAAAGGAAATATTTAGATTTTGTTTTTGTTTTTTTGTGATGGAGTTTCACTCTTGTGCGATCATGGCTCACGGCAACCTCTGCCTCACGGGTTCAAGCGATTCTCCTGCCTCTGCCTCCTGAGTAGCTGGGATTACAGGCATGCGCCACCACGCCTGGCTAATTTTGTATTTTTAGTAGAGACGGGGTTTCTCCATGTGGGCCAGGCTGGTCTCGAACTCCCGACCTCATCTGCCCACCTTGGCCTCCCAAAGTGCTGGGATTACAGGCGTAAACCACCACGCTCGGCCGGAAATATTTAGATTTTAAAGTGAATGAAAATAAGAATCTTTAAATTATAAACCAAAATTTGTAAGTTAAATCACTAAAAATGAAATTAGAGGATCTATTGTAATTTTGATGCAATTTTTTTAAAAAAGAGACTTTCCAAATAGTATTTTTTCCCCCTCTGGTTCATTTTAAGAGCTGTATGTTGATCATGACCTTGGGATGACTGTTTATTATTTCTAAGTTTTCCTGTGTGTGACATTTTCCTTTTCACTTTTGATCGCATTTGTTAGCCTGAAAATTCTTCTCGGCCCCTGTTGTCGTATCCTCAATTTTCTTCGTAGTTTCTCTTTGCCTTTGGTGCCCTTTTTCTCCTCCTCATCCCACCCAATTACTTGGTGTATTCTTTGTTTTCTTCTTATTTAATATGCTTGGATAGTATTCTCTGGAAGTATTAACATTGCAAGGATGAGTAAATTAGTTTTCTTTTATTGAGTGTTGCCCTTACCACTTTCCTGTTTCTATTGCCTTCTCAAAAGTCTGGCCTTTGTGTTGAATTCTTAGGCAAAAGATGATAGTAATGGAAGTGAAAAGTGTGGAGCAGGACTGGGGTTGGCAGATCATTTCATTGTTCTGAAAGTTTGTGTCTTACAGCTGCGTGGTAACCTCTTTCAGAAGACAAACTAAGTTTAGTCTTTATAGCCATTCTCTTTCCAGTGCTTTTCAAAGGTTATATGATTTGTCATATCACAAAGGATTTTTCAGAAAAATCAGCTAATTACACCTTTTTTTTTGCAATATGACACTAAATTTGAGACAGAATAATCTTTGCTTTAGTTCTCCCTATATTATATATTATAAATACATGTATGTTACAATCTAATATAAAACCATAAACTGGCTGGGCGTGGTGGCTCACACCTGTAATCCTAGCACTCTGGGAGGCTGAGGTGGGTGGATCACCCGAGGTCAGGAGGTTGAGATCAGCCTGGGCAACATGGTGAAACCCTGTCTCTAGCAAAAAATACAAAAATTAGCCGGGCATGGTGGTGGGCACCTGTAGTTCCCAGCTACTCAGGAGGCTGAGGCAGGGGAATTGCTTGAACCTGGGAGGCAGAGGTTGCAGTGAGCCGACATTGTGCCACTGCTCTCCAGCCTGGGTGACGAAGCGAGACTCTGTCTCAAAAAAAAAAAAAAAAAAAAAAAAATAGGGCCCAGCGCGGTGGCTCATGCCTGTAATCCCAGCACTTTGGGAGGCCGAGGCAGGTGGATCATGAGGTCAGGAGTTCAAGACCAGCCTGTCCAAGATGGTGAAACCCCGTGTCTATTAAAAATACAACAAAGTTAGCCGGGCGCGGTGGCTGGTGCCTGTAATCCCAGCTACTCGGGAGGCTGTGGCAGGAGAATTGCTTGAACCTGGGCAGTAGAGATTGCAGTGAGCCGAGATTGCACCACTGCACCCCAGCCTGG
Source organism: Nomascus leucogenys (assembly GCF_006542625.1). NCBI lineage: Eukaryota > Metazoa > Chordata > Mammalia > Primates > Hylobatidae > Nomascus > Nomascus leucogenys. Next base: position 76,193,432 of record NC_044385.1, read on the forward strand.
GTGACAGTGAGACTCTGTCTCAAAAAAAAAAAAAAAAAAAAAAAGGCCAGGCATGGTGGCTCACCCCTGTAATCCCAGCAGTTTGGGAGGCGAGTGGATCGCCTGAGGTCAGGAGGTTGACACCAGCTTGGCCAACATGGTGAAACCCTGTCACTACTAAAAATACAAAAATCAGCTGGGCATGGTGGCAGGCGCCTGTAATCCCAGCTACTCTGGAGGCTGAGGCAGAACTGCTTGAACCCGGGAGGCAGAGGTTGCAGTGAGCCAAGATCGCACCATTGCACTCCAGCCTGGGTGACGAGTGAGACTTAGTCTCAAAAAAAAAAAACACAAAAAAGCCATAAACTAATTAACCCTGCAAGCTCAGCTTGTCTTTTAAATACTGTTTACCTTCTAAATAGAGTGCAGTCATGTATGGCTGTTGAAATTACTGTTAAAAAAGTATTTGCTTTTTTTTTTTTTTGAGACAGAGTCTTGCTCTGTCGCCCAGGCTGGAGCGCAGTGGCGCTGTCTCCGCTAACTGCAAGCTCCGCCTCCTGGGGTCACACCATTCTCCTGCCTCGGCCTCCCAAGTAGCTGGAACTACAGGCGCCCGCCACCACACCCAGCTAATTTTTTTGTATTTTTAGTAGAGACGGGGTTTTACCGTGTTAGCCAGGATGGTCTTGATCTCCTGACCTTGTGATCCGCCTGCCTCGGCCTCCCAAAGTGCTGGGATTACAGGCATGAGCCACCCGTGCCTGGCCAGTTATTCACTTTTTATTATAGATGGCCTACTGATTAAGTCCTATGTTATTATTTTGTTGATAATGTGATATGTGTATATGTGTATATATCCCTGAGTAAACTGAATGTAGAAATATGTAGTACTCTTTGGTTTTATAACTATAGAGATAAATGTATATTTAAAATAAACTTGTGGCCTGATGCAGTGGCTCACACCTGTGATCTCAGTGCTTTGCGAGGCTGAGGCAGGAGGATTGCTTGAGGCCAGCTAGTGAGACCTGGTCTCTACAAAAAAAAAGTAGCCAGGCGTGGTGGTGCATGCCTGTGGTCTTAGCTACTTAGGAAGCTGAGGCAGGAGGAGTGCTTGAGCCCAGAAGTTTGAGGCTGCAGTAAGCTATAATTAGGCCACTGTACTCCAGCCTGGACAACAGAGCAAGACCCTGTCTCTCAAAAGAAGAACTAAAAATAGTAAACCTGCATTGAGAAATGGTATTGCCTACATTAGGGATCTCAAATATTTTGGTCTTAGGACACTTTTACACTCTTAAAAATTGAGAATCCTGGCCTGTAATCTCAGTGTTTTGGCAGGCTGAGGTGGGAGGATCACTTGAGCCCAGCAATTTGAGACTAGCCTAGGCAATATGGTGAGACCTCATCTCTACAAAAAAAAACTAGAAAGAAAAAAAAATTAGCTGAGTGTGATGGTGCATGCCTGTAGTCCCAGCTACTCGGAGGTTGAGGCAGGAGGATGGCTTGAGTCCAAGAGGCAGAAGTTGCAGGGGACTGAGATTGCACCACTGTACTCCAGCCTGGGTGAAAGAGCTGTCTCAAAAAAAAAAAAAAAAAAAAAAAAAAAAATTGAGAATCCCAAGAACTTTGTTTGTACTGTCGATATTTCCTCTATTATAAATTAAAACAATTTTTTAAAAATACTCATTTAAAATAACAATGATAAAGCCATTACCAGTTAACAAATAATTTAGGAAAATAACTATTTTCCAAAACAAAATTAAGAGAAGCATGGCATTGCAATAGAGGCCTGTAATGAATGGCTATTTAATAGAAGACAGCTGGAGTCTTTTGTCTGCTTCTGTATTTAACCTGTTGCAATAAATTATTTTGGTTGAAATATACGAAGAAGCCTGGGTGTGGTGGCTCATGCCTGTAATTCCAGCACTTTGGGAGGTGGAGGTGGGAGGATTGCCTGAGGGCTGGATTTCTAGACCTGCCTGGGCAACATAGTGAGACCCTGTCTATAAAAGAAAAAAAATCTACAGCCGAGTGCGGTGGTTCACGCCTGTAATCCCAGCACTTTGGGAGGCCGAGGTGGATGGATCACCTGAGGTCAGGAGTTCAAGACCAGCCTGGCCAACATGGTGAAACCCCGTTTCTACTAACAATATTAGCCAGGCGTGGTGGTATGTGCCTGTAGGCCCAGCTACTTGGGAGACTGAGGCAGGAGAATCGCTTGAACTTGGGAGGTGGAGGTTGCAGTGAGCCAAGATAGCGCCACTGCACTCCAGCCTGGGTGACAGAGTCAGATTCTGTCTCAAAAAAAAAAACCAAAACAACAACAACAAAAAACACTAAAACCAAAAATTAGCCAGGCATGGTGGTGCACACCTGTAGACTGTAGTTACTTGGGAGGATCCCACTTGAGCCCAGTAATTCAAGGCTGTAGTGAGCTATGATCATGCCAGTGCACTCCAGCTTGGGTGACAGAGTGAGACACCCCAGCTCTTAAAAAAAAAGGAAATACACAAAAATCTAGGCTTACACAGATATGTAGTTGGTAAAGGAAAGGAATATTATTTAAATAGCCTTTTCAGGTAATTTAATCTTTTTTTTTTTTTTTGAGGCAAGGTCTCTCTCTGTTGCCCAGGCTGAAGTGCAGTGGTGCTGTCTTGGCTCAGTGCAGCGTCTGCCTCCTGGGCTTAAGGGATTCTCATACCTCAGCCTCCCAAGTAGTTGGGACTACAGGCGCATGCCACCATGGCTGGCTAATTTTTTTGGTGATTTTTTGTAGAGGTGGAGTTTTGCTGTGTTGCCCATACTGGTCATGAACTCCTGAGGTCAAGTGGTCCACTCTCTGCAGCCTCCCAAGTGTTAGGATTACAGGCGTGAACCACTGCTCCCAGCCTGAATCTTCTTTGATACTATACAAAAACTCAGCAAGTGCTAGTTTCTTTGTTGGAGTATGGAATCTGAAATTGTTTATGAACCTGTTGGTCTTTCGTGAACTTCAAATGGATCTTTTACCCATGCCTGATTTATAACATGCATTAGTGACTTGAAATAGTATTCACTGTGTTTTGCAGATCTCCAAATATTGACACATTCCATTATACAGTACTCCTTTCCCCTCAGAAAATCCTCACATTGATTAATATCACTACCCATCTCATCATAAAAGTCTTTAATTAATGGGAAGCTGTCAGGCTCATAAATATCAAATGTTTTCCAAAATTCTAATTTTTACATAAAACTCAGCCTTTTCATTAGCAAGAGATACTGTCAATTGTTTTCTTTGAAGTAGCAAGCTCATTTTTTTTTCCCAAGAAAATGTCAGGTAGCTAAGTCTGAATAGCCATAGCTTATCATTTGTTCTTTCAGAAGGTAAAAATGGTGTTCCATGAAAAAAAGCAGCTGGTTTAACTTGGAGCTCATCACTTAAGTGCTTTTTCTCCAGACAACATCTGCCGGTATGCAGAAGTGCTTTATGTGTACTGCCTATTTTGTCACACAATATATTAAAAAGCTGTACACAGGCTCAAGACTTAATAAAATAAATAATTTTTACTGCTGCATCAAGAACATTCTTAAGTGAAACCAGTATTCCAACCCCAATTTGGGTGGTGATGAAGAATACAATTCAGTGCTTCTTACAGCTTTGCTCGATCCCTACTAAGGCTTCAGCAGTGTCTACACACCATTGCTTTTACACCATTGGTACAAATGTTGACATGGTGCAAAAAGCAAGTAACATCTTAGTGTTATTACAAAAATAGTTTTGATCTCACAGATGCCCTGAAAGAGGGACATCCAGGTTTCTGCCCACCACGTTGTGAAAATTGATGATTCTAGATAATACAAAATGGCTTCTATTACTGTTCTGGTGGTTTAAAAACAACAAAAAACCTCATTTAGTTCTCTACCTAGAAGAGTGAATTGCAACTCTCACCTTGTGCTTTTACCTGTGATTTTAAAAATTGTAATCTTGCTTTTGAAACAGAAAAATATGCCAATTCATAATAAAGTCTACATGAGAGTACGTTTGGATTTATATTTCTGTGCTTCTTTCTTTTATATAACATACCATTTTATATTTGTGGGCCCAGAGTAAAGAGCTCATTCTGTTACAGACACTGAATAGCCTTGTTTTTGTCAGTAGTCAGCTCTGTTTTAAAACAATTGCTTGGGTCCTGCTGGCTCAACTTGCAGTTGTCCTAGTCCTGAGTCTGTCTTAGCCAAAGACTGTTGTTGGAAAGCCCACACAAAGGCCTTGTGTATAGGATGCCCTACTGTTAAAGGAGCATGTTTTAGTCTCAGCGGATTAAATTTGCTTTGGTGTGCATTCCCTTACCAAATTTCTCACTTCTTTGTTTGGCTGGTTATTTCAGTGAAAAATCATTTTAATGTGAAGACAGTTTCTTCTAATTATTACATAGTCCTAGTGGTGACGATTATTGGAGTAAAATAATTTTTTTTTTTCTGGTAGGATGTGATGGAGCTGCTTGAAGAAGATCTCACGTGCCCTATTTGCTGTAGTCTGTTTGATGATCCACGGGTTTTGCCTTGCTCCCACAACTTCTGCAAAAAATGCTTAGAAGGTATCTTAGAAGGGAGTGTGCGGAATTCCTTGTGGAGACCAGCTCCATTCAAGTGTCCTACATGCCGTAAGGAAACTTCAGCTACTGGAATTAATAGCCTGCAGGTTAATTACTCCCTGAAGGGTATTGTGGAAAAGTATAACAAGATCAAGATCTCTCCCAAAATGCCAGTATGCAAAGGACACTTGGGGCAGCCTCTCAACATTTTCTGCCTGACTGATATGCAGCTGATTTGTGGGATCTGTGCTACTCGTGGAGAGCACACCAAACATGTCTTCTGTTCTATTGAAGATGCCTATGCTCAGGAAAGGGATGCCTTTGAGTCCCTCTTCCAGAGCTTTGAGACCTGGCGTCGGGGAGATGCTCTTTCTCGCTTGGATACCTTGGAAACTAGTAAGAGGAAATCCCTACAGTTACTGACTAAAGATTCAGATAAAGTGAAGGAATTTTTTGAGAAGTTACAATACACACTGGATCAAAAGAAGAATGAAATTCTGTCTGACTTTGAGACCATGAAACTTGCTGTTATGCAAGCATATGACCCAGAGATCAACAAACTCAACACCATCTTGCAGGAGCAACGGATGGCCTTTAACATTGCTGAGGCTTTCAAAGATGTGTCAGAACCCATTGTATTTCTGCAGCAGATGCAGGAGTTTAGGGAGAAAATCAAAGTTATCAAGGAAACTCCTTTACCTCCCTCTAATTTGCCTGCAAGCCCTTTAATGAAGAACTTTGATACCAGTCAGTGGGAAGACATAAAACTAGTCGATGTGGATAAACTTTCTTTGCCTCAAGACACTGGCACATTCATTAGCAAGATTCCCTGGAGCTTTTATAAGTTATTTTTGCTAGTCCTTCTGCTTGGCCTTGTCATTGTCTTTGGTCCTACCATGTTCCTAGAATGGTCATTATTTGATGACCTGGTAACTTGGAAAGACTGTCTTTCAAACATCAGTTCCTATCTGACTAAATCAGCCGATTTTATAGAACAATCAGTTTTTTACTGGGAACAGGTGACAGATGGGTTTTTCATTTTCAATGAAAGATTCAAGAATTTTACTTTGGTGGTACTGAACAATGTGGCAGAATTTGTGTGCAAATATAAACTATTATAAAATCTGTTTCAAGTATGCAGTTCTCTTTTGTTAGAAATTGTTAGAGAATAGAGAGTGGTAATTCAGATTTGGTCGACGATTCTAGTCACATATTTTCCTCCAAAAGTATTCCTTCCAAAAATAATCTATACATGTTCAAATTAGGTAGCATAAAGATAAAAGTGAAATTTAGTAGTATAGGCCTGAACCTTTTTTTGTTTAAAGGGTGCTTTTGAAGTAAGCATCCACCCCAAATGTTGGTTGTATTTATGCTGTGATAAAAATAGGTGAGAGATCGTATGTTCTAGTATTGTATTGATGGAAGTATAGGTAGTATAGTAGTGATTGTTCATCAATCATGCAGTAAAGACCACTTTTTTTTTTTTTTTGAGATGGAGTCTTGCCCTGTCGCCCAGGCTGGAGTGCAGTGGTGCAGTCTTGGCTCACTGCAGCCTCCACCTCCCAGGTTCAAGTGATTCTCCTGCCTTAGCCTCCTGAGTAGCTGGGATTACAGGTGCGTGCCACCACGCCCAACTAATTTTTTGTATTTTTAGTTGAGACAGGGTTTCACTGTCTCTCAAGACCATCCTGTTAGCCAAGATGGTCTTGATCTCCTGACCTCGTGATCCGCCTGCCCCGGCCTCCCAAAGTGCTGGGATTACAGGTGTGAGCCACTGTGCCTGGCCAAAGACTACTCTTAAAGCACCTTTTTGACAGTGAACATGCTCTAAAAAAGGAAAGATATTGTAGAAGATTTCACACACAAACACACGTGTGCAGGAGACAACTGGGGGTATTGAAGGTACTAATTAATTAGATTTCCAAAATTTTCTACAGAGAGTTAATTATCACCAAAATGTGAATGGTACATACAAAACCTGGCATTTTCTTGTTATAAGTTTACATTTTTAGGAGAGTGGAGCTTTCAATCTGCCCTTTTCTCCTTTGTTTTTGTAGTTTTCACCAAAGATGATCAACTAGAAATGTTAAGTGGCTATGCAAGCAAAAGCATAGATAGGTTAAAAAAAAAAAGGATCAGGTGGCTGGGCATGGTGGCTCATGTCTATAATCTCAGCATTCTGGGACAGTGATGTGGGAAGATTATTTGAGGCTAGAAGTTCCAGTTCGAAACCAGCTTCATAAACATAACGAGACCCAGTCTCGACCAAAAAAAAAAATATATATATATATACACACAAACACACACATATATACGCATACATATATATACATATATATATGTATATATAGAACACATGGCAAGAGCAGGAAATGGGAAGACTACCTTTATTCTGGCAGCTATGTGTTATTTTGTTCCAAAGATGGCAAGTGTACAACCAAACCAATCCACTTGCTTACAGAAAGAATGTTTAGTGTAGTTAAGACTAATTTGACAACAGATAAAACAGTCTGTCAGCTATTACAAAGTACAAAGTAATCAGCTGAACACTAATGCTGTTGTCTGCTCACATGAGATAAAGATACCCTCTCATGGAATAAAAAAACTCACCTTGCTTAGAATTCATATAACAAAGAAGTAACCTTGTAACTGCTCTCTAGTCTGCCTTATTTCTGTCATAGAGTAAGATATTCCTCGAAAGCCCATTAAGTGGAATAGACTTTCTGAAAATAAGAGATCTTTACCTCAGTCCTCCTTTAATTTGGTTGAGAGGAGGTAATGAAAATGGGGACAGGATAAAAGGTGGCAACTAAATTTAAAGCACAGAAGAAATGATTTCCTTCTAGCTATGAGAATAGTCAAATTGAGCTTGCCAGGCGAGGTAATGGCTGTCTCGTTCCTGACATGTAATTCATGATTTAGCCACTAAATTGCTAAGGAGATCATAAGAAATTAAGAAAAACGTTTAAGTCTAGCCTCTGTGTGGTAGACAGGTATGGGGAGGGAGAATGCTTTTCCCCTCCCAGTAATTAAAAAATTATATATGTATATATATATATATATATATATAGTTTTACTAGGTTTTCTTGGATAATTTTTTAAATGTAAGACAGGAAAGGGATCTATTTGATGTCTATCTTCAGATATATTGGCAGTTTTCCTTAAACTACTTAGTTCCTCATCTGTTGCTTTTTCATTTTGTATACTGCAAGTTCCCAGGCAACTCGAATTTGCAAACACAGCCATGGATACGCTATTTACCTTAGTTTCCTGGGAATCTAAGTCTGGTTTTTGTTATTCTTCCCTCCCCTCCGTTGTATAATCATGTATAACTAGCAACATTTATGGTTATAGGTTGATTTCCTAAGTGTGGCTGATGGTAGTAGCCTCTAGTTTGAAGTGAGGGAAGAATGAGTAGTCCGGAACTGGTCACTTTGAATTTGGGAGGGAAGATATTCACGACAAGGTTTTCTACGATAAAGCAGTTTCCTGCTTCTCGGTTGGCATGCATGTTAGATGGCAGAGACCAAGAATTCAAGATGGTTGGTGACCAGATTTTTGTAGACAGAGATGGTGATTTATTTAGTTTCATCTTAGATTTTTTGAGAACTCAGCAGCTTTTATTACCCACTGACTTTTCAGACTATCTTAGGCTTCAGAGAGAGGCTCTTTTCTATGAACTTCGTTCTCTAGTTGATCTCTTAAACCCATACCTGCTACAGCCAAGACCTGCTCTTGTGGAAGTGCATTTCCTAAGCCGGAACACTCAAGCTTTTTTCAGGGTGTTTGGCTCTTGCAGCAAAACAATTGAGATGTTAACTGGGAGGATTACAGTGTTTACAGAACAACCTTCAGCGCCGACCTAGGGTGTTTGGCTCTTGCAGCAAAACAATTGAGATGTTAACTGGGAGGATTACAGTGTTTACAGAACAACCTTCAGCGCCGACCTGTAATAGTAACTCTTTCCCTCCTCAGATGACCTTACTTCCACTGCCTCCACAAAGACCTTCTTACCATGACCTGGTTTTCCAGTGTGGTTCTGACAGCACTACTGATAACCAAACTGGAGTCAGGTATTTTGTACTTTGCAGTATTTCTCTTGTATACCAGTTTGTGATGTTTTCTCTAAAAACTTGAAGTTCCTCAGGCCTGTAACTTCTCCTGGAAAAGATGATTCTTCAAAATAATGTTTTGGAGTAATCAGTGGAGTTGGGTAGAATGACCAAATAATTATTTTCCAAACTGGGATACTTTTTAGAGTGAAAGGGGCTATTATTAGGTGGGACAAAAGGAATAAATGAAGACTGCCCAGAAAAAACTGAGACTATGGACATTCAAATCATGGGAGAAAATAATTTTATATATTATGTTCCATTGCTAATGAATTTGACTTAGAAAAGAATTGCATTTTTTTTTTTTTTTTTTCCTGAAGACAGAATTGCCTTATTTTTAAGAGATTCTTTCAGTGGTTCACATAAAGTCAAGTCTCGCTCACTGGTTTCTCTTGAGTTCCTTACACACTATATAATTTGTTCTTTCAGTTCTTATGATTCAACTACTGTTTTTCCTTCAGCTGACTTTATTTTTAAACACCCTTACAGACAGATATATCTCATGGCAAATTTGGTATCCTGTTACAGCCTTGGCTCTTAAACAACTCAAAATATTGGGATAGGCTGTCAGTATGTTAAGGATAGTTGCTCCTGAGTCAATTCTTCACTTACTCCCTCTGTTGTTCTTGGCTGGATCCTAACGCTGATTTCCACTCTGCTGTCACAAACATTTTTTCCCCCCGTAAAATGTCTTAATGCTGTCCTACCATTATTTTACCAACTGTGAAAGCTGGCTTTAATTTTTAGGAGGAAAAGAAAAGCCTGCATGTGTTCTTTATTGGTATCATTTAAAATATACTTTTTTTTTTTGTGGTAAACGTAGGCGTATTTTAAGATATTTTCTTAACTTCAGCAGTAGCCAACAGGAAGGATAACAGTGTCTCTCTCTCTTAATGACACACTCCTTGGTTTTGCTTACCAGCTGGAGGACACTAGGTAGTATAACCGAGTATGACAATTCTTAAGTGTTTACATTTTATAACTTCCTGTCCTTCCAAAGAGGTTGAAATGTCATTTTGGGAAAAGAGAGCCAGTCAAGCTAGTAGGCTGATTGTGAAGAAAATCTAATACCTTATCTTTATCTCAAACCTCTGTACAACTTTATTTTCATTGATGGGATACTTTAACAAAAATGAAAATTTTTTTGGTTTTTAAAATTTGAGTGATTATGACCTCTTTGGTGATCATGCTTCAAAAAGACAGAAAAAACTGTCATTGATTTTTAAGAAGAAACACACTAGGTCAAAAGATGATGTCCTGGAAATACGAAATACTCTTTAAAAACCATGCATTTGGAGAAAGTAATTGTTACCTTGAAAAACATGATTAAAAACTAAAACTGGGATGTTCCTGTGTGTACACAGTGCCAAATGGTTTTCCCTTTTTATGTTGTGTTTGTGTTTTAGAAACAGCACAAAAGTTTTTTCCATTTTAAAGTGAGAAAACATTATATTTAGACTTCCTTAATTCCAAAATCAGAAGCTATTTTTAAAATTAGCATTTTCTTGCATCACCAAATGGTATTCAATTGTTTGAAGCTCAAAATTTTTTCCATTCCATAAATGTTTGTGAATTTTTAGACAGTGCCAATTTAAAAGTAGAGATAGCCAATCTGAATACAGTGACATTATGGGGATCTCTGGTGATTGGGATGAAAACTCTGGCCTTAAAAGGCCCACTTTTAGTATATAATTGCCTAATTAGCAATCATTTTTATTTTTTGCTCGCTCCCTGGTCTGAATCTGTCTATTCAGATATTTTTGGTAGGTTTGGAAAATAGAGAAGTGAGCCTAATTGGTGCCTAATTGTCTGGTGTATCATTCACCTTATTCAGTTTGCTCTATCAATATGATTTACCCTTCAAGGTTAACCTAGCAGGTTGCTCAGTTATTATCTCTCAAGGTCATAGTACTAGAAATACTTGGCTTGCATCTTTCAGATGCCATTCATGTTATCAAGCTCAAGTTATAGTTGGTCACAAGATTCTAGAGTCTTTATTTGACTTCTCCTTTTTGAACTGGCTCAAATGGAAAAGTGTAGTTGCTTTTAAATTTTAAAAATAAGTTTAGACTTTCTATTTCCCATTGGTTTCCCCTATTCTGTCCTTTCTTTGTGTGCTTGAAATATTTTATTTTTCAGTTTGTCCTCATAGGGAATCAAGTATTTTAGCTAGGTGATTTCTTGCAAGTACATTCCACTTTGTTACAATCTACTATCTGTATATACTATTTGTATCTTAATTCTTTTATGAGATGTTCTGTAACATTTTTTCTCTTTGACAAATGTTTTTAGACTGTACAGTCAAGATCTGGGGCTTGGGGGTAAGTGGAATGATTTGCTAATATTGAGAATCTGTTGTATCAAACATAATAAACATTTTTTGAGATGTGCTTTGTAGTTTGGTAATGCTTAGATTTTACTATTGGTTTCTTTGCTTAGAATGAGTTTCTAAATGTGAACTACAAAAACCACTCTACTTCAAGCATGATCATTAGAAGAAGGTTAGGGATGTCCTCAAGCATCATTTTATCCCTTAAAACTACAGATAGTTTAGGTTTCTGCCTGAACTAATCTAAGTTAGCTTTTTCTTCACGTCTCATAAACTAATGGTGGGAGGACACAAAGAATTTTATGAAAACATTTTTGATGGCAGATAAGGAAGGAGTCATAAAGCTGTATCCATGCAGATGTGTTATGCTGACATTATTATTATTATTATTATTATTATTATTATTGAGATGGAGTTTCACTCTTGTTGCCCAGGCTGGTGTGCAATGGCATGATCTCGGCTCACCACAACCTCCGCCTCTGGGGTTCAAGTGATTCTCCTGCCTCAGCCTCTCGAGTAGCTGGGATTACAGGCATGCACCACCACCCCTAGCTAATTTTTGTATTTTTAATAGAGACGGAGTTTCACCATGTTGGTCAGGCTGGTCTCAAACTCCCAACCTCAGGTGATCCACCGGCCTCGGCTTCCCAAAATGCTGGGATTACAGGCGTGAGGCACTACGCCCAGTCTATGCTGACATTATTAAAGCCAACAGATAGCTAATCTGAAAAGTTCATGTGCATTTTTTTCTTTTTTTGAGACGGAGTCTCGCTCTGTCACCCAGGCTGGAGTGCAGTGGCGCCATCTTGGCTCACTGCAAGCTCCGCCGCCTCATGTGCATTTTTCTTGAATTGGTTCTGTGTACTGCATTTGTTCTGTGGAGCACCTCAGTGAATAGAAGATTTTGCTCTTTCCACTCCAGAGGCTTTTGACCCCAAGTTGTGCTCTTTGACAATGGAGAGTTATTGCGTAAAAAGTGACAATAAAATCTTGACATTTCATATCTGCAAAATTTCACTTAAAGGTAAATTTGATAGGAGTAAGTCACAAAGGAAAATCCATAATGTCAGTGCTAATAACTGATAAGATTAGATCTGGAGGGGAAATTGTAAGTGCACAGCATTTATTAAAATATTTGATTCAATCAACTAATTAAATAGAAAGTAGCGAATTCAAAACAAAATTGGAATTAGTTATATAAAGAATTAAGACGACTGTTTGATCAAATGTTTTCTTTAGAAAGTGATCTCTCAAATTGATGAGTGTTGGTTTACTTCTAAATATGGAATTGAAATGACTTTCAAAATCACAGCAAGGTCTCGATTTTCAGCACCTGATTACTGATTTGGCAGCCTAGCGTGGTGGCTCATGCATGTAATCCCAGCACTTTGGGAGGCCACGATGGGTGGATCACTTGAGGTCAGGAGTTTGAGACCAGCCTGGCCAACATGGTGAAACTCAATCTCTACTAAAAATACAAAAATTAGCTGGGCATGGTGGTGTGCGCCTGTAATCCCACCTGCTTAGGAGGCTGAGGCAGGAGAATTGCCTCAACCTGGGAGGTGGAGGTTGCTGTGAGCCAAGATCACACCACTACACACCAGCCTGGGTGATAGAGTAAGACTCCGTCTCAAAAAAAAAAAAAAAAAATTACTGATTTGGATTTGTAAATGAAATTTCAAAAAAAAAATCTGTCTTGAGAAGGTATGATGCCTTTGTAAGTCAAATTTATGTGTATAGTTTTGCTAGTTATTAAAGGGATGCTTTATAATTAAGCTTCTTTTTGTGTGTCCTAGGTATGTTTCTATAAAACTTGATAACTGAAAATTGGCCCACAGAACAAATGTCCTCAGCTTACTGACACTTTATTAAAGAAAGGCTTTCATTTGGTCAGCACTAGAACAGTATCCTCTGAAGACAAAACTGAATGCTATAGCTTTGAAAGGATAAAAAGCCCTGAAGTGCTCATCATGAATGAAACACCAAAACCAGAGACTATCATCATACCAGAGCAATCTCAGATAAAGAAATGAAGTTGTCTATTCTCTTTTTTTTTTTTTTTTTTTTTTGAGACGGAGTCTCGCTCTTTCACCCAGGCACCCAGGCTGGAGTGCAGTGGCGCGATCTCGGCTCACTGCAGGCTCCGCCCCCCGGGGTTCACGCCATTTTCCTGCCTCAGCCTCCCGCGTAGCTGGGACTACAGGCGCCTGCCACTGCGCCCGGCTAATTTTTTGTATCTTTAGTAGAGATGGGGTTTCACCGTGTTAGCCAGGATGGTCTCGATCTCCTGACCTTGTGATCCGCCCACCTCGGCCTCCCAAAGTGCTGGGATTACAGGCGTGAGCCACCGCGCCCGGCCCTGTCTATTCTCTTTTAAAGAGAAATTGCCATTTTTCTTGTTTAATTACATATTTAGGGCATACATGTTAGCCAAATCTATACTCAGCCTAACTCTTGGCTTCATCTGCTGCCATACCATCTCTGGGCAACCAGGCGCCAACTGTGCTTAAGCCATAATGCTTGCTGCTCTCTAGACAACTCCATGTACTTGGTGCTTTGGTATATGTTCTACCTTCAATACATCTTTTCCTTTCTCTTCTTCATGAATGCTTATGAGCTGAGATTGCGCCACTGCACACTAGCTTGGGTGACAGAGGAAGACTGTCTAAAAAAAAAAAAAAAAAATTGATTAAACTGATGGATACCCTAAGTACCCTGACTTGATCATTACACATTCTATGCATGCAAAAAATGCCACATGTACCCCATAAATATGTAGAAATATTATATGCAAATAAATAAATAGTTGGACCTCCCACTTACGTTTCAGTATTTTATTTATTTATTTATTTAGACAGAGTTTCACTCTTGTCGCCCAAGCTGGAGTGCAAAGGTGCGATCTCGGCTCAGTGCAACCCCCACCTCCCGGGTACAAGTGATTCTCCTACCTCAGCCTCCCGAGTAGCTGGGATTACAGGCACGCGAAACCACGCCCGGCTAAGTTTTGCATTTTTAGTAGAGATGGGGTTTCATCATGTTGGCCAGGATGGTCTCAATCTCTTGACCTCGTGATCCGCCCACCTCGGCCTCCCAAAGTGCTGAGATTACAGGCGTGAGCCACCGTGCCTGGCCCCAGCATGTTTTTATCAATCACAGTTTCATTTCTGACAAGGCACCAAATATTTTACTTATTTATTTAATACTCTTTATATAATACTGTGTCACCAGGCTGGAGTGCAGGAGTTGGAAGCTGTAGTGAATTCTGGTGTATTCATAACTCATGCAGCCTCAAACTCTTGGGCTCAAGTGATCCTCCCACCTCAGCCTCCCAAGTAGCTGGGACTACAGGCACATACCACCATGCCAGGGTAATTGTTTTTTACTTTTTATAGAGACAAGGTCTCACATGTTGTCCAGGCTGGTCTCCAACTCTTGGCCTTAAGTGACTTTCCCACTTTGGCCTCCCAGAGCACTGGGATTACAGGTGTGAGCCACCATGCCTAGCCAAGGCACCAAGATTTTAGCTTATGATTCTTGAACCTCAATAATTTACCTTATAAGTGATTAGAAGTTTTCCCTACAAATCTTTTCTGAAAAAGAGCTCTAATGCTTAATTTTACTCTTGGATTTAATATGCAAGTTGTAATTACAAAGAGTTCTTAGGGTATGGTAAAGTCAAGATTAATTTAGGCTGCTTTTTTTTTTTTTTTTGAGACAGGGTCTCACTCTGTTACCCAGGTTGGAGTGCAGTGGTGCGATTTCAGCTCATTGCAACCTCCATCTCCCAGGCTCAAGCGATCCTCCCATCTCAGCCTCCTGAGTAGCTGGGACTACACGCCCACCTAATTTTTTGTATTTTTGGTAGAGATAGTGTTTCACCATGTTGTCTAGGCTGGCGTCAAACTCCTGACCTCAGGTGATCCGCCCGCCTCAGTCTCCCAAAGTGCTGGGATGACAGGTGTGAGCCACTGTGCCTGGCCTATTTAGGTGCTTTAAAAATGTATTTGAAATCAGGAGCCTGAAGTAGTATAAAATGGTCACAAGAAAGCAGCTTGAAAAACACATGGTTTAGGAAATCATAATCTGTTTCTAATTTGTCTTTTATACCATATACAAGTGACAAACTTCAGCTTTGCTTTATAAACTTTTGTACTGATTCTCTATCATAAGTAATAGAAATGTTCACATCAGTAGAGAATTACACTACTAGAGACTATGCTGGGGTAATAAAAGATTTGCTAAGAGCACTCAATCTCTTACATTCTACTGCTATTTTTCCTCTGTGCTAGGGAAGTTGGCTGTAATGGCAAGTTTAGCAATGCAGAAGCTACTGTGAGGACATTTTCAAAAATAAATTTATGAAATTGTATTACCTTCCTGGAACCAAAGGATCCATGGGAGACAGCAATGTGGCATCAGACTTAGCATTTTTAAACAAATGCTCAGAAATAAAGATAGGACATTTAAAAATTACTAAAAATACTTAGATTTCTGGAATATCAATGACCTAGTAAAAAACATAAGTACTGGGCTGGGCCTAGTGGTTATAATCCCAGCATTTTTTTTTTTTTTTTGAGACGGAGTCTCGCTCTGTCGCCCAGGCTGGAGTGCAGTGGCGCAATCTCAGCTCACTGCAAGCTCCGCCTCCCGGGTTCACGCCATTCTCCTGCCTCAGCCTCTCCGAGCAGCTGGGACTACAGGCGCCCGCCACCACGCCCGGCTAATTTTTTTGTATTTTTAGTAGAGACGGGGTTTCACCGTGGTCTCGATCTCCTGACCTCGTGATCTGCCCGCCTCGGCCTCCCAAAGTGCTGGGATTACAGGCGTGAGCCACCGCGCCTGGCCAATCCCAGCATTTTGAGAGGTCAAGGCGGAAGGATCCTTGAGCTCAGGAGTTCGAGATCAGCCTGAGCAACAGAGTGAGACCTCCATCTCTCTATGATTTAAAAACAACATCAACAACAAAAAAACCCAAAAATCACAATTACCAGCTTTGCTGTAGAACTATACCTCAAGATTTAGTAGGATTTCTGGCTGGGCGAGGTGGCTAACGTCTGTAATCCCAGCACTCTGGGAGGCTGAGGTGGGTGGATCACTTGAGGTCAGGAGACCAGCTTGGCCGACATGGTGAAACCCTGTCTCCACCAAAAATTACAAAAATTGGCTGGGCATGGTGGCACGTGCCTGTAGTCCCCAGTTACTCGGAAGGCTGAGGCAGGAGAATTGCTTGAGCCTGGAAGGCGGAGGTTGCAGCCTCCGCCGAGATCATGCCATTGCACTCCAGCCTAGGTGACAGTGGGACTCTGTCTCAAAAAAAAAAAAAAAAAAAAAAAAAAGGATTTCTGTTGGGCCTATTACAAATGAAAAATACAAATTTTATCAAAACACCTCATCATCGAAAATACCTTAATATTTAACTAAACTATGAGATCCAATCACAAAAATATTTTCATGGATAAAAAGCTAAAATCTTACATGGGTGAAAATGGAAAATGATATTAAGCATGGCACAGAATAAAAACAGAACTAAACATGTAGCAAAATAAATAGGACCTTGCTCCCAAAACTAAAATGTGTTTAAGACTTGTCTAACCACACAAGGTTTTTAGGTAGGTAGTCTTCTGTACCTTCAGATTTCACACCAACACCTCAAAATCCAGAAATCATTAAAGCAAATGGCTTTTTATTAAACAAATGGCTTTTTATCAGTAGGGTAAAACATACCAATTAACTGTTTCATTTCATATTATTATTCATCATCTCATAACACTTCTGGAAAGAATGTGAATTTCTTCAGGTTCATGAGTATGAGGCCAAATAGGAGAGATTTGTTTTACCCTTTTTTTTTTTTTAAGCAGGATTCCACCCTGTCACCCAGCTAGAGTGTAGTGGTGCTATCATGGCTCACTGTAACCTCAAAATCCAGAGCCCAAGCTATCCTTTAGCCTCAGCCTCCTGAGTACCTGGGACTGCAAGTGCATGCCACCATGCCTAGCTAATTTTTAATTTTTTTTGTAAAGATGAAGTCTTACTATGTTGCCCAGGCTGGTCTTAAACTTCTGGGCTCAAGCAATCCTTCCACCTCACCCTCCCAAAGTGTTGGGATTACAGGCGTGTGCCACTGCACCTGGTCTACCCTTTTTGTAATAAGAGGCCTCCAAGGAAATCTGGCTGCAATGTTTAAGGTTCCATGAGTTCTTTTAAGATGAGGACTGAGACTGTGCTATAGTGGTCTATGTCATACTCCCCTACAGTGGTGGGCATCTAACAAGCTCAAGTGAGCTGAACTGAAACATTTGGAAACTATAGTCTCAGTGAATAGATGCCTGGAAAAACAAGATTTATAGTAGATTCAGAGATGGATGAGGATAATTTAAATAATACAATCTGAAAGAGTTGACTCAAGTTACAGATTACAGAAACTACCCCAGAATATTTTCAATTAGAAGTTTACTTGGGGCCAGGTGTGGTGGGTCACGCCTGTAATCCCAGCACTTTGGGAGGCCAAGGTGGGAGGATCACTTGAGGTCAGGAGTTCGAGACCAAGCTAACCAACATGGTGAAACCCCGTCTCTACTAAAAATACAAAAATTAGCCAGGTGTGGTGGGAGGCACCTGCAATTTCAGCTATTGGGGTGGCTGAGGCAGGAGAATCGCTTGAATCTGGGAGGCAGAGGTTGCAGTAAGCTGAGAGTGCGCCATTGCCCTCCAGCCTCGGCGAAGAAATGAGACTCCATTAAAGACAAAAAAGGTTTACTTGGGTAATGCCATATGGAAAGGAGATGAAAATATAGATGCATATGGGGATATAAACTTGTTGCAAATTACACAAAATTGTATGTTTAAGCAGAGTAAAATAGTCCAGTTAAAACTGGGATATACTTAATTTGCTAAGAACAATGTAATGCTACCAGAATGCTTAACAATTAAAAAAACTAAGAGAATATAAGTTCAAAATGAGTGTCACATGACTATAATTGATAGTAAATCTTCACTTACCTCCATAACTTAGGAGTCAAGAAAAGAAAGGAGAAGTTAGCAGACCAGGCATGTAAATCAGATGTAAGTAGGATGGAATATAGAAATATTCCTAGTTCTGGGTAACCCAATTTGAGGTCATAAGTTTACTGAATTTGGATTAATCAAGTGGTTCAATAATTAAGGTAAAATGGTCCAAAAGATCCTGATATATCCAGAAGACATATTACTGAGGTTTTACAAGGCTAATTTGAAATGCAGATTAACATTTTAGGTTTCCTTACATATCATTAAAATAGACCATATTAAAAATCAATTTCAGAATCTCTTTTATGACTGGAATAAAAAAAAGATGTAGAGTAACATTGTATTTCTGTCTGATGCTGGGAGGCTATTTTTCATGGCAAGTAATAACTGGGTAAACAGTGATACTTTACAAATAGGAATCCTAGAAAACAAGGTTTTGCTCCTAGAAAACAAAAATAGTTGCTTTCAATTAATTTTCTAAAAATGGTTGCATTGGTCACTTTTTAAACTCCTACAATCTAAGCAGCACTGAATTCCTATTTGATTTTTTTTTTTGCTAATAGTTTTCTTCAGAAGCAAACCTGCTTTAGGGTGAGAAAAAGTTTCAGACCTTAGACAGAACCTTCATTTCCTCTTAAGTATGTTTCTCCATCAAAAACAAGTATTCAAATAAGGAATCTCAATTATCTAAACCTATTTTTGGCCATCTTCCGGAATTTCTTGTTAAATCTCCTTTGAAATGCCACAGTTGCACTCTTGGAAAACTTGTCTTCCTGGTTTTCAAATTTCTGTTTATTATTACAGCTCTTCGGCTAGAATGCCAGGTCTTTGTGCTGTACTGTTTCTTGAAACTGGAGACTAGCACACTTCCCCCAATTCAATTACTTGCTTTCCATTTGAGAAATTAAAGCCATGTCAATTTTACAAAGTTTTAACTGACTGAATTATTTGGACTTTAAGTTCTCAATTTCATTCCCTTAGCCTAATACTGGGAAAGATCTTGGTTTTATTAAGAGAAGGTAAGGTTTAAGAGTATTAACACATTTCAGTCATTGACTTTCATAATTGATATAAGCGTAGGGATTTTCTAACAGGCACAGGCTTGAGATATGACACTCTAAGGAAAAAAGGGAGAGTTCTTATTCAATTCTAGAAATGTTTAAGATTACATACCTAATGATATAGTTTATTTACATAAATGTGTGTTCATATTTTTTCTAAAAGAAAGGGACCCACTGTCCTTCATAAAGAGCTTCAGTCAGCTTTTCTACCCTTATCAGCCTTATATAACTGCCAAAGTTACCTCTCCAGCCTGACTTTTACATAGAATTCCAGTTCTGTATATCCAGCCACCTTAAATGAAGACATTTCAAGCTTAATGCCTAAATATCACCTTAAATACATTGCAGAAATGGAACACATTTTCTCCCTCTTAAACTAGTTTCTTTTCTTTTTTTTTTTTGACAGAGTCACTCTGTCATCCAGGCTGGAGTGCAGTGGCATGATCTCGGCTCACTGCAGCCTCCACTGCCCAGGTTCAAGCGATTCTCCTGCCTCAGCCTCCTGAGTAGCTGGGATTACAGGCATGAGCTACCACGTCTGACTGATTTTTGTACTTTTAATAGAGGTGGGGTTTCACCATGTTCGCCAGGCTGGCTCGAACTCCTGACCTCAAGTGATCCACCCACCTCTGCTTCCCAAAGTGTTAAGATTACAGGCATAAGCCATCGCACCCGGCCTTAAACTAGTTTCTTAACTATCTCTTTTCTTTCAGTGATAACTCCATTGTCTTCCAGTACAGAAAATGTATAATCTTTTACACCTCCCTTTTATCCAACCCATCATGATATTCAACAATTTTTTCCTTTGAAATATCTTAAATTTATTCTTTCACCTCCATTCTCCTGCGACTATTGCTGTTCAGGTTTTCTTCACCCCTAGATTACTACAATAGTCACATGCCCAGTTTCCTTGCTACCATACTTTATTTCTTAGACATTTCTATATATAGTATTGCCACATTTAATTCCAAACAAATCAATAGGCTATAATGCCTCCCTATTCCCTGCTATATGAAGACTAAAATCCTCTAATTGGTTTTCTAAGCAAAGGCTCAATAGCCTAGTTCTAACCTAGTAACACAAATTCATGGAACCTTTGCCTTAGGTTTTATGGCACAGATCCCAGGTTACTTTTGGGGGAAACTTGCATTCAATTTTGGCTTAAATTCCTACCTACAAACCAGACAAGTCCATTACTTGACAACTCAATGCATTTTAATTTAC
Source organism: Nomascus leucogenys (assembly GCF_006542625.1). NCBI lineage: Eukaryota > Metazoa > Chordata > Mammalia > Primates > Hylobatidae > Nomascus > Nomascus leucogenys. The sequence goes on from NC_044385.1 coordinate 76,213,716, forward strand.
AAGCATGCACGCCACAAATTATAAAATGAAGACATTTTTACTGAGTCAGCAGAAACAACTGTTCAATTCTCTTGCAAGTCCCCAGTTACTTACAGTTTTCTCCTGAGGTGATCATCTCATGTGGCATTTATTGCCCTCTACTAAAATGAGCTATTGTCTGACACTCTGCTCTGTACAGACGTGTTTCTGTTTCCATTTTCAGTTCCTTCTCCACATGGTCTAAGTACCAGTAGTTTAGTCAGTTCTCACCTTTTCTGAGGTGAGGGCGGCAATGGTGGTATCAAAATTTACACCTGGAAAACAGGTCATAAAGAAAATCAATATAGAAGGGAAAGTGCTTTACCACAGGAATTATTATTTAATTGCTGGTTGAATTCTTGACTTTTGGTTAAAAGGTAGATATAACAAATATGTCAACCACCCTCAAAGCCAAACCAAAACCAACAGCAACAGGCTTTTCAATCAATGTAATTTATACATTGGGTTCTGGAAAACAGACAGAAATGTCCTATAAATTTTATATAAATGCTATATAAGGGTACATAAATGTCATAGCAGTAAACAAATGGTACTTATTTGATCCACAACTTTCTTGGCCTTCTTAGATTTTTTTGAAAGTTTTGGTGTGACTTGGTTTCTTTTTGAAGGGCAGAGCTGGGAGAAGGAGGAAAGGCATTTGGTCTCCTATAAAATTGTCCAAGAAAGTTTATAAGAAAGCCTATATCACTCAGTAAGGTGGCTCCAGTAAGTTTAGGCATTCAAAAACATTCCATTAATTTTAGAGTTACCTTAAAGAATTATAGCAGACCCTCAATGCTTTTGTTTCTATGATTATGGTAATGGCATTTCCTGAAAAGTATTTTTAAATGTAAGGATTCTTTATTCTACTACCACCTCCTATCTCCTCAGAGATACACAAATAAACGCCAAAAAATAAGTTAAACTTTATAGAATTTCACACTTCATTGGAAAGGTTAGAAATGATCAGTTAGATCACTAACGACCCCCAAAAAGATAACAAAATTTCACAGGCCTGATTATTCATACCCCTACCCTCACTTTTCTGGTTTTGCTGGGAAAAAAAAAATGACATTTTAAGGTAACTGAGACCTGAGGAATGAATGTTAATAGCTGACACAGAACGAGAAGAACTCTGATCAGTGAAGTAGTAAAAGGTAGAGGGCCCTCCTAAATTATCAGAAAATAACCTGCATATTTCTGTATTTATCTGGCAGGTATGCAGCCTTTCTACCACTTTACCATAAAGGTATTACTCCTGATTTTCAGCAATCAGTGGTCACTTATTTTACACCCACTATGTTTAAGACACTAGGCTAGGCTTGCAGAATATACAATAAAGAATAAGATGGCCCCTTCCCATAAGACAGCATGTATTTGTTCTAAGTCAGGTATAGAAGCTTAAATGAGAGAAATGGTATTTTTGGCTGAGGAGGAAAAGTGAACTGGAAAAATTTCATGTAGGGGGTAAGTAGCATAAGTTTTAGACAATTGAAGATGAGGGAAAGGACATTCTAGGAGTAAATAACTTGAGTTAAGGCTTGGATGAAAATCTGAGTGAGGTTTGAAAAGTATTATTTCCCTTTGGCTTAACAACAGTATTATGGTATTCAGTGGCAATTACTCCCATAGTGGTAAAGTCAATCTTATTTAAGGCAAAAAATATTCTAGATATAGCATTTTGACTAGGCAACCCTTTCCTCTCAAGATTTCCCACCTGATTGGCTGAGTTAAAAGCCACAGACTCCCAATTATTTAGGGTAAACTTATTTATGCCTAGGTTTCCTTCCAGTATTTCTTACAAGTTTTTTGTTTTGTTTTTTTTCTTCAAAGCAACACACTATGGCTCTTGAAGGGCTGCAGGCAATCTGAATACCCTTGTTTTCTTTGATTAGAAATGAGGGTACATTATGCAAAGGAAGGAAAACAATCTCAAACATGGTTATACTCATTTCCCTACCAATTCCCTAGTATCTACTCTTTGCCTTCATTATACTGTATCTACTTTACTCCTTGCTACTTCATCATGTCTTGGTTTATGTTGTTTTCTGCACTCGCAAGTTATCATTCCTTCATTTCACATAATCAATCTTAACCACTTTTTCAGCCCAGCTCACCTTTCATATCCTCTTATAAGTCTTCTCTGATAAGTTTAAGTCCACATTTCCTTCAAGCTTCTACCACACTTAAGTTAGCAAGCCAGAGTTTACATTCCATTATTCTCTACTTGTTGCTTGTATGTTAGTATAATATTCTCATATAGGTTACAGTTCTTTGCTGACAGGGACCATCTTTTATAGACTATAGTGAAGTATTGGGCCTAGAGTAGGCCCTTAGTAATAAAGATAATGTCACTTTAAAAATGCAAGCAGGAAACGCTTCAGGCATTTAAAAGTAGTATTTTAACAATAACTTTGTGATTAAATAAAACTATATTCATTCTTCTTTTCAGAACTTGAAGCCTCAAATTATCACCTCAGATCATCATGCTATTAAAAAGTAGATGTGCATATGAATAAAACTGTCCAACTCTATCACTTATACACAACACAGCCATGAACAAAGGCAGCAGTCATTCTTGATAACCCAATCCCCTCTGAAACAAACAATTTCTGGCAGTAGGAGACATTTACAAATACATAGCTTTGCTAACAACCACTAGGTTATAACGGAAAAGGTTTGTAATTTGAATCCTTTAGAGTGTGTATCTTTCAAATGTGTAGTGAAATCATAAATACAATGTAATTTTGTTCAGTTTGGAATGAAGTGAAATTTTGCTTAAAGGAAATGAAGATTATTCAAGTTGACGCTTTAGTTAACCTGCATTAGTCACTAGCACTCTACTTCCAAAAAAAAAAAAAGTCAATCTTAGGAAAAATTGCAATCAAACATCAAACATCCTTGGCTTAAAACACATTCAGCACAATTTTTAAAACCTCTATACCTACATTACAGAATACAGTAGTTCACCCTTAACCACAGGAGATACCTTCCAAGACCCCTAGTGAATGCCAGCTGTGGATAGTATGAAACTTTATATATATATATGCTATGTGCTTTCCTATAAATATATATGATAAAGTTTTATTTGTAAATTAGGCACAGTAAGATTAACAAGAGTAAAATAAAACAATTTAACAAAATGCAAGCATCACTACTCTTGTGGTTTGGGACCATTATGAATTAAATAAGGATTATTTGAACACAAGCACTGTGATCCTGGGACAGTGGATCTGATAACCATGATGGCTACTAAGTAACTAACAGGCAGATAGTGTCTACAGCATAGATACAATGGACAAAGGGATGACTGCCATCCTAGGCAAGATGGTGCAAGATTTCATCATGCTACTTAGAATGACACACAATTTAAAACTTAAGCATTGTTTATTTCTGGAGTTTTCCATTTAATATTTCCAGACTTCAGTTGACTGTGTGTAACTAAATACGTGGAAAATGGGAGACACTACTGTATTATATAAGACTTGATAATAAGGTGTCTTTATTTATAAAATGTAATGATATTCAGCATATACTTTATTAAGGCAAGAAAATATGTTGAAATATTACCATTTTTATGTTTTAGAAAATATTCAAACAAGGTTTAAAGTGATTATACTCCAGAAGCTTTATAGGTGTTAAATGAAAAATTTTTAAAAACTAGGCCAGGTGCAGTGGCTGATGCCTGTAATCTCAGCACTTTGGAGGGCCGAGGCGGGCAGGTCACCTGAGGTCAGGAGTTTGAGACCAGCCTGGCCAACATGGTGAAACCCCGTCTCTATAAAAATAACAAAAAAAGGGCCGGGCACGGTGGTTCACGCCTGTAATCCAGCACTTCGGGAGGCTGAGACGGGCAGATCACGAGGTCAGGAGATTGAGACCATCCTGGCTAACACGGTGAAACCCCGTCTCTACTGAAAATACAAAAAACTAGCCAGGTGTGGTGGCGGGTGCCTGTAGTTGCAGGTACTGGGAAGGCTGAGGCAGAAGAATGGCGTGAACCCGGGAGACAGAGCTTGCAGTGAGCCAAGATCACGCCACTGCACTCCAGCCTGGGCGATAGAGCAAGACTCTGTCTCAAAAAAAAAAAAAAAAAAAAAAAATTAGCTGGGTGTGGTGGCGCACGCATGTAATCCCAGCTACTCAGGAAGCTGAGACATGAGAATCGCTTGGTCCAGGGAGGCGGAGGTTGCAGTAAGCCGAGGTCGCGCCACTACATTCCAGCCTGGTAACAGAGTGAGACTGTGTCTCAAAATAAGTAAATAAATAAAAATAAAATTAAAATGATTATAAACTTTAATTAACAGAGTCATCCAGAACTCCAGATTGCCCCATTGATTCAATTAAATTTTGTCTGATAAAACTTTTAGAAATTCTTTCTTTTTTTTCATTTACATTGCCTTTCCTTTAACAGCTTCCAGTGGGGGTAGTTTTCCTTTTTGTTAATCACGTCTCACACAGTCAAGGTGTCGATCTGACAAAGGGTAAGAGAAATGAAATCTAACATAGTTTCTATAATGGTAAAGTTAAACACAATTTCCAGAATTCTAAGATGATATTGAATTTTCCACATAAATCTATGAGATTATATTTAATTTTTCCCATCTGCGATTTTAAGTAATATGTCAGTGTACTAAATATCTCCAAAATGAATATATTGAAGGCTGACTCTCTTCTAGGATTATAAAAATTTGGGACAAGATAGAGCCAAGTTCAATATCTTATTTAAAATTTAAAGGCTTGGAGAAAGACAGTAACTTAAGGTCTTTCAACTAAGCAATGGCAGAGCCAATTCTCAAGTATTTGAATATGACCACAATTAACTTCTCTGGGACAGGAACAGTTTATGCTTCTGTTTACACTGTCATTTCTCTGGCAGTTACCAAGCTACCTAAATACTTCTTTAGCATAATCACAAATATGAATTTTATTGTAACACATTATAATCTTTTATTCTGTTTCATTTCATGGCCTTCTAAACCTGTGGGTAAGCTTTAGCTTCTTGTACATGCTCAATTGTTATCTTAATAAAATGCATCCCGAGGAAACTGAAGAGACTAGTAACAGAGGAGAGTGCCTCTGAACAAAGAGACATGTTGGATGAATGAACAGCTGTACACACATAACTGACCATTGTTTGAGACTTTAAAAATGAGGGCAATGCAGAAAATAACTTATAGATTCTCAACGTAAGAATCATCAAATTAATCTAATGAACATTTTCACTTCTAATTTATATTTTTACTTTTTGCATATTATTCTTAATTCTTGTGTGAATTCTTCAATGAATTCTAAGTTATTTCTTTAGACATGCCTATGGTTAAAGCATTTTCCCCCATAAGAGCAAGTAAGATAATTGAAAGATTATAAAAAGGATTAATCTAAAAAATTCACTTTACCATTTCTATGAGAACTTTTATCTTTTCAACTGAGAGAAGCTAAATACAAAAATACTGAATATGAAAAGTAAATACTTTGAAAAACAGAGAAGGCCCTAAGATTTTAAGATTGTTTATTGGAAATAGGATTCTTAAAATTCTGATTTATCTTTTAAAACTGCCATGCTAAATAAGTCAGATTAAATCATTATTAATCCAAATAGATATCATCTACTGTGTCAGATGTTTTCATTTTATTGTTTTCTTTATATATGGAAGAAAACTGTTTACTTAAAATATATGATACCACAAATTGTAAAATTATACATTCTAAATGAATACACTAAAATGAAAATTAAGCAGCACAATTTTATATAAAATATTATACTACTAGGCTGGGCACAGTGGCTCATGCCTGTAATCCCAGCACTTTGGGAGGCCGAGGCGGGTGGATCACGAGGTCAGGAGTTCGAGGCCAGCCTGACCAAAATGGAGAAACCCGTCTCTACTAAAAGTACAAAAATTAGCTGGGTGTGGTGGTGTGTGCCTGTAATCCCAGCTACTCGGGAGGCTGACGTAGGAGAATTGTTTGAACCCGGGAGGCAGAGATTGCAGCGAGCCAAGATCAGGCCACTGCATTCCAGCCTGAGCGACAGAGCGAGACCATCTTAAAAAAAAAAGGAATTCTCAACTACTTTTTTAAAAAGGAGTTCTCTCCATGGAAGGCCTAATTTGGAAATATACTTGGGTCCCTATACAAAGTCATCCAGAAGCCAGACGATTTCCCAGTGTAGTCCAAAAGCCAGATGATTTCAGGGCAAAGCATTTGAATGCTACGAATTTAGGTAGGCAAGATCCAGAAGCAGAGTACTATGGGTCTGGGTGGGCAGGTAGAATTCAGATGCTGGGAAAAACACAAATGCAATGCTAGGAAAAAGGGTCATGCCTTACAATTCAGGTGGGACAGATACAAATGAAATAGTTTCTTAATGAGGTAGAAAGAGGAAGTTATTAACTCCTGTTCTTGTTGGATTCTAACATACAAGCTAATTTGAATTCATCAGCCTAAGCAAGGTTGCCTTGGATTTTGAAGTTGTCTTAAGGAATAAACTGTAGTGAAACCATAGGGCCAACCAGATGAATGATGAAATGGAAAAAACAGCAATTAAATACTTTTAGAAAGTATTACAACTTAATACCTTAAAAAACCCTGTATCGGCCGGGCGCGATGGCTCACGCCTGTAATCCCAGCACTTTGAGAGGCCGAGGCAGGCGGATCACGAGGTCAGGAGATCGAGACCATCCTGGCTAACACAGTGAAACCCCGTCTCTACTAAAAAAAATACAAAAAATTAGCCTGGCGAGGTGGCGGGTGCCTGTAGTCCCAGCTACTCGGGAGGCTGAGGCAGGAGAATGGCGTGAACCCCGGGGGGCGGAGCCTGCAGTGAGCCGAGATCGTGCCACTGCACTCCAGCCTGGGCGACAGCGAGACTCTGTCTCAAAAAAGAAAACAAAAACAAACAAACAAACAAAAAACACCCTGTATCTTGAGCTAGTGGCAAAACTAACTGAAATTCCTGACCTCCGTAGTGCTTTCTTGCAACATCTCAGAAAAAACATCTGGGAATCCATTTTAGTCTGCTAAGAGACTTAAGATTTACATCAGATACATTGTCAAGGTTTCTCTTGTCCTTGTTACCAAGGAGGTAAAAGAAGTGTTGTAAAACTTATTCCTCAGCTGGCACATTGCTCAATGAGAAATAGAGCCCTTACAAAGACTTATCTTAGACACAAAACTACATTATTGTACTTGGCAAGTAACATTTCATGCTTCTTGTTTTTTTCCTCTGATCCTTTAATGAAACTGTGATGTTGATGATCTATAAATTTGATCTAATTGAGGCCAGGAGAATTCTACTCAAAAGATAATTTCTGAGTAGCCATACCAATACTGATATCAATGTATTTTTTAATCAGAGAATTAACATATTACTGAATGTGTATGAGGTTACCAGCTCTATTTACTATACTAGTCACCAGATGACCTGAGTTCAATGAGGCAGCCTCTGGGCTCAAGCCTATTAGCCTTACAGGCTAATAGCAGGGAAATATAGAAGCATGTAAATCATGTGATGATTTAACATAAGCAATAATGAGACTGTTTTAAGGGTGATAGTACAGAAAAGGCAGTTATTTATTTTTTGAGATGAACTTTCACTCTTGTTGCCCAGGTGAAGTGCAATGGCATGGTTTCAGCTCACTGCAACCTCCGCCTCCTGGGTTCAAGTGATTCTCGTGCCTCAGCCTCCCAAGTAGCTGGGATTACAGGCATGCACCACCATGCCTGGCTAATTTTTGTATTTTTAGTAGAGACAGGGTTTCACCATGTTGGCCAGGCTGGTCTCGAACTCGTGACCTCAGGTGATCCTCCTGCCTTGGCCTCCCAAAGGGCTGGGATTACAGGCATGAGCCACCATGCCCGGCCAGCAGTTATTAATTTTTAACACAAGTGTATATATGTGGGAGGTGGGGTTGCCCTTCTGAGGTAATATCTAAGAAAATGAAGGATGAATAGGAATTTGCTGCACTACCATTATTGCTCTAGAAGAGGTAGAATGAAATTAGTGATTGTTATTAAGCCTTAAGTCCAAATCTTTAAATTGACATGAAATATTAAGAAAATTCTATGTCTAGAATTTGGATGATTTAGTTTGCAGCCTTTTAGTTGCAAAAGGTGTATTTTCTCTTCTAGATTTTGGTAAACATCCAAAGACAGACAATGTCCTTAACTCACATTTGGTGTGCGCACATATATATATATATATATATATATATATATATATATATATAATGTTTTTTTTTTTGAGACAGAGTCTCACTCTGTTGCCAAGGCTGGAGTGCGATGGCATGATCTTGGCTCACTGCCACCTCTGCCTCCCCAGTTCAAGCGATTCTCTGGCCTCAGCCTCCTGAGTAGCTGGGATTACAGGCATGCACCACCACACCCGGCTAATTTTTTTATTTTTAGTAGAGGCAGGGTTTCACCATGTTGGTCAGGCTGGTCTCGAACTCTTGACCTCAGGTGATCCACCCACCTCAGACTCCCAAAGTGCTTGGATTACAGGTGTGAGCCACGGTTCCTGGCCTGGTGCTTTAATACTTTAAAAACGACCATGTATGACCTGTACATTGTGTAGACTTACTCTGGACAGTAGGGTGAAGGTAGTTTTCTTAGGGAACTATGCCATTACATTAAGGGCTCTAATTAAATTCATTTGTCTGTAGGTATACCCACGTACCACAAATACACACATGATATGAACACATATACACCTCATCTCCAATGTTACTCAAATATATTTCTCATTGCATGACTCCCTGGCGGTGGGACCAGTAGAGAATGAGAAGATAACTTGTACTTAGTATTTTCACATACAAACCTATCTTTAAGACATTACAAAAAATAAGTTGTAAAAATGTCAGTGTGTTTTTAGTCTCTAATTTTTTTTTCCCTTCTAAAACAAGTTCTCAAAAGCCTATCGTACTATCTCTGATTTCTATTTCAATGGAAGCAGTCAGTACAATGTGTGAAGACCTGGGCATAAAAGCAGCATTAAATTAGCATTAAACAAGACACCAGCATTAAACGAGACAATAAAGTAAGACTAAAAGCACTTTGGAAACTAAAAGTACTACCTAAAAGGAAGGTATCACTATCATTTTGAGCATTTATTTATGTAGTTTTGTCTCCTCTGCCTCTTGTTGGCTATAGGATAGAAGCTATAGATATAATTCCTAAAAGCATAAACTTCGAAGTCAAACCATCTGAGCTTGAATCTGGACTCCCTGGCCTGCTGGTTATGTGACATCAGGCATGCTATTTCTCTGTGACTTGTTTCCTTACCTATAATATATGGATAACAACGGACCTCTCTGAGAGTGGTTGTGAGGACTAAATGAGTTTATAGATGTGAAAGTTGCTGGCAAAGGATAAACACTAAAAGTGTTAGCAGTTACTATTTCTACCGCTGATAATAGCACGTAAACCTTGAGTTTTCCATATACATTTTAGAAAAATCAACAACCCTTTCAGGTAGCTATTAAAATGTTTTTATTTGATGTTTTGGGTCCTTTTCACTATAATAATCACATAAAATAATAAAAATTTACTGGCCTGTGTTCCAGAGGGGCAAATAAATATTAACAAATGTGTCAGGGCTGATGTTCATTTACAATTCTTTCTCATATTAATAATCTTATAATTTGGAAGAGAACCAGGGTAGTCTAAAAAGTACTTGAAAACTGAAGAGCCTGCATTAAAGGATGAACTAAAAACAATCTTTTCAACCAAGCAATATTGTTTAATCAACTCTCAACAATAATTTAGTTTCAAAAGACTGGCAAAGACAGTACAGAATGAGTATTTTCTGCATGTATGATGCCAGAATCAACTGACCCACTGCCAATTTCAGAGTAAGATTGATCTTACTGGGAACATTCCTTTTAATCAATAACTGAGCACCTATTATGTGCCTGGTAGTGGGAAAAACACACACACACACACCTCTAACTGAAGCTAAATTCCTATTTAACTACAGAACAAGAATTCCAAGGGTATTATTTCTAAACCTAAGCTATGGCTCTGTAGTCTCATTAATGTCTAAGCGTCCTAGAATATAAACATCAAAAAATCCTCTTTTGATACTACTAACTCAATTCTCCCCACATCAAAAGTGTATGATTATATATCCTTGTGGAATTGATTCCTTTCTGTTTATCCAGAATCTTCACCTTTATTTGCTTTTATGGTCTTAAGAGGGAAATGACTACTTAATAATCCAGTTCTATACTGGGTTTCCTACTGCCTCCAAAAAATCTTAAGAGAAGCGCTAACTTATAAAAGCTTTTAGAGATATTTAAAAATTATGTCTCTACCCCTAGTATTTTCATTACATATATACATTTGAGACAAAGTCTCACTCTGTCACCCAGGCTGGAGTGCAGTGGTGCGATCTCCACTCACTGTAACCTCCACCTCCTGGGTTCAAGCTATTCTCCTGTCTCAGCCTCCTGATTACCTGGGATTACAGGCGTGAGCCACCACACCCGGCTAATTTTTTGTATTTTTAGTAGAGACTGAGTTTCACCATGTTGATCAGGCTGGTCTCAAACTCCTGTCCTCCTGATCCGCCCCTTGGCCTCCCAAAATGCTGATATTACAGGCGTGAGCCACCAGCGTGGCTCTGCCTTACATTTTTAAAGCTAGGATTTCTTCAAGCTGATATGGTGATTTGCTTCACTTCAAAAAATGCCTTATTATCTTGATTAACAATGTTTTTCCCATTTTACCAATTTTAAGGTCCTGTAAGGCAGTCATTTCTATAATGTACACATCCACTATTAGTAGAAAACCCTTGGAGTTTATATTTGCCTCCCTGAAACTTGATTTGCCCACTTTTGCCCTCTTGTGCAATAAAGAATAAACAAGTCTCAAGATTATTATTTTTTTTCTTTTTCAAGCAGGCTTCTCAGTACCTCTAGCCACTCCTCATGACATTCAAACACCTCATATAGTTTCCATTCTCTGAATCCACTCTAGTTGGTTCACATTCATCTATATACTCTACATGTGGCCTGATATGAGCTCATACCAAGACTGCCAATTAACAATGGTCTGGGGGAACAAATGTTTATCAGCAAATAACAGTTTAACCAAAATAAATAATTTGCATGCTAGCTTTGAAATCTGCTGAACCCTTACCTATAAACTCTTAATTAAATTATCCAACTTGAGTATACAGACACCAAGACCATCTGGTATTACTGAAAATGAAGAAACATCAAAGGGATTTGGTTCCTTAATGAATAGAATATAGGGAGTATTTTAAAATCATTACAATTTTTTCCTGAAGTTATACCTATGTAGAACTTTCTAGAAAGAACAAGTTATCAATTCTTAAAGCTCCAAATTCAGGCCTGGCATGGTGGCTCATGCGGTAATCTCAGCACCTTGGGAGGCTGAGAGGACTCGGCACCTTGGGAGGCGGGAGGACTGCTTGAACCCAGAAGCAGACATGCCTGGGCAACAAAGTGAGACCATATCACTAACAAAAAATTTTAAAAATTAGCCGGGTGTGGGTGGTGCATGCCTGTAGTCCCAACTACTCAGGAGGCTGGGTGGGGAAAATCACTTGAGCCCAGGAGATCGAGGCTGTAGTGAGCCATGATTGTGCCACTGCACTCCCAATACAGCAAGACCTTGTTGCAAAACAAAACAAAAACAAAAACAAAACCCAAAACTCAAACAAACAAAAAGCTGCAAATTCCTCGGGTTTTGGAGGTTATCTAAACACATCTAAAAATCATTAATTCAAAAATGGCACAACAGCTTAACTACTATGGACCTGAGGCTTTGAGTCATTTTATTTTTTTTTTTGAGACAGAGTTTCGCTTTTGTTCAGCACCCATTAAAATGCTGACAAAAGTGGCATAACAGAGGGTTTGACTTCAAATCTGAACCATAGGCCTGTTTTGGCAGCAAACACCCCTCCTCCAAAATAGCCAGACTTTTACACTTCCAAAATAATATAGTTTATTCTGTTAGCCCAGCTGTTTCTCCGGTTCTAAACCTTTTTTTTTGAAACGGAGTCTCACTCTGTCACACAGGCTGGAGTGCAGTGGCGGGATCTCAACTCACTGCAACCTCCGCCCCGCTGTGTTCAAGCGATTCTCCTGTCTCAGCCTCCCAAGTACATGGGATTACACGTGACTGCCACATTTTTGTATTTTTAGTAGAGACAGGGTTTCACCATCTTGGCCAGGCTGGTCTTGAACTCCTGACCTCAGGTGATCCAAAATGCTGGGATTACAGGTGTGAGCCACTGCACCTGGCCTTAAACCTGTCTTTCTGAATGAAACTATTGCTCTTTTAAATTATAAAATTAGTGTGTGAGACAAATGGATTAAGACATATCATTTTTGCTTACATCATAAATGGGTCAAATTCTGACAAAAACATATTTATTATACTAGATAGGCCAAACATTTGTTGAGTTTATTAGTGTCATGTTTACATTTTATAACCATGTTTAAAATGAAATATCCATAACTATTGGTTGTCATTAATAGTAAGAAATGTTTTTCTTACTATTGTGAATTCCACAATTTTACAACAGCTCAGCTTTTTGATAAATGTAACTATTGAGGTACAAAAGAAGAAACAAACTCATAATTTGATATACAGGTCTTAGATTTTTTTTTGAGGCAGGGTCTTGCTCTGTCACCCAGGCTGGAGTGCAGTGGTGCCATCTTGGCCCACTGCAACCTCCACCTCCCAGGTTCAAGCAATTCTCCTGCCTCAGCCCCCCACAACGTAGCTGGGACTACAGGTGTGCACCACCATGCCCGGCTAATTTTTGTATTTTTAGTAGAGATGGGATCTCACCATGTTGCCCAGGCTGGTCTTGAACTCTTGAACCCACGTGATCTGCTGGCCTCAGCCTCCCAAAGTGCTGGGATTACAGGCGTGAGCCACCGTGGCCAGATTTCTCTCTTTAAGCAAATTCTGACCAGTACACGTATTTCAGAAGTTATTTTTCTTACTCTCCTGCTCAGAATACTTCATGACCTCCCTTGCCTCATTGTTTTCACGATGAAAAGGTATCCTTGGGGTGACATGCAGATATGGTAGAGGAGGAAGCCAGAGTAAACAAGATGCATCTTCCTGTATCCTCAATCTTGAGGAAAAATTCTAATCTTAGGCATTTTTACAATACTATGGAATAAAGTTAGTGGTAATTTTTAGATAAAACTCAAATTTAAAGAAAATATTTGAGCCAGAAGCACATCACTAAACCTCTTCTCTAGAGGAAACATAATCTTTCTAGTCCCTGGCACAGTAATGAATTGGATTAAGAAATAAATTCACTAATCCAAATATGCAACTAGAAGGGTATGTATAAGGCTAATAACAACTGCTTTTGGATGATAAAAATGATTTTTAAATAAAATTTTTTTTGCTCTTCCTGAGGTTTCTATGTCTATATAGTACTTTTATGCTAAGAAAAATTAAACTTAACAGAAAAATGCTTAATTTTTAGATATGAAAGCTTCATTGCATTATCAAATATTTATCACTATAAACCAGATTTGTATTTCTTTAGTTTGTTTACTAATATAGTTTCAAACTAAAAGAGATTTAAATACCCCTTTTCTTACACTTACCTTTTTTTGAGTTCTGGGGGGGGCTTGAAGAATGGGGAAACGACAGTGAAATCTCTCAACCACGAACTCAAGAAATAATTCTTGAATTCCTTTTCAATATTGCTTTGAGAACTTACAGCAAGCTGTTCCTCTGAAGCTGATTTTAAACTTATCTGATTTTGAAATTTTTCTTCCATGACAGTTAATTCATTATCATGTCTAAAGTTCCTCAACACAGTAGGATTCCCTTTTATAGGTTTCCAAAAGTAAATCATTATATGGAGGTTAAGGTTGCTTCAAATAATCACTTTTATTTTTCAAGGATTTCTCTCTCTCCTTTTCAAAAAACAAACTTTGCCCATCACAGAAATCATACATGCTTATTTATAATCAAGAAGATTCCTCCCACCCCTATAAGATTTATCTCTCACCCAGAGTAAACCAGTAAAACAGTTTAGCATATGAATTATTCTGGTGAATCTATTCAACTATTTGATAATCTTTTACTTATTCAATAATGAACAGCTTTTTAGCTCATTAAATATTCACTTGCTATTTTAAATAGCTGCACAGTATCCTACTGAACATGTTAATCAGCCTTTTATTATTGAATGCTTTATAAACAATACCATAACAAACATACGGATTACTTCTTTAAAAAGTGTATCTGTTAATTGCTTTTACAATATTGAAAAACTGAGATAATTATTATTTTAATGTTTATAAATCTTAAGGATATATTGTAACTGGTTCATACCTAACTATTTGAAGAATTTAAAAAGTCAACTATATAACTTGTCAGCATAAAATTAATATCTGAACCTTGGGACCTGATGTTTAGGCTACTGTTTTGAAGTTTCTTAAATTTAACTTTTTTTTCATATTGCTAATACATGTAAAAGGTTAACCTATATGAATAAATGAGAAACAATGATAGAAGTGTTATATACCTCAGGTGTGCGAAAGTAGAGAAAAAAATTATGAGCTACAGGTATAATATGTTCATTCCATGGGAAGGATGGTTAATGTTAAGACTGTTAAGGTCAAGAAACAGTGCACATGAGAAATTCTGCCTTACTAAAAAAAATGTACAGGCATTAGTTGGGGGAGAACTGGAGTGATGAAATGGCATAAATAAAGGCAAAGAGAAAGAAAAATGGATTAGGACTAGTTCATCTGAAGAAAAATTAAACAACATAGAAAATGTTGGGACAAGAATGCAAGATATCAAAATAAGAAATTTAAATTTTATACTATAGGAAAAAAAAATTTAGGAAGATTAAAAAAGTAGTGTATACTATATGGAAGATGAAATTGTTAGTTTAAAACAGCTAGAGGTGGCTGGGCGCGGTGGCTCACGCCTGTAATCCCAGCAGTTTGGGAGCCGGGTGGGTGGATCACGAGGTCAGGAGTTTGAAACCAGCCTGGCTAACATAGTGAAACCCTGTCTCTACTAAAAATACAAAAATTAGCTGGGCGTGGTGGCAGATGCCTGTAATCCCAGCTATGCAGGAGACTGAGGCAGGAGAATCGCTTGAACCCGGGAGGCGGAGGTTGCGGTGAGCCGAGATGGTGCCACTGCACTCCAGCTTGAGCAACCGAGTGAGACTCTCTCTCAACAACAGCAACAACAACAACAAAAAACAGCTAGAGGCAAAGAACTAGTTAAAATGCTGCTAAACAGAAACAAGTGAAAAACAACGAAGTACTTAATTATAGTAGAAATTTCAAGGATGAAGGAATCAAAGACACTGTGGTTCATTTGGGTATATGACAAACATGAGCAAATTCAGTGTGTTTCTTGGAGTCATTAGTTTTGGATCCACCTAAATTGATCACGCAGAAAACACTTTCAAAGCCAGCAATGCAAAATTTGCAAAGTCCTGATCATCACACATATACCTATTAACCACCCACTTAAACATTCTGTTTGTATTCTAAGTGGTCTGATGGGAGGTCTAATCTCAAATCAGATTCATAAAAATATTCTGTCCTATCTGTCAACGTCAAGTAGACTAAGGCACATACACATGTCAAAGGCACATACACATGTCTTAAACAAGTATGAAAAACTGGGCTGGGCGTGGTGGCTCACACATGTAATTCCAGCACTTTGGGAGGCCGAGGTGGGCGAATCACAAGGTCAGGAGTTCTAGAGACCAGCCTGGCCAATATGGTGAAACCCCGTCTCTACTAAAAATACAAAAAAAATTAGCCAGACATGGTGGTGGGTGCCTGCAATCCCAGCTACTCGGGAGGCTGAAGCAGGAGAATTGCTTGGACCCGGGAGGCGGAGGTTGCAGTGAGCCGAGAATCGTGCCATTGCGCTCTAGCATGGGCAACAGAGCAAGACTCACTCAAAACAAAGTATGAAAAACTGAATCTGTAGCTCAGATATCTTGTAGCTTAAACAGCTACAAGATATGGCCCCTATCAACTCTCTGATCCTATTAGCTACTATTCTTCCTGTTTACATTTGATCACAGCTACATGTGCCCCTTTGCTGTTCCATGTACACACAAAAAATGCTTCAGCCTCAGGGTCTTTGTATTTGCTATTTCATCTGCTCAGAAGGGTCTTCTCCCAGGTACCTACATGGTTTGCTCCCTTATTGTTTCTAGGTCTTTGTTCAAATGTCATCTCTGTAGGGTATTTCCTGACCATACTATTTAAAAATATCTCTCTTCTGCCTTACAAACACCTTTATCACAATCATTCTCTTTCTCTGCTTTATTTTCTCCACAGAACTTGTCACTCTCTGACATACCAAATATAGTACCTACCAGTTTTTTTTGTCCATTCATTCCATCACTCACTCCTCTACCCCCAAGATTAATAAGCTCCATGGGGGCTGGGATATATATTTTTTATTCAGTGATAATCTTCAGTACCTAAACAGTAAATAAATGTGTACCTCCCTATATATAAATGTTTCAAACCTATTTTTAATGTTGCTTGTGGAACATTAACATTTTCACACTTCCAGAAATGACATTAATAAAAATATAAACAAATTGATATAAAAATCTGTGTAGACTAAGCTAGAATTTACAAACTCTTAATAAAAGGTGTATTTAAGCTTTCTCAATTATGGGACAACAAATAATAGACTTCATTGCTTCATACTAAAATGGTATTTTTGACTAATCATAAGGAAACTTAAACTACCGTATAGTTATAATCACAGGTATTCAGTCCAAAGAGGAAGAAAGTTTTAGTGGTACTATGAGAACCTGTATCTCTAAAAATGTTAGCTCCATAAGTGTAAGCACTCCCAAATATTATAAGATAATAAAATGTGGAAACAGGCAAACTCTGGGGCGATTTAAAGTTTCTACTACTTCCTAAAGATTTTCTTTAATAGAATCATTCGTGCTAAGTAGATAAAAGTTACAAATTACAAAAGACACAGAATACATCCAATAACAAATTAATCAGACTGAGGAATATTTAGTGTAAAACTGGCTTAAAATTTTTTGTCAGCAGAATTTCTCAACATCTAACCCTATAGCAAGTAATACAAATAACAAGGAGATTCTTCAAACAGTTGGCATTTCTTCAAAACACAAGGGTCCAATTATAAGAAAAATATCACATTATTCAAAGTCCTACAGAATTAGAGGAGAATCTGTACTACTCATGTTTTTGCATAAATTCCATGATTTATAAATAAATAAACCCAAAATATAAATTATAAACATTTAATTTCAGTATAATGTAGACAAAAACAGCAGCTAACTTGTCATCTTTCACAGTAATTTTAACGTAAAAGGTTTAAACATTTATTTTGCCAATATATTTTTCATTGCATATAGGCTGAGAAAAAAAAAAGACATCCGAAATACCTGAGATGTATTTTATAAGTAAACAAAGTAAGAACATAAACTTAAATTTCTGGTGGAGGAATTAAGTCTTCATTAAAAGGGTTCAAGCTATTAGTAATAAAATAGAAGTTATAAGTAATCCCTTGACATGTATAAAATAAAATTTTTTAGTAGATTGGAATGTAACGATGATAGTCTCTTATTTCTTCTCCCAGATATGCAAGTGATATATCTAAATACTTACTAGAGCCAAATCTATCTCAAAAGTTTAGGTCATTTTTTTTTTCCTTTTTGATAGTATTCAATGAGAAATAACACTTTAAATAAAACTTTTTCCATGAGGAAGGTACAGTAATTATCCACCTGCAAAAGGAAAAAAACACAATTTGATTTAGAATGTCAACTTCTAAATATATAAATATATTAATTTAGAGAAACAATAGTTTATGAAAGTATAATCTTGCTAATCCAAGTAGGGCTAACTGATGTATGTAACAGTAATGACACTTAGTGGCTTAAAAACACCTATAACTCTGACTTAACCAAAAAGATACATAACTGACTGAAGAAAATCTTTAATGTTAAATATGGAATTTAGTCTACAGCTAGGCTAAGTTTTCAAATCTACTATCACATATTAATCTGTGTGATCTTAAGAGATTTGTACTTGAACATAAGATGCAAATAGAATGACTGAAATACATTTCTTGCTACCTCCTGGATACTCTCCTGTAGTCCTCTGAGTAAGCTCCAAACTCAATCCATAATCCAAGTAACAGACTTAAGATGTTCAATATTGGAACTCTTTGGCATCAATTAAAAAAGAAACCTAAATGAAAAAGATTAGTATTTTTTTCCAAACAAGAAAAAATGAAAACTTAATATATACCCCTATATAACTATATGCAGTTTGTTTTGCAAAACAAAAAGCCAAAATAAGATTAACACTGAAAGGTATAAACTTTCATTTTACTGCTGGCTCCTTATGTGTTTCAAAATTGTAACTCTACAAATAAAACTTCCAGTACTGTTGAGAGTTTCCTAAATGTTATTTTTCATTAGATATCAACAGGCCACCTCCTCTTCTCTAAGAAGAGACTGTAATGTACATACTATAAGTTTTAATGCAGCATTTTTCCTATATTTTCTTACTTCTCAAATATTTCAATTTTCCTTTAATCCATTGTCAGGATTAAAAACAAGAAGTCTTCATTTAGCTATAAAAGCTCCAAATGATCCTTCATCACACTTAAGAGCACTTAAAGATATAAAGAATCATCTGGTAAATGTAAAATGCAAATTTTTTCTTGTCATTTAGAAGACAGATTGAATGTAATTTTCGAAAACCTGACTTCAGATACATTTAGGAATACAAAGAAAAGGAAACAAAAAACACCTAACTCCTCGGTTGTTCTAAAAAATATTAGACAGTATTGGGTAAACTTTGTAATTCATTCAATAAATATTCTAAGCATTTGTGTTAGGTCCTGGAATATTTTTGGTGGAATCAAAAATTATATATTTGGTGAAGTCTTTCATGCAATGGTTGAAAGGAAATAAAGCAAGTTAAGAGCTTGATAAATGATTTTTAAAAGCACCAAGACAGTGTTTCCATGTAAACGCTGGCATTTAGTTCTATCCACTATGTATGGTATATTGGGAACAAAATGTTGCTGGATAAAAAATGAGAACTTTTATATAATATTTTGTCTTCAAATTAGAATTTAAACAAAAAGGTCCTTAAGCTTTTGAATACAATTTCTTTTCTTTTGTTGTTGAGACAGAGTCTCACTCTGTCGCCCAGGCTGGAGTGCAGTGGCATGATCTCGGCTCACTACAACCTCTGCCTCCTGGGTTAAGGCGATTCTGCTGCCTCAGCCTCCCATGTAGCTGGGATTACAGGCCCCCGCCACCATGCCTGGCTAATTTTTGCATTTTTAGTAGAGACGGGGTTTTGCCATGTTCACCAAGCTGGTCTTGAACTCCTGACCTCAGAGGATCCACCCACCTCGGCCTCCCAAAGTGCTGGGATTACAGGCGTGAGCCACCGTGCCCAGACTGGAATACAATCCCCTTTCCCTTTCCCCTCCTTTCCAGGCTGGAGTGCAGTGGTGTGATCTCGGCTCACTGCAACCTCCGCCTCCTAGATCCAAGTAATTCTCCTGACTCAGCCTCCTGAGTAGCTGGGATTACAGGCGCACGCCACCACGCCCAGCTAATTTTTGTATTTTTAGTTGAGATGGGGTTTCACCATGTTGGTCAGGCTGGTCTTGAACTCTCGACCTTGTGATCCGCCTGCCTCAGGCTCCTAAAGTGCTGGGATAACAGGTGTGAGCCACCGCGCTTGGCTCAAATACAATTTCTTAAATTACATCTGAAGTACTTAATAAATTTCCAAAATAGACAATTCTGATTGTAAAGGACTAATTAACAACTGCTTTTATTTTGTAGATTTTCTGCATGGTTACAACTGAAAACTCTAAGACACTCCTTGTACAAAATAACACCAGAGTTATGATACACTACGCAAATACACTCATTTTCTCCTGAACATCATTTTTAAGTTTAATGACTTTAAAACATTACAGATAAGGAAAAGAACATAAATAGAGCATTTTTGTTCAGATTTTTGTTGTTGTTGCTGTTAAGATGGAGTCTTGCTCTGCTGCCCAGGCTGGAATTCAAGTGATTCTCCCGGGTACAAGTGATTCTCCTGCCTCAGTAGCTGGGATTACAGATGCCCGCCACCACACCCAGCTAATTTTTTATTTTTAGTAGAGACAGGGTTTCACCACATTGCCCAGGCTGGTCTCGAACTCCTGACCTCACATGATCCACCTGCCTTGGCCTGAGATTACAGGCATGAGCCACCATGCCTGGCCTTTTGTTCAGATTTTAATTAAATTAGGCCAGGGGTGGTGGCTCATGCCTATAATCCCAGCACAGTGGGAGGGTAAGGCAAGACTGCTTGAGCCCAGGAGTTTCAAACCAGCCTGGGCAGCATAGTGAGACCCTGTCTCTTATTTTTATTTATTTATTAGTTTTAATTTTTAAATTTTTATTTATTTTTTTGAGACGGAGTTTCACTCTTGTTGTCCAGGCTGGATTGCAATGGCGCGATCTTGGCTCATTACGACCTCCACCTCTCGGGTTCAAGCAATTCTCCTGCTTTAGTCACCCGAGTAGCTGGGACTACAGGCATGTGCCACCACGCCTGGCTAATTTTTTGTATTTTTAGTAGAGATGGGGTTTCACCATGTCGGTCAGGTTGGTCTCGAACTCCTGACCTCACATCATCCACCCTCCTTGGCCTCCCAAAGTGCTGGGATTACAGGCTTAAGCCACTGTGCCAAACTCTACTTTTCTTATTTTTTTTTTTTTTGTTGAGACAGAGTCCCCCTCTGTCACCCAGGCTGGAGTGCAGTGACGCGATCTTGGCTCACTGCAAGCTCCGCCTCCCAGATTCACGCCATTCTCCTGCCTCAGCCTCCCGAGTAGCTGGGACTACAGGTGCCCGCCACCACGCCCAGCTAATTTTTTTGTATTTTTAATAGAGATGGGGTTTCACCGTGTTAGCCAGGATGGTCTTGATCTCCTGACCTAGTGATCCACCCGCCTTGGCCTCCCAAAGTGCTGGGATTACGGGCATGAGCCACTGAGCCTGGCTGTCTACTTTTATATTTAATAAAAAATTTTAAGAATACAAAAAAGTTAAAAAAATTATGTTGACATATTTATATCAATAAAATTAACTACAATCATAATTTGGTCTTACTCTGAGTTAAATCTTGAATATAAAAAAGTAAACAAAGTAAACAAGACCTTATTTTTGACTTATCAAACAAAAATCTTTGGCTAAGGATTTAAGAAGACATTTTAATAAAAACATGAAAAAAATAGTATACTGTTATAAAGTTAGAAGAAATAAGACTAAGACCCCAATCTGTCATGTGTAGCAAATTATTTGAGTTTTGTGTTTCCTTAGCTATCCAATGAGTGGGTTGGTCACTTTTAAGAGTTTTCCTACCTTTAAAGTTATGGTTAAGTGTGACGTTTTGAGAACCAGAATTTTAGGTATTGAATTCACATATTTTGATGCCTTTTCCCCTTCAGATATAAAGAAATATTCAGAAACAGTACTAAATATTATCTTCTAAGCTCTGTCCAAAATGCTTAATATATTTTATATTTACCTATAAAGACGTATTTTAAAAGTAATTTCAAAACAAAGGGAAAACTAGAATTTGTTTTATCCCAAGTAAAAATCTGAATTAATGTCTATGTTGAATATAAATGTGCATGAAAATAAATTCCTCTAATGCTGCATAAGCTTTTTAAAAAAACTCTTGATGGCATTCAATACAATTATTAAATTGCAATTATACTATTTTAAGAGACAATACATCTGAAAAATTAGTATTAATTCATTCTTACAGAATCATACTAAAAATAAGATTATCAATAATACTGAAAAGACACTATCAATAAAACTGAAAACACATTAGTAACATTAATACACATTAAAATACAACTGTAGAGTATGGTCAACCTTACTTCAGCAGCACAGTTAATACTGGAGATAATTTTAGAATCTTAACGCCAATATTTACGTGCTGCTAAGGCACTGCTGACATTGCTATCGTTAAGAGCTATGAATAAAAAGACATATATTTTCTTCAGAAGATCAGATCCTTGTATTTTTGAGGCAGCACAATATGGCCTGCACCTTTTCAAAATCCACAAACCATTATGTGCTGCTACTTTACTCCAAGGTTTTGTTTTTTTTAAACACACATTCGCGCCTAAAGAATATAAAAAATATTTTCTTTCAGAAAAAAAAGAATGCATGTAAAAAAATCTATGTTTAAACATTATAACATTGATGTAATATGCATAATTATTTTTAAGGAGATTTTAAGTAGAATAATAAAACATTTCTACATCAAAAACTTAACTGAAGTCCACTCTGTGCCCAGCACAGTGCTATAGGTTTAGAAACAGAAAGAATAAAATGAGGAAAAGAAAAGCATTTATTTGCTATGCCAACTTAACAGGGCAATACAATTAAATGCTTAAACTTTTGAATATATTCAATATATGAATTAATTTTTCCTTGTATAAACAAACAAGTAAATTTATAAAATTTGATCTTTACCTTGGTAAAAGCAGAATTTACAAACATTTTGTTCCTTGCAGTACACCTTTCAAAAGACATCTTCATCAAATAGGTAAGACTTCACATCAAGGGAAAAACATGAAATGACATACAAGAGCTCAGTTTCAATAAACTTAAGCTAGCAAAATGCAAATACACTTTTAAAGAAAAATACTTTAATTCTAAATGTTACTTTTATTAAATATCTAATTAAGACATTTTAATTCTAAATATAATTAAGAAAAAAAGCTCTAAACAAATTCTCCCTTAAATAATTTGTTATTAATAATCCAAATATTTTACTTTCAACATTGATCTTCATACTAGAAGTTCTCTTAGAGTTGGATATCATTTGATACAGTAATTCTAAAATACAAATCCTTAAGTAATTCTAAAATATGAATCCTTGGGATGATGAGTTAATTTGGTACCCTGAGATGAGAAATAAAACAAATCCTGTAGCTCTTGATCTTCCTATTCCCTGTTTCTGGCCCATTTACCAGGTAAGGAAGAAACTCCTAGTTTCCACTTACTCAGATGTAGAAATGAAATTCCTTTTCTCTAAAAGATATCAGAAAATTGCCACCACTTTAGTGGTGCCACCATTCAAGCCTGGACAATCTTTTTTGCCCCATGTTCTCATCATTAAAATGACTATGCTAAAGTCACATCTATTACAGAATAGTAAGGTGAGGTACACA
Source organism: Nomascus leucogenys (assembly GCF_006542625.1). Taxonomy (NCBI): domain Eukaryota; kingdom Metazoa; phylum Chordata; class Mammalia; order Primates; family Hylobatidae; genus Nomascus; species Nomascus leucogenys. The sequence continues at coordinate 76,236,994 of NC_044385.1, forward strand.
ACCAAAGCACTAAAATTTGCTCTTCCATTCTAGTATCTAATTACTTATACAAAGCACAGGTTCACATTCCATATGAATTTTTTTCTGAGTATTTTTCCCATTAATAAAAAATATATGTAGCTAATCTCCTATCTAAGCAACCTGGATTTCATATATAACTCTGCTCTTTATTCTCTCAAGTTTCTGCACAACGTTTTTTTAATTGTTTTTTATTTTTTCTTTTTTAAGAGAGCAGTTTCCGTACGTTTTAGAGAAAAAAAAATTCATTTCTACATCTGAGTAAGTGGAAACTTTAGGAGCATACTTCCTTACCTGGTAAATGGACCGGAAATAGGTAGGGAATAGGAAGATCAAGAGCTACAAGATTTGTTTTATTTCTCATCTCAGGGTACTCTGTTGCCCAGGCTGGGGTACAGTGCCATGATCGTAGCTCACTGCAGCCTTGACCTCCTGGGCTTAAGTGATCCGTCCACCTCAGCCTCCCAAGTAGCTGGGACTACAAGTGTACACCACCACGCACAGTTCTTTACATTTTTATTTTATTGTAGAGACAGGGTCTTGCTATGTTGCCTAGGATGGTCTTGAACTCCTGGCCTCAAGCAATCCTCCTGCCTTGGCCTCCCAAAGTCCTAAAATTACAGGCAAAAGCCACCATGCCTGGCCTGCACTTTTTTTTTTTTTTTTTTTTTTTTTTGAGACGGACTGGGTTTCACCATGTTAGTCAGACTGGTCTTGAACTCCTGACCTCAGGAGATCCGCCTGCCTTGGCCTCCCAAAGTGCTGAGATTACAGGCGTGAGCCACTGCGCCCATCCTGGCCTGCAAAATTTTTAACATGTAACCAAGATAAATCCGTTTGCATTCACTTGAGAACTATATATTTGTATTTATCAATTATATTAAGGAATTATCCTTCGGGGTCCCCCTCATCACATACATTTTCCAGATGGAAACTTAAACATAATTTTTTTTCAAATACGAAAGGTGCCTGTAAATTATTTAACAAATATTTTATTGAATATCTACTATGTGCCAGGCACCGTCCCAGTTATTACACTAGTTGGTAGTATACCAGATAGTCTCTTTTCAGAAAGAGTAAAGTCATTTTAAGACAACTTAAAGTAAAGTGAAGGATCTTAAGCTGAAGAATTTAGTGCCAGCAAAGGATGGTTTGAGTTTCAGAGAGGTTTGGTTTTAAAAATGTCAAGATAACACGAGAAGCAGCTTTGAGGCAGCAGATGAGTTCCCAGACACCATTAAGAAAATCGGTGGGGGCCGGGCACGGTGGCTCACGCCTGTAATCCCAGCACTTTGGGAGGCTGAGGCGGGCGGATCACGAGGTCAGGAGATTGAGATCATCCTGGGTAACATGGTGAAACCCTGTCTCTACTAAAAATACAAAAAATTAGCCAGACATGGTGGCGGGCACCTGTAGTCCCAGCTACTGAGGAGGCTGAGGCAGGAGAATGGCGTGAACCCGGGAGGCGGAGCTTGCAGTGAGCCGAGATTGCGGCACTGCACTCCAGCCTGGGTGACAGAGCCAGACTCCATCTCAACCAAAAAAAAAAAAAAAAAAAAAAAAAGAAAATCGGTGGGGAGAAAGGACAGGTTTTTTTTTTTTTGAGACGGAGTCTTGCTCTGTCACCCAGGCTGGAGTGCAGTGGTGCCATCTCGGCTCACTGCAACCTCCGCCTCCTGGGTTCATGCCATTCTTCTGTCTTAGCCTCCCGAGCAGCTGGGACTACAGGCACCTGCCACCACGCCTGGCTAATTTTTTGTATTTTTAGTAGAGACAGGGTTTCACCATGTTAGCCAGGATGGTCTCAATCTCCTGACCTCGTGATCCGCCCGCCTCGGCCTCCCAAAGTGCTGGGATTACAGGTGTGAGCCACTGCGCCCAGCCCAGGAAGGGATTTTAATGCTGATAAATGTGCCCTATCCTGGAAGAAAATGCCACAAAGGACATTTATTAGTAAGGAAGAAAAGCAAGCACCAGGATTTAAGGCAGGAAGAGATAGGCAAACTCTACTGTTCTGTGCAAATGCAGTCAGTTTGCTGCCCTTAGCCATAAAGCTGCTAATCCCTGAGCCTCAAAGGGAAAAAACACCAGCAGCCAGTCTTTTGGTTGTACAACAAGAAGGTATGGACGAGAATGCTTTTTCTGGATTGGTTCCATCAATGCTTTGTTCTCAAAGTCAGGAAGTACCTTGCCAATAAGGGACTGCCTTTTAAAGTTCTTTTGATATTGGACAATACTCCTGGCCACCCAGAACCACAAGTTCAACACCAAAAGCACTGAGGTGGTCTATGTGCCCCCACACAATGTCTTTATTTCATCCTCTGTATTAGGGTCATAAGGACCTTTACAGCTCATTATACATTGTACTCTGTGGAAATGACTATCAACGCTGTGGAAGAGAACCCTGATAGAATAACATGAAAGTCTGGAAGAATTATACCACTGATTATGCACTGTTGTTACAGAAAAAGCTGTGAATGCCATCAAGTCTTAAACACATTCCTGGAGAAAACCGTGTCCAGATGATGTGTATGACTTCACAGGATTTATGACAGAGACAATCGAGGAAATCATGAGAGACTGTGGATATGACAAAAAAAGGTATGGTGGGGGAAGGCCGAAGGGTTTCGAGATATGGATCTTTGAGAAATTCAACAGCTAACAGACACCATACCACAGAAATTAACAGACAACTTGATCGAGATGATTGGTTCTGAACTAGTGCCAGATGATGAGGAAGACAACACAGAAGCAGTGCCAGACATATACTGCTGGCACTGACATTAGAGAGTCTGGCAGAAGGGCTGCAATTATTCAAGACTACTTTTGATTTCTTTTATGACATGGACCCTTCTATAATATGGGCACTGAAACTAAAGCAAAAGGTGGACAGACGATTGGTTAATATATAAAAACACTTTTTAGAAAAATAAAAAAAGCAAAAAAGTCAGGCAGAAATTACGATTATTTCTGTAAAGTTACACCAAGTGTGCCTGGCCTTTCCTGCCTCCTGTCCCACCTCCTCCACCTCTTCCACTCCAGAGACAGCAAAACCAATCCCTTTTCTTCCTCAGCCTGCTCAATGTGAAAACAGTGAAGATGAAGGCCTGTATGATGATCTACTTCCATTTAATCAATAGTGAATATATTTTCTTTAGCTTACTTTAATATGGTATATGATAAACATAACATATAGAATATGTTATTGACTTTATGTTATTGGTAAGGCTTCTGGTCAACAGTAGGCTATCTGTAGTTGAGTTTTAGGGAAGCCAAAAGTTATACATAGGTTTTCAACTGCATGGGGATTGGTGCCTCTAATCCTCACATTGTTCAAGGGTCAATTGTATTTTTAAAATTGTGGTTCAATATACATAAAAGTCACCATTTTAACCAGTTTTAAGTGCATACTTCTGTGGTATAAATGTTTGCCCTGTTGTGCAACCCTCCATCTCCAGAACTTTTTCATCTTCCCCAAGTGATACTGCTTAAACACTAATTGCCCATCTCCTCTGCCCCTCAGCCTCAGGAAATCACCATTCTACTTTCTGTCTCTATGAATTTGCCTATTTTAGTTATCTCATATAAGTGGAATCATACAGTATTTGTCCTTTTGTGTCTGGCTTACTTCACTTAGCATAACTTTTTCAAGATTCATCCATGTTGTAGCATGCAACAAAATTTTCCTCTTTACAGTTGAATAGTTTTCCATTGTGTGTGTATAATTTTGTTTGTCCATTCATGTGATGATGGGCATTTAGGTTGTTTCTGTCTTTGGGCTATTATGAATAATGCTGCCATGAACATGGTGTGCAAATATCTTTGAAATCCTTCTTTCAATTATTTTGGGTATATGTCCAAGTGGAATTGCTGGATCTTACAGTAATTCTATTTTTAATTTTTTTGAGAAACTGCCATACTGTGTTCTACAGTGGCTACACCATTTTACATTCTCACCAGCAATTTACAACTTCTCCCATCCTTGCCAACATGTTATTTTCTGGTTTTGTTTTTGATAATAGCCATTCTAATGAAAATGAAGTGGTATCTCATTGTGGTTTTCACTTCCATTTCCCTAATGAATAGCGATGTTGAGCATCTTGTGTTTGCTGGCCAATTGTATATCTTCTTTGGAGAAATGTCTATTTAAGTCCTTTGCCCATTTTTTGACTGGGTTGTTTACTTTTTATTGAGTTTATACATTCTGGATATTAATCTCTTATTAGATACATGATTTGCAAATATTTTCTCCGATTCTGTGGACTGACTTTTCACAGTGATAGTGTCCTTTGATGCACAGAAGTTTAAATTTTTTTTTTTTTTTTTTTTTTTGAGATGGAGTCCCATTCTGTTGCCCAGGCTGGAGTGCAGTGGCGCAATCTCGGCTCACTGCAATCTCCGCCTCCCAGGTTCAAGCAATTCTCCTGCCTCAGCCTCCTGAGTAGCTGGGACTACAGGTTCCCACCACCACGCCCGGCCAATTTTTGTGTTGTTTTACCACGTTGGCCAGGCTGGTCTCAAACTCCTAACTTTCTGATTCACATGCCTCGGCCTCCCGAAGTGCTGGGATTACAGGTGTGAGCCACAGCGCCTGGCCAGAAGTTTTAAATTTTGATGAAGTCCAATTGATCTACTTGTTTCGTCTGTGCTTTTGGTGTCATATCTGAGAAATCACTGCCAAATCCAATGTCTTGAAGCTTTTGCTCTTTGTTTTCTTCTAAGAGTTTCGTATTTTTTAACTCTTATGTTTAGGGCTTTGATTTAGAAATTAATTTTTAGTTACTTTTTGTATATGGTGTATGGTAAGGGTCCAACTTTGTTTTTTGCTGGTGTGGATATCCAATTTTCCCAATACTATTTGTTGAAGAGTCCTTTCTTTACTGAATGAGGATCTTTGGCACTTCTTGGCACCTTTGGTGAAAATCACTTGAAAATATATGCAAGGGTTTATTTGTGGGCCCTCGGGTCTATTTTCATGAATCTATATGTCTAGCTTTATGCTTTGTAGGAGGTTTTGAAATCAGGTAGTGAGACCTCCGACTCTCTTTTTAAAATTTGTTTTGGTTATTTCATGTCCTTTGAGATTCCATATGAATGTGAGAATAAATTTTCCCATTTCTGTTAAACAAAATTTAGGATTTTGATAGGAATTGCATTCAACCTGTAGATCATTTTGGGCAGTACTGTCATTTTAACAATATTAAGTCTTCCAATCCATAAATGTGGGATGCCTTTCCATTTATTTATTGTCTTTAATTTCTTTCAGCAATTTTTTTTGTAGTTGCTGTACACAAGTCTTTTACCTCCTTGGTTACGTTTATCCCCAAATATTTTATTCTTTTTGGTGTTTTATAAATGGAATTGTTTTAATTTCCTTTTTGAATTGTACATTGTTAGTGAACAGACACACAATTGATTTTTGTGTGATTTTGTATCATACAACTTTGTTAAATTCATTAGTTCTAACCGTTTTTGGTGGAATCTTAAGGGTTTTCTAGATACATGATTGTGTCATCTGTGAACAGGGATAATTTTTCTTTACTATTATCTTTTATATCTAAAATTGGTTTAAGGGCTTTCTGGCAATCTTGGTCCATTCATTCTCTAATTCTCCTAGAAACACATCAGACAGCTGTGTCCCCTCTCTTCTTTCAAACTTCCAACACCTTCCCTTTCATTTTTACTTTCATTGAGAAAACAGAAACTATCAGAAATTTCCTCAGTTCCCACCAAATCTATCTAACATGTATCTGTGTGCATACAACTCTTCCTTCTTTCTAGTATCAATGAACCATCACTGTTCATAAGACAAATTCCTTCTCTTTTATCCTCACTTACTTAAGGATATTCCTTTAGATATTCTCCTGCATCTTTAATCTTCCTCTCTGTTGCATGATTCCTATCAGCAAACATGCTACAATTTATCTCAGCATAATTTTATCTCTTAAAGACTGTTACTATCTGTAATAACATTACAATTTTATCACTGATGTTTTAGTAAACAACCATGGAGGAAGACTTTTTCCTTATCCATTTTCCTTTTATTTCTAACTATCTGATTTATATTTGAAAGCCTGAAACATTTAAACTATTAAAATATTTATTATAATTCTCCAGAAAAAAATATGAAAATTCTTGATTTAAATGTATTAACAAATTGAAAGATTCAGTGGAACAATTCCAGGCACATAGAGAAGATATATCTCTTTCTTTTCTTGTGTTCAATAACAATAATAATCTCCTCCCAGTGTGGTATAGTTTGATCTTTCCTTTCCACTTATCTTCGCCTTAGGGGCTGCCAAAGTAGTTTTATACTATGCCTTCAAAAAGAGACTATTTTAAATTTAAAATTTCCTGGAGTCTATAAGTTTAGACTATTTCTACTCACATGATAGGAATATTCAGATACTAATACATGCCATCAATATGGCTTTGCTAGTTTGTTGTTTAGACATGTCCTTATATGGCACTACATTACTTTAGGTTTTCTGAACATTTTACTTTCAATCCAGCATCAACACAATCTGTAATGGTAATTACTTCCTCCAAATATGCCTTAATTCTATTCTGCACTTGAAGCTCTAAGGAACTGTGTATATACAGTGCCTGGGCTACAGAATGACTATCCTTGCTCAATGACAGTGGAATAATACACAGTATGTCAGTATTATACCAGACGGAAAATTTATAAATAGCTATTCTTTAATATCTTTATGTAAAGCCCTGAGTTATGGGGTCTAAAATAAATGCATGACAATTTCACTAAACATGGTAATTTTTTCTTTTTTTTTTTGAGACAGAGTCTTCTTTTGTCACCTAGGCTGGAGTACAGTAGCGTGATCTCAGCTCACTGCAACCTCCTCCTCCCAGGCTCAAGCTATCCTTGCACCTCAGCCTCCCAAGTAGCTGGGACTACAGGCCTGTGCCACCACGCCCAGCTAAGGTTTGTATTTTTTTTTTTTACAGACGTGGTTTCATCATGTTGGCCAGGTTGGTCTCAAACTCCTGGCCTCAAATGATCCTCCCGCCTTGGTGTCGCAAAGTGCTGGGATTACAGGCATGAGCTACCATGCCTGGTGAAACATGGTAATTTTTTTTTATTACCCTACTATGAAGTTGAAAGTCTTATAAAGTGTCCAAATATATAACATTTACAGGAAAGATTAAAATGTGCTTTTGCTTGATTCTTGTTTCTGGAATATAAATACTTAAAAACAAAAAGGCTCTATTAACTAGAGAAGATACCTTTAAAATTCAGTTAGGAATACGCATTCAATAAAATAATAATCAGATTTAATCCAATATGACTGTTTTATAATATAAAAAACTTAGTTGTTGAGTTTAGGCAAATATAAAGTTTTACTGTTTCTAAACTGCCTTGATTTCTTCTGATGAAAAAATGACTGAAAGATTGCTTAAAAACTGTGTATGAAGTAGATTTCAATCTGGAAAATTTATTCCAGAAAGTCAGACTATATATGCAAGCCCCCGAAATGTTATTTTAATATTAGATTCTCTTATAATCATTTCCTTATACAAAATGTTAAACTTCTTAGAAATCAAACATTCATATTTTATTTGATGATTTTACTTCCTAAATACTAAATGACTAAATTACAAAAATATGTTAGTCAAGAAATGCAATATAAAAGGTTTGATAAATATGCTATTTACATTTTTTTCTTACATTCTTCTTTTGCTCCCTTTTATGTCCTAATCATTCATACTTGCCCATTGTTATTCTTTCTTAACACTCAATTTTCATCTTGTGTCAATCATCCCTTGTATTCAGCTAGTCAATAAAACGAATTGATTCTTTAAGACCTCAGTTCACTGATTTCTTTGCCATTCTTGATTTCATACCTTAAATCTAGATTTAAGTATCTTATAAATCCAACTGCATTTTAGCTGGACCTCCTAGTCCTTAATCAATTAATAAATCTTCCCAAAGTTACATATTCGAGAATGTATCTAGGCTGGATGAGGTGGCTCATGCCTGTAATCCCAGCACTTTTGGAGGCTGAGGTCGGAGGATTGCTTGAGCCCAGGAATTTGAGAGACCAGCCTGGGCAACATAGCAACACCCCATCTCTACAAAAAAATTTTTATTATTATTTTTTAACTTTTATTTTAAGTTCAGTGGTACAACTGCAGGTTTGTTATGTAGGTAAACTTTTATCATGGGAGGTTTTTTTTGTTTGCTTTTTTTTTTTTTTTTTTTTTTTTTGAGACACAGTTGCACTCTGTTGCCCAGGCTAGGGTGCTGTGGCTCAAACTTGGCTCCCTGTGATCTCCACCTCCCAGGTTCAAGTGATTCTCCTGCCTCAGCCCCCCGAGTAGCTGGGATTACAGACCAGTGTCACAAAGTCGGGCTAACTTTTTTGTATTTTTAGTAGAGATGGGGTTTTGCCATGTTGGCCAGGCTGGTCTTAAACTCCTGACCTCAAGTGATACACCCACCTCAGCCTCCCAAAGTGCTGGGACTACAGGCATGAGCCACCATCCCAGGTCTGTCATGGGAGTTTGTTGCACAGATTATTTCATCACCCAGGTATTAAGCCTAGTACCGATTAGTTGTTTTTCCTGATCCTGTCCCTCCTCCCACCCTCCACCCTCCGAAAGACCACAGTGTGTATTGTTCCCCTCTATGTGTCAATGTGCTCTCATCATTTAGCCCTCCCCACACAAAAAATTTAAAAATCAGCTGGGCATCTGTAATACCAGCTACTCAGGAGCTGAAGTGGGAGGAATCACTTGGGCCCAGGAGTTTGATGCAGCACTGAGCCATAATCATGCCACTGCACTGCACTCCAGCCCAGGTTACAGAGCAAGACCTTGTTTCTTTTTTTTTTTTGAGATGGAGTCTCGCTCTGTCACCCAGGCTGGAGTGCAGTGGCGCCATCTCGGCTCACTGCAAGCTCCGCCTCCCGGATTCATGCCATTCTCCTGCCTCAGCCTCTCCGAGTAGCTGGGACTACAGGCGCCCGCCACCACGCCCGGCTAATTTTTTGTATTTTTAGTAGAGACGGGGTTTCACCGTGGTCTCGATCTCCTAACTTCGTGATCCGCCTGCCTCGGCCTCCCAAAGTGCTGGGATTACAAGCGTGAGCCACTGCGCCCGGCCTAAGACCTTGTTTCAAAATAATAATAATAATAATAATAATTTCTAGTTTCCTAAGTAGAATCTCTACTTTCTGCCTACGTATCAAGGTCTGTATAATTAAGATCTATCCAATGTTTCCTGCTTTTCTCCAAAGAAAACACTTCCATTCCAATTAAATGGTCTTTTTTAAGATATTAACAACCACTAAGAACTTTTGAATACAGAAAATTATTATTATTATTATTAGGTACTGTGCTGGGCAGATAACTGGTTTTATTCCATACTTATCTCTCCATTCAAAATGGACTAGCTGTGAGGAAATCTTTACTAGTATAGACCATGCCATTTCTTCAATCCTTTATCTTAGTCCACTGGAAATATCATCGTGACTCCATCCCTAAAATCTCTGCTTTTATGTTTGCTGGCTGAAAGAAAAGCCACTTTCCCTAACCAGATACAGAAAGAGCCCTAATGGCTAGATGTAGAGCCAAAGAAAAGAGCTTCTAAAAAAAAATACAAAAATATTTTGAAGACAGAATCATTCAGTCCTTATCCTTTATACAACAACCATAGTTCCAAGTCTGGTGATTTATATTCTGGTCTGTGGGCCTTTGATATACCAGAACTCTCCATTCTTATAATCTTCCAACAAAAAAAAGTAGTTATATTGAAAGGTGAGACAAAATAAGTAAATTAAATGTCTTGCTTAATAATTCAACTTGAATATAATAAATCTGAGTAGATGGGAATCTTCAAATCTCTTAAGTTGGTTTTCTATGTTAGAATTTAATATATTTTAAGAAATATGGAAAAAATAAATTGTATATAAGTTAATTTTTTTTCCTTGTTAATGAGTTACAACTTTAATTTCCAATAACATTTTTTAGACATTTTCTTACATGTGCTCTATTATCAGTTCATCTGTAGTTTACATAAAGTTGTTATTGCATTTAACAAAACCATTTAGAAATTCTTTTAAATTTATTTCTGTCCTTACGATCTGTTCTCATTGAAATTCTAGTCATGTCTCCTAAACTATAAAATCATCCTCAGTACAATAAATCTACTGGTCAATTTCTACATTTTAAATTTACTATCAGTAAAATAAACAGCAGAAATTTACACAAGCATATCTAGTAGTGAACAGGTGTTCAACAAATGCCTACTGAATCTAAATTTACAGGATTTGAAATTCTAACACACTTAAGTGTTTCAGTGAACTGCAGCTCAACATGACCTGATAGTATTGATGAAAATGCTAGTGCAATCAGACTGCACTATAGAACTTTATTCACAGATGCAGTGTGTTTTGTACCTATACCACATTAAGTATATTGCAATTAATTCTATATACAATTATTTTAAAAGGAATACTAACAAAATGTAACAGATCCAAAGTAGGGTATCCAGAATACTAATGGTCTAGAAATTAATGCTATGACAGTGGAAGTACCTGAGAATGTACAGCTTAGAGAAAAGACATAAAAACAATTTTTAGACAGTAGATCTAGGGCCAGAGAACAAAGTTATAAACAGAAGATCTTCAAATGATGTTTCATTCAACATCATTTCATTTTTAACACTGAAGAGGAAAAATATAGAGATTTCTGTCTGGTGCCACAGTGTGTGGAGTTTCCACGTTCTCCCCATGTCTGCATGGGTTTTCTCCCACATCCCAAAGATGTGTATGTTATGTTAGTTGGCACATCTAAATTGTCTCAGTATGGCTGAGTGTGGGGGTAGGAGGACACCCTGTGATGGAATGGCATCCTATCCAGGGTTGGTTCCCTCCTTGCATCCTGAGCTTCTAGGATAGGCTCCAGCTATCTGCAACCCCAAAGTGGAGTAAGTGAGTTGGAAAATGAATGAATGTAGATTATTGCAAAATAAAAACTTGTCAAATATACAATCATCATACAAATGCACAACAACAAATGATGTAGTATAAAGGTGCTCAGCAAGCATGCCATATTTGTTATTGCTTGTTTTTGAACAACATGGTGGTAGAAGGTGCTCCTTACAATTTCCGCTTTACAAACACTTATTCCTTATTTTAACTCACCACCACTATGACCATCATCGCTCACTGACTTATCAAAAATTGGGTAAATTATGATCTTGTTTCTATTAAACTTTCTTAAATGTATGTGTAACTCACATTTATTTCACAATGTTTAATACCAGAAATGTGTTGGATCTTTATTTAGAAGATTGGTGATGTTCTTTGTGACCAGAAATAGGCTGTAGGAACTTAACTCTTGTTTATATCAATTAGCCTATGGCGAAACTGGTTTTATTCTATGTCATTTAGCTTAAAGCTGCAGTTTCCAAGAATCTATTCATTACTTTAAGTGAGGACTTACTGTACTAAGTTGAAACCTGCCCTCTGATGAGAAACTTATTTTATGTTAATTAACATAAATGTAATTTATAACATAAAGGAAAACATTTGTTTACTATGATTCTAATTCTAATATTCTAGCGTCAAAATAAAATTAATAAAGTTCAATTTGAAATAAAATTGACTTAGAAAAATTCAGTGTACTTTACTATTTTGTCTTGTTAAGGATTTGGAGGACAGATTGCCAGTTTTAAGTTCTGACTACAGGGCACCAAATACTAGAGGCATAAAGAAACAAACAGCTGAACTAAGGATATAAAAACTAAAAATAATAATTTAAAATTGAGGTGTTCTGAATTTTAATTCAGATATTGTTTCCCTAAACATTTTATTTATTTTTTTGAGATGGAGTCTCGTGCTACTGCCCAGGCTGGAGTGCAGTGGTGGGATCTCGGCTCACTGCAGCCTCCACCTGCCAGGTTCAAGCTATTCTCTCACCTCAGCCTCCCAAGTAGCTGGGATTACAGGCATGTGCCTCCATGCCTGGCTAATTTCTGTATTTTTAGTAGAGACGAGGTTTCACCATGTTGGCCAGACTGGTCTTGAACTCCTGACCTCAAGTGATCCACCCGTCTCGACCTCCCAAAGTGCTGAGATTACAAGTGTGAGCCACCATGCCCGGCTGTTTCCCTAAACATATTTTTTGAGATGGAGTCTCGCCCTTATTGCTTAGGCTGGAGTGCAGTGGCTTGATCTTGGCCCACTGCAACCTCTATCTCTTGCGTTCATGCTATTCTCCTGCCTCAGTCTCCCCAGTAGCTGAGATTACAGGCACCCGCCACCACGCCTGGCTAATTTTTGTATTTTTAGTAGAGACTGGGTTTCACCATGTTGGCCAGGCTGGTCTTGAACTCCTGACCTCAAGTAATCCACCTGCCTCAGCCTCCCAAAGTGCTGGGATTACAGGCATAAGCCACTATATCTGGCCTCCCCAAACATTTTAAACTGAGGTTCTGAAATTTGACCAGTGGTAGAGTACTTGAAAGGATGGCATTCTTAGTGGTAATACTGTTAAATGTATCAAAACTTCATTTTCATTAGCTACAAATAGTTTTACTATAAGAAACTGAGATTTTATAAGACATTTTAAAGTAACTTGTTTTTTTCTTTTTATTTTTTTTTTTGAGATGGAGTCTTGCTCTGTCACCCAGGCTGGAGTGCCATGGTGCAATCTCAGCTCACTGCGACCTCCACCTTCCAGGTTTAAGCAATTCTCCTGCCTCAGCCTCCTGATTAGCTGGCATTACAGGTGCATGCCACCATGCCTGGCTAATTTTTATTTATTTATTTATTTATTTTTGAGACAGAGTTTCACTCCTTTGCCCAGGCGGGAGTGCAGTGGCACGATCTCAGTTCACTGCAACCTCTGCCTTCTGGTTTCAAGCAATTCTCCTGCCTCAGCCTCCCAAGCAGCTGGGACTACAGGTGCTGGCCACCATGCCCGGTTAATTTTTGTATTTTTAGTAGAGACAGGGTTTCACCATGTTGGACAGGCTGGTCTCGAACTCCTGACCTCATGATCTGCCCACCTCAGCCTCCCAAAGTGCTGGGATTACAGGCTTGAGTCACCGCACCCAGCCAAAGTAACTTGTTTTAATGGAAAAATAAGCATAAATTAATTTAGTGGATATAACAGGAAAAATGAAGCTTATAGTCTAGGCAAAAAGGTGTGATAATTGACAACATATATTTTAATTATGCATTCAATTTATTCCTGTTTTTATATGTAAAACTCAAGTTTCAGACTAATAGGTAGTAGATTAGGGCAAAAGTCCATACAGTAAGTCAGGGGATGTTACCTATTGCATTTATAACTTGAAATTCCCATGACAGCAGAGTTGATTATATCTGTACATTTATTTTCTATTTAAATCAGGTCCCATGCTGTTAAATTCTACCTTTTGTTTTCCTAAGAAAACAACCAAGTAACTTCATACATAAGAAATTCCCTGTTATTCCTCTTTGAATCATCCACCTTGAAGGTAAGAAGTTGTTCGGGTCGAAGAAACAAGCCCAACCCCTTTTTATAATTTTGGCACTAAAAATCAAATTTTATGGCTGCAATTTTATTAAGAGCAAAAACACAGCCATCGCTTAAGCACAAAAGCTCATATTTAACTCAATCATTTTGCTAAACATATATAAGACAAATATGGAAGAATGAGGACAAGGAACACCTGGCATTTTTATTAAATGTCTAATTCTCAAAAATAGCAATTATTTGAACAATGAAAAACAGCTGCAGCATATTGTGAACTTTCTCTATATTCATAAATTATAGAATACACAAGAGCCTAGATTTTATATATTTACTTACATATATGTTATATATATACTTATATATATTATATATATACTTATATATATATAACATATATACATATGATGAATGGCACTTCATCATATCAATAGGTTTGTAAGACATTCTCTTTACTACCAAATGCTGACAATAGCTGGTACCTTTATGAATTTTTTGGATTATAACACTCTTCACCACTAATCCAACTGCCAAAAGAACAATTTATTTTTTCTCTTTTGGGAAATTCCTTTCTCCCAGAAACATTCCCATTTTTAAAACTATTCAAGATAATTAGAATTTCCTCATCAATGGCACAGGTATATAGCAATTTACACAACAGTAAATTTCTATCACAATAATTAAAAATAAGAGAAACTCTGGCCATGTCTAGTGCATAATATAATTACATCATTATGGTTTTATTGAAAGCACAACAGATTTTATATCATTTGCCATATATCGATTACTTACTGCTCCACTGATTAAAACATTGTGATTTTTTTTTTGCAGTATTTTCAGTCAGTCCTACATTTGTACTATTTATAATTTACAATTGACAATATTTTCTAGGCGGATATGATTACATGCCATTGCTTTTATTGCTAACTTGATAATACTTCTAAAAACTTATATTGATAACTAGTCATATGTGAGAAATAGTTTTTGTTATTTCTTTTTACTAGCCTTGCTCTTGATAGCACCCAAATTTAATAAGTCTTTGGACTTAGGAAGTAATTTACCTCTATCATTTTGTTTATGGAACTAACATTGACAGCACTGGTGAATTTTCTGCTTCATTTTTTCTTTCCCTATTTATAAAGTCAATATTTTAAGATTTTTATTGTTGTAGATTATTAAAAAGAGAGATGTAATGTTCTTAACTGCTGACAATGTACCTAAAGATGTTTTTTAAGCACCAAATATATATTTAAATTTACATAACAGATGTAAACATGTATTTACATTTGCAGGTAAACATATGTTTACATTTACAAACAGAAATATGTAATTTAAGTGTCTGTAATCGAAAATGCAATGTGAAAAATGAAAATAATTCAAAAAAGAAAAAGAAAAAAAGAAATATAATTATTTCTGAATTTTTTGTTAAGCAACAAAAGTTTAAGATCTCTAAATTGAAAAATAAACTTGAAAAATATTCCATCTCTATATTTAATTTGTAAAAATGAACCCCAAACTGCCATTGTTTGACAGCATTGTATATATGAACATCACTGTTCTACAACTTCTAGAACATCCACATTCCATAAATGAACAGCTTTAAAAAAAAAATCCCATCTTAGGCAGGGCAAGGTGGCTCACGCCTGTAATCCCAGCACTTTGGGAGGCTGAGGTGGGCAGATCACCTGAGGTCGGGAGATCGGACCAGCCTGACCAACATAGAGAAACCCTGTCTATACAAAAACAAACAAACAAAATAACAAAATTAGCCAGGCGTGTTGGCGCATGCCTGTTAACTCCAGCTACTCAGGAGGCTGAGGTAGGAGAATCACCTGAACTCGGGAGGTGGAGGTTGTGGTGGGCCGAGATCGTGCCATTGCACTCCAGCCTGGGCAATAAGAGCGAAACTCCATCTCAAAAAAAAAAAAGAAAATACATCTATCTATCTATCTATCTATCTATCTATCTATCTATCTATCTATCTATCTAGATATCTAAAATCTATCTATACATGTAAATATATATATAAAAATATACATAAAATATATGTCCCATCTTTTTTTTTTTTTTTTTTGAGATGGAGTCTCACTCTGTCGCCCAGGCTGGAGTGCAGTGGCGCGATCTCGGCTCACTGCAAGCTCTGCCTCCCGGGTTCACGCCATTCTCCTGCCTCAGCCTCCAGAGTAGCTGGGACTACAGGCACCCACCACCGCGCCCGGCTAATTAAAATATATATCCCATCTTAAAAAATAAATGGCATTAAACAAACATTAAAAAAATGATAGAAGGGGAACACACAATCACACAGCATCACTGACTATTGTCAGTCACTACGTACCTATTATTCTGGGTATTGTTTAATTGGAAACATCACCATTTTAGAATCCAAGATTAAGGGGAATCTACCTAGAACAGACAACGGAAAGCATTCCAACTATGAAATATGATAAATGGCCTATGTTTAAAAGATGCTGGAGAGTATCCAAGAAAGACTGCTAGCTTAGAAATTTATAAAGGAGATGAAATGAAGAATGTGATGTTATCTGTGCCTATGTATGTTAGAAATTCAATGATACCTATTTCTTGTTGAAAAGTGGACTGCCCTCCATTCTGAGTGTAATATGAATTAAAAAGACTTCTTTTTTTAAAGAGTTAAGTTGAAGAAGGGCTGGGCTGGCTTCCAAGGGACTAATTAAGGAATCCAAGCCTGGACTATATAGGATTCTTTAGGGATTTGCAAATGTTTCCATTCTAATTTTCCAGAGACAAAAATGTAACCGGGAGAAAATTAGAAAAAGAAAGTGACCTGTGGCATTTGGCTACTACTTTGCAAACTGGCTTATTATTAACAGTTTTCAACATTTCATTGATCCCCCACCTAAAAATTCTCACCTTATTGAGTTCAATGGCTGATCGTCTATGATCATAAGGCCATCCCCAATACATACACATTATTTGAGTCACTGTAAGATAATGTAATAAAAGCATCTGAAGCACTAGTTTCATTTAAACAGAGACATGTCCTCATCATCATTAAGAACAGAAAGTCTTGCACTTGAGTTTTTCTTTAGAGATGCAGAATTAGCTCAAGGAATGGATGGAAATGACATTTTTTGGTAACTGATTTTAGGGTCTCAAATACTTTTATGGAAATAAGTATCTTGAGCATTTTATATGCCCTTGATATTGTGAGTTTTTCTAGAAGCATAATATTAATTTCAGTTAACTCGTTAAAATTATTCTTTTAGAATTTCTAAGTGTGTCAAAAGTTAAATGAATTGGGGAAAAATGTTTCTTATTCTAAAAAAGAGGTATGCATGTGTATATATAAAAGGAAGGAAAAAGGAGAAAAATCCTCTTTTTGATATTTGCAGGAAATATCTGAGGTTTAGCTTGGGAGGTGATGGGGCAATCCAGGGCGAGAAATGATGTCTTGAATAATTAAGGTGACTGCTCCTGACCTTCAACTAAACAGACTATCTTCCTGTCTACCCTGAAGGTATCACTTGGGTGTTGCTATCCACTGATTCACTTCAGCAAACTTCCCTGACAGAAGAAAGGGGGACTTACAGCTGGACACTGCCTGGCTCTTTGGAGCGGGTTCTTCACACTATGCATGAACCTGAGATCAGCTGCTGCCATCCTACTCAGGGAGAGCTTGCTAAAGATGCATGGTCCTGGCCCCCACCCAAAACCTCTGACTTTGAATCCATGTCAGAAATCTTTTAATTTATGTACTTACTTGTTTATCTGTTTTGTTCACTGCTATATCTTTGGCTCCTAGAAAAGTACTAGGAACATGGTAGATGCTCAATAAATATGTACTGAATAAATGAAAAAAAAAAAAAAAAAAAAAAAAAAAAGGAAAAGGGACTGCCTTCATGTTTCTCCCACCTCCTCAAGTTTTAACAGCTAAATGTTAAGCTCTTCACAAAGAAGTCTCAAGTGTAACCTGATGAAATTAAAAACAAACTTTACAAAATCACTTCTCAAGTGGAGAGAATACTCTCAAATTTATAAAACCATAAGACCAATAAACCTGAATAATGAGTACTAAAAAAGACAATTACCTATTTGTTAATTCCTTTGAAGGAAAAGGGCTCAAAATTGTGATTCTCAGACTTGGAGATTATAGGGTCTGGGTATAAAATACTTCCCTAAATAACTTACCAAGGCAATGGCATTATTCTTGCTCTAAAGTATTAATTAACATCAAATCTCAACGTGTAGAGGGGGCTAGGAGAGATTAGAAAGTTACCATAATAGGGTAAGCAGGAAAAAAAAAAATCAGAAATAAACCAGAACATGACACCAAACAGTAACTGACAATGATAGGGAGACTCAGAGTTAATACTTACAAGGTAAGAATTGCAGAACTAAGCAGAGGTCTCTTTTATTATGGTCTTCATTCTATCATTATTAAACCTAGGAAAAAGAGGGAAGACTTTAAAAATTTCATCACATTATATAAGTTAGAACATTTCAACTGAGGTTGCCACCGCTGTATTCTGATCCTTATACGGCACAGAACAATCAGATTATAAACACCCAGCAGCATTTGTATGTTTCAGCCCAGTGCAGCATTCTTGTTAGTTTTTTTGTTAAGAGATGGGGTCTTGCTCTATCACCCAGGCTGGAGTGCAATGGTGTGGTCCTAACTCACCGCAACCTCAAACTCTTGAGTTTAAGATATCCTCCTGCCTCAGCCTCCCAAGTAGCTGGGATTACAGGCCTGTGTGCCACTACATCCTGCTTATCACTGGCTTTTAAAATTTGCTATTCTATTACTATTGCCCTCTTGAAGTTTAAGTCAAAAATTTTAGTCAAAGCTAAAACTCTAACTTGGAGCCCAATGAGCTTCTGGAGGACATCATATATTTGCAGATATTTTAAGGTAAATTCAAGATCATATTCCAAGACTGATTAATCTCTCTCACACACATACAATTGCATAATCTATAATTCATGTATTGTATATTGCACAATTCCAAGTACACAAAGGAAGGAACATATGACATATTTTTAAAGATATGCTAGTAATTTGAGTTGGTTAGCATGTTTGGTTTCTGTGGGTCATGATTCTAAGTTGTAGTTGTTACATCAACTAATAGTTAAGCACTTACTATAAGATACAGAATAGAAAGAATATGACAAATTCATCCATGTTCTTAACGGAGCACTGCAAGTATACGCTTTATTGTAGACTAATCTTCAGAGAAAAAGAACAGCATGTTTTTAAAAATTTCAAAATCATTTGCTTCAAAATTCACAGAAAAATCAAGGGAATACCAAAATGAACCTCCACATCCTATCTCTGGACTCCCAATCCAGCTGTACTGAAATCTAAAACTATGCCATACTTACTTCGCTTTGTTTTTTATGAAAATTGATTACACATACAGATGATGTCCTTTGTGAGCTATACCCTGATTCCATTCCATTCTTTCCAAAGATGCAAGCACAATCTTGAATTTGATATTTATTTCCTATGTTTTTACACTATTACTACCAATTCAAGAATTTAAACTTTATCATTGCTTTCAAGCTTTCGATAAATGGTATATCATACATATTTTATATACATGTTACTCTGTATATAACCTTATGCAACTTATTTTTGTTTGCTGAAGTAGGATATTCACCCATGATGATAAACACAGCTCTCATTTTAGTAGCTTTACAGTTCATCACATGACTACGTCACAACTTGCTATTCTTTTCTTGCTTAACATTTACATTGCTTTCATTTTTTTTCCTATTAAAAATAACCAAGACTTTTTTCTACATGTCTGAGTTTATCTAGAGCATCTAGGAATAAAATTGTTGGGTTCAAGCCTATTGTATCTTCAACTTTACAAAGATATTGCTAAATGCTCCCACAAGGAGCATATGAAGAGTTCCTCATTTTATATTTCCTCCAACATTTGGAAGCATATTTAAGAAAAACAGCCACTATCTATATGAAAATTTAAAAATTCATAAGTGATCAATTCCTTTGGTTTTCATCAAGTATTGGTTTAACATAGGTATACTAAATGTTCCAAACAAAGAGAATAGACTGAAATTTGGCCCAAGGCACTTACATGAAAACAAAGCTCTGATAACACAGATTTTCCTCATATGACTGAGGAAATACCAAGACTTAATCTATTTTTTAATCAGCCAAATTTAAGATTCAAGAACTTAATCTAGAAATGATAAGATTCCTAATTAAATATTAAACTTAGATCCAAGATGACCAAAGAGGGGAAAAAAAGATGCAGGAAAAGTAGATGGTTTGTTGGTATGAACAATCCCTCCTCCAAGTTCACTTTGGGCAGTGCTTCTCACAAATGTGGTGCTCCTAAGAAAAATCTCTTAAAGCTTGTAAAAAAAATGCAAATTCCAGGTCTGGAAAAATGTTTTTATTGTATTTTTTAAATTCTAGATTATTCTCATACAGGTGGTTCGCAGGCACTAAGCAGTAAGTAATGATTAAAAATGAGGTGTTTTCAACAGAGAGGATTATGTAACTCATGTTTTACTTAGGGGAGGTAACAGTAATTAATATGTTATCTGTTAAATTACATAAACTTTTTTTAAAAACCTCTAGCATTAGTCAACAACAACAAAAAAGTAACCTCAATTTATGGCTGAATATGCTTGACTTCACAATGCCAAAAAAGGTTGTGGGCTCATTTATTTTTTCAGATAACTACACACATACTATGACAAAGCTTTTTTTAGTAATATTACCAGGGAACTAATATTCTGAATTTACTGTGATTGGCACAGGAAAATATTAAGAGTGAGAGTGATCAGGAATGATTTTAATGAAGATGACAGAAAGCAACTATGATTACCTTTTAAATAGAATGCTATTGCAAATGTCAAACTTTAAATGGGACATTTGGCTTTATACACTTAAAAAAAAAAAAAAAGGCATTAGTAGTTTCCCACCAAAACTTCTACAAATAAATTCAGAACATTTACAGAAATCCAACATTCACACTTCCCTGTAACTCTAACCTATTGAAATTAGATATAAAAGAAAAAAAATTGAATATTTAGGTTATAAAAATCTGTGCAAATTCAAATTATAAAAATAAAAACATTCTTCTATGTTATTTGAAATTACAAAGTCCTGTTTCCAAAAGATTTAGAATAATCTAAGCTTTCTAGATAAAAAGTTCAGATAAAAGATATTTCAGTGAGAAATGGTAAATAGAAAAAGTAAACAGTTTAGTAGTAAGAAAAAAGACATAAGTTTTCATCTGTTGCCTGCTTTTAGTTATTTACAATACTAAGTTAATATAGAATGTTGTTTTCTTTCTTTTATTATAGTAAAATCAACAAGAATTCGGCCTTGTTAGACTGGGCTTTTATAAAACAAAGATAATGTAGTCCAAAAGTGAAAGAAACACTCCTGTGTGGCCATAGCCAGCTTTTCTTTTCTATCCTCAATATATTACCTAACTTGTGATATCAGCAACTAATTATAATTTTTTTCTGTTTACCTGCTTAAAAGTGAAAACAGGAGACATACCATGTATACATGAAACGTACTATATATACCTCTAGAAGCAAGACAGGTTTTCCATTCTAATGGATGGAATTAACTGAATAAAAATTAAATGAACTAAAGCCACAGAGAAATAGTAAAAAAAAATAGAGTCTAAGAACTACAAGCATCTATGTTCTCTTTATGCTGCAACCTTTCTGCTAAAGAATGTATTCTCTATACTGTGTATGTGGTACAGTGACAGTTGGGCTCTTCCCACCTGGGTTTGTAAAAACGGATGGGTGCAGGCTCCTTTGGCCACCATTATTGCATATTGATGTTATTCTGCACAACAGCTGACAAGCAGCATCGATCTCCCAGCCTCTGCTCCCAGCTGTAAGGGGTAAGAACAAGGGCTGTGGTGATAACTTGTTTATTCACTGCTGTTGCTGCTGCTTCTTAAACAGCAAGCTGAGAAAAGAATATCAAACTGACACACAGAGGAAAAATGGTTCAGAGATCAATCTACCTCTCAAGGTCTGCTTATATCACTATATGATAAAATTATTTTTAAAATAATTTTTTCTTTAAAAAGTGGGGTGGGGAGAGAAAAAAGACAAAATTGGTGTTTTGATTAGAAAGGGAACCCATAATGTATGCAAGGAAAAGGAAATTAATGACATATATAATAATCTTCCCCTTTTAAGTTTAGATTTAACCACTCAATTATCAAAATTCTCTGAAGAGTTTTAACCAATGTTGGAGTAAATTCATAGAGAGTAACTTCCCTACCTATTCTCCTGGAAAATAAGAAAGTGTCAAACTCCAATCAAGAAATGACACTTTATTTTGCTTACAAAATGCCTCTGGCTCCCAAGTACCCCATATCTAGTCACCACCATATATTTGACTTTAGACAACATTAGCAAAGAAACAAGATTTTAGTCCATACTGTTTTTGCATAAATCCCATTAAAAAAACTTCCATAAGCAATTTACCTATTTTAAATGTGCAATACAAAGTTAAAAACTTAGTAAGTACATAGTATTAATTGATGAGTAACAGAAATAGAAATATTCACTGTTCAATTACCTTTAAATGTAATGTGATACTATTTATAGACTTACAGCTTTAACTCTAAATGCAACTCATCTTTTAGAACCTTAAGCAGTTTGTGATTCAGAAAAATATAAAAAGTCAGAAAAATCTGGAGATCAACTATTAAAAAGAAAAACCCACATAGGCTAGAACTGGCAAGTTTAAGTTTAAATAATAATACCTAATCAAGAAGGCTAAGTTTGAGACATTTTAAAATAAAAGTATGAAACAGTAACAATATTTGAAATTTAGATATTTTGTAAAAAATCAAAACCCAATCCCAATCTTCTATTTTTATCACAATTGAAAAATTTTTCTGCTTAGCAACTGAATGAGGAACAAAAAATGTTAATAATAATAAAAATAATTCTGAAGATCAGAGGATAACAAGATACTTTAAATATATTTGTTTGGTATGAAGGCCATAAAATAAAAAAGACTAAAGCAAATCCTCAAGAAAGATTTTTAAAAATTCAGACACTTAGAAATAGTAATGGATTAATAAACTATTAACCAGTGGGATTAATCAGTCTCAGCAGCCACATGTGAAACACGCTTCACATTTCTCCTCTAAGATTCTAACCATGAAAATAGGAAAGTAAAACTAAGTCAAATAATATGTTAATGAAGTATCAAAAGTGTGGTTTGTGGTGCTGTGAAGAGAAATTTCACTTCAAAATGTATTTAATTTTAAACCCTCACATTAATTAAATACTACCCTTTGAAAAATGCTTGTCAGAAAATGTAATTCTGATACATTAGATCTCATTTGAAGAAAAACTGAAATAGGTTAAGGATGTTATTTGCTAGTTTAAGAAAAACACAAAATACACACATGTACAAAACTGCTTCAAATAAATATTTTTAAAACTTTTATTTAAAAAGTTAATTGTATCTATTATTTAACAAATTCTCAGCAATATATAAAACCTCTATTAAAATGTCATAGCTGACAAACTGCCTAAAATGTAACATATCCTTATAAACTAGCATTATACATCTCTGACAAATAATAATTTTAAGTTCCTTCATATGTAGATATGTTAAGTTACCTCTATTCTAGTTTATTCAAATATTCTTTCTATCCTAAAAAAACTATTTCAGTAAGACAGGAACAATGATGGTATAACTGTATTTTAGGGACAGCTAAGAATTTTTCCCAAAAGTGAATGTTACTTAACCCTGATTGTGCATTTAGCCAAAAACAAATATTGAAAAAATGAGATACAAATCACTGAAAAAAAGATAAAAATTAACACAATAAATCTCTTCCCCCAAATTCCAACATAATTAACTACATATCAAGGCTTAAATTTAGATAATCAGGTTTGCAAATTTAAAACAGTCAAAATCTTTACAAAATGTCTTTCAAGGGGTAGTTAAAAGAGAGCCAATCATACACAGCAGTTGAACCCTTTGTTAATTGGCCTCCTAAAATAACACATACTCCTAATTAAGTTAAAGTTTCTCACCCTGTAAGAATTGACCAAATACAAGTAAATTGTTAATATTTGTATTCTTTTAGATATGAAATTATTTACTAAGCTAAATTATAAGTTTATAACCCAGTACAATAACTATAGGAAGAACAATTATATAATGCTAAATATTTGTGTTCAAAATAAGTTTTGATATCTTCAAAGATCACAAATCACAAACTCTCTAAATTTGGACAACTCTGTGGATTTATATCTTATCTACCATATAAACTCAGATGCTGTCTCTCTTTTCCTATTTAACTCATTAAGGCTGTTCTAAAGATACCTGCATTTAAAGTGATAAACTGAACCTGGATTTTTTTCCCAGACACTCAGGTAACTAACTGTATTTTCCACTTTTCATCTTAATGTTCTCTAACCTGAAAAATACCTGTTAAGTCAGTGAGGGAAAAACTGTATTTATTTTCATTTTATTCAAACTAAGCTGCTTTTTCATAAAAATCTCAAATTGAACATATGAAGACGTTCTATACCTTATATTTATCTCAACCACATTATGACACCAATATAAAAGTATCTAAACTTCATCCTTATGTTAAACTCTGATTTGTAAGCATCTTTACATTTTATTTAACTTCAACTGTTAATCGAATCATTCCTGGATTATCTACCTAATATCCAACAATATAGAAATATCAAGTTTCAGTTTTTAGTATTTTGATATGTATTTCAACATTCACTCTTAAACACATCTCAGAATTCATCTTTAAAAATTTTATATTGTTGGAAGTTAAAAGCAGTACTATGATCGTGATGATATACTTCATTCTTAAGACTAAATAATAATTTTCTCATGAAAACAAACCTTTGACATTTCCTCTAAGTATATAATTATTTTTAGGTGAAAAAATTTAAAAAATTGTACTATGTTAGTAAACCTTACTTTAGCAAATAGTTTTTACATAAATAAATGCACACACATATATGTACATATAAGATTAATACTTTACTATGAAAGAATTAACCAAGTAATACTTAGTAATACTGTTCAATAAGTTCATTTTCACTATACCAGATTACCATTTTAGAAAATGAAAGTTGTATTAGTTAAATACTGTCTGAAATTTTGAAATTTTCAACCAAAACTATAAAAATCACTGGAGGTTTAGGTATTCTACAATTTTATTTTTAGAGTCTGCAACTTTTGATATTAACAACTTAAATATTTTACTCAGTGTATGTTGAGTAAGATACTAGTAATTTCTGCTTAAGAAAGTGGTTTTTTCAGTTTCAACCATATTGCCACTTTTGGTTAGGGCAGTACTTGAAATACTTTACATTTTCTTAAAATATTCTCATCAATTTTACCTAATTTTGCAGGCTCTACCTACTACTCTTCCACCTGTCAAACAGCTAAGCACTAAATTCCATTTGATTTAAACTCTCCATTTTATAAAATGAAAAGTTCATATTTTACTGAGTACACTGTAATAACTTTAATAAAAATTACTATATATACATATTTTTGGAATAAATTCAGTTGGAGTTAGACCTTAGGATGCTGAGAAGAACATTAACTGTATAAAAAAAACCTGGAGTTTTAGTAAGCTAGACAACTCAGCTATGGCCACTTCACATGATGATTTCTGTTTATTAGTAATTACTTATTGATTTTAGTTCATGTAAAAATTTCAACTTTACCAATTGTCTAGTCCGATTGTATTGCAAAGACATAAAATTATACGGTTTTAAAATTCATTAGTATACCTTAATCTCATGTCATGTTCCAATGCATTATGTGAGTATTCAATCAAAGACGTGAGGCTGTTCTCCAGAATTGGTTCTCTGCTACAGGTCAAAACCTGCAATAAAAATGTCATGTATTACAGCATGAAGACACTCAACAGATTTCCATCTCCTGCAGTTCCACAGTTGATCCCTGAACACAGAGGTATAGTCTTCAAAATGACCCCAATCTTGCCAATGTTCAGAGAAGCTCTAACTTGAAAATGTTTTTAAAATAGAAATAACTTGATTAGAAACACCTGTGATATGCTTTATCATCCGAAGCCTCTTCAAACAAATCAGATTAATATGTTTCTGCTTTCATTTCTCTTTAGGGCATTCATGTTCAAAGTAGTATGGGTGAGTGTGTATGCGGGTAGCTGTTAGAGGACTGGTACAAGAGGAGTTCGTAAGGAAATACCAGAAATGTAGTTTGTACTTGTAAAACTCATAAAATCCACACAGTTTAAAAAGTTACTGAAGGGACAGGGACGAAATTTAACTCTCTCCAAATTATCAAATGTTTTAATGATGACAGAATTTACCTTTTTTTTTTTTTTTTTTTGAGACGAAGTTTTGCTCTTGTTGACCAGGCAGGAGAGCAATGGCGCGATATAGGATCACTGCAACCTCTGCCTTCCGGGTTCAAGGGATTATCCTGACTCAGCCTCCCGAGTAGCTGGGATTACAGGTGCCTGCCACCATGCCTGGCTAAGAATTTACCATTATTTTCAACTTTAGTCTACTGCCAAGCCTAAGTGAAAAATATCAGTATTTCCAAATATTTTAATACATTACAGTCCTAACAGACCAAAATGTGGAGCTTATTTTTTTTTAACAAGTTAACATATTTACAAATAATAAATGGACCACTACTGGACCAAATGGTTTTTTAAAGTTTCTAAGAGATGTAACTGAATATATGTTAATTGGTTTTTTTCATTTCTTTCACCTTTCTGAATTATAATGATTCAGTGGCAATCGACTGAAATTACCAAAGGTGTATCATGTATTACATGTAAATCATAATGCTCTGAATAAATTTTCCAGTTATATTTAAGAATAGCTTAGGAAAATGAAAGAATAAAACCTAAAAAACCCTTTATTCCTCTGTTGCCAAATATTTGATTGTTTAATGACAAAACCCACACAATTATCCATAACTCATAAACACCAATCCAAATACCATGACATTTTAAAAAATTACAATCATTTATACAGTCTTCCTCAAAAGACATAAGACAGTTTTCTATATTTGAGCACTCTGAAAATTAAGGTATCTTAAGTTTAAAAATCATAGAAGGAAAATAGTAGAAAACAAAATGTACTACATGCCAAATGTTAAGTTTTTAAATAGTAGGGAGACGAAAAATACTAACCAATAAGAAGCAAAAGAGGTCTGGATATAAATAAAATAATAAACCAATGTGTATGATAAAAAAGGCAATATTAAAAAACCTTCAAATAGTAAAACTCAAATCTAAAATCTACTACAAAATAGAGCTTACTATTTATTCTTAGAAACCACTACAAGTTATTCCAGTACAAATTTTTCTTTACTGAAATAAGGCAGGATTAACCAAAGGTATAGTAAACTTCTTATAATTTGATAAGAAATATTAATAATATTCAAATATATATTTAATATCAATTTCAATATTTAAAACTTGTCTTTCTAAAAGGAAGATCCTTTAAAGCATCTTTAATACAGACAAAAAATAAAAACAAAAAACCAACCGAGGCAAAAAAATAAAAAAAATTCAGTTCCCCACCAGAAAGTAATATTTATATGAAGGATCTACAATCATTTGTACTTGCAAATAATGAGATAAATAAACATATAATAGTAATGTGATATTCTAAAAATCGATCTTGTTACTCTTAAGACAATCATGACATTTAAGTTCTAATACTGTCACTTCCAAAAATTAAATGCTTAATCTCATTTTCAATGCTTATTTGAAATAAAGTGGTATTTTATTACTGATTTCCTTTGGTGTTATAAGATTTGGGGCTACAAAATTTCAGCAAGTCATAGTTGAGCTCTAATTATGTGCCAAAATTAGTTGCCTGGCATACAATGTTTCAAAGTTTGCTGAACTAAAAACAAAACCAAAAACCCCCCATGAAACTATATATATGACAATTTTTTCTAAGATGTGTTTTCTAGTTATAATCAGACCAAAAATCTGTGTCTTCTAAAAAGGGGTTAAAAAGAAATTAGTATGTGAATTTTTAAGCTTCATTAGACAAAAGAAAAAAAAGACAAGAGCCAATTTTAGGTAGTATTTTAAAATAAGAGAAATTTTTATAGAATAATTTTTCGAAACTATAAATTTATAATCTTCTTTTGAAGAAAGCTAATGTGTCATGTATAAGAATTATCTAATACAGTCTCTGGGAATTTTTTTTCATTTTGTAAACCAAATCAATTGACCCATATTTCTGGCTTTAAGTATTCTGTGACATTCCAAATAGTTACTACCTACCAATAAACAAACAAACAAAAATATACACAAATCTCCACAAAACAAAACAAAACAAAAAATGTAGTACATAAAGCATGATGAAACTGGGAATCTAGACTATGAAAGCTACTTTAAAATTTTTATCCTTAGCTGTAGTTCATGCTAAACATTAAAACTGATACTAATCTGGTTAGAAAAAATATGCAGTGTTACATACAAACACCGGAGGCTACATTTTGTGAATGTACAACTAAGACAGGTCAACAGTATTTTTTAAGAAGTCTGAAATTGCACTTGTATTTGAATTTTTAAAAATAGTGTGGGGGCAAACAAATGAAAATCAATGCTACCAGGAAGACTGATACCTTACCAGTCCCCTTTCCCCCACAATATGTAAACATAACTTTAAAAAGGGGTGACCTATTATAGCAACACCACACCCCGCAGTTGCTTTACTATGGTAATAAGTGACTTTATAATACAAAATAAATTACAACTGTCAATTTCTACAGAGAAATATGGATAAGTGCACATAAACATTAAAAAATACACATCTGTTGTAACTTTTATCTATATGCCCAAAGTCTAAAACCCAAATCTTCCTCTTATATAGCATCAAAGTGAAAATATTTCGAATGCTGTGGATTTTATTTAGGCGCTAGTGTATTCTCAAATTTGAAGTGATGTATTTTAAATAAAGCAATCACTCACTTCTTTTAAAAATGGCTTATTAAACGAACAATCCTTTACCCATTACCCCCTAAACAAACAAAAAATCCCATAAACCAAAGTGCTAAAAATGTATGGTTATACTTAACCAGCCTGGTGGAATTTAAAGCTTGCCCCCAACTCTCCCCAAAACTCACACAATTTGAATGAAAATACAAAACTCAAAACAAAAACCATCAGTAAAAAGCAAAACCCAGGAGTTCTGGTACTTTAGGTATAATTACGTTTAAAATAGAAATGAGATCTCCTAAAATTTCATTAAATCAAATTTTATAGAGAAGACAATTAGCACCTTTTATGAAATTTTCATAAGATGACCCAAAATAAATAGCTTTGAACAAAGGTAATGAAAAGGGATCTGTTATCACGATTCTTGTTATGAGGGCAGTACAAAATAGTACGAATTATAAACTCAGCTATTCCACTTACTAATATAAATTATATTTACATCCCTACAGAGATTTATAAAAGCCGTAAGATTTTTTATTTGAATATTTTTTAACAATGCGTATTTGACTTAATGCGAACATATACACCATAAGCTTCAAAATTTTAACTACTATTCATAAAAGAACACAAACGTCTATTAAATTAAAACAATTGTTTCTCAAAGCATCTACAGCTGTTTATCAGTGAGTTTACCGCTGTTCTTTGAAAACCACACCTGCCTTTTATCAAGATGCAATTAAATGGAATGACACGCTCGGTAATAAATGGAAATATATTGACGGCTGTCTCAAGCAACATCGAACAAAAATCAACTGAAAATCAACCAGATAAAAACAGCACACCCACACTGTTGTATACAATGTATTTCTTCATAATGAATTTATCAAAGGAACTAAATAATATATACGCACCTGTGCTTACCTGTTGTCTAAATTAAGAAACATAAATGTCTTGTAAATTAAAGTTTTAGTTCACTGCAGTTACTGAATTACCAAAATGTATATTTTCACTAGATGCGAAAAGTTTTTTAAATAAGATGTTCAATTTTTATGGAAAATGTTAAAAAGATCATTCGTGAACATTAAGAAAATTAAAGTTTCTTTGCATCAAAATAAAAGAAACAACTGTCCGGTAATCTGCATCAAACAAACATATGTAGTTTAAGGTGAAAAATTCCTATCAAAGGAAAAAAACTGAGTTTTTCACTCAGTTTTTAACCAATAAAGAACAGTGACAAATATATAAAAGTCTTGTAATTTCAACCAGCAGAAACATAATTTTGCGAAAACAGCCTCTTCAGTTTTACTTTTAATATACATTTGAGAACCACACGAAAATCCTTTCTGAGAGAAAAAAAAAACTATTAAAAACCAACTTTTTTTCTAAACTCTCGTCCTAACGTTTCGTAGCTATTTCCGTGGTTCTCTGACTAAAAGTATAATTTTTCGTAAAGTCGAGAATTATAATTTAGCGTTCAACATTCAAACCCCCCAGGCCCGCTTCCTTTCAGCCAATCAGGGGGTAACAAGTCCAGAGTTTAGGGAGCTCCGTTAGACACAATTTGAAAAACATCACATTGCACTCTTCTATTCTCCTCCGGGAAACATTCTAAGCGAGGGCGGGTCCCCCAGTCTTCATAGAATATAAGAAATAAATCAATCGTTATATCAATTCCAGGGGGAAAAGCTCTGTAGGCAGGCAGTCCTAAGGAAGCGTGTCACTGCGGCTCCCAGGAAGCGTTATTCCTCTTTGCGAACAATTGAACAGAATAGCTGTTGCAAAAAGCCATCTCCGGAATATTTGCAACCCAGAGCCGTGCGCCCCACACGCAATACACCGGCAAAGGGTTAATCTAGTGGTGCCTCCAGCGCGGAAAAGAACTCAAGATCTAACACATCCTTAACGCGGGATTTTTACAAAGGCCATAAAAGTATTACCTAAAGTTAATGCCGTCACTGGCTCACATCACTCAAGAGCTGTGGAGTAGGAATTGATAGAAACCACCAGCTAAGGGGGGAAAAAAAATCACCGAAGGGAAAGACAAATAATAACTCTCGTCCCTCCTCCTCAGCGTCAAGAAAAGGTGGGGATCGCAAAATTACCGTTAAGTTGTCCGGGTAAAGACTTTTGGGGGAGGAAAACATTAATAGTTTCACAGATTGCTTTTTTCCTTGCGACATGTTTCAAACACCGGAGAAGAAAAAAGTCTTCTAAGAAAAGTGCGACTCGGAGGAAATAGGCACGAGAAGGAAATCGCTAGCTCGAAGCCCCATCTTTCATCTCACCCGTGAACACCCCTCCCCTTTGAGAAAGGACAACGCTGCGAGAGCAAATGACAAAAATCCCCCAGAAAGAAGCTAAAGTCCAGCATCTTTCCTAAGAGCCCGCTACAACCTCAAAAGCCTGCCCCTGCCCCATCTTGG
Organism: Nomascus leucogenys; assembly: GCF_006542625.1. Taxonomy (NCBI): domain Eukaryota; kingdom Metazoa; phylum Chordata; class Mammalia; order Primates; family Hylobatidae; genus Nomascus; species Nomascus leucogenys. Next base: position 76,267,865 of record NC_044385.1, read on the forward strand.
AAGCGCGAGCCGCGGCCAGTCCTACCTACCTAGAGACCTCACGGGGACCCGGCGCGCCGGGGGATGGCAGCCAGGGCTTGGGAAACTCTCATTCCTGGGGCACCTCACGCTTCAGCGTCAAAAGACAATATAGATAGATGGGTGCCGGGCGGTGGCGGGGGAGGACTGTTGCCACGACCCACCGGAGGGACCCATGACTCCGGGTCCTGAATTTTCTGTCGACCTTAAGTTTCTTGTCACGAGATGACGGCCATCACCGGGTCGGGAAAACGGCGAGAAAAGGCGGCCCGGTTCGGAAATGGGGGAGGGGCGCGCGTCCAGTCCTCCTGTCAAGGAGCGGCCGCCTGCAGAGACCCCGCCGTGCGCCGTCCCCGGCTCCGGTCCCGGGCGGGGGGTCTTGCTGACAGATCCGCTGGGCGGCGGCTGCTCCGCCGCAGCCGGTCCGCGTCCCGCTCAAACTGCAGCTCCCCTCCCCCCACAGCCCCGTCTCTCCGCGCTCCCGCCACATTCCGCCCGCCGCCGCCCACTCGCAGAGGCCCAAGTTGCCCCTAACCCTACTTCCTCGGATTTTTCGCGATTAAGTGAGAGCAGACCCCGCGCCCACTCCCTGCACCCCCTACTGCCTGCGGGTCCCACCACTGCCACCTCCCGAGTCCCGCTCTGCCACTTCAGGCTCTTACCGACTGCGCCAGCCTTGGCGAAGCTCCGCCGACTGCCCTTTGCTCCAAGTAATTTTTGGCGATTTTTAAAGTAATTTTTCCGGCGGAGTCATAGTGGCGCTATACTCTCGGACAGGTTATCCTGTCTCTCCCGCTAGATTGATGAGATCAGGCATCACTCGAAAATGGCGCCGAAAGCGCTGAGGCTCCTCATTCAAATTCGTTAGAGCCAACCCCGCCGCCCCGGGGCATGCCGGGAACGCGGGCTGCCTCCACAGCTGTCAATACCGCCTCTTAAACCCCCCTTCTCTTGCTTTCCCGACATTTTTACGCATGCGCAAACTCCAACCCTCCCCCTCCTCCCGCCATGCACATGCGCAGAATCATCGTTGTGCACGGCTCTCCCTTTGCTTCTTCGGTTGCAGTCCTCTTGCTTCTTGCGCGTGCGTGTAGCGCTTTTGCAAAGCCGCCGAGGTGAAGCGAACGTAGAGGCTGTGGGGCCGAGGGTCCTCTTATAGCTATCAGCCCACAGGCATTTAGTCTACGTTGGAGATAAACAAATACGGGTCCAGCTTAGGAGAAAAGAAAAACGTCTTACAGCCAGTGTCTAAACTCCAAACAACGGAATCTATCAATGAGACCTTGTATATGGATACACGTGCATTTAAAACGGCCCTGCCGGCGTGTAGAGCTCTTGCCGTTCGCCAGCGCTTTACAGGGGTTATCGCACTTAAGCCTCGGAACAACTTTAAAAGGTAGGAACTATTACTGCTCTCGTTTTGAAGACCAGGAGACCTAGGCTCAGAGACGTTAAGTAATTTGCCCAAGACAGCACAGGTGGCACAGAAGTGGATGAATCCACATCTGTCAGATTCAGCAGCCCTGGAGTTCTCTACCACGCTGTACGATCCAACCTGAGCCCACACAGGAGGCGTGGTCTCCTTCCTCAACTGTGTGTGTGTGTGTGTGTGTGTGTGTGTGTGTGTGTGCGCGCGCGCCCGCCTACAATTAATGATTAAGTTTGCTGAAGCCCTTCTTCCCGGTCCTAAGCTGCCTGTTGCGAAGGCGCTTTCATTGAATCCAGTTTCTCTTACCGTCTTAACTTGTTCATAAACTTTTTGTGATAGGAATGGGCAGTTTTTCTGTGTCACTTAGGATGATTTTTTTTTTAATGGCGTGGTAAGTGAACTGAATCCAGCAAAGACGAGTTTCTGTTGTGCAACGCACTGGTAAACTGACAGCTACCACGTATTGACTGTGTGCTGGGCACTGTGCTAAATAAATGATTTACGAATTAATCGTGTTTATTGCTCACAACAACCTTATGAAGTAGGTATTATCTTCACTTTACAGATGAGGACACCTGAGGCTCAGATTAAGAAATCTGCCCCAAAGTCTTAGAACTGGTAAGTAGAAGCACCATATCTAGGCGAACCTGTCTGCCTTCAAAAAAAATGGGCACTCTGATAGGACAATTAACGATAATAAAGTTGTAAATATTTTAAAACCTTCATTGTGAATGTTAAATAAGACCGTAGATATGAAAGTGCCTGAAGTACTAATAAGGAAGTGGGAGAAGGGTAGCATGGTTTGCATTATTGAAGTGTATTGGAAAAGAAATGGATTTTAGCAATTTGAGATCAGCAAGAAGTAACATGGCAGAGTAGTATAAATACACTACTTAATCTCTGGTACTTTTGTGCACTACTTAAGTGGGCCGACTCTGGAACCGAGCTGCCTGGGTTTGAATCACAGCTCCACTACTTACTAGCTGTGCCTCGTTGGGTAAATTATCTGTTGGACCTTTTGTAAAACAAGTACTATTAATACCTCATTGGATTGTTGTAAGGATGTAAATGAGCTAACATATTAAAGGAATTTCAACAGTGCTTGGCATATTAGTAAATGTTTGTTATTGTCAATTAGTCATTGATCTTTTAAACTGGCTTCTTTAATGGTTGTTTAAAAATCAAACTACAGTTAGTGCCATTAGGGGTCAGCATTTTTTTTTTTTTTTTTTTTTTCTGAGAGGGAGCCTCACTCTGTTGCCCAGGCTGGTTGGATCACTGCAACCTCCGCCTCCCGGGTTCAAGCAGTTCTCCTGCCTCAGCCTCCCATGCCACACCCGGCTAATTTTTGTATTTTTAGTAGAGATGGGGTTTGACCATGTTGGTCAGGCTGGTCTCGAACTCCTGACCTCGTGATCTGTCTGCCTTTGCCTCCCAAAGTGCTGGGATTTACAGGCGTGAGCCACCGCGCTGGGCGGGGTTAGCATTCTTATTCAAGAGCTCCTTAAAATGATAAATCAAACTGACAAATGATTTTTCCCAAATATGAATAATGATCCCTGTTAGGCAAATAAGGATGTTAATTTATTTAACCATCTCATAAGAATAATACCTGGAAATGGAATAGATTTAGTGCTTTTTCTGATTGTTAAAAAGTTAAAAACCCAGGCCCATCTAAAATACATATAAAGTAAAAATCATCCAAATTTCTAGCATTCAGGGATAACCACATATTGTTTGTACTTTAAAAATATAATGTACCTGTGGGGACAATCAGCTAGGGGGGGTCTGGATAAGTGGTATATTTGGGAGACATCTGTAAAATTGTACTAGAACTTACAAATAGGTAAGTAGCACAATCTGGTTTCCTCACTGTAGAATTTTTTATCTTAGTCCCCTTCTAGATATAATCTGTCAAGAGAATTCTAAACTGATGATGATAAATGATAACATTTATTGAAGACCTAATATGTGTCAGACACTGAGCTAAGCATGTACATGCATTTTTCCATCGAATCATCATGTAACTCATTAAGTGGGTGCAATTATCTCTATTTTGCAGAAACTGAAGTTTATGTGTAAGTCACTTTTAGAAGATTTAAGTCCAATTGTGTTTAAAGTCTTATTTAAGAAAAATTCTTTCATGAAAGCTTCTTGATTTGCTAAAATGGGAGAAAACAAAATCAACTAACATACAGTAGTTCCTATGCCTGAACAGAGAGCCCGATTGTAAAAAACGGTCTTTTGAAAACTAAGAATTTTATGTTTGACCACAAGGGGGTGCAAATTCCTGAGTTAAATTTCAAAGAAAAAACGGGAAAAGTGCTTTTACTTCAGACCATCAAATTCGTGGGTTAAAACTAGTAAGAATTCCTGCCTGGAACTTTAATACCCTACAAAGTAATGTACTTTATAAGAAGAAAGAACTCAATTACTTAGGTGCTCAATTAGGGCAGAAGTGTCAGCTTGCTTTCTTCAATACAGTCACGAATTAATCATCCCTCCCCCACCCCTTTCCACTCACAGTTAGTTTGTGTCTCTGCATACCCCTCTTTACTTATCAATAAGAGTAGAACTGAAGTCATAATTTAAAATCTGGGGTTTTGCTCTTGGAAACTGAAATGCAATCACCAGCTAATGGATGGTAAATATGGGTAGTGTGAAGAACAGAGGTCTTGTAATTTCTATGCTTTTTTTCCCCCCTGCTAAGGTTTATAATGAGTAAGCTACAATTGATGCAATGTTGGCTTCAACATATTAACTTAGATAAAACTGTGAAAGCTATAGGTCTGTTCATCTTTCAAGAAAGAATGCAGGCCGGGCGCGGTGGCTCACGCCTGTAATCCCAGCACTTTGGGAGGCCGAGGCAGGCGGATCACGAGGTCAGGAGATCGAGACCATCCTGGCTAACACGGTGAAACCCCGTCTCTACTAAAAAGACAAAAAAATTAGTTGGGCGTGGTGGCGGGCGCCTGTAGTCCCAGCTACTTGGGAGGCTGAGGCAGGAGAATGGCGTGAACTTGGGAGGTGGAGCTTGCAGTGAGCCGAGATCGCGCCACTGCACTCCAGCCTGGGCCACTGAGCAAGACTCGGTCTCAAAAAAAAAAAAAAAAAAAAAAAAAAACTTTGCTTAGCAGGGTTTTCAACTTCCTTTTATTTTCATGTTGGTCTTGTTTCTCTGAGATGGACTTAATTTAAAAAATACAACTTTTTTTGGAAATAATTTCAAATTGACAAAAAGTTACAATATTAAAAAGAGTTCAAAGAACATCTATATCATTTGCTTGCTCTTGTACATGGGTGAGTTTTTTTCTCTCTCTCTCCATATACACAGTCTATAAAAACACACAGAGGAAAAATACAAGAAAAAAACTTTCAACCCATATCAAGTTTTTATGATTATAGTTAAAAATATACATATCAAAAAGCTAGTCTAAAATTTTGCATTGTTGACACTGCCAAACTATTATTTTAAGGAACATTGGTGTTCTATCAGCTAGTCCAGTGATTTTTGTTTTTTTAAGAGACAGGGTCTCTCTATATTGCCCAGGCTGGTTTCGAACTCCTGGACTCAGGCGATTGTCCGTTCAGCCTTACAAGTAGCAGGGACTGTAGGCAAGTGCCACTGCACCCAGCTCAGTGATCCTTAAACTTTGAAAATTTGTTGAAAGTTATAGACCCTTTCTCTAGAATCACGCATATATGTGAATAGTTTGCATATATTTCAGAGGTGGATGATGGTCCATGGAGTTCCTGAAGAAAAGTAAAGGAAAAATTATTCATACATATGGTAGGCAGAATAATGGCCTACCAAAGATGTCCACAGATGTATATGTCCTAATCTCTCTGGGATTTGTGAATATGTTACGTTACATGGTGAGAGATAATTCAAGTTGCAGATAAAAATTAGGGTTGCTACTCAGATGATCTGAAAATAGATTATTCTGGATCACCTGAGGAGGCCTAATTACATGGTCCTTTAAGTGTGTAAAGGGGAAGCAGAAGAATCTGTATCAATGATGAGATGTGAGAAAGCCATTGCTGACTCTGAAGGTGGAAGGAGGCCATGAGCCAAAGAATAGTTTATGAGCTCTAGAAGCTGTAAAAGGCAAGAAAACAGACTTTAGGAACGCAGCCATGCCTACATCTCTATTTTAGCTTGCTAAGACCCATTTTGAATTTCCGACCTCCAGAACTGTAAGATAATACATTTCTGTTGTTTTAAGCCACTAAGTTTATGGTAATTTGTTTATGGTAATTTTATGGCATTAGGAAACTAATAAAGGATGTGAACAGTCATTTTGTATGTGTGTTGATGTCTGGTTATGGTAGTAATTAAGTGTATGTGTGTGTGTGTGTGTGTGTGTGTGTGTGTGTATACATTTTTTAATACCACCTAGGTATTTTTCTTTTTTTTTTTTTCTTGAGATGGGGTCTCTGTCTCCTAGGCTGGAGTTCAGTGGAGTGATCTCGGCTCACTTTAACCTTTGTCTCCTGGGCTCAAGTGATCCTCCCACCTCAGCCTCCCGAGTAGCTGGGACCACAGGTTCCCGCCACCACACCCACCTAATTTTTTGTATTTTTTGGTAGAGGTGGGGTTTCGTCATGTTGCCTGGGCTGTTCTGTACTTTTTTGCTTAACAAATCCATAAAAAGTACTTCTTTATCTTTTTTAAAGGTCTGTGAAATGTCAGACCTCAAGATGGACAACTATTTAATTAGATATAGCATCTTATCTACTACTGAAATTATATTCCTACACAAGATTTACTGAAATTTCTTGGTAAGAATGTGATGAGCTTTTCCCAAAAATTTACCCACCTACATGCCCTCTATAAAATGCAACCTTTTGATTTACAGTTATGTTGACAATATCTTTGTTCTGTCAAGTATCTTGGATAATTTCTTTTCCCTGTAGCTAATTGACAGATTAAAAACAATTAGAAAATTCTCCTTAGAGGTTATTTAAACAGTATATAACTATATGCTTTAATTACTTAGGTATCAGCTTAAGAGAATAAACTGTTTAGAAACAGATTTATTTTGCAGTTGGGTAGATTATTTTAATGGAAGATCAATACAGGCACTTAATTATCTATAAATGTTTTATGAGCAAGAAACTTTTTGTGATTTTTTTTTTAAAGGATACCAATATTAGTTACATGGGGGAAAATTTATACACACATCAGGAAATGTACTTGCTTTGGGAAATTTACGTAGTTTAGAGCTCCAATTTCTAGACGTGGTTAGAACAGATTCATATATAGCATTTTCAACTTTGATTCTCTGAAGATACTGAGTTAAGATTTTTTTTCCTGTATGAGGAGTTATTTTGCTTACAATATTCTTGGCCACAAATCATGGAACTAAACTAAAATTCATTTACAACTAATAATTGTCAACATTTATTGGGGAAGTATGACCTTTTTTGTTTTTTTTTTGAGACAGAGTCTCACTTTGTTGTCCAGGCTGGAGTACAGTGGTGTGATCTCGGCTCACTGCAACCTCTGTCTCCCGGGTTCAAGCAGTTCTCCTGCCGCAGCCTCCCAAGTAGCTGGTACAACATGTATCACCAGGCAGCTAATTTTTGTATTTTTAGTAGAGATGGGGTTTCGCCATGTTGGCCAGGCTGGTCTTGAACTCCTGGCCTCAGGTGATCCGCTCGCCTTGCCTTCCCAAAGTGGCGTGAGCCACTGCACCCGGCTGGGAAGTATGAACTTTTTTTTTCACCTACCAGTAAGGATTCCTGGAAAGGGATAAACCCATTTGTTTTTGTTAATCTTCTTTCTAAAATTAATGTTAAAATGTTGGCCTTAAATGAGATATTAAATACGGTGTTTTGAAACATTGCTTTTGAAATAATATATACTTTGTAAGAGCTTAATAAAGGAAATTTAGCCTATTCAGGATTGGAATCATAGAATCTTAAGACTTAAAATATGTCTCTTCTTACTGCCACCCATTGTCTAAGTGTCCCCTGAGGCTACTGAGAACAAATTTATTCTCACCTACTTAAAATAACCCTTTAAATATGATCATTATTTTTTTGAATCATGATGACAGTGGAATTCCCACTCCCAAACATCCTTTAATGGCTTCTTTAGTGTGTCTTTAATTGTTTTATGCTCTTAAACCCTTCACCATCTTGGTTTCCTTCTTCTGGTTATTCTTGTTTAACAAGGCCCCTCTCAAACAGTGACACCCAGAATGGTATTAATTACATATATATACTATATATAGTCTGAAATATACCATGGGTGGGTATTAACTTTTTGTCCTATCCATTACAATTCTTGTATTTGGAGAACAATTTTAGATCATAACAAGGACTCATAAATAATGGAAATGGATGTATTGGGAATGTATCAAAAGAAAGTTTTAAAAATTTTAACATAAACTACAGGAGTAAAAAACTTAAAAATTACAACTTATGACTTTCTCAGAGACTTTATTGAGTTGGGATGAACTGGAAGTTGTGGAGGATAGGGAACCAGGAATCTATTACATTCATGTCTTATTTATTTTTAATAAACCGGAGTAAAATTGAGACTCTGGTCTGTAGGAGATATGACTGAGGATGTGTGATCAGTTGTCTAAGACAGTTGAGCCTCATACTACATTTCTACTCTTAATATATAAAATGTATTTCTTATAGTACAAATCCCTTTTGACTAGGAAATTCTTATATGTTTAAAATAAATTAACCTTTTAAGGCAGCTCTGAAGAAGTAATTTATTTTAAATAGGTGAGCAGTTTATAGCTCTTATGGGAATACTTTTTCCTTATTTTTTTCATCATAGGATTAGACCCTGTGTTTTTAATTTAAGTCCTTTAATTTTTGCTGTTAATGTTTAATTTACTTGATGACCCCATACTGTTAACTTTTGACCGAGTGAACTTGGGACAGTATATACAAACTGTTTACCTAATTTTAAGGAAACTCTTTTAAAAAATAAGATAGGTTTGATGTGAAACAGAAGATTAAATTCATTTCAACTTTCCATGTAGAAAAATATCATATGTATTTAATCAAAGAACTTTTCCCCCCTTATTGGAGGATGTATTTTTATCAACATGGAGGTTTTGTTTTTTGTTTTTTAATAATTAGATGTTTATGCCATTGGCAAAACAACCCAAAGCTGACATGACCAAACTGCAATACTTTTAATAAATTGCAAGACTACTAATATAGTAGGTGTAAAACCCTTTCCTGATAAGAAATTTTTATCGCGTATGACTGAATCTAACAATTCTCCCTCTACCTTTATTTATGCTCGTTTACTTTCTTTTATAGAAAATTGAAATTCCTAAAGTTTAAGCTTTTAGATGTAAAAAATGTTAGTATATACAGTTAAATTAAGTTCAAGGTTTCTTTTAAACCACTTGATGTAATTTACTTTGTACATAGCTTTCATTTGCCTTTTTAAAATTATTATTACAATTTTTTTAGACAGACTGTTGCTGTATGATGCAGGCTGGAGTGCAGGGGCGTGATCTCAGCTCACTGCAACCTTTGCCTCCCCAGTTCAAGCAATTCTCGTTCCTCAGCTTCCCAAGTAGATGGAATTACAGGCGCAAGCCACCATGCCCAGCTAATTTTTTTTTTTTTTTTTTTGTATTTTTAGTACAGACAGGGTTTCTCCATGTTGGCCAGGCTGGTCTCAAACTCCTGATCTCCAGTGATCCTCCTGCCTCAGCCTCCCAAAGTGCTGGGATTATAGGCATGAGCCACTGCACCTAGCTTATTTGCCCTTCAAACTAGACCTGTGGACTTGCTTTTGAACATTTTCTCCCCTAATTATAAAATACATGTGCATTAAATAAAACTGAGAAAAAAATCAGGAATGATTGGAAGGCATTGCTTCTGAAGGCCTCTTAACAATATACTTCTCTCCTCATCTCCTTTCCCAGTTGACTAAAGAAGGCTCCGTGTTTGTCTTTTATGTATATTAGCATGATTGAATTTCATCCATTTAGCCTTATTGAATACTCTACTTTGTTTCTCTTCAGGAAAATTACAGTTTGATATCTTGTGGGACAGAAGGTTTCATCTTTCGGTCATCAGAGAGCAAAGTAGGAAAGACTTAGAGAGGCAAAGTCCCTCTGCACCTAAGGATACACTATTTTTACTCTAAGGGGGCCATGAGGGTGTATTTACTTTCATCATTTTGGGGTGAGGGATGGTTAGAAACTGAGGGAGCATAAATAGGTTAAGTATTATCCATGACAGTAGGGTGGGAGTGAATGGAAGCTCATTTATAGCAGTTCTACTTCCTGATTTATGGGTATGTGTGGGTGGTGCGTTTTAAAGAGATTCTGGTGAACTAACAAGGTGTAACAATTTTATTTTGTTATATGTCATATTATTGACCGCCGGACTGCTTAACATGCAGCTTAATAATTATTATGGATATCTTTAAATATACCACATTCACTTTATTCAGAAGTGAACTGATAAGCAACAAGCTGCCATGTGCTGAACAGTATTAGGTACTGGGATAAACAAGGGTTTTAAATGCTGCGAATAGTGTAAGCTATATATGTTTCTGTATAGCCTTCATGGTTTGCTAATAAGGTAATCTGTTGTCATTTCATAATTGAAATACTAGGGGGAATGTTGTAAAAATGCTCTTTATTATTGTTATTTAAATGGAAGTATTTTTGTGTGGTTTTATAGTCATGGTGAGAAATCATGAGTTTTTGGACTAGGGTAGTGATGGCTGGGATAGAAGATGAGGGAAAAATCTGTTATGCCTTCCTGGTCCCTGGCCTGGTTGTAGAGTACAATGGTGGTATCATTAACCAGGACAGGGACGAGTGGAGGAGGCTCATGGCTTTTGAGAGAGAGAGAGAGAGAGAATGTGTGTGTGTGTGTGTGTGTGTGTGTGTGTGTGTGTGTGTGTGTGTGTGTATGTGTGTATGTTTATGGGTGTGGGATGGAACGCTGGGACAGGAGAGGGAGATGACAAGTCCAGTGAGGAAATTTTGAATATGAAAGATTAAGCACTCATGGGATACCTAAGTAGGGAAGTTCAGTAAGGAGCTCAATATACACGACTGAGGCCTAGGAGAAAGGCCTGGGCTGGAAATGGATATCACTAAATAGGTGGTAGTTCAGATTATGAGGGAAATGGATGCCACTGCTCGTAGAGACTAAACATAGAGGAAATGAGAACCAAAATTAGTAAATGGGCAAAGTAAGAGGAAGCAGCAAAAGACTGAGAAGGAATGGCTAAGAGAGGGACAGGAACACCAACAGAGCTCAGAGTTAAAGGAGCCAGTGGTAGAGAGGTTTCAAAAGGAAAGAAGTCAGGAGTGTCAGAAGGAAAAGACGGGCCAAGTAAACTGAAAAAGATAAAAGGATTTGGCAGTTCTGTGATTAGTAATGTTTGCCAGAACACTTTCAATGAAACAATGGTGGCAGAATTCTGTTTGTGTTGAGTTGAAAAGTATATTAAAATAGGGAAAGGGGCCAGGTGCGGTGGCTCTTGCCTGTAATCCCAGCAGTTTGGGAGTCCCAGGCAGGCAGATCACCTGAGGTCGGGAGTTTGAAACCAGTCTGACCAACATGAAGAAACCCCGTCTCTACTAAAAATACAAAATTAGCTGGGTGTGGTGACACATGCCTGTAATCCCAGCTACTCAAGAGGCTGAGGCAGAAGAATTGCTTGAACCCGGGAGGCAGAGGTTGTGGTGAGCCGAGATCGCGGCATTGCACTCCAGCCTGGGCAACAAAAGCGAACCCCTGTCTCAAAAAAAAAAAAAGAATGGTTACAATAAATGCATATTATTTCAAGGCTCTTGACATTTTCTTAAAAACAAAAGATGATAATTTTAGGGCGGAGGTTACAGAATAGAGTAGGAGATCTACAAGAGAAGAGAGCTTAACATTTTTATAAAGTATGGGGACAGAGTCATCAGAGAGGAGAAATTAGAAAGGATAAAGTATAGTGAGATCTAGTAGGAGATAAGGGTGCAGGTAAAGGAATTAACCCAGAAAAGAGAAAGGATACCTTTTCCTCTGAGACTAGAAGGGAACAGGTAAGATGGTTTTATGTATAACTTGTAAATCTAGAGCAGGAAGTTGAGGGAGTTCATAGCTAATAGTTTTAGTTGTTTTTTTTTTTTTCTGATAAAGGAGTCATAAAAGAGATAAGGGTAGAGCTGAAGTAGCAAGTTTGAGTTGAAGTAAAATGGTACAAAATATATACTCTAGGTAATGGGAGAGGGAATTAACAAGGGAGGAAGGTTGTTAGCAGAAGAGGGTGATGTACCTGAGAACCTAGGCTGGATAGGAAAAGACATGAAGCATGTGGGAGATTGTAGTTTGAAGAAATGAGAATAGTTGAGGAATGGGTATCAAAATTAGGTAAGAAAGCAGGTATTTAGGGAGTAATAGAGTAAAAACCTGCAAGGATAAGTAGTTGTAGTCAGAGATCAATATATTGGACTCTAAGGCTGTAGAATAATTTCTTGGTTATCAGAAGATAGAGGGTGTAGCCTTGGGTATGGATTACTGAATGAAGTGGTTTTATGGAGTCAGAGTTCATAGTTTTTCAATGGGTTTTCCATACGGACACTGAAGTGGGAGGTGATGGCAGAAAATGCAGGGGAGGCAGATACTGTCAGCAAAGGGCCAGAGTCCTCAACAAAATGGAATGACTAGGTAATTAATAAGAATGAAAGAAAGGAGTAAGAAATTCCCAAGATTGTTTCATCATGCCTTTTTTTTCCTCGTAAATTAAGAGACATGAGGGTAAGGACTATGTCTGAATTAATCCAACAAATGCAAATATTTGTTGAATTAATAAGTGAATGATAAACTCATGTTGAATAAGTATTTCAGAAAACTTTAGGTTTTTTTCTTATTATAAGCAATTGATATTAGAGAAAATACAAATAAGCAGGATGTAGGAAAAAATAATCCCATCAGCCAGAAATACCTACCCCCAACACCCTTTGTTATTAAACTTTTTGCTCAAATCTGTTTGTTGTTCATATATTTTTTTTCCTAGCAATATTCAGTTGTATACTTTAACGTCTAAATAAGTATTTTCTTATGGACTATAAGGATATAGTATAATTGAAGCAGTTCCTTATTTTGGGGCATTTATATTGATTCCACCCAAGTTTCTTCAACTGGTAAAACGAAAAACCTAATAGCTATTTTTTTTTTTTTTTTAGACAGAGTTTCATTCTTGTTGCCCAGGCTGGAGTATAATGGCACAATCTTGGCTCACTGCAACCTCCGCCTCCCAGGTTCAAGCAATTCTGCTGCCTCAGCCTCCCGAGTAGCTGGGACTACAGGCGCATGCCATCATGCCCGGCTAATTTTTGTATTTTTAGTAGAGACGGGATTTCACCATGTTGGACAGGCTGGTCTTGAACCTCTGACTTCAGGTGATCTGCCCGCCTCGGCATCCCAAAGTGTGGGGATTATAGGTGCGTGCCACCACGCCCGGCTAATTTTTGTATTTTTAGTAGAGATGGGGTTTCACCATGTTGGCCAGGCTGGTCTTGAACTTCTGATCTTGGGTGATCTGCCCACCTCGGGTGATCTGCCCACCTCGGCCTCCCAAAGTGCTGGGATTACAGGTGTGTGCCACCACGCCCAGCATAATGGCTAAATTTTTACCTTACTTATTTTCTTAGGATTCTTAGAAGTAGATTTTCTAGTAGGGGCTTCATAGAGATCCTATTTATCTTTATTTTAGGGCCATTTCTAACAGGTTTGTTTATGTGCATTCCATCCAGGATTGGAATCCTGGACAATGGACACTGTTGCAGGTATTGACTGATGCAGGCATGCTGACAGCCACAAAAGTGAAAACTGTTAATCACAGGTCCTTCTTCACAAAAAGAATGATGAGTATTTTTAAAACTTGGAATCAAGTATAGTTTTCATGAGCACAGTAAGAGATGATTCATGAGCTGAATACAGGATATAGTAGTCAATTCAGAAATGCATATTCAAATTAAATAAAAACCTCTTACAATAGTCTATATTTGTTGATAATATTGAACTTTAGTAGAGGTTATTTTCCCATAAATTTTAAAACTGTGGCAAAATACTCATGAAGTTTATCAACTTAACCATTTTTAAGTGTACAGTTCAGTGGTATTAAATACATCCATTATGTTGTAACCATCACCACCATTCATCTTTGTAACTAGTAGAGGTATTAATATACCAATCTTGAATAGTCATCACAGTCACTCTACCTCAAACTTTTCCACAAAAGTATGGTTAATAGCAGAGAGGAATGAACAATTGCCTTAAAAACTTGGTCCCAAGCTAGAATTCTTTTTAGCTTCATGTTTTGTCTTAAATTTAATGTAAATGTAGTGTTATATACCATAATGTTCCTATATTTAGTAAAATACAATGATTATACATTTTTTCAAAATCTCTGAGGGAGGTTGATCCCCTTAACTTTGGCAATTTTGATACGAAGTCTTGCTCTGTCACCCAGGCTGGAGTGCAGTGGCATGATCTCAGCTCACTGCAACCTCTGCCTCCCAGGTTCAAGCGATTCTCATGCCTCAGCCTCCTGAATAGCTGGGATTACAGGTGCATGCCACCATGCCTGGCTAATTTTTGTATTTTATTAGAGATGGGGTTTTGCCATGTTGGCCAGGCTGATCTTGAACTCCTGACCTCGGGTGATTCGCCTGCCTTGGCCTCCCAAAGTGCTGGGATTACAGGCGTGAACCACCATACCCGGCCTTCATTTTTCTTTTACGGTTTAGCCAAGGCTATTTATAGTAGTGTATGTCAAGGAGTAGACTGATTGATGTTCACCCTCTTCAAATGTGAGTGTCACAGAAACTGTGAAATTCACAGAGTAAAAATTTAGAAGTATCCTTTTATATTATATTTGCTCTAGTAATCATGCATACTTCATCATTATTAATGCCATGAGACAATCTTATTGTACAAATAAAGAGAATGATTTCATGTGCTGGCTAGGGCCATAGCCCCACCTTTCCAAAGAGTATCAACTTTTCAACTATCCATGCATTATGACTCCAGAGACTTGTAAACCCTCTCAGGTGTAATAAATTTTTTTTTTTTTTTGAGATAGAGTCTTGCTCTGTCGTAAGGCTAGAGTGCAGTGGTGCTATCTCAGCTCACTGCAACCTGCGCCTCCTGGGTTCAAGTGATTCTCCTGCCTCAGCCTCCCGAGTAGCTGGGACTACAGATGCATGCCACCACGCCCAGCTAATTTTTGTATTTTTAGTAGAGATGGGGTTTCAACATGTTGGCCAGGCTGGTCTTGATCTCTTGACTTTGTGATCCACCTGCCTCAGCTTCCCAAAATGCTGGGATTACAGGTGTGAGCCACTGTGGCCCGGCCCAGCTGTAATAACTTTGTTCTTCGTGCCTGGTCCCATTTCAGAAGATTGGTGATTACATTGAAAGACAGTAGCAAAATTGGAACTAAAGTCTAGGTTTCTTAACTCCTAGTTGAGGGTCTTTCCAATTACACCAAAAGGAAAAGAGTTACATATAACAAGGGATAAGACTTACTCCTACCTGTCCCCACAAAACCACTTTAAGCCATCCTAAGAACGGTCTCTTTTTTCTCCCTCCCTCTCTTCCCTTCAGCTTTCCTTTCTTCTTCCTACCTTTTTTGGGGGTAACTCCTAACCACCCCAGTTCTCAGAATTAAAAGGTTAAGAATATTTTAGTACTCTTCAAGATACAAAGTAGACTATTAGAGTTTTTATTGTTGTTGTTTCTCAAGCTTGGGATATAAAGCTCAGAGCTCAGAACAGTAGAATTTTAGAAAGGAATAGATAGGATACATGAAAGAGGCTGCTGGAATATGAAAAAACTGGAGTAAAAATAAGCAAATCAGTACTTCTGAAATGAAGCCTTCGTTGGTAGAAAAAAGAGTGTAGGTCACAAAAATGAGTTGGCAGAAGTTCTTGATTTCTAATTATTGAAGATTCCTGTCTAGTGGTATTCTAATATTCTTACCTAATTATGAGTTGCATTACTTTTTAAAAACCTAAAACCAAGTCAAGAGTTACAGAGTGACCCTGGTTTATTTTGTTTGGTAAGCTTTCAGTTCCAGTTATTAGGCAAAACAAAAATTGCTAATACGTAACAATGTTGAAACAGGTGATTGGTAGAATAAAACAAAAGGGATTCATGTAGCTTTTGTACTGTCTTCTTGAAAGTCATATTTGGCCATAAAAGCTAATACATGCTTTAGGAATGGAAATGATTTAACCTGATTTTTTCAAGTAAGATTTGTTCAAGAATAATGGACTTATGTTGTCAGTTATGGGTTCAAGCATTAATTCACTTTGGACGGCTTCTATTCAACAGTATGCTGTCTGTACGTAAAGAGTTACATGGAATTTAATTTTAGCATTGGAATCTATTTGAGATAGCATTATCTTTTATATTCAAATGAAAAATTATGGGGCTCTAGAATTAAGTTTTATTAAGCTGATCTAGATAGAATAATAGCTGTATCAAAAGGAAAAAAGCAAGGATAATATGTGTATAGGGTTTGAATCATACAGTCTCACTAGAGATGTGTTTTTTAAAATTGTGAATGTTTGTTGATTCATTCAAAACCGTTTGAAAATTGTGAGGGAGCCAGAAAAGGGGAGAATATTTGGATGTATAATTTAGATGTATAGTTTGCTTGCTTATCAGGGAATGGTTAAGTTCCTTTTTTCTGTATATTTTAGTTGGTGAAATTAACAGTTTTTGTTCTAGATTACTCTGTAAAAGAACATGGCATTTTATAGATGAGATAATTGAGGCTCATACATGTTGAGTTATAATGTGTGGAGAAGTCTGATGTGCATTCAAGTCTGTCTGCCCCTAATGTCTCTGTTTTTAACCACTATCCTCAGAATGAAATACATTCATACAGTAGAGACCAATTCTTAAACAAAAGTCATCTTTACTCACAAAATTAATCTGTGAAGTACCCACTGTTCTCAGTTTCTCTCCCTCTCACTTTTTCTTTCGAGTGCTTTGCAGTTTTTAATGAAAGTGAATTTTTTTTCTGAAATTATTATTTTCATGTTTTTTATTAGAGGATTAAATTTGTTGCTAAGATCATTTAGTAAGTCTTTTGCAGTCTTAAGATTAGACTTAAGTCTAAACTTACAGATTGCCTTGAAGTATATTATTTAGCTATGTTGCATTATTATTCCTTATGTAATGAGCTACAGACTGAGCACTCCTTGACAAATCACAAGAATAAGACCCAAAGAATCAAACTTTTCCAAGCAATTTAACTGCATCCCAGGACAAAAACTTAGGAACATTTAGAGGAACAGAAGACTATCCAGCAGCCAACAGATAAAATTCACAATGCCTTGCCAGGCACGCAAAGAAGCCAGAAAAAATGATCCACAGTGATGAGAACAATCAATCATCTGAAAGTGACCTTAAGCGGAGAAAGATGTTAGAACTAGTAAAGACATTGAACGTTATTATAGCTATATTCTATATTTTCAGAAAGTAGAGACATGAAAGACATTTTTAAAAACTCGATGCAGTTCTAGGGATGAAAACTACAATATCTGAGATCTACTAATGGTATTTGTAGCAGATTAGACATGGCAGAAGAAAAGGTTAGTGAACTTGAAGGATACAGCAAAAGAAACTACTCACAAATGAAACAGAGAAAAAAGAATGACAAAAGCATCAGTGAGCTATGGGACAAACTTACAGAATCCTTATGTAAACATAATCGGAGGCATCAAAGGAGAGGAGAGGCAGATACAAAAGGGATATTTGAAAAAGTAATGGCCAGAATTTTCAAATTGGACAAAAACTATCAACTCACAGATCCAAGAAGCTCAACAAGAAGAAAACTACACCAAGGAATGTCATAATCAAATTATTCAAAGCCAATTATAAAAAATATTGAAAGCAGCCACATGTTATAGAGTAACAACGATAAGGTTGACGGCAGATTTCTCATTAGAAACATTGCAAGTGAAGAGACAGTAGAAGATAAAGTACGGAAAGAAAAAATGTTAACCTCAGCAAAATATCATTCAAAAAACAAAGGCAAAATAAAAATGTGTTCAGACATACGAAAACAAATAACTCTTTACCATCAGGTAGACTGTGGTAGGGTGAAGATGTATACTGCCCTAGGGCAAGCAGTAGAATAACAAAACAGTTATAGCTAATAAGTCAACAAGAGATAAGATAGAATCACAAAAAAAATACTGAACCCAAAAGAAGGTGGAAAAAGGAACAAATAAGTGGTGAAACTAATAGAAAAATGGCAAGGCAATAGACTGTAATCATATCAGCCATCACATTAAATGCATATTATCTAAATATCCCACTTAAAAGGCAAAGATTGTCAGATAAAAAGCAAGACTGCTTTTGGACCTGGATGAACAGGAGGCACCATCATGGAAGTTGACTCCTGCCACAACGACTGAAAGGTTCAACACCAGGAGCCCAAGAGCCAGGACATCTACTGAAGGCTGTTGGTTAAGCTGTATGTGTTTCTGGCCAGAAGAAACTCTACCTTCAACCAAGTTGTGGTGAAGAGGTTATTTATGAGTTGCAGCAAATGGCCATCTCTGTCTCTTTCCTGGATGATCTGGAAGATGAAGCTTCCTGGCCAGGAAAACAAAACAGCTGTGGTTGTGGGGACCATAATGGGTTCAGGAGGTGCCCAAACTGAAGGTGTGTGCACTGCACATGAGCAGTTGGGCCTGCAGCCAAATCCCCAAGGCTGGGGACAAGATTCTCACCTTTGACCAGCTGACCCTGGACACCCTCAAAGGCTGTGGCACCATCCTGCTCTCTGGTCCTCACAAGGGCCAAGAAGTGTACTGGCATTTCGGCAAGGCCGTGGGAACCCAGCACAGCCACACTAAGCCTTGTGTCCACTCAAGGCCCTGGGAACCCAGCACAGCCACACTAAGTCCTGTGTCCACCCCAAGGACTGGAAGTTCAAGCACATCAGAGGCTGATGGGCCAGCCAAGGCTATAAAAACTAACCCTGGATCCTCTACTTTTATTAAAAATATTTTGGCCTGGGCGCAGTGGCTCATGCCTATAATCCCAGCACTTTGGGAGGCCAAGGAGGGCAGATCACTTGAGTCTAGGAGTTCAAGACCAGCCTGGGCAACAAGTGAAACTCCATCTCTATACAAAAATTCAAAAAAAAAAAAAATAAGTTGGGCGTGGTGTACATGCCTGTAGTCCCAGCTACTTGGGAGGCTGAGGCAGGAGGATCGCTTGAGCCCAGGAAGTCAAGGCTGCAGTGAGCCATGATCGTGCCACTGCACTCCACCCTGGGTGACAGAGTGAGACCCTGTCTTAAAACAAAACAAAACAAAAAATTTTGGATGCTGGGGGAAAGGAAAATAAAAAACAAGATCCAACTATATACTCTCAATAAAAAAACACATTTTAGGCTGGGTGTGATGGCTCACGCCTTTAATCCTAGCACTTTGGGAGGTCAAGGCAGGTAGATCACCGGAAGTCAGGAGTTCAAGACCAGCCTGGCCAACATGGCGAAATCTTGTCTCTACTAAAAATACAAAAATTAGCCAGGCATGGTGGTGGGTGCCTGTAATCCCAGCTACTTGCGAGGCTGAGGTCGAAGAATTGGATGAATGCAGGAGGCAGAGGTTGCCGTGAGCAGAGATCATGCCACTGCACTCCAGCGTGGGAGACAAAATGAGATTCCATCTAAAAAAAAAAAAAAAAAAAAAAGAAAAACACATTTTACACACAAAGACATAACAACATTAAGAATAAAAGGATGACCAGGCACAGTGGCTCATGCCTGTAATCCCAGCACTTTGGGAGGTTGAGGCAAGAGGATCACTTGAGCCCATTAGTCTGAGACCAGCCTGGGCAATATGGTGAGATCCTGTCTCCACAAAAAATTAGCCAAGTGTGGTGGTGCACATCTGTAGTCCCAGCTACTTGGGACGCTGAGGTGGGAGGATAGCTTGAACCCAGGAAGTCAAGGCTGTAGGGAGTGGTGATCACGCCACTGTACTCCAGCCTGGACAATAGAGTGAGACTCTGTCTCAAAAAAAAAAAAAAAAAAGGTAAAAGGATGGAAAAGGATATTATCATACTGATGCTGGCATTAGTCAAAAGAAAACTGGTGTGGCTATATTAACATGAAATAAAGTAGATTTCAGAGCAAATAATATTACCAGGAATAAAGAAGGCCATTTTATAATAATAAAAGGGCAAGTTAATCAGAAGGATACAATAATCCTACATGGTTTTGTCTCAAATAATAAAAAACTCCAAAATATGTAAATCAAAAACTGACAGAAGTGCAAGGAGAAACAGACAAATCCATAGTTATAGTCATAGATTTCAATACCCCTCTTTAAATGATTGCTAAAACAAGTAGAAACTTACAAGGATATAGTAAACTCAAGCAACACTGTAACCAAACTAACAGTACAGGTTGAGCATCCCTAATCTGAAATACAAAATGCTCCAAAATCCAAAATTTTTTGAGCACCAACATGACCCCAATACGTTGGGTCCTATTCCCAGGATATCTTATTATTTATATATAAATGTTCAGAAAATCCAAAAAACTTTGAAATCTGAAACATTTCTGGTCCCAAGCATTTTGGATAAGGGATACTCAACCTGTAATAGAATATATATTCTCTTTAAAATATACATGAAACATTTACCCAAATCGATCATACTCCAGGCCAGAGGTTAGCAAACTATGGCCCTGAGGCCAAATGTAGTCTGTTTTTGTATAGTCTATGAACTAAAAATGGTTTTTACATTTTGAAAGATTTCTTTAAAAAGAAAGAAAATATGTGATAAAGATCATATGTGGCCCACAGAGTTTAAAATACTTACTGTCTGACCCTTTATAGAAGTTTGCCTGCCCCTATTCTAGGCCATAAAACATGTCTCAGTAAATTTTAAAGGATTTTAATTTTAAATTTTAATTTTAAATTTTAAAGGATTCAAATCATGCAGAGTATGTCTTCTGACTATAGTAGAATTAAAATTTGAAATCAATAACAGAAAGCTGTCTGGAAAATCTCCAAATGTTTGGAAACAAAATAACATGCTACTAAATAACTTTCTAATAACCCATTGATTAAAATAGGAGTGCAGTAAAATTAGAAGGCATTTTGAGCTGAATGAAAATAAAAACAAAGCATATCAAATTTTGTGGCATGCCACTAAAGCAGTATGTAGGAAGACATAAGCAAAATGCTTATATTAGAAAATATAAAAGGTCTCAAGTTAATGAGCTTCCACCTTAAGAAATTAGAAAAGAAGAACAAATTAAACACAAAGAAATAAAAGAAAAGAAATAATAAAGATCAAAGTAGAAATAAATGAAATGGAAAACAAAATCAATTGAGAGTATTAATGAAACCAAACCCTGGTTCTTTGAGATAAATAAAATTGATAAATCTTTCGCCAGGCTGATCAGGAAAAAAAAAAAAAAAGAGAAGACACATATTACCAATATCAGGAATGAGAGGTGAAATATGACAAATTCTACAGATACTTAAAGGATAACAAGGGAATATTATGAAAAACCTTAAGCAAATAAAATTCAACAACTTAGATGAAATGGTCAAATTCTTTGAAAGACATAACTACCAAAGCTTACTCAAAAAGAAGTAGAGCCGGGTGCAGTGGCTCACGCCTGTAATCCCAGCATTTTGGGAGTTTGAGGTGGGCAGATCAGTTAAGTCCAGGAGTTCGAGACCAGCCTGGGCAATGTGAAGAAACCCCATCTCTACTAAAAATACAAAAAAAATTAGCTGGGTGTGGTGGCGCATGACTGTAGTCCCAGCTACTTGGGGGGCTAAGGTGGGAGGATCGCTTGAGCTTGTGAGATTGAGCCCTGATTATGCCACTGCATTCCAGCCTGGGTGAAAGAGTGAGACCCTGTCTCAAAAAAAAAAAAAAAAAAAAAAAAAAAAAAGAAAAGAAAAAGAAATAAATAACTTCCAAAACTATATATCTATTTTTAAAAAATTAAATTATAGTTAAAAATATTCTCACAAATAAAACACTGATGGATTCTTCCAAACACTTAGGGATAACACTGTGTATACCAGTTATACACAAATCTTCCAGAAAACTGAAGAGGAAGGAATATGTCTCAATTTATTTTTGGGGGCCAGCATTACCCTGATACCTAAACCACACAAAGCCATTACAAGAAAAGAAAACTATAGCCCAGTTTCCCTCTTGAACATGGATGTAATAATTCTCAACTAAACTTTAACAAGTCAAATCCAACAAAATATAAGAAAGTTAATATTACCGGATGAGGTTTATCCCAAAAATATGTCATTGCTTTAAATTAAAAAATTAATCATTGTAAGTCACTATATTAAGCTAAAAAAGAAAATCTGATCATCTCAATAGACACCCAGAAAATCTGACAAAATCATATATTTGTTCCTGATTTTAAAAAAACAAAACAACAACAACAACAAAAAAACAAACCTGTTAGCAAACTAGGAATAGAAGGATACTTTCTCAACCAGATAAATGACATCTATGAAAATCCTACAGATAGCCTTATGCATAATGATGAAAAAGTGCATGCTTTCCCTTTCCCCCTAAGATAAATAATAATACAAAGATATCTGCTCTGACCACTTTCATTCAACATCAGAGGTTCTGACCAGGGCAATCAGTCAAGAAAAAGAAAGAAACCACATTCAAGTTAGAAAGGAAGAAATACAACTGATGATAGCCATCATTCCTAAGAGTTCCCCCTGCCTCTTTATAATCCTTGCCTCCTCTTACCTCTCTCCCCAGGAAGCCACTGGCCTGTTTTCTGTTATTATAGACCAGTTTGCATTTTCTAGAACTGATATATGTGGAATCATACAGTATATTACTCAATTTTTTTTGTCAGAAATTGGTAACATCTTGCAATCAAAGTTCATATATAACCATTTGATCTTCATTCCATTCCCTCATTAGTCCATAGAGTGTCAATCAATTTTTCTTTCTTTTATTTATTTATTTTAACAAAACAGGGCCTTGTTGTGTTGCCCAGGCTGGAGTGCAGGCCTTCAACCTCCAACTCCTGGGCTCAGGTGACCCTCCCGCCTAAGCCTCCAGAGTAGCTGGGACTACAGGGGTGTGTCACCATGCCTGGCTAACTTTTTAAAATTTTTTGTATTGATGGGGTCTTGCCATGTTGCCCAGGCTGGTCTCGAACCCCTGGGCTCAAGACCTCCCAAAGTGCTGGGATTACAGGCGTGAGCCACTGCGCCTGGACTCAATTTCTGTATGATGATGACTTTCACATGTACATCAACAGGCCAGATAGCTTATCAAGAAAGCTTGTCCTCTGTCTTCTAGTAATATCCCACTTAGATCTAACATTTTAATTTTTTTCCTTCAAGGTATTTCTTCCAAATTTCTTGGCTATTATTGGTGACAACACAAGTTTTTGGACCTTTAAGTTTACAATCTTAGGTTCATTATTTTATTTCTTCCCTATAGGTAAATGATCACTAAACTTGTTACTTCTTATAGTTACTCCTTTGTAAGGCACTGCAGATATGTTTCTTTTCATTTTTAAAATTGCCCATTTAATTCAAGCTATTAAATGTCAAGCTTGTACTATACAGCCTCTTGATATTTTCCCTACCCTCCCATCCTGCCATACCCATGTCCCCACTAGCCTGTATAAAACATAATATACTTCTCATCAAACTCTCTGTAGAGAAGTGTTGCTGGGTGAATAAGAAAAACCTGATTGACTAGAAAAAGCAAATGTAAATGTAATCTCCTTTCTTTTCAGTGATTCTACCAGAAAGGAATGAAGAACAGAACCTTCAGGAATTGAGTCACAATGCAGACAAATATCAAATGGGAGATTGTTGCAAGGAAGAGATTGATGATAGTATTTTCTACTAGCCATTGGGAAGATAAAAGGAGACAGAAGATTGAAGCCTTTGCCAGCCATTCTTTCCCTTTTTGCTTCCAAACTCCTCAACTGGAAACCTTCATATGTGCAGTATTTATATTGGATCATACTGGTGATTATAAAGGTTCCTAGGAGGCTAGAAGAGCCAACCAACAGAGAAGGGAAAGCAGTCTGTTCTGAACATAGGGACATAAGTTCATTCATGCCAAGTATCTTTCCAGCATGTTTCTCCCATTTAGAACATCTAGCATGTAAGGCCTTTTAATATTAATATAAGCCCAGTATCAGCTCTTTCCCTTTGTATTTCATCTCTTTCTACTCTCCTATTTGTATTTTGTGTTCCTATCAAAGTGTCATATCTGGGAGATGACCTGCCTGTTCCTGTTCTATAACAGTTTTGTTTGCTGCTGTGTCTCTAGAACAGTGCCTGGCACACAGTAAGCACTCAATAAACCTTTGATGAATGAATGAATGGTTATCTTTTCTCTCTGGCAATCCAAATTCACCACTCCTTAAAAATTCTACATAAGATTTGCCAGCTGGGCGCAATGGCTCACGCCTGTAATCCCAGCACTTTGGGAGACTGAGGCAGGTGGATCACCTGAGGTCAGGAGTTTAGCCTCAACATAGTGAAACCCCATCTCTACTAAAAGTACAAAAATTAACCGGGCGTGGTGGCAGGTGCCTGTAATCCCAGCTACTTGGGAGACTGAGGCAGGAGAATCACTTGAGCCCGGCAGGGGGGCAGAGGTTGCAGTGAGCCGAGATCACGCCACTTCACTCCAGCCTGGGCAAAAGAGCGAAACTCCGTCTCCAAAAAAAAAAAAAAAAAAAAAAAAAGATTTGCCTATTCCAGCAGACTTCTACCCAATATCAATCTAGATTTAAATCACTTTATTTTCCACATCTCTTTAGCAATTATGTATAGTTTGCACTTCATTAACCTACCCTTATTTATGTTACTTCTCACATACACCCTTATCTCTTCTGCATTTTCAATCAAAAGATAATGCTCAAATGTTATATATATTGTATGTGCCACTCAACAGTGCCTCATATGCTGCAAAAAAAAAAAAAAAAAAAAAACAGTAAACAATCGGGGTACCTTTTTGCCTTTTAAGCCACATTTTCTGGGTCAGTGTGGTCTTTCAAGGGAGTTTAGATAGGCTCTATTTTTTGTTACTTCACTCCCATAGCAGGTGACTTTGTAAATTGTTCCTTCAGTGTTCAATTTAAGTACAAACTAAAGAGAAACAGTTTCCTAAAGAAAAACATTTTGAAGTTACAGAGACCCCTATGTGTTGGTAACATTTCTCCAGAAATATTTGAAGTAACATAAAACTTCTGGACTGGTCAGTTTAAATATTTTCTTGGAATTTCTATAGAAATTTCTGTGGAATGGTGTTATATTGCAAATATTAATTAACTATAAGAAGACTCCTACTTCTTCACAGAGAACAAGCAGGGATATCCTGGATTTTCACAGTATTTAGGCCACTCCTTAGTTGTCTCATGAAGGAATTAAGGTAGTGGAACACATTCAAGGAATTGCTTAAGTGTCAAAATAAGACAAAGTATGACAGTTTTTTTCTGTAGTAGGTTTTCAAATAGTTGAAAGACTCTGCCCTCTTTCTCTATCTATACTGTATTCTGGCAATAATAAAGTTGGGCAGCCTATACATAAAAGCAGTTTCTAACGATGGCAAATTAACAGCAGTTTCTTGGCCCTTTCCTTTCCCTCCATGAAAGTTACAATATTAGGTTATTTCACAGGTTTCCTCCATGCCCCCCATACCCAACCTAAAACTGTGTTAGGCTGTCAAAGAAAACAAATCAGGTAAGATTACTGCTTGCCTTTACACGTCATTCTAAGTACACATAAAATCATACATAATGTGAAAATATAGGGGGAAGAGAAACATCAAACCATAGAACTGAGTTTTGGTTTCACTGACATTTATATGGCATACTTCCTGTTTTTGATTTCAGAAGTGCAACCATGCAGTGCTTCTATGAAAAACTGAATAGTTGAGTACAGTTTGAGGATTATAACAACTTATCCAAAGGAAACAAACAGACCTAACTTACTGCTGTTTTCATTTGTGGAACTGCTATCTTTGTTGTAAAAAGTTGAGTATTTTTCAAACATCATTTAATAATAGGGTAGCCCCTAAAACAAGTAAGGAGCTATAAGTTTGAGTTGTGAATTTGACTAGTAATGGAATAAGAAAACCAAGCCAAACTCCATCTAAATATGTATGTATAGGTAATGCTTGTAAAAATTTGCTTTTTCCTCATTTTGAGATTTCAGTTGCCAGTTGACTATTGGTATGCATAAATTAACAATTCTGCCTAAAGGAGGTAAAGGATAGAGGTTAATTCTTAAATAAAAGTCCCTTTGTTTCACTATTAACTTTTTCTGTTTGAAGCATAATTGTGTCAGCTAATTTATTTTTTGGTAACCACTTAGGAATTTGGGAGGGAGGGGGGCACTCAAGTAAACAATGACAGCCAGCTGGACATCAAAATCCATGTTTTCACTTCATGGCCATACAGATAAATTTCATTTCCTAGCCTCTCTTGCAGTTAGATGTGGGCATATGACTAAGCTCTAGCTCGTGGGATGAGAATGGATGTCAACTACTTTAAGCTCTTTAAGTCAACTAAAGAAATCAACTACTTTAAGCTCCTGTCCCTAAAAAAACTCCCAACAGACTGACCCCTCCAAGGAAACCTTGGAAGTTAGGTCCTAAATGTTTAGGTACAGAAAGACCTTGGAAACTAGTAAAGAAATAGTAAAGTTGTTTTGCAAGAACAACTTTGAGCCACTATATATTTGGGTGATGATCTATTATGGCAATTAGCCTACCCTCATTAATTTGATATATAAAACATATATGCAGTGTCCCTATGATACACAACTCCAGTGGTCACACACTATAATGTATGCAAATGGGATTTTTCTGAAGCATAACTGAGAGGCTACAGGTATGCATACATATGGATATAGGTAAATGTTCCTCCCAGGAGTGGTAAAATGCTGTGGCTTTGCCAACTAACTCCAGCTTCTCTCATGGGTTTTATTGTGGATGAGTATTGATTTGTGTAAAGGAACTTCCCTTTTGTGTCTGTGGTAATAGATAAAGGTGGAATGGATCCTCCAACAATAATCTTGAGGGGAAAATATATACCTATGATCAAAATAAGATCTCTTTCTTGGGTTTGTCCAATAGTGATGGCTACATATTCTTCCTATAAACTTTTATCTATCGGCAGGCAGTAGGCCATAATAGTATTAGAAGCCCCTCCCTTTCTCCAAAAAAAAAAAAAAGTACACTGCTCTGAGCAGTAAAGATATTTAATTTAACATATCTGTGCTTCATGTTTCTCATCTGTAAAATGAGAGTTGGATTATATCACTTCAAAAGTTTCCTTTTTTCACTAAACATTCTCCCATCTGTGACTACAATGTCCAGAGCTACTGGTAGAAATAATTTTTTTTTTTTTTTTTTTTTTGAGAGGGAGTCTCCCTCTGTAGCCAGGGTGGAGTGCAGTGGTGCAATCTCAGCTCACTGCAACCTCCGCCTCCCCAGCTCAAGCGATTCTACTGCCCCTGCCTCCCTAGTAGCGGGGACTACACACGCACCACCATGCCCAGCTAATTTTTTTTTTTTTTGTATTTTTAGTAGAGACGGGGTTTTACCATGTTGGTCAGGATGGTCTAAATCTCTTGACCTCGTGATCTGCCCACCTTGGCCTCCCAAAGTGCTGGGATTACAGGCATGAGCCACTGCACCCGGCCAAAATAATTCCTTTTTTTTTGAGACAAGAGTTTCACTCTTTTTGCCCAGGCTGGAGTGCACTGGCACGATCTTGGCTCACCACAACCTGTGCCTCCTGGGTTCAAGTGATTCTCCTGCCTCAGCCTCCCGGGTAGCTGGGCTTACAGGCGCCCCCCCCACCCCCACCGGCTAATTTTCTTATTTTTAGTAGAGATGGGGTTTCTCAATGTTGATCAGGCTGGTCTCAAACTCCTGACCTCAGGTGATCTGCCCACCTCAGCCTCCCAGCCTCCCAAAGTGCTGGGATTACAGGTGTGAACCCATTCTGTCTAAAGGAGGTAAAGGATAGAGGTTAATTCTTAAATAAATGTCCCTGTGTTTCACTATTAACTTTTTCTGCTTGAAGCATAATTGTGAATAGGAGTTATTCCTACTATTGGCTACAAATTTGACCGGCCTATTTGAAATAATTCTTAACATGAGTATTTCTTCAGATTTCAAGTTGATTTTACAGAGGCGCAAGTGCTTCATAGAAACTTGAAATTATTTTAAAAAAATGTTTAACTCACCAAGGCATGACAGAGGTTATACTCTTCTCCCAAACAAGCTATTAAATTGAAAAGATTTTAAACTCCAGGTTTTTTAGAGTAATTTTATTATTATTATTTTATTTATTCATTTTTTTGAGATGAACTCTTGCTCTGTCACCAAGGCTGGAATGCAGAGGTGTGATCGGCTCACTGCAGCCTCGACTTTCTGGGCTCAAGTTATCCTCCTGCCTCAGCCTCCTGAGTAGTAAGGACTACATGTGTGTGCCACAGCGCCTGGCTAGTTAGAGTAATTTTAAAGCACTGTGTCACTTCTCTGTACTTTACTCCATGAGTGGAGAAATAATATCAAAGCTAATACAGAATGTGATAGTTATTGAAATAATACTATAAAAAGTCAAAAACTAGACAGCAGATTTTATAGTTTTTCAGTGAATTACCAGTGAAAAACCTTAAATTTTACTTTTCCTAATTGTATGTTTATACTATAATGTTTCAATGTAATAACAATTCATATAATAGCACATTCAGGATCATGGCAAAATCAGCTAAGTCATAGTTAACACACACTCCCTGTCTACATATGTAGTGCTATGTCATATTTTCGGTATAGCTAACAGAAATGATTTTTTGTCTGTCTGCTAGTGGGGTTTTAATCTCCTGGATTTCAACTTTGGTTAAAGCTAAAAAATACACTATCCAGACTTTATACAGGCATGAATTGGCTTTAATTCACATTCTTTTGCTGCAGGAGAGCTGCAGAAATATGGACCTTACTTAGGGATGATACTGTTTTAGAAAGGAGAAAGGACAGGCTGTATAACATTGTCCAGAGTGGAGTTTTCATGTTGAGAGAAAGCCATGTATAGGCCGGAGTACATGAGTAGAAGGAATAACAACTCTTCCGCCCGCCGCCTCCCCCCGCCCCCGCACACACAAAGGAACAAGACAGGAGAGCCAACAATAGTATTTTGACTATTAGTTGACGAGTATGGATTCTAAAAATATCTTTACATAATTGCAGAAATTGAGGAACAATCAATGTTTAAAAATGAGACTGATAAATAAATTTTGGTATATCTATATGTTGGAATGCTATGCAGATGTTAAAAACAGGTTTTTTTTTTTTTTTTTTTTTGAGGTGGAGTCTCGCTCTGTCGCCCAGGCTGGAGTGCAGTGGCACGATCTCGGCTCACTGCAAGCTCCACCTTCCGGGTTCATGCCATTCTCCTGCCTCAGCCTCCTGAGTAGCTGGGACTACAAGCGCCCGCCACCACGCCAGGCTAATTTTTTGTATTTTTAGTAGAGACGGGGTTTCACCGTGTTAGCCAGGATAGTCTCGATCTCCTGACCTTGTGATCTGCCCGCCTCGGCTTCCCAAAGTGCTGGGATTACAGGCATGAGCCACCGTGCCCGGCCTAAAAACAGGTTTTCAAAACTATTCAGTAACATGAAAAAATGGTCATTATAAACTACTGAGTGACAAAAATAAGATATAAAACAATATGTAGTAATTAGCAACTATATATTTTAATTACAGGAAGGAAACATGAGTGTTAACATGGGTTTTTCTCTGGCTGGTGGTATTACAGATGACAATACTTTTGTGGTTTCCAACATTTCTCTAGTTAACACATTCTGTTTACAATTTTAAAACATTACTTTCAAAGAAAAAATGTGATATATGTAAATATGGTTATATAAAATCTGTATACATATGTATTTTATTTATGTATATCAAAACCAGACCAAAAATATTGAGTTTGATAGTTTTAAGAGTGACACTGTAACAGAATACTTTCCTTGACTCTCATTTTATGTTGAGATCTTTATGGCAGTGAAAGGGCTAGAGAGAGGCATGTACTTTCAGAGTTTCTGAAATGACATGTATAGTATGAAAAAGCATAGAAGCATTCCTCAATTTTCACATCTTGAATTTTAATACAACCTGCAATTATGTACATACTAAATGAATGTATTAGTTTTCCAAGCTACAGCATTGGTGGCCAGTTAGCAGTTAATAATAATATTTTTCAAAGAATAATAAATGAAAATATTGTTGGCCAGGTGTGGTGGCTCACACCTGTAATCTCAGCACTTTGGGAAACCAACGCAGGCGGATCGCTTGGGTCCAAGAGTTCTTGATCAGCCTGGGGCACACAGTGAAACCCTGGCTCTACAAAAAAAAAAAACTAAAAAATTAGTGGGGCATGTGCCTATAATCCAAGCTACTCAGGAGGTTGAGGTGGGAGGATCACTTGAGCCTGGGAGGCGGAGGTTGCACTGAGCCGAGATCCTGCCACTTCACACCAGCCTGGGCGACAGAATGAGATACCATCTCAAAAAAAAAGTTGAATATACTAGAGATCCAAACTATTTGGAGGAATAATTGATTTTCTGGGTAAAGCTAAGAAATAGAAGTTATTAATACTATTGGCTACAAATTTGCAATATATTGGATTATACTCCCTCCAAAATCATAACTCTTAATCCTGCAGTTTTACTGCATTTTTCTGGGCATTTAATTTTGTGATGCTTTTCTGGGAGACTAAGTTAAGAGACCCAAACTCAGATTTTAAAATTAGTTCATTTTTTTTTACATTTTTCTAATTATTTCTATCAATGAAACTGTGGCATATTACAAAATTTCAAGATAAATAATTTTCTGTCATGTTTCATAGGTCAAGTAAAAAAAGGGTTCTGCAGCTAAAATAAGACTTAAGGGGGAAAAGTGGGCAGCAGCACATTCAAAGTTTATGAGCACAGACTTGGGGAATCAGATAGATGTAGGTTCAAATTCTTATACTGGGGATAGGCAAGAAAGATGCATGAACAATGAATTTTAAAGTTTGAAGGGATTTTAGAGATCATTTAATCAAAATCCATTGTTTTGCAAAGGAAACTAGCACCCTGGAAAGTTAAATATCTCACCTAAAGTTTCAATCCCAGCATTGCTACTTGTGTTATCTAGGTTTGCTTACTTCCCAAATTCAGCACTCTTTACTTTCTACTACAATATGCTACATTTGAGGTTGGAGGAGACCAGATTATAGAAAGTACTAAAAATTAGACCAAAGAGTTTGAACTTACTTTAAATCTGTCTTTATTATTATTATTATTATTTGGAGGAGTGGTACTAGGCACAATGGAATGATAATGATCAGAGTCATAAAAGATGTATAGAGATCCTGTGTTTCCTGAAAATTCTGTATCATACTCAGTACAACTTTAAGCATTCTTAGGGGAGAACCCAACTCATTTCTTTGTCTTATTTAAATAATACTGAGTAATGGAGCTGACTAGATTACAGTTGATAACTATTTTATTTTTTCACTTGCTTTTGTCATTTTATTCCATGAATTAATGGTATACCTGTGAGATTAAACTGATGCTGAGTTGGGAGGCAACACTGTTTGGTTTTGAAGAGCAGACTTTTCCTTAAAAGTTAAAATATTAAGAATAAAATCAAAACAAAAACCTTGAGTCTAAATTTGAATATGATTCTCAACTTTAAAAGGTAGTCCACATAAATTTTTCTCCTTAGGTTTATTTTTGATATTAAAATATATACAGAATTAAAAGAGAAATTTAATTTTTTACAGCAAAATTTTTACCAGATAATGAAGCTTAAAAATGCTGACCTTTTAGCTCATTTCTAGGAATTTATTCTAGTTTAGGAAAACAGATTTATGCATAAAAAAGCTCATGGCAATATTATTTGTAAGTAAAGAAAATAAATAACCACTTAGGGAAATAGTAATTCATACAAGGAACATTATGCAGACACTGAAACTTTTGAAGAGTTTTCAATTTATGATACATCTGAGGAAACATTTATGATACATTGTCATATAAAAAGGCAGTGTACACAAGCAGTTTAAACCTCATCAGCTTAAACAACTGCCTGGAAGTATGTCAACTCTCAACAGTTGCCTCTAAATAAAGGAACTATTGGTTATTTTTTCCTGGTGTCCTTTAAAATTTTTTTTCTTTATTTTAACCTATTTTCTCACTTTCTTCACTTACCATGTACTACTTCTATAATCAGATACGTGTTTATATCCTAATGATACGTTTTCAGTATCATCACGAGTATAAATATATGTGTGTATGTGTATGTATGTGTACAAACATTGTTGACCAAGAGAAAAGTTGATATTACTTAAATCCAAATAATGAAATTTCCAAAAAAACACATACATATCCTACAACTTATAAAATTATAATGGTTTAATACAATGTACTAAGTATTCTGACATAGCAGGCTTTCAGTATATTAGTTGATGATGAAGATAATTAGAGAAGGGATACCTCAATTAATTTACCAAGTTCCTTGAGTCTGTCAGCAACTCTCCTACCAAGAATTTAATAATATAATATGACATTAAAAAGCTGGTTTGTGTGGTGCATTTTTGCAAACTGTTATTTTGTATTTCTTTTTTTTTTTTTTTTTTTTTTTTTTTGAGACGGAGTCTCGTTCTGTCACCCAGACTGGAGTGCAGTGCCACGATTTTGGCTCACTGCAACCTCTGACTCTGGGGTTCAAGTAACTCTTCTGCCTCAGCCTTTCAAGTAGCTGGGATTACAGGCACACGCCACCACGCCTGGCTAATTTTTTTTGTATTTTTAGTAGAGATGGGGTTTCGCTATGTTGCCCAGGCTGGTCTTGAACTCCTGGCCTCAAGTGACCCTCCTGCCTTGGCCTCCCAAAATGCTGGGATTACAGGTGTGAGCCACTGTACCCGGCCTTAAATGCTAAGTTTTGACACACAAAAAAGAAAAATTTGTCCTTACCTTGTTCATTTTGA
Source organism: Nomascus leucogenys (assembly GCF_006542625.1). Lineage (NCBI taxonomy): Eukaryota > Metazoa > Chordata > Mammalia > Primates > Hylobatidae > Nomascus > Nomascus leucogenys. The sequence goes on from NC_044385.1 coordinate 76,300,366, forward strand.
TCAGCTGTGTGAGGTTCAGATAAGATTTTATGATCAGTAAAAAAGGCTTCTTGTGGAAGTAACTGGAAATAAGATTTACCTTGCAGGGTCATTATAAGTTTTAGAGATCATGTATGTAAAGTGCCTAGCATAGTGCCTGGCTCACAGGCACTCAGTAAATGGTGGTATTATAATATATAATATTAATATGATTCCTTTTGTTATATTTCTATACATAGGGTGATCTGAAAAAAATATGAAGTGTAGTCCCCCATTTAAAAACATGATTCTAGGGCTGGATGCAGTGGCTCATCCCTATAATCCCAGTACTTTGAGAGGCCGAGGTGGGAGGATCACTTAAGCCCAGGAGGTCGAGGCTGCAAGGAAGTGTGATTGTGCCACTGCACTCCTGCCTGGGCAATAGAGTGAGACCTTGTCTCATAAATAAATAGATAGTTAAATAAATAAATAAACAACACATTTCTAGACTACTAGATAAAATGGGGAGTGAAAGCAGACCACAGAATCTCTCTGCACATATACTTTACAAAAAGTATACAACAGTATACTTTGTATACTGGAAAAACAACAATAAGAACTCCTTTAAAAGCATTACTAGAATCAGCTAGAAAAAGAAAACGTCCACAACCTAAGGTAACAGAGGCCAAAAGAATGCAATTATTTCAAAATAAATTTGGAACAGCAAGAAATGAAATAAGACATAGCTGGAAGTCAAATTCTCACCAAGAGGGAAGACTGGCAGTCCCCTAATGAATTCATTCTTTTCTTCTCCAAAATGATTATGTCCCATGTCTTCTCTCCTAAATCTCCCACATCTCCATGCTCTGCAGTTCAAATCGTTTCACTGATGAATAGAAGTTGTCGCAAGAGAAACTTACCTTCCCACATCAAATCTACCAATGTGCTTTTAACTGTACTCAAATATACTTTCTTCCTGTTATAAAGATCAACTATCCTTGCTCTTATCTAAGGCAAGCCCCTCTACTGTGTCCTAGGTCCCATCTTCTCTTGTATATTCAAACATTTTGTTCCTGTGATTATCCCCTCCGTATCCTGCATCCTCAGTTTCTCCCTCATCACCCTATAGTCCATATCCAAATCTGCTTACAAAGGGAAGAGAAGGCCCTTTATATCAAAGTTCTTCAAAGACTCTATAATTGCAATCTTCACTTCCTTACATTATCTCTTGAATCCATTCCAGTTTGGATTATTGTCTCCACAGCACCACTTAAAGTGCTCTTGTTGAGATTACCAACTACCTTCTTGACAGATCATTTTCCTCTTCTCAAATGTTTGGGAGTCCCAGGCATATTCCTCATACCCACCATCAACATTCATTTCCCTCCAAGGTCATGTCTTCAGTCTCGTGGTGTTAAATACTGTCTACCATCATAGGACTCCTAACAGTTATATTCTATCCCTGATCCCTCTGTTGAGCTCTGGACTCACATACAACTGCTTGTCCAGCAACTCCGCTCAGATGTCTAAAGAGAACCTCAAAGCTAGCACATTTAAAATAAATCTCTTGATTTTCTTCTCCTCCACATTTTACTTCTCCCTAAGTCTTCCCCCATGTCAATATATGGCATAATTTCTAGTTGCTATGGGCAAACATGTAGGAATCGTCCTTAATTCCTCTTTGTCCCAGTTATTAAGCTGTTATCTTTCAGCAATAAACCTTTCTATACACACTGCTTTGTGACGCTGGGACTGGGACTCTGCAAACTATATGTTTACTTTGCCAGCTGAATTCCTGCTATGTTTAATCAATATAGAGTAGTAGGGGAAAACTAGAAGTCAAGAAGAGGGGAAAATAACTTGCCCTCCCTCATAGGCGTTCTGTACCTGTCAGTGTTGCCCCAGCTATGGGCCTTCACCCTGACAATGGTAGTTAGCTCAAAATTGCAGCTATGTTTGGCTCTCCTAGACCAGTCCCAACAGACCCTCTCAGGGGTACCAGCAGCAGATGGGCAGCACTTCCTTCTTTGAGGTCAGAGTTCCAGCTCTGCCAAGTCCCTCCTTCTAGCTCCTGGGTTCTAGCAACTTGAGGTCTTTCTGTGTTGACCCAGTACCAGGGGCAGTAGCTGCTTCCCCAAGTTACTCTGTTATCTCAGTGCTCTCTTTTTGCTTTTTTCAGTCCTATAACATCCATTTAACCAATCTCTTATACTCAGTGATTGCTCTTGAAATACTTAACAGCAGCCAGAGTGGTTCTTCTACAGCATAAACCATCTGCCTGCTCCTCATCACACTTAGAACAAAAATCAAATTCTTTCCTAGGGTGTACAGCTCCTTTGGTGATCTGGCCTATACATTTCTCTAGTCTCATCTCCCACCTGCTTCCTGTTACTCATTTGGCTCTAATCACTCTCTCTTGAACACATTGCTTTCCCACCTCAGGGCCTTTGTATGTGCTCTTCTCATATCTGGACTGCCCAGGTCTTTGCCTAGCTCACTGCCTTACTTCACTCAGGCCTATTCTCAAATGTCCTCTTAGAGAGGCCTGCCCTAACTACTCTATCTAAAATGCACAATCCTCTCCGTACCCACCCCCAACCCGCCCCAATTCCTTACCTCCATTTCTTTTTCTTATCACTACAAGTTTATTTCTTCCTCTTCCATCCTCAACTGAAATGTAAGCTTCATAAAGGCAGGGATGTGATCATATTTATCAGTGGTGCCTGGCATATATAGTAGGTACTCAAATTCTAGTTAATAAATGAATTTAAGAAATTCTAGAAATTAATAAATTGTAATGAATGTAGTAGAAAAGTAGACCAAAGAAATTGCAAAGAAGATAATGTGGAAGTAAGACAAAGCTGACATAATATAAGCTGATCCATCTCCCTGCATATATAATGCAACAAATGAATCAGAAAAGGCACTTAAGAGATGTAACAGAGGAGAATTTCCACAAAACAAACAAGTCTGCAGAATAAAATGTTCAATGTAAAATGGACATATATTCAACATTGAGTCACATGCTCATAAAGAATGAAGAAAAAACTTTTCAAATCTCTTGGCAGAAAACTAAATCACTTACAAGAGGGAGGAAATCAAGCTGGCCTTAGACTTCCTCTAAGCAATATTCAAAGCCAGAAAACAAAGGAAAAATGTCTGCACAGTTTTAAGGCAAAGCCAGCATGACCCAAAACTATTATATCTAAATAAGTACCGTTCACGAATTAACAAAAAAGGCAAATACAGCATCTATGAGTCCATGTAGGGGAAAAAAACTTCTTAGTAAAGAGCAGATGACTAAGTGATGAATCAAAATTAATAAGTAAGATATAGAGAACCAAGGCATGTTGTGAGCTCTGGATTTTTAAGTACAGATCAAGATGAAATAACTAAAGAAATGAAAGTTACAAAACAAATAAACCTTAAAACTTGACTTTGTAAAAATAATAACATAACCAATAAATCTATATTTTTCATAGCAGAGTCTGCTGGCATTTCTGAATTTGAAACATATGGATTAAAAAGTCTCTAAAGCCTTAATTTTTAAAATCTTGGGTATTGTAGGAAGTAAGCTCTCTTGTGACGATGAAACATTTTCAAAAGTTCAGCAGTTCCTTCTATTTCTCTTCCACCAAATTAGAATAATTTTAAATTTAATACTTTTCAATTTAAAAGTACTGTGATGTTCTCTGCTGGGCGCAGTGGGTCATACCTGTAATCCCAGCACTTTGGGAGCCCGAGGCGGGCGGATCACGAGGTCAGGAGATTGAGACCATCCTGGCTAACACAGTGAAACCCCGTCTCTACTAAATATCCAAAAAAAAAAAAAAATTAGCTGGGCTTGGTGATGGGCGCCTGTAGTCCCAGCTACTTGGCAGGCTGAGGCAGGAGAATGGTGTGAACCTGGGAGGCGGAGCTTGCAGTGAGCCGAGACTGTGCCACTGCACTCCAGCCTGGGCAACAAAGCGAGACTCGTCTCAAAAAAAGTACTGTGATGTTCTCATCTTAAATAAAATGATCTTATTTGTATAAATGCATAGAAATATATCCTAAAATGATATTCATTTATTTTGATGGTAAAATCTAGGATCTGAGGAGATTTAAAAACTTTCCTGTAACTTTCTATATTGTTTGAATTATTTATAAATGAACATGTATTTTTATAAAATCAATAGCCATTATCCATAAAATAGTATTATACACAACAATGTGAATATACTTAACACTACTGAACTGTACCCTTAAAAATGGTGAAGATGGTAAATTTTATATTTACCATTTATAACTTTTGCTACAATTAAAAATAAAAAATTTTAAAAATACTGTTGTAAAATTTATAAAATAGCTAATGCACAATAGCTTTATAGATGAATTTACAGATTCTACCAACATTTGCCCGAACAACTTTTCCACCAAAACGTGAAACCTCAAATTATACCCTTGCATAATACTCTGTATTTGCCTATACATTATTTTAGTAAGCAGAGATTATTCACTGGCAGATACTGTTATAACTATGCAAAATGAAAAGTTACTTATGAAAAGTAACTAATAGGTTATGTTACTTTATTAACTATCCTTGTGCTGTAAAGTTGTAAATATATGTCATTTGATTTAAATATTCAGAAAAAAATCTTTTAGCTTTAATGATTTTTTCCTGATTGTTAAAATAATATGTGTTCACTTTAGAAAATATACAAAGGTAAAAATGACCATAATCACAGAATACATTTTGGTGTACTTTTTCCATCCTTTTCCTATGCATTTTACATATACATTATACATGCATTTCCTATGCATTTTACAAATGCATTATACATGTATTTTTAAGTAAATGAGGACAAAGTTTTATAAACTAAAAATCTTAAGTGTATATTAAACATTAATATTTGTGTCATTAAGGATTTTTAATAGATACATATTTTGTTAGATTGATACACCATGGTTTATTAAACCACTCTCCCACTGTTGAATATTCAGATTGTTTCCTCTGTATAGATACTCTAGTGAATGTGCATAAATCTTTGATTTCATATCTGATTATCTCCTTCAGATTGGTTCCTGTTAGTGGAACTACTGTGTCAAAGAATTGAACATTTTTAAGACCCCAGAAAGGTAATAGATAAGACTGAAAGTTTTTTTTTTCTTTTTTTTTTTTGAGACCAAGTGTTGCTCTGTTGCCCAGGCTGCAGTGCAGTGGCACGATCTTGGCTCACTGCAACCTCCACCTCCCGGGTTCAAGTGATTCTCCTGCCTCAGCCTCCCGAGTAGCTGGGATTACAGGCACAGGCCACCCTGCCTGGCTAATTTTTGTATTTTTTTTTTAGTAGAGATGGAGTTTCACCAAGTTGGCCGGGCTGGTCTCAAACTCCTGACCTCGTGATCCGCCCGCCACAGCCTCTCAAAGTGCTGGGATTACAGGCGTGAGCCACCTCGCCCAGCCAAGACTGAAAGTTTTATTGCTTTTTTTTTTTTTTTTTGAGATGGAGTCTTGCGCTCTCACCCAGGCTGGAGTGCAGTGGCGCCATCTCGGCTCACTGCAAGCTCCGCCTCCCAGGTTCACGCCATTCTCCTGCCTCAGCCTCTCCGAGTAGCTGGGACTACAGGCGCCCGCCACCACGCCCAGCTAATTTTTTTTGTGTTTTTTTTTTTTTTAGTAGAGACGGGGTTTCACCGTGGTCTCGATCTCCTGACCTCGTGATCCGCCCGCCTCGGCCTCCCAAAGTGCTGGGATTACAAGCGTGAGCCACCGCACTCTTAGTGGCACTGGTTATCAGCACTTATTTTCAATCTTTGTCAATCTGAGAGGGGAGGGGTCTCTCTGTAATTTAATTAGGCAAAGTTGAATTTTTACTCACATATTCATAGGAATAACTTTACTACCTTAAGGACTTGTAATTCTTTGTTTTTTTACTTAAGAAGATTGCATTTAGTTCTTAATGTACTTGTAGACAGAGCATTATTACTATTAGCTAGCAAGGTCATATTTTCTTTTTTTAAGACCCTAAGCTATATGATCCTGGTATCATATTTTCTGTATTGAATTTATTTCTTGATGTGCCAGTTTCACTACACTTTCCAAAGCGCTACTAAATGCTTAGTTTATAAAGTTTTAAAAAACTCACTGCATAATTACTTTGAAATAATTTCCTCAACCCTGCCTTCATTCAAAATGTCTGGAGACAGACTGGCCCACTTCCAGTTTTCTTTCATGTTATCATTACTGTGAAGTCATTCTATAGATAGGAGAGCATTCTCACATACAGCAAAACAGCATCTGTGAAACTATATGGCACAGTTTGGTTGGGGTTGTTGCTCCTTCAGAACCGCATTATGTAATTTTAGTGTTTACTTAAGCTCCTTTGGGCTGCCTCCATGGTAGCTATGAGCTCACAGAGAAGTAAGTACAGTTTGGATCTGATAGCAAAGCCTATCAGTTTATCCTGAATGCTGCATCCTTTTTTTTTGTTAAATCATTACTGTATGAGAAAGTTTAAAAACAAAGGTATAGTTTCTTCATTTTATTTTTTTAAAAAGCTACTTCAAACATCATTAAGTAATACACCAAAAAACAAAGGGTTCATAAATATATATTTGCTCCTTATCTGGATGTACTTATTTAAAAACTCATAATCTACAGTATGAACTTACAGTGTGATTTTGACTCAACATAAATATAAATATGCAAAATTACCAAAATTAGAGGGATTAGCCTTTAGGAAAGTACAAATTATTAAAATGGCCTAAGCACTATTTCTATTTCTAAGTCATAGAGGAAGCACATTTAGCATTTCTAAAAAAAAACAAAAAACACCAAAGACGTGTAAGTTAATATCAGCTTAGGGAGAATTTTACAAGATACTAGGTTATAAGAAAAGATTATTTAACCTTGATTATTCAATGAAAAGTAGTATTTTCAGTTTTTTAGAGGGATAACTCTTGAGTGTCTCTACCAAACAAATAATTATATATGCTGGTTTAAAATAAAAATAAATCAGTCTGCATTATAAAGGTGGGAGGAGTATCCATTTTTTTATTGTAATAATCAAGTGTTACATCGCCTTCATAGGAAACATGCATACTCTTATAAAATACTTAAAAGCCTCAACTGTTCCTTTAGAATTACTGATTTTGATGAATAAACAAGCCCCAATAAAGTCAATATTGTAACATCTAAAAGCATATTGTCCCTTTTGGGAAATGTCATTTTGTTTTAATTATTATTATAAATTTACTTATTGGAATATTCTCCATAGCATTTTGCTTTTTGAGAAGGACATTATGCCATTGATTGCCAGTGATCCTATGAGGTCCAAAGTTGGGAAAACTCATGGAGGGCAAAGAAAAAAGTTTTCATCACCCTGGAGGTACAGCTACTGTGAATGTCCTACCTAGGTTGGGAGAGAGGGGTATGTGTGTACAGGAGGCCTGACCTGGAGGGAATGGTCACAGGGAGAAGAAGGTGCAGGAAGATTATGAGACAGACTGCCTACTCAAGTTGGCTCAGGATTAGCTTTGCTGGAACATTTAAATGTTTGGGTTTTTATATTTCATTCTAATATAAATATTTATTAGGTTTCTTATGTTTAAACTTTTCTAATGTACAAATGTACTGTTTATAAATCTATTTATCTGAAGTTATGTGTGGTGATTTTAAACATGTTGCAAATTGACACTCCTCATTAAAAGGTAGAGTCTAATTCCCCTCCCCAGAACACATATGGCCTTAGTAATTTGCTTTTAACAAACGGAAGTGAAGGATATGATGCTGCATGGCTTCTAAGACTAGGTTATGAAAAATGATAGTTTCACCAGGTGTGGTGGCTCACGCCTGTAATCCCAGCACTTTGGGAGGCCGAGGCGGGCGGATCACAAGGCCAGGAGACTGAGACCATCCTGGCTAACACTGTGAAACCCCGTCTCTATTAAAAATACAAAAATCAGCTGGGCGTGGTGGCACGCGCTTGTAGTCCCAGCTGCTCAGGATGCTGAGGCAGGAGAATCACTTGAACCTGGGAGGCATAGGTTGTAGTGAGCTGAGATCGTGCCACTGCACTCCAGCCTGGGTGACAGAGTGAGACTCTGTGATACAGTTTCCATCTGGCTCTCGGTCTTAGGACCTGTGGAACTAGCCACCCTGTTGTGACGCAGCCAGACCACATGGAGAGGCCATGTGTAGGTGTTCTGGCTGATAGCCCCAACTAAGGTTCCAGCCATCAGTCAGTATTAACCACTAGACAAGCAAGTGGACAAGCCTTCAGATGATGCCATCCCCAGCCTTTGAGCTGCCCCAGCTGTCATCCAGTGGATTAGAAACAAGTTTTCTCTACTGGGCAAGGTAATGTTGTTTTAAGCCACTAAATTTTGGGATGGTTTCTGTACTTAAGTCACTGCTTCCAATAAATCCCTAGTCAGGCTAACTGTAACGGGTTAACCTGTTGGAAGGAAGGAAATGGAAGAGGCAAAGGAAAACCCTTTCCTTCCACGCTTCCTTATTTCCTTAGCCAGACTGTGATTTTAGCACCTTCTGCTACTAACTGTTGGGGATTAAGTGTGGTTTTGAAGTGCAAAAAACACCATAATGGGGACTCAGTCTATCCCAACACCTTTCCTTGAGGGCTTAGAGACTGAGCAGGGGAAAGAGAAAGTTTGATTTCTTCCATTTCTCCTTTTCCTCTTCCTTAGGTATCTCTAGTTTCAAAAGGAGAAGGAAGATTTCATCCTCTCCTATCTTCACTGTCCTTCTAAATTCAAATCTCCAGAAAGACAATTATGGTTTCTTTTTCACTGAAAGAGAACACAGCTTTTTCAGTCATATAAAGGGAACAAAGCAGCAACATGTTTCTATTATCAAGGAAGCAGGATTTTATTCATCAGTTATATACTAAGGACACTGCTCTGTCTGTAGTCACTCCTCACGGTTCTTCAAAGATTCCTTCTGCTCCCCTTCTTCCCCTGAACATGGGTGTTCCCAGGGTTCCCTCCTCAGACCACTTCTTACAAGGCACCCTTTGTGGTCCATCTAAGCCCCTCCCACGGCTTTAGCTATCACCTACATTTTAATGACTCCAGAGAGCCAAATTACTTCAACACTCCTTGCTCCCCCCAATAGTTCTCTGATACTTCAGATTCTACAGGGACAAGAGTTCCTTCCCCTGGACTTGAGGCCTACTTCTCCTTTTAGTCCACACCCTAAACCAGAAATCTGGGCATCCCTTGCTCTTGCCCTTTACAGCCAACCAGTTTTCCCATTCCACCAATGGAATTCCACCAATTTAATTACTTCCTTGAATTCCTCTTTTCTCTATCCCCACTATCCCTAGGTAGGTATACAGCTGTGGTCCTAATTGTTACTTTGGTCACAGGCTGTTTTACATTCCATCTTCAAGTCTCCAGGACTTCAACCAGTGTACATCTCAATATGACATTTCCAAAAATCCTTTCATGGCTCTCCCTTTCCTATGTTTTAGTCCTGTGGCAAAATAGGAATTTACTCACAAAGCAAGTAACCCCCTAAAATTGTATGCAAAATTTTAGTATAGGTATATAAGCGCATTTTTTTTTCCTAGAGAAAGAGCCCATTGCTTTGTATTTTCCTCAAAAGGTATGTGTTTCCCCCAAAACTTGTAAGTCTCAGGCTAAAGTCCAAATTCTTCAGCATACAGGGTATACAAAGCCCTGCCCGACCTGGCCTCTTGCCTCCCTGCAGCTAACCTGGCAGTTGCTCTCTCTTAACATCTACCTCCTGGATTTACAAACTGGGGTGGAGGTGGGAAAAAAGAATCAAAATCATAAAGTGAAGCCAAAACTGTTTGTGTAGCATTTATACACTGTTGAAGAATCAAAGGCCTTTTTTTCATAGTGCTTTTCGGGAGGGAGAAATTGGATTGTAAACATGTAATTTACAATCCCCAGATTTTTTATTCTAGATAAATGCCACACACACCCTCCTGTTACAGAATATTGCATAGCAACTTTCAACATCATTCACTTTTCTTTTATACCTATCCACACATGATGCTATGTATTTTACAAATCCTGCAACTAACAACGCAGTTCTTGATAGACTGCGATCTACTGGGAGGACTGCTCGGTTTTCACCTGAATTATTGCTCGTGGTTCATACACTAACACCCAAAAAGACAGTCTACAGGTCATGACGTGTCCCTAAAATCCTCCATCTACTCCAGAAAACGTTCTAACTTTTTGAGACAAACTGTTGTAACTAGTCCTGGCGAGGCCTGCTATGTCTTATAGCACAGGCTCTAACTGCCAAATCTTTTTCATTAGTCTTTCAATTGTTGCCTCCAAACGGAGCTCTTTGCAGTCCTCAGGCGGACGAACTGACGGATTCGAGCGAAGCTTATTTCCCTTCTCCTAAAGCATCTACCTATAAATAGCGCTCACCGCGCTGAGTCACCAAAACCCCGAGTTTCCCCAAATAGCGCGTAACGACTTCTGGGATCGCGTCCCTCGGGGCTGTGACAGACTCCAACCACACACCAGCTGGGCTGGACCGCGGGCCCGCACGGCCCAGCGGGTCTCTCACCACCCGGCGCCCCGGGGACGCGGGCGAGGCCGCGGTGTCCGGACCGAGTCGACAGCGTCGGACTTCCCGCGCGCGGACGGCGCTCTAGGGAAGGAGGAGCTGGCGGGCGGCTGGACCTGGCCTTGACTGCTCGGGGTCCGCCCTTGCCCCCTCGGGAGCGCAGAGTTGCGGGGGGCCAGCACCAGCCTCCGCCCTGCGCCGCCCGCTCACACAATGGGACGCGTCGGGAGGGGGCAGCCGCGGCTCCCGTTTCGGTCCCAGGGCGGGGACTCCGGGCGGCGGGAGAAGCAGTCAGGGGCTGGGGCCAGAAGGAAAACCCCTCTCTCCCTCTGCCCACTCAAACTGCGAAAGGGCTCCAGCTGGCGGTGCCAGGGGCTAGGGGGCAGCTGGGGAGGGAGCGGAAGTGCCACCCCCTGCAGTCAGGGGTGGTGACGTCACCCCTGCAGCCAGCCTGTAGTGGGGGTGTCTGTACATCACATGACCCGGCTCCCCCCTCCCCGCCGAAGCCCGCGCGCGCGCTCTCTCCCCCAGCCCAGACTCCCACCTCTCCCCCGCCCCCTCTCCCCAACTTTCGCCCTCCCAGCTCCGGCACCGCTGTCAACAGCGCCAGCTCCGCCCCCTCCCCGCGCCCTGTGGAACCGCCACGGCGGCGCGGCGGGCGCTCGCGCTCAGCTCCCAGGCTCCGAGAAGCGAGCGTGCCCCGGTTCCACCCTGCCCCCCAGCTCAGTGCTTGCTGGCTGCGTGGGCACCAGAGCCAGGGGGCACGGCGGCGTGCGGCGACAGCGCTTCTCTGCTCCATCCTCCCACAGCAGTTAGAGGACGAGGCTGAGGCGCCGGGTCCGAGCTCGGAGGAAGCGAGGCGCATGCAGCGGCCTCCGGGCCCTGACGCGTAGCCTCCGGGGGTCGGCCCACGGGCGGGAGAAGCCGCCGAGAGCCCCTCCTCGACCCCAGCCCGGCGGCCCGCGCCACCGCTCTCCCTACTGCCCGGGTGGCGCACGCCAGTCCTGCCTCCTCCGTCTCTGGCTGCGGCGCAGGCACCGGCCATACGACGAGGGGCTAGGCGGGGACCGCCTCCTTGAGCCCCCTCGGCCACCCCTGCCGTGTGGACTGCTGGGGTTGCAGATTTGGTGGCTGTTGCTGCAGCGCCTCGTTCTATTTTTCCTCTCAGTTCCCTTCTAAAAGTGGAGGCTCGGGGGAGGAAAAAGAAAGCCCACAGTGTTGAAAGGGGCGGTACGGACTGACCTGTCAACGGCGGAGGAGGAAGACCCCCGTTCGGGGCGAGCTCTCGAGCCCGCGCAGGGATCGGAGCTCTGGGCTCGCGCGGAAAGGCGCGGCGGCAGCTGTGCCTCAGCCAGGTGTCCCCCCTCGGCGGGGCCCGCGCCGCCGCGCCCGCCCCCTCCCCCGGCGCCGCGCTCCCCGCCCCATCGCCGGGGACCAGGGAACCCCCCGGCTTGATTTTTTGTGCAGTTTCAGCAAAGCTCCGAGGAAGTTGGTCCTTTTGTTCCACTATTTATAGATTGCGTCAACATTGCGAAAAGGAGAAGGCGGAGCGGTAGCCCCTCCCCCTCCCCTCCCCCCGCCGGCTCCTGGGAGAGAAAAGCCCCAGCACACGACCTAAGTACACAGCGCGCCAGCCGCCCGCCCGCGGCCTTCTGCTCCCCGCTTCTTCCCCCTCCCAGCCGGGGCCCGAACGCTGCCAACCCCGTCACGTGCCCGCCCGGGAAAACCAGGTCCCCGGGGCTCCGCGCCGCCCGCCAGGCTTCGTGGCGGCGGCAGCGGCCTCACCCAGCTCGTGGGCTCGGGCCGCGGCTCAGGCGTCACGCACAGCGTGGGCACCCACGCCCTCGCCACCCGACGAGGATCTCAGGCTCCGCGACTTGTGGGAGTGCTGCGGGGCGTCCCGCACTTCCGCCCCCTCTCCCCTCCGGCTCCCCAATCGCCGCCCTGCTCGCCGAGTGTGCGCGCATTCGGGCCTCGCCTCGGAGCCGGGAGGCTGTCCTGTCCCCAGGCCCCTCGCGCGGCCGCTCTTCCAGGCATTGCGGTGCTAGCCCCCTCTCCCGCGCACGACTGGGGAGGGCAGAGGTGTGAGGGATGCGGGGGTGGCTCGCAGCCGCTCACGGGCAGGCGGGCGGAGCGCGGGAAGCGCGGTGCGGGCCTTCCATGGCGCACCCAGACGCTCTCCCTCCTCCGCAGGTGCAGCGGGGCGTTGAGCGAGCTCGAGTCCCTCTTCCCGGACAGCTAGGGAGCAGGGAGTTTGCAGACCTCAGCTACAGTTGGAAGAATAGAGTTTTTGAGAAGTTACTGGAAGTTAGATGTGAGACAAAAACAGACGAACTTTCCTTCAAAGCCTTATGACGAAATGATAGGCCTTGCCATACCCTTGAAATGAAACTGAGCTCCCTACCGGCCTAAAGCCTCTGTTCTGAGCTTGATGTAAACAAGGAGGGCGGTAAACACCAGAGGAAGGCCTTACAACAAAACCAAGTGCAAGTAGCTCATTTGAGTGTTATTTACCTTAGCAGCTTCCCTGAGTGATTTATGTATATTGCAGTTTAACTTTACAGGGTGGGAATAAAATAATTTGGCTTCTCAGATCACTGGTGGAAGAAACTAGAGCTGAGCTGGGACGAGGGCAAGAAGCGCGTCGGACCTTTCCTGGCAGCTGAACAGTGTGATGAACAGTCTGGAAGGGTTATGTTATTACTTAAGGGGTTTGGGGAAACCGTTCCCGCGCACAGACCCTCATTCGGGCCAACTGCAGGCCGTGGGGGACTCTTCAAGGACTCGCGCACCCCGAGCCGAGCTTCCTGGCTGGGCATTGGGCTCAGCCAGTGCTGAGAGCGCTTTCGCTGGGCCAGTCAAGACAGCAGTAAGTTTGCCTCTATTTGGGAAACCTTTCCAGGCTTGCCTGCCCTCTTTTAAGAGGGAGGCTTTAGGTGGTGGGATCATCAGCTGCCAATGTGTGCCCTCGCTCTAAAGAAGGCGAGAGGAAGTAAAGCGAACCTGTGCAGTGTTTGCTGGGTTTCCAAAACGCGGAGCTTATTCAACCCCGCAGCTAACCGGACGGCGCTTTGGTCCCCTCACACCTAAGGGTACTCAGAGCCTGGTGCAGGAGCTGGCGCGCGCTCTCGTGGTTTCCTTCCAATTTAGGCAAAGGCCCTGGCCGCCCGTCTTCCTGCTTCTGCTTTGCCCTGCCACAGCACTCCTAAGACGGCGAATTCGTTTCTGCGCCAATTTTGTTTTGAATATCTACAAACCACTTTCCCTTGCATGAAGAAAACAAGGCAGGGCCCCCTGGCCCGTCCCACACCTGCGAGTGGCAGAGATACAGAGGCCTCGGGCCTCAGCCTTCATTTCCCCGCCCTAGCTTCGCGCCAAGCTGCAGTGTCCCCGACACTCTGTCAGGACACGCGCTTTTCGCCCCTACTTTGTTCTTGCGCAGTCTTCCCAGCTGCGGAGAGGAGGGAGCGAAAGCAAAACGAAAGCACCCGGGGCGCATCAGTCGCAATAGCTTCCCTGAGCGCGGCCGTGGGAGGCCAAGATCTGAGGTCGCTAGGCGAAGGTGGGGGCCCGAGCTGCGCAGAAACTGGGCGGGGGCGGTCCCTGGAGGGCGCCCGGGAGCTGCTAGAAGTTGTCCCGAGCCCCTTATCCCCCTGGGAAAAGCGAACGCGGATGTTAATATACCAACTCCGCAGGGAACTTTTGGCCCCGGTCTTGAGCTGAAATTCCAGACTGAATGGGACCGTGCTGAAAGCACGACGAGGCAAAGGAGTGTGGCGCGGGGGCGAGCTTTGACCCCTGGCTGCGTATCCTCGGGAGAGGACCGGACTCCGGCTCGCCCAGCGAGGGTGCGCAGAGGCCTCCTGGGATTCTAGGCCCACAGAATTGTTGCTCCGGTGAAGTTGGATAAGCACCCCGCCTCCCCGCAAAAACCAGAGTTCTAGGCTTATAAAAACTAAAGTAAACTCTGGTGACATCCTCCGCACTCGCTCCTTGCCCTCGCGGCAGTCACTGCAGGGACAAAGGCGGCCTGCGCAGACTTGGAAGAGGCGCGGCCCGCGTGGGCGGCTTTACCGGCCAAAGAAGTTTTCAGTTAAGGGGAGGCATCTTCAGAGCTGAGGGTAACTCTCCACAGTCACCCCGCAGGTAGGGCAGCCAACCCCAATCTGGTCAGCTTAAAAGTGTTCTCGGTTTCGCCCCCTTTCCCAGCGAACCAACACTGGCAGATTGGCCTGCGAACCGCTCGCTGTGTTGCTCTAGCACATTTACGTAGCCAAACGATCGAAAAGCCCCATCTTTAAGCCCAATAAACACTTAACTTTATTCTATTTAATAACACATTTTGTTGTGGCAATATTTGTGGATTTTGGCAGGTATTAAAATCTGTCGATCCTAAATGAGTCCAATGTGGAAATACAGTATTCTCTACGAGTAAATGGCTCTGTGCTTCCACTCACTGGCACCTGAACGCAAGGCGCAGCCAAGGGCTATTACACCTCTGGCTGCTCGGACGCATCTTCGCACTGCGCCCCCTCGCTCTTTAAACCTGGGAGACTTGTAATTGTGTACCTGTTTGCATTGTTTAGCCTATGCATCGCAGATTATTCATTTTACTAACAGGACTCAAAAACAGCTGTAATTTTCAAAGATGCACGATGGAGTTCGCTTAGGCGAACCTCGGGAAGGCAGTCTTGGTTTCCTGCTAATGTTTTGCCGGTAACAGGCAGTAGTCAATCTCAGACTAGCTTTGTTGGTTTTTATTCCTCCCCGCTTTACCACAACGGCAAATACCAGAAAGTCCCAACTGTTAAAAAGGGCGGCCCACTCCGCCCAAATTTCTCTATACGATGCTGAGAGGCGAGCTACAGGTGAAATAGACTCCTAGATACTTCTCTTAGAAAAAGCCTTCTATTTCCTCCTTAAAAATACTTAGCAAAAGCTGTTTTTGACTTAACAAACTATAAAAATGCCTACTTTTACCATGCTCGCCCTTTGGTTTCATACGAAGCCACTTTTCTTTCTTGCAAGTCCTTTTTTTTCCTTTATATTTTTGTGAAACAGGTTCGATTGGGTTATCTTGCTAAACTGTGCGTCTAAAATTATGAAGTTGATGTGTTCTACTCTCCTTTGTTTAAACAAAAAGGACGCACACGGATGTGAAAGCCCGTGGTTGCCTTTATTCTGCACTCCACCTTTTTTTTCTCTGCGTTCACAAATGATGCTTTGCCTGGGCTAGGTTCAGACTTCAGTATCTAAAACGTTATGCGTCTGGGCAGTCCCCAAGAGCTATCGAAAACCCAGCCTTGCTCACCCCATTGGAACCAGCATCAGAAACCTCGATTTAGAGTCCAATTTGGAAACAAATCCGTGCCTTTCTCGGTGAAATGGGAAGTTGCCTAAACGATGCATCTGGCTTTAGATTTTATGGGGAATATGATCTGGAAAAGGGAACGCCTGTTTCAGCTGGGGCAACACGCCCTGCGCGGGTCCCCTGGGGCTTCTCCTGCAAACAACGCGCGGGATCTCGAGCCGCAGGGCCTCAGTCGACCTCTGCGCGCCAGGCTTGGGGTTGACCCCACACCAGCGAGCTCCTTTCCTGGCCTCGCCTGGGGTCGCTAGCAGTGGCTGACGAGGCTTTTTGACCAGAGGAGAAAGTTTGAGGCTGCAGATCACATGTCCTTAAAGGATCTGGGGAGAGGGAGAGGCTCTTTGCAATTGGCGCCAAGAAACTCGAACACCCCGCGCTCGCGGCGAGGCGAAGAGAACTATCCTGGGGGAGCACAAGGGTTCCCGAGACTTTGCCAAAGTTTCCAGAGTCCGGAGGTAGCGTGCCTCCCACCCCTGCCCACCACTGGGTTATTTCCTAATCCCCTCTAGGCTGCCTCGGGCGAGGACCCAGGCGGGGTCCGGGGTGGCGGGGCAGGGAGAGTGGTGGGGAAGATGGACCTTCCCTGTGGCCGGCTGCTTCGGCAATGGAAACCTCTAAGGGGTTAAAATGGCGCGGCTGGATGGGCGTGGGGAATGTTGCCAGTGTTCGGTCCCGACGCGGGGGAGAAACGGGGTGGGGGTGTGGGGATCCCGGAAAGGGCCGGAAAGGCCGGGAGCACCGGGAGGTGTGAGGCGAGAGTTTCTGCTACTGGGGGCTCTTCCCGGGAAGACGCTGGCGGGAATAGGATGGGGCTGGCAGCTGGGGAGCCTCGCGGTGGCTATTGCACGTCTCGGCCCCCCTGGACAGGGTTATGTCAGGAGAGCGCCCTGGCACCGAGCTCTGGCCGCTGGAGAAGATACTCCCTCGCCGGCTCCCTCGGTGAGCGGGGCTGGGCGGGCGCGGAGGGGCGGGCGGTGCGCCTCGCCGAGCCCGGGGCGCTGAGGTCGGCAAGTCGCCTTCGGAACTGGCGGCGGCGCTTCTCCAGTCGACGTGGAAAAAAAAATCGTCTCAAATAGCACCCCTCGGCCTGCAGCCCTTTAACACTGGTAAAGTAGATAAGAAGGAACTGCGGAAACGAGGGAAACTCAGTTTAGAACGTCCCAGAGTTTCCAAGTTTGTCAAGCGACTGGGAATCTTGGTCGCCGCGTGGAGAGCTGCGCCCATTTCCCCTTCCAGAACAAAACTGAAGGCGTATTCCTCCAAAGGAAGGCTGCAGTCAGGCGCCACGCAGAATACAGGCAGTCCTCTCCGGCCGATCTCGGGCTCGCCTGTCCCAGGGCCGTAGGGAGCATCTTTTCTGAGCAGCCCGGGGAGGACAGCGCCGGGCGCTCTCCGTGCTGGGCCCTGCCGCGGCCGGTGCGTTACATCAGGAAACGCTTGGTCCGGTTTTCTGTCTCATAGTCAAAACAATTGGCTGAATCTCGAAATATCTTTTTTGATAGTCCGGAAAAGAAACACGACAAATAGACTCACCATCAGGCTTGCGTCAGAGAACCATTTTCCCCAGACTATAGTGAGATTGTTTTTTTTCATTAGTTGCAGGAACTGAATTTTTGATGATTTACCTGCCTGCTGCAGTTCCTGACTATATTCTTCTCCACTCCTTTTCCCCACTTCATCTGGTTGTCAACTCCTTTCCCTCCCCGCCCCCGTCCCCCATCCCTTTTAAAGCTCCGGGTACTGGAGTCCATCGTATCCAGTTGTGTGTGTGTGTGTGTGTGTGTGTGTGTGTGTATCCCGCTAGTCTAGCTCAGCCTTTATCAATGGTCAATATAAGCCACAGTGTTTGCATAGCCCTCACAAAATGGGTCATGTTTTCGGTTCCTTTGATCTGCAGCGACGGAAAAGTTCTGCTTTGCGTATTCTCTTTTTTGCACATCGAGTTTAGTGACGGTGCTCTCCTCACAAGTTACAAGTTCCCTCCCCTTTCAAATTTTTACAGGGACCCAAAGAGTTAGGAGAAATCCAGCATGTGCTAAGACTCACCTTCACTTTTTTTTTTCCAGACAAGGATTAACATTAACGATGTAATCTGTTAAAACAGACTTTAATACCACTCAGCATGGATCTCTCCATTAACCTTGGCAATTATGTCACTTCAAAGAAGGAAGTATCAATAACGAAATTCTTTTGAATAAATAAAATTATGGAAATTGTCCATCTGAGGTCTGCGCGCAGAAGGAGGTTTCGGTATTTTAAAAAAGAACTCTTATTGGTGGATAATTATTAATATGAAATGAAATTTGTAAAGCTAGCCCTATCACGGTACCTACATATATAGGTGCTTGATGAGTATTTAGTCTCCCTCTCACCATTTTCTAATCCCCATCCTTGAAAATTTTGGCAGGAAATACAGATTTCCCAGTGCCTAAAAAATTATGCTCAAACTTCTCTTCTGGTTCATGTAACCTCCACTCACTTACACACACACACACACACACACACACACACACACACACACAATTTATCCAGGGAACTTTAATAGCTTATTAAACCTTAGTGGAACTATCCAGGCAAAATAAAAATAATGGTGATTACGTATTCGAAATCCAAAACACATTAAATTAACTCGAATTTTTTGATGGTTCCAATAGGTAACTATTACCACCTGATCTCGTTTACCAGTTTCGACAGTAAAAACGAAATTTGTCAGCACTCGTTTGCTTCTAGCATTTCTGCTAGAGCAGCCTTTGCCGGCAGACTGATCTATCTAGACCTTGTCTCTTTCAGAGCGCCAATTTTATATTGAGGCTATTCGGCTCTCCACTTTTAAGAGAGACGGGTGCGCTTTTTTTTTCCTTTAAAAATCAAATGAGAAAATGGAGAAAGAGTTTGTAGCACTCACGGGTGGAGAAAACCCATCTGCCTGATCCTCTTGTCCCGGTGCGAAGTCGCTGGAGAGGAGAGTCTCCTGGAGCCGCTTCGCGCATCCCACTGGGTCACCTGGTCCTGGCTTATTTTCTTTGGGGCCCATTCTCGGGGAGTAAATAGACAGTAGCGAGTTTCCTGGCAACTTTGCACTACTCTTTAAATAGAAGAGAATTCTCCCAGTTTGCCTCCCCTTATAGGCTTTCCCGCCTCAAATTGTTTTAAATGCTCCTTACAGTCTTTTTGCCCCTTCTCCCAATGACAAGGCAAGTCTCAGCGGGTGACCTTGGTGTGTGCCGCAGGGTTCAGGCTCTTGGAGCCCAGCTGCCCTGCTGAGAGAGCGGGAGGATAGTCGCACCTCATTAGTACGCGGCTCCGGCGGAGATGAGTGCGTGGGCACTCTGCGTGCATCTCGCACAGGACACCCAAGTTCAAAGCGCCCTGCTTATGAAAACTTGGGGCATCAATATCGTCTCATCACTCAGGCGCCCTTAGGGAATCTGGACAGATCGAGGGGCGCAGTCTTGGCTTCCGGACCAGGACTTTCTTTTTTTGAGATCTATTTAGCTAGTTTAGAAAAATACACCTTCCGTGAACATATACAGCTATTTCCTCGCCCTCCACTCCAATGGTCTGCAAGCCCCGGGTGCTAGTGTGAATCTTCCTGAGTCCTGAGCGGGTTCCCGCCTGTGCAGAGCCAAGAACACTGCGCGGAGGTCACTGTAAGTTCAGAGCCGTACATCCTGGTTAGAATTGGGATAAAAAATTCTAAGCCCGCCCGGAGCTGCTCAGAAAAGATGGGTCTCGGTCCACCGCTCCCTCAAAGTCCTCAGTGCGCGAAGTCTTGGATTTCTGTGCTTTGCGCAAATTGGACGCCACGCCTGAAGGGCCCGCGGAATCAATCGCTTGCCTTCTGTGGGGTCCTGGCATCAGCGTGACCAGGACATGCTATTATTATTGCAAACCGAGACGTGAAGTGGACCCCCAGCCTCCACCCAAGCCCTGCGGCCAGGGAATAATTCTAAGGGCTCTCCCCTTTGGATGTCTAGGGTCGGGGCGGTCTCGGCTCCCTGGATCCTCTGGTGTCCCGGCACCGAGGGGCGCTCGGCAGCGGGGCAGAGGGGACGGCTTCGCGACCCCGCCAGGGGCACGAAGGAACGGCGGCCGAGGGAAGCCCACGCCGGCTCTGGCGCAGCAGCGAAGCTGGAGGCATTTGCTCCGCTCTGCCCCGAGCAAGGGGCGCGCAGGGGAAACAGCTTCTAGAGCTTCGTAGGGCAGGCAAGTCTGGCGGGGAACGGATCAGGGGCGGAGGGAACTCTGTATTCCAGTTGTGGATCTTTCGGGTCTCTGTCAGTCAGCAGAAGCCTTTGGGGTGTGGGTCCGGGACGCCGCTCGGAGCCCTGAAACCTTGCCTGACCCGGCGCTCCCAGCCACTGCGGTGCAGCAGCCTTCGCCTTCTGGGTGCGGGGCACAATCTGGACCAAGGTCGTTCAAATCGGGGCCGGCCTACCCCTCTGAGAGAGCCTCTGCCCATGGTCCAGTGGCAAGGAAGCCTCAGGCTACGGCCTAGATGGAGCATTCCAGGCCCCAGTGGTCTCTGAGCAGGGGGTTAACTGAGGTTCAGGTTTCTTCTGCGACCAAAAAGAATTACACAAGTTTCCCAATTCTACAATCTGTTAACTCAAGGCCGATTACCTTCTTAGAATCCTCTAAGTATTTTTGCCTGTAAAGTGAATTTGGACTTTCTTCTTCTCTTCCTCACACAGCTGGTCACAGACAAAAGGTGGGTTACAGGCCTGGAAAAGATTCATCCCCTGTTCACACATGTGCCTCTTTCTTGGGACGTTGTGTGTTCTCCACACTCCTGGGCCGGTCAGGAGGGGTCTTGTGCTGTGCTAGGGAGGTGGGCTTCGCTGTAGGAAGAGTGTGGAGGGAAAGGCCTAGTTGGCCCACTTGGTAGGGAGGGTCCCACGTGGCCTGCAGAAAGGCATAAAAATGACCAGGAGACAGGACCTGGGCCGGTATGTGTGAAGGGTGGGGATCTGGAGGCATTGGGAAAACTCTCTCCCAGTGAAAAAGAGGCCTAAGAAGTTCTGCTGCCTGTTCTAAGAAGACAGGATGCTCAGTCTCAAGGTGGGACAAGGCCAGAGTTCCTTGCGACCAAACTAGGATTGGAAATCTGTATTTTCCTGGCTAAACTTCTTGTATTTTAAGCTTCTTTCTCATTTGCTTTCCGTTTACTCTTTAGTCAAGTGTTTCTGAAAATCTTGCCAAAAGGAAGTCATTCAGTTAACAGATATTTATTGAGAGACTACTGCATGTCAGACACAGGAATAGGATGGTGAAGAAGACAGTTCTTGTCCTTACAGCTTGCAATCCAATTTTTATCTTAAGAGAAAAAAAGCAATTAAAGGATGCCATGAAAAAGGATACCTGGGTAGATCCAGGGTGAAGGGAGCATGGCTATTTGGGGCTACTTACAAGAAGTTCAGTATCCTTGAAACTTAGAGGGCAGAGGACCTGCTGGGGGAGCAGAGAGACAGCTTGAGGAGAGGAGCCTGGGCCCTGAGAGGGGGACCCAGGGTGAATAGTTCATCATGGGGCTTTCATGATGCACAGCAGATGAAACCAAGGGCTGTGTTAGATCAGATGCCCTGTAGGTTTCCTTCTGGTGTGAAGATTTGAAGGATTCACTTTTATCAAGGGAGCTGATGTTTCCGTGCCAGGCCCCACATATATCCCTGTGCTATTCCACATGATTAATACTTCAGATTTTAAAATAACAATATGCAACTAAAAAGTACTTTCAAGAGAACTCATCTAGCAGAAAGTTTTGTAAGAATATTGTAGTTAGAGAATTGTTGTTGGAGATTAAATCATGCATAGTGAACAAGACACTGTCCTGTTCTCACAATTTACCATCCAGTGGAAGATACAGAGAAATATATACAAGACATTCGAATTCACTGGAGAATAGAGAGCAGCCTTTATGCTCTCAGGAAGTTGGGTTATAGGGTGGGGCATTTAGTTCAAGGTAGCTTGAGGAGGTCCCATGAAGAAATCTGGGAGATCATTCATAGAAGAACGGCTTTTTGTGTATTGACTGAGCCCGTATTCTTATATAGCATTCAAAATCCTCTCTGCAAACACAGTATTTCTGGGGCTCAGAATTGCCCTGAATTAATAACTGTGCTAGAAAGACAAAAGAAAGTTCTTGCAACTGTCGAGACTTAAAAAAGTCGTCTCTGGAAATGTTCAGGCCTTCACAATATTTCTAGGGCTCAGGGTTGTCAAAGGCTACTAACTGCCTGAGAAACAAAAGGAAGGTCTTGCAACTAACTAGACTAAAAAAAGTGCTAGTTTGATATTACAGTGATTAATTATGAAAATACTCAGGCATGATGCCTTTAATTGAATCCTTTTGTAGCATTATTGGTAGGGACAGGAGGGAACAGCAATTCCTAGAGTGCCTGCTGTTCCATAGGCCGTTGATATATATATTGTCTCTTTTAATGCTCATGACAACTCCATCAAGTGGGTATTTTTATTTCTATTTTTTAGATTAGAAAAATGAGGCTCAGTGAGGTTATGCAAGGCCACTTGGGGAGTAAGTGGCAGACCCATCTGGCTTTAAGCTTGTGTTCTCTTCCCTTTTCTCATGGAGTGCCTTCCCAACGCAGAGGGTGATGAGTCTAAAAAAGAATCATATTAAGAGAATTCACATTTGAAAATTTTAAATTCCTATAAAAAATAGGCTTGGATGAACTTATAATATCTCTATAAATTATATTTTAGGGTTGCCAATATAAAAAATTAAGGAGATCAAAATAAACATCAAGAATGCTTTATACAAATTAAATTAACAGAATGCAATTAATTTCTCTTTACCATTGCTTGCTAGAAAATTTTCAGAATAAAGAGATGCTTATCCATTAGTTTTGCTTTGTTACACAGAGAAACACATGTGTGTCTAGCCTTACACTTAAGTGGAAATTCCCTTAGGTCACTTTCCCTGGGTTGTGACTGAAGGTGGCTGTCATTAGCATGTAGGCCATGAGAGGTTTGTGACTGAAGAAGGGATTATGGTCATGTTATAATTTTATAAGTTGATAAAATTTTATAGGTACAAGGAAAAGCTTTTTACTTAAAATGAAAATCCTAGGATTACATCAATCAATCAATTCAGCAAATATCTGTTGAACATCTTCTGCCTGCCAAGGACCGTGCTGTGTGCTGAGGATATAACGTTGATCAAGACAAACTGAGCCCTTGCTACTGGAGACAGCCTATCAGGAAGGAAGGAAAACAAGGCTTGCTTGGCTTCTGCCGTGTGCCAAACACTCTCCTAAATTCATTTAATCCTTCAGACGAGCCTGCTGTCTGTCCCTGTATATGCAGAACATGTGCAGAAAAAAAGCGAGCCTCAGAAAAATTAAATAGCTTGTTCAAGATCATACAGCTTGTAAATGGCAGAGCTCCAATTCAAACCCAGCGATAAAGACAAAGTTCTTTTCACTATGCTACACTACATCCTTGACTATGAAACTACTAAAAATCGTGAGTACTTGTTAGTCATTTTATCCCTCCCTGGCCTGTTTCCTCAGTTAAAACAGCTGGGTGACTATTCTTATAGTGTTCACCTCATAGAACACTCTTAAAACCGAAAAAACCAAAAAAACTTTTTTACAGTGCTTTTTAATTGTTTAGCTTAATTTAATTTTATAGAAGAAAAAGCATATGAACCCTAATAACAGGTGTGTCATAATAATCTATTGGTAGAAAAAAAATCCTAGTTCAATAGGATCAGATTTTGATAAATTATTATTGTTGCTTTTCTTTTGTTAATTTAACACCCAACATTTATTGGAAATAGTAGAATTATGCCAAGCCTATAGATACAGAGATTTCTGAGCCTGTAGATACAGAGATACAGGATAAGGGCAAATTCCTTATCCAAAAAGGAGCTCCAAGTCTAGTGGGTGAGAGACATACCTATTTAGGTAAATTATAAAAATGTGCTGTAACAGATGCCCAAGGTCTCTGTTGCACAGACTGGAATGCGGTGGTGCAATCATGGCTCACTGCAGCCTCAACCTCCTGGGCTCAATCAATCGTCCCATCTCAGCCTCTCAAGTAGCTGGGACCACAAGTATGCGCCACCATGCCAGGCTAATATTTTGATTTTCTGTAGAGACGGGGTCTCTCTGTGTTGCCCAGGCTAGTCTCAAACTCCTAGGCTCAAGCAGTCTCCCAAAGTGCTGGGATTACAGGTGTGAGCTACTGTGCCTGGCCCCAACTCTTCATTTTAAAGTTTTCCAATAGTTCTTGTAAAGTCTGCTTACACAGGCGTTTGGGAAAGAGAGCTAGACCACTTGATTAGAGTGAGGTGGCCTAGAGAAAAACAGCTTTACAGCCTCTGACAATGTTGACAAGGATATGGTTATACTCTAGCAGCATAGATTAAGGATTCAAACAGATTTAGATAATTCAGTGTGCCATGGATGGGAAAGATTGACGGGAAGTCTTCAAAGCCGATATAGGCAACATAAATTATAAAACATTATATGGCGGGGGGCATTTTGGCTAATAGTTTTACCCCTGAGTTCATTTAAAACTGTCTGTGGATGCCACTCACTTCTAGGGCATCTAGTCGATCCAATAAGAGTACAGCAAAGACAGGAGTTCAAGACCAGCCTGGGCAACATGGCAAAACCACAAAAATACAACAAATACAACAAAAAATACAACAATTAGCTGGGTGCAGTAGCATGTGGCTATAGTCTCAGCTATTCTGGGGCTGAGATAGGAGGATCACTTGAGTCTGAGAGGTCAAGGCTGCAGTGAGTGAGCTGAGATAGCACCACTGCCCTCCAGCCTGGGCAACAGAGTGAGACCCTGTCTCAAAAAAAAAAAAAAAAGTACAGTAAAAAGTTCTGAACATATTTTTCTTAAGCAAAGGAATGTTTTATTCAAACGAAACTTTAACAAAAATCTAGTATATAAAGAACTGCAGTGGCTGAAGAAGATGGATGAGGAGGAGGGATGCCCTGACAACCACCAGAACAGCCATGCATTCAGTAGACTGAGGGGCCTGACATCAAGTCTTGCCTTCTGTGTATTCCAGGCCTGGAAATAGGCAGCCACATCTGAGGTGCACAGTAAGTATATGATGACTGAATGAATAAATGAATGAAATGCCATCATTTTGCCTCAAAATATAATTGAGGAACACAAAGCTGCTAACATTTTCATTAGTAAAAACCAAGGTAATGAATCCATTTAATAGCTCATTTTCATCACCAGATTCTTCTGGCCACTCAGGGTCCTTACTTGCCTTCTTTGAACATGAACTTATGAAGCATTTGGCTTTTACAGTCCAATTTCCTCTAGGACTGTTTTCATTTGACATAATCGGGAAAAGAACCCACATGAGTTCAGGAAACTTGGCGAAATTCAGGCTGCATTTTAGGGGGTGAGTGGTGGGATAGGACCAAGAGGGAGAAAGAAAACAGTTTTCTTGTAAGGATCACACATGGCTAATTTTAAAAGTAAAATTATTCATCTAATTATGTAAATAACGTATTGTCATTGTAGAAAGTTTGGAAAATACAGGAAAACCCAACGAAGGAAATAAAATTTACTTTCCCTGCCATCACCCAGAGATAATGCTGTCATTGATGTCTATCCCTCCATTCATATCTTTATAAAGCAGGATAACATATCTAACATCCAAATATGTATTAACTTGCTTTTATGACTACATAATGTATGCAAATATTTTTATGTTGTTAAATATTGTTCTAGAACATGATTTTTAAATTTCTGTATCATCACTGATGGAAGAATGAACCACATTTTGTCTAACAAATTTCTTATTGTTGAAAGTTTGACTTATTTCCCCTTTTTTTCTATTATGAATAGTGCTACATTGAGTATCCTGTAGTCTGAGTGTGTGTCTGTTTAGTATTTATGGCATGCTACTTATTTTTTTATTTTTATTTTTAATTGTTGTGGGTACATACACAGTAGGTGTATCTATTTATGGGGTACAATGGCATGCTACTTCTTTTTTTTTTTTAGACAGGGTCTCACTTGTTGCCCAGTCTGGGGTGCAGTGGAGTGTGATCACAGCTCACTGCAGCCTCAACCTCCTGGGCTCAGGTGATCTTCTCACCTCAGTCTCCAGAGTAGCTGAGACCACAGTCATGCGCCACCACACACTGCTATTTTTGCATTTTCTGTAGAGATGGGGTCTCGCCATGTTGTCCAGGCTGGTCTCAAACTCCTGGGCTCAAGTGATCTGCCTGCCTCAGCCTCCCAAAGTGCTGGATTACAGGTGTGAGCCACTGTGCCTGGACGGCATGCTACTTTTTAAGGCTTTTGATGCGTATGGGCAAATTCTAGAATGGCTGTACTGAGTAGACATTGTGGACAATGCATTTGGGTTCTTGTTCCACACACCAGAGCTTCACTTTTCATCTGCAACAGCATCCTGACCATTTTTAATGAGCATTAGTTATTTGACACTGAGCATACCACTTTCCTAACTTTGAGAAGAAAGAGAGGTATTAAAGGCTTGGGTGTGGCTGTTTTTCAGAATTTTTAATTAAAAATCTATCTCAATATTTTGCTGTCTTTAAAAAGCAGTGAAGTCTGAGGAAGGATATTAGTGGATTCAGTGGCTACTGTTCATAATGCCTGCAGGACGTTTTGAGTGTTTTCCTTCCTGAGTTCAGAGCCTCATCCTCGTATCTCAGTGAGACATTACCCTAGAACCTCTACCACCATGACTACCAGCACTTCTGAATTGAAACTGTCTTTGGCTGTCAATTTGCTTTGGGGACCTTTTCTAGAAGTTAAATTCATTTTTGTGGAGGCTGAAACTTGTCACTTGATCACATTTGTGATATGAGTCATGTTAGAATAAAGATCTAGAAGAGTGGTAGATCCTGGTCTAACTTGTACAATAGTAGAAAGTGAGGTACAAACAATATTTCTCCTAGTCCCTCTGAGTTCAATCTGGATTTGAGATTTACTTTTCATGATCTGACACAAAGTATGTGTGTGTATGTGTATTTTGAAAAATTTGGACAGGAGTCCCATATGATGTTGAATTAATCAAATATAAATACACACACACACACACACACAGACACACACAAACACAGAGACACACACTTTATTCCATTAGGGAAAGTATACTTTCTTTTTTTTCTTTGCTCACAAAACTGAGAAATTGGCAGAATATTTTACTTGTAACTTGGCAGTATTGCAATTTACAGGCGAGAAAGGCAAGCCAAATTGGGTGAAAATTGTTTGAGATTTTTTTTCCCAGTTTTAGACAGTGAAAATCATGTAGCTGAGCGTGCACATTCAGCCGTTTTCTGCTTGATTTTTAACCGCGTTCGTTCATTGGCACTGCCAGAGCTAGTTACAACTTCCCGGTGCAAGCATGTGATGGCCAAGGGAAGGTGTGGGGATTCGTGGCTGTCCTCCCCATGCTGTTAATGTTAAAATAACTATTGTTTGAATTGTTTTGAGATACTGATTAGAGAAATATGAAATGTGATATTATTTGAGCTTCATAAATCCATCTTAATTATCAATATATAAACACAGACTTAGGAGTGGGAGATCCAAATCAGACATGTTTACAGGCCTGAGCTTTTTCCGTGAGTTTCTGGGACATTGTGGTGCCTGAGACACAGCGGGAATCCGACGACTCTGAGAACGGACTTTCCTTTTAAATGCTGGAGGCTTTGAAATCGTCTTCACAATGAGGGAGGATTCATGAAGTAATGAAAAACTGTTTCCTCTTTAAAACGTTCAGACAGCAGCACAAACATCTGGGAATTTGTCTGAATATTTGGGTTCCCTGAATTACCCATTTCCTTAACATACATTTTACTTACTTTTCCAAGGGAGATAACATTTCCACTTCATGTTTTTCCCAGTTTAGCTGTATTAGGCTCTTCACTTTAGCATTTAGATTGCTTTGTATTTAAGGACACAGGTTAAGGCCATATTATGAAAGGGATGATTTGGTTTTGGGGGAGCAGGATGTTGTTATGGGTGAGGGGCAAAGTGATTTTTGTGTGTGACACAAGTTTCAATTACATCATGATGTCATCCTTATAAATTAAATTTAAAAACAGTTGTGCCAAAAAAAATAGCCACTAATGTCTCTTTTAAAAAATGATTAAGCAACAATATTTACTCAATACTTGAATTAAGCAAAACTGTCATCTTCTTTCTCCTTTTCAGAACATAATTCCTCTTTCAACTTCAGAAGTCATGAGACTTCCCTTTCTTTCTCCATTCTCTTCCTCACACTGCAGTGTCTCAAAGGGTGAAAACTGTCTGTGTGTGGGAGAGGGTGGTGGTGGTAGGGCAGTGGTCAGAACATTCTGGAAGCCAGGATAAGAAAAACCAGCTTGATTTCTGCACTTAGGACATTGTTGATGTTTATTTAGGGATGTGCTATCTGGACTGATGGAAAAATTTGGAAATACTTAAATATTTCAGTATGTAATATCAGATGATGAGACAGTGCAGCACTGATAGCTTCTTGGTTGTCAGTGTGGCTCTGTATCTCTGTTTTACTTGTCATATTTGTACTAAGACTGGTGTGGTTTTAAATGGTCAGTATTGAACTATTTTTGACTAATTAGACTGCGTTGCATGTGACTTGCCAGTTTATAATTAGTTAACATATGAGAAAAAATATGAGATATATTGATTGGTATAACTATACTAAATATAATTTAATCTAGTTGACTTTTTTAGTAGGCATTTTAGGATACCACAATTACTGCTGTGAACTTCAATGGGTTATGAATGACAATTGTTACTCTGGAGCATCAGGCATGTACAAAGTATAGGGATTGGGCTTAATACAAATTTAGTGGCATAACCTGGCAGTCCCCTATTTGATTATAATTCTGCTGTTATTCTGAATGCTGTCCATCTGCCCTTATCTCATACAAGTAGGTCGCAGAACATATTTTTAAAAATGTGGCCAGGCACAGTGGCTCATGTCTGTAATCCTAGCACCAATCCCGAGGTTGGAGGATGGCCTGAGGTCAGGAGTTCAAGACCAGCCTGGGCAACATAGTTAGACTCTATCTCTACAAAAACTTAAAAAAAATGAGGCTGGGCGTGGTGGCTCATGCCTGTAATTCCAGCATTTTGGGAGGCTGAGGTGGGCGGATCATGAGGTCAGGAGATCAAGAGCATCCTGGCTAACATGGTGAAACCCCGTCTCTACTAAAAATACAAAAAATTAGCCCGGTGTCGTCGCGGGCACCCATAGTTCCAGCTGCTGGGGAGGCTGAGGCAGGAGAATGGAGTGAACCCAAGAGGCGGAGCTTGCAGTGAGCCGAGATTGCACCACTGCACATCAGCCTGGGCAACAGAGTGAGACTCCATCTCAAAAACAAAACAAAACAAAACAACAAAAAAGAGCTGGGCGTGGTGGTGCACACCTGTAGGCCCAGCTATACTCAGGAGGCTGAGATGGGAGGATCACTTGAGCCCAAGAGTTGTAGGCTGCAATGAGCTATGATTGAGCCACTGTACTCCAGCCTGGGTGACAGAGTGAGACCCTGTCTCTCTAAAATAAATAAATAAATAAATAAATAAATAAATAAATAAATATCTGGCCATATGAGCTGGCAAGTTTGTTTATTTACTTTAAAAGTTAAACAGCAGTTAATTGTGATTTGTGGGTCACATCTTCCCCACTGATTTAATCTCTGCTTGCTTAAATAAATTAAGGTACTGTGTATTCTGGATTCTACTTCCTCTGCCTGAAATTTAGGAATATTGTGAAGTGAGACTATGATACTTGACTGTGGAAAGGGATATATTTGTACCCCATTACCAAGTTTTCTTCTTGGTGTTTCTTTCTAGTTCAGATGGAACTATCATTTATATCTAGGTCTGATGAAATAAAACTGAGAGAGAGGGGCTTCTAGGTCCCTATTTCTTAAAATGTCATGTTGCCTGACATGAATGAATGCATAGCCACACTCTGGTTCCCTGAATCTGTCAGTCAATTATGTGCATAGTTCGCAACTAGGACGGGATGCCCTGTGAAGAAAAGATAGGCATTAAGCCCCTTTAAGTATGAGGATTGCTTGTGACGTGTCCCAAGCAATTGTAGTTCATTGTTGAGATCAAGAATGACATGTTTGGCTGGGCTCGGTGGCTCACACCTGTAATCCCAGCACTTTGGAAGGCTGAGGCGGGCGGATCATCTGAGATCTGGAGTTCAAGACCAGTCTGGCCAACATGGTGAAATCCCATCTCTACTAAAAATACACAAATTAGCCACACGTGGTGGCTCACTCCTGTAATCCCAGCTACTCAGGAGGCTGAGGCAGGAGAATCATTTGAACCCGGGAGGCAAAGTTTGCAGCGAACCAAGATTGTGCCATTGCACTCCAGCCTGGGTGACAGAGTGACTCCTTCTCAAAAAAAAAAAAAAAAAAGAAAACATGTTTGGCTTTGTAGTACAAAGCAAGGTTTTCATTAGCAAAGGTGAAGGTGCCCAATATCCTGTTATATCAAACTCGATTGATTAATGAGAGTGATGAAGGTTATGGATGTTTTTGTTTGTTTTGGAGGGTGTGTATGTGTGTAGGGGATGTTTAATGTGAGTCAGGCAGTGTGAGAATAGTTTTTGGGGTCTGGTCCCATTGAGAACAACCTGATTCTGGTAATCTTTGAATATCATTTAGCACATTACGTGGCTCTTAATAAATGGGTCTGCTTCATAGTTACAATAGAAATTGACCCCTCTGCCATGTGGTCCCCTCCTTCCCTCCATTTGGCCTTTTATCCTTGGATTTGGGTCACAACCTTTGGGGAAGGATGGAAACAAAGCAGAACTGGCAATTATCCAAGTGATCTGGATTCTAATTAATTAAGGCCTACTTTTTTTCTCCTTTTTTGGGGAATTGTGCCAGTAGGCATTTTGTGGGAAGGATGCCTTTCTTAATGAATAACTATACCTCAAGCTTTTTTTTTTTTTTGGACCCAGGAAGGGATATAAAAAATAATTAGTTACGAGGGGCACTGCTGAAAGTAGAAGATTTACACTCAAGCCAGGAACTTTATTTGCATATCAAATAAAGGACAGAGTCATGCACGATGTCTCAGAATCTCTAGTTATCCTAATCAGTAAAGAAAATGAAACCAGATGTGTTCATTTCAGCTTTGAATTGTGTTACTATTAGAATAAAAATTAAATTTCCTTAAGTATCCTTTTAGGTCGAATCTAATCATTTCTCTAGATATAATTCTCAGAAAAGCCAATGGCATTTTGATAGTGGAACCTGGTATTTTCCTGGACTTAACAGTTCTCTTTGAAGCTACATACAAATTTTATCCATTGACCATTATGCTGTACATTTCTTAAAGTGTTATTTTTGTTGTGGCTTCAGTGATTCTCATCCAAAACATAGCTGCATCATGTCATGGAAAAACACTAGACTGGGAGTTAGAATCAATTCTCCTCTCAGCTCTTCCATTAAATGAAAAGATTTGTGCTTTTGGAAAATCACTTTAACTCTTTGGACTTCAGTTTTGTTGGCCTGCTACATAAGGTCTCTACCATCATTGAACAGTTTAGGTCTTTATTAGAACATGTACAACATAGTGAGCTAAATGCAAACTCATCTGTAAAAATTTGACATCTTAAGCTTCAGAGTAACCCTGCTTAGTATTTAAAAGCAAATGTCAATGTCAGAAGGTTGAAGTCCTAACAGTATTAGAAAAGCAAATGCCATTAACTTATTGAACCTACAGTTTTTAAAAATTTGTGTCTTAATAATATTGAATGTTTTTATCCGTTATACTGGTAATCCATGTTCACTGAGAAAGTTTATAAAACTAAAAAAAAATCGATCTTAATCTCACCACTCAGAACTAACTAGTAATATTTTGATATGTTTCCATTCCTTTTGATTCTCTATATTTCTCTTATATTCTATGCCATGTATGATTTATTTTTACAAAGTTGGAATCATAGTCTTTCTATCATTTGTTTGTTTGTTTGTTTGTTTTTTTGTTTTTTTTTTTTTTTTAGATTGAGTCTCACTGAAATGCCCAGGCTGGAGTGCAATGATGTGATCTCGGTTCACCGCAACCTCTGCTTCCCAGGTTCAAACGATTCTCCTGCCTCAGCCTCCTGAGTAGCTGGGATTACAGGAGTGTGGCACCATGCCTGGCTAATTTTTGTATTTTTAGTAGAGATGGGGTTTCACCATATTAGCTAGGCTGGTCTGAAACTCCTGACCTCAAGTGATCTGTCTGCTTCAGCCTCCCAAAGTGCTCAGATTACAGGCGTGAGCCACCGCGCCCAGCTGTTTCTATTATTTTGTACTGTTTTTTTCACTTTGGGGAAACATTGTGAGTTGCTTCCCATGTCTTTATTCCAAAAGATGGTTTTTAAAGGCTTTTAATTTTTGTTTTTGAATTACATATACTTATGTATAATTATAATTATATATATGTAGTTTTATTTTATAAAGCAGAAAATTAAACTTTCTCTCTCCCTGCATTCTGCCAACCCACTCTCTCTTTCTCAGTCACATTCCCTGTAGGGAAGTCCATTTATAGTTTGGGGTATATTCTTAAGGTCTGTAATAGATGTAAGTATGTACATGTAATAGATGTAGGTATATACATGTAATAGGTGTAAGTATATAAATGTAATAGATGTAAGTATTTAAATATGTATGTATGGCCATGTGCGAGAGGTTTTACTCAAGTCAGGCCATTCCATTCACACTACTCTACACTCTGTGATCTTTCATACTGCATTACTGGGAGTGAGGAGGTATTTTCTAGTTAATATCTACTGCCCCAGCTAGTTCACAGTAATGGCTCCACAGTGATTCCCACTGTGGATGTCTGTTTTTTTTTTTTTTTCTGATGGAATCTTGCTCTGTTGCCCAGGCTGGAGTGTATTGGTGTGATCTTGGCTCACTGCAACCTCTGCCTCATGGGTTCAAGCGATTCTCCTGCCTCAGCCCCCTGAGCAGCTAAGATTACAGGTGCGTGCCACCATGTCAGGCTAATTTTTTTGTATTTTTTAGTAGAGATGGGGTTTCACCACATTGGCCAGGCTGGTCTTGAGCTCCTGACCTCATGATCCACCTGCCTCAGCCTCCCAAAGTGCTGGGATTACAGGCATGAGCCACTGCACCTGACCAGATGTCTGTTTTTATTTAATCAATCACCTATTGCTGGACATTGTGGTTGGTTGAAATTATTTTATTTTGTTTTAAAAAGGGTTGCATAATATCTTGTATCCAAATCTTTGGGTGCATCTTTGATTATTTCCCTAGGATGAAGTCCTGAGTCCACTGGGATGTATGTGTGGCTTTTGATATTGCCAGTTTCCCTACAGAAAGTTCATCCTGTTTTACATTCCTGCAAAATGTGTATGAGAGGCCTTTCTCTGACCTTTTCCCACTCTGAACTGGTCAAAACTTAAGGCACATTTTTCATCATTACTGTACCAGTTTTTATCTCAATTTGAGTCCAGGACATTCTTTTCAGAGTATGGGGAAAAAGGTCATCCAGATTCTCTGGTGCCTTGATCATCTTTGACTTTTCTGATGAGACTTTGTAAAGAATCCTGGGAAGTTATAAGTTCCACTATACTATATTTCTATTTTTATTTGGTATGATGGACTCATAGATTAATAATTTATTCCTTTTCTTAAATTTAGAAACTGGCTGACTTAGATTTCCTCTCTTATTAAAATATAAAGTCCTTTGGGAATGGTAACATATTATCGAATGTTGTGATTTGTATTCCAGGAACTAGAGTCTGGTTTGATTGAGCTTCTAAAAATCCTTGTTAGGGATGGAGGAGAAAAGTGCCCAAGATCAGTGGGTAGGGCCACTGGTCCTAGGGAAAGAGTCATTGTTGATTTACCACCATTAGTAATAAGCCATTCATTAAATCCATGAAGACAAATCATGTGTTACATTTTAGTTGAAAGTTTCTTGATCTTTAGATTTTGTGACTCTGAAGATACACTTCAGTTATTGCTATGCTTTTTTTTTTAAGGAAAGAAAGTTCACAAATAGGCAATGTTTTGATATATAGCCAATACCATTTTAATATAGCACTCCACTGTGGGGGTTCAGTTTATGACAATGGAATACAGCCATAACTAGTCACAAAGGAATCGAGATCATGATATAATGGGGAACAGGTACAACCCTAATGCAGGATGCTTGCATTTGATTCTTGGCCCTGTGCAATTAGTATCCTGAATTATTCTGGGCAGGTAACTTAGGTCATGACAATACATGCTTTATATACTTCTAATAAATAGCACTGTAACCAAGCAGTTCAAAGTGGGCTCCTAACACTCCATGACATCTTCATTAGTTAAGATGATCACAATACAACTGGATAAAAAGATCACTTGGCCACTGCGTTCAGTTTATGCTGTACAGCTAGGCCTTTTATTCCTCTGTCTTAATTTTTTCCAGCTACAGAAAAATATTGGTGCCAATATAACATGAGATTCAGAAACTATGACTTTTTGTCTTCATTTACTCAGCAAATGCTTATTTGAACATGGCCATGTTGACTATGTGCCAGGTCCTGTGCTATCCACTTCAGTCTACAGTGGTGGGAGTCAGAGGAGTCAGGCCAGAAGACACATAAAAGGAGTCCACTCTACATCTGGCATCCCTGGATTCTACATTGCAATGTAAATGTCCCTGTCAAGACCTTCACTACCTCCTGCTCTGTAGCAGGAGGTAAGAGCCCATCTGTGCAATTTGCTGCCTGACTTTCTTTCAGTACCTGGAGGTTGGAAGGGGGGAAAAAGCAAACTTTGGGTATTAAAAATATCCCTCTCCTTATCAATCTTGATTTCTGAATTTCATTATGGTGTTAATACCATTTGTCATTTATTATACAGATGGCAACAATTTGTTTTTGATAAGCAACTCAATACCTTTCAATCAGTGGCTAAGACCAACTGGTTCAACACAGTAGGATGGTTAATTAAAGACACATTCTAAATAGACACACAACTCACAGATGTATGCAGGGACATGCATACAACTGTTAAGGCAGCCTGCCTTGGTCCTGAAGAATATAATTTGATTTACAGTTGAGAAATACAAACTGAACTCCATTTATTTGGGGAAAAATTATGCCCTAAAAAAATGACTGGGGTAGAAATACTGTATTTGAGAAATGAGAAATTTAAAACACTCCACTTTGTTAAAATGGGCGTAATAGAAGTAGTATTTTGCCAAGGTGTTTAACCTTACCGAGGCCACAAAGTAGGAAAGGTTTCATTTGTAATTTTGCAAAACCCAACTTTCTTTCTTCCTCTTTGTTTATTTCCTTGTTTTCCTCCCATCTCCCTCCCTCCTTCCTTCCCACCTTCCTTCCTTCTTTCCTTTTGTCTTTTCTTCTATCTTTCCTTCCTTTTTTCTTTCTCTGAACTCTCCTGTCATAATCAAGAGTAAAAAGTTTAACTTTATACATCTGAATACATTTATTCATGGATTCTTATTTAATAAAAATAGAAAAAAATACACTTGTAAAGTAAACTCTTGGTGAGTTACAAACGGCACGCTTCCTTTGGGGCACAGGAACTCAGGGTGCTCTTAAACACCTTGACATTTTCAGGACTTTCTGCCACCTAGGATTTAGATCAAAACTGCAGTGCGTGTCAGACCATCTCAGAACAAGGAATATTTGTCTCAGACATTATTATGCCGTATCTCTTGATGAAAGACTGGGATAGAGTCAAACCATGTGTCTTGGTGTGTGTTTAATATTTGTGTTCAGCATTTATTAGCTGATGAGTTTCTAGAGATTTGCATTCTTCTGAGTCAGCCAGTATGACCTATTTTATTGCAGTCTAAAGTTGTACTGAAGGGTGCCTTGGAAAACATGTTCTCCAAATGTTGGTCAAGACTGACATTCACAGAATTTAAAACTGGTTGTAATGTTATCCAATGACAGCCTAGAAAATATGATGACTCTGCAAGAAATTGGGGGAAATTCAGAATGGCTGTTAAGACCACTCTTGACTGTGTGAATTCTTTCTCCAGTTTTTTCTGTCTCATCCCAGCTTGCCATCTCTATCTCCTGCTTCACAGGCCTCGAACTACCTCTCCAGTCCACTGTAGTGCCTTAACAGCTCAGATTTCACTTCCAGTAGTCTAGGGCTATTACATAAATTAGAGCAAGAAGAGAATACAGTAGGAAGAACAAAACTGATTAAAAGGTTGGAAAAACAAGACTTATGAAGAAAGGTTAAAGGAGCTAGGATTATTGGAAAAGAGAAACTAGTGGGTGGCTTAATAAAAGTTTTCAAGTATATGAAAAGTTGTTATATGGAGACTGGCGACCAGCTGTTCTCCTGCTGCTGAGAAGAGAACAAAAGGAAATTATCTTTAACTTCTGCAGCGGGGAGCTAGCTTGGAAATAAAGGATTTCCCAATGGTGAGGTTTGTTAAACATTAGAATGCATTACCATGGCGTCTCTTTTTCTGGAGATCTTTGGAAATAAGACAGGAACTGATGTGGAAGGAATTGTTTAGATAGGTGGAGGCTTGCCTAAGTTAGTGGAGAATCAACCAGGTGACCTGTGGAAGCTCGTTGCTGGTCCTTTGAGTCTACACCAAGCCAACTGGACCTCAGCCAGACAAGATATGGAGAAGAGCCAGGCTAGTTCATGCCTTTGACTGTTTCAGCAGAGGCTGAGCCAGTGTTCACCTTGTCACAGGCTCAGTTTTCTTGATATCTAATTGTTATTTGGTGGTAAGTAGTGATTGGAGCAGGGATGGGAAGGAGATGAAAAAATTCAACCAGCTAAAACATACATAAGATCTCCCTCAAAGAATACTTCAGTGAGTAAGAGTGAGGCCTATGAAGTGTGAAGGGCCCTTGTAATTTTTTTTTAAGACTTCAAACGTTTTTCCTCAGCACTATACCTTCTATGTGTTCATGTAAACTGCTCCTTCCTTTAAGCTTTTGAGATATAGAAGTGTATGTGTGTCTCTAAAAAATGGAAGAAGTGTTCCATTTAGTTCTTATTAATAAACGGATAAGGATTATGGGATTTTGGACTCAGATGGAATGTTGGAGAGATCTTTTAGTTTTAACACAGTGGATAAGTTTTTCTAGACTTCTAGGCTTAATAACCCCAAAATTATATTGCCATGACATAAATATAGTATTATACATACCGCAAGAATTTAAGCATAGTATAATCATGTTAACAAAAACAACTCAGTGCATTTATTATTTTTGTCAAACAATATGTTAGTATAATTTTTTCAATGAATTGAACTCTGTTTTTTAAATTTAGTTCATTATTTAGACATAACCTAAAAGATGTTGACAACACATTCCTTTTTTTTTTTTAGATTGCAGCGTTTTTTTAAATTGTGGTAAAAAAAATCCACAATATTAAATTTACTATCTTAACTTTTCTTTTTTTTTTTTTTTTAAATTGAAACAGGGTCTCACTCTGTTGCCCAGGCTGGAGTGTAGTGGTACGAACATGGCTCACTGCAGCCTTGACCTCCTGGGGTCAAGTGATCCTCCTTCCACCACAGCCTCCTGAGTAGCTGGGACTGCAGGCGCATGCCCCCAGGCCTGGCTAATTTTTTAATTTTTTGTACAAATGGGGTCTGTCCATGTTGCCAAGGCTGATCTTGAACTCCTGGTCTCAAGCGATCCTCCTGCCTTGGCCTCCAAAACTGCTGGGATTACAGGCATGAGCCACTGTGCCTGCCCATTTTAACCATTTAAAATGTGTATTTCACTAGTGTTAAGTATATTCATATTGTTGTGCAACAGATCTCTAGACCTTTTTCATTACGCAAAACTGAAACTACCCACTAAACACCGATTCCCTCTCTCCTCCCTGCCAGCCCTTGGGAACTCCCTTGCTACTTTCTGTTTGTATGATTTTAACTACTTTATATATTTCATTTGAGTGGAATAATACAATATTTGTCCTTTCAGACTGGCTTGTTTTGCTTTGCATAATATCTTTGTGGATTATATGGTAGTTCTATTTTTAATCTTTTTGAGGGAACTCCATACAGTTTTTCATAATGACTGCACCATTTTACACTCCCACCAACAGTGCACAAAGATTCCAATTTCTCCCCATCCTCACTAATACTTGTTATTTTCTATTCTTTTGATAGTGACCATCTTAATGAGTGTGAAGTGATATGTTATTGTGGTTTTGATTTGCATTTCTCTTATGATTAGCGATGCTGAGTATCTTTTCCTGTGCTTGTTGGTCATTTGTGTATCTTTTTTGGAGAAATGTCTATTCAAGTCTTTTGTTCATTTTTAAATCAGGTGTTTTTTTGTTGTTGTTGTAAAAATACAAGTTCCTTAGATATTCTGGATATTAACCCCTTATCGATATATGATCTGTGAATTCTCCCATTCTGTAGGTTATCTTTTCACTCTTTTGATTGTTCCCTTTGAATGCACAGAAGTTCTAAATAATTTACTAAGCTTTAAGTATTGAAATTTGAATCGAGGTTAAAAATTTTCTTGATTACTTCAAACATATTATTTCAGTGAAACCACAAAAGGTATTGATTCAATACGAATCACTGATTATGAACACACACACACACACACACAACCAAACATAAACCCTTTATTCCTGAACAGTTATGAGAAAAGATTCTACTACTTCAGTTGTTATCCTAGAGATTTTTTTTCAACTATTTAAGAAGTTTGAGATTAAACTGTTTTAAACTTCTGATACCATTCTACAAAAATGTCATTACAGAAAATGAAAGTAACTTTTTACTGTGCTGCATCAGAATAATGAACATGGTGTATTCTTTCTCTTTTAATCATTTCCTTTAATGCTTCATTCACAAAGATTCTTAAAGAAGCAACCACAGTGAGGACGTGCTTTGGCAGGCAAGGAGAGGACTTGCACTCTGTCTCCCACCCCACTGTCTAACTTTGAACTATTAATGTAAATCCCAGAAACCTGAACTGTTACCATTTCCTTGCCCAATAGGGATAACCAGACCTATTCTCACTGACTTGGTGAATGTCCAAAAAATACATAGGTCAGTCTGATATTTTTGGGACTTCCTAAATTTTCTTTGCTTTTGCAAGACACTCAGATCTATACAGCCTAATTTGTTTTTACGAACACTAGCAGAGTACTTCAGGTTGGAGTTTTCGCCTAAAGAATATAACAAATGGGGAGTAAATTTGAGAAACCAGAGGGAGCCTGGTGCTTCTGGCACAGGTAACACAGTTAACTCAACAAGTCTTTTGGCTTCACTAACAATGGCCACCTGAAGCTTGGCCAACCCTCTGTATATGCCCTTTCTCTAATCAGAAAGGTCATATGCCATGGAAGATTTTTCTCAGTTTTTAAAAATCCCCTGGCTGGTTATCCGGATTCCTTAAAACAGTTTTTTGAAAGTAACAAAAGTAGAATGTTTGATGCATTTTATGGGTCCATGGTAAAGTTAGATACATGTGCATATGAACACGTGTTCTTAAGACTTCTGTGTAGTCAAGACAGCTGAGTGTTCAGAACTCAAAGTTGGCCTAATAAAAGACACCAGACTACAGTACTTGCTTTGTTTGTTCCATTTGACTGAACCAAATGTCTTCAAGTTTCGTTTTCAATTTTTATCGTAAAAACCGTGAAAAGCAAGGTGTTTGCTTACTGCTGGGATTTGATTCCATCTTAAAGACCTGGAGCAGAAGTTTATATGGATTTCAGAAAACAGCTGTTTTATGTGCATACATAGTACAAGGTAGAAAAATGTAATGTAACCCAGTAAGATTAAATAACAGCATAACAAAAACTTAAAAAATTCGAAGTTGAATATGTAGCACACCTCTCACAGTGGAAGTCCTGGCTTTTAAGAAATTGCTGCAAGCATTTAACATGAGAAATCTGTGAATGTTCATTCCTAGCAGAAAAAAGATCGGATATGATTGTAGGTTTCTGTGCTGTTGCTCATATTGAGCCAGCTATTCATGTATTCAGATTCATCAGATTCATGGGAGAATTTCTAGCATGAGTTCTGTCTGGTATATCACTCTGTGTTATGGTTTCTCTATCTACCTTTACGATGCACATCCTGTTGATTCTACTTATTATGGCAGATAAGGAAATATATGTGCATTACGATAGTGCTATTGATATGCACTTGATACTCTGGCAAAGATAATCATAAATCAGGTAAAGCCAAGTGTATTTTAGCCTTTAAACCTAGATATGCATTCCCCACCTGCTCAGACTGAAAACTGTCTTGTAGGATTAAGAGGATGGGGAGGGTGCATGGAAAATTATTTTTTAAAGGAAGAGGAATAATATATAGAGTTAGAAAGGAACATTATAGACTGCTAAAGGACCAATGTTTCAATGCAAATAACATCCAAGTTATATAAAAGCCCTGTGTATGATATGTTTATTGTTATTAGTTTTTAGCCTTTGCAGTCTTCGGAGACTTTGCTGGCCTGGATTTCGAGTTTAGTAGAGTACATTCAGCTGCATTGTGCATTTCAGCTCTATGGAACCGTTGTGCTTCGTCCCTGTTTACCTCATCCTGTGGGCAAGCATCTGCTTTTGCGTCTTACTTCTTAGAACTGCAGCTGGATTTCTGGAATTCTGTGGCTGTGTGATATTTTCTCCTGCATATTAATAAGATTAAATTGACCAAAAGTTTTCTTTTTTTCCTTCAAAATTTTTCCTAATATTTTTAGAATATGAAGATTATATAGCTTTATTGTAAAAATATTCAAGCAGTATTGAAAAATATAAAGATCAATAATAACAACAGTCCCAGAGATAACCACTAGTAATGTAACATATTGGTGATCATCCTTACAGATAACTCTCATAAAGATCAATACTAACAACAACAATCCTAGAGATAACCACTGGTAATATAACATATTGGTGGTCATCTTTACAGATGACTCTCAATGCATATATATTCACATATAAATATATATAAGTAAATATATACATATTCTTACAAAATGAAAAAATACAATACCAACTTTTATAACATTTTCCATACTAATCACTATAGATCTACATCATTATTTTAATGGATGCATTATATATTGTATATAGAATACTACCTGGCACTCAGTAGGCCCTCAATCAATGGTTGAATGAATGAGCAATAATTTATTTAACCAATCTTCTATTAGTGGACATACTTTATTTTCTGTTTTTCACTATTGTAAATCACATGGCATCTTCTTTGTTCACATGTACATCTTCTTTGCATCTTCTTTGTTCACATGTACATCTTATTATCTGTTTAAGGAAATGTTCTTAAAAGTTGGGTCAAAAGGTGGAAACATTTAACAATTTGATAGTGATAAACTTGCTGAGTTGGCTGAGTTTTTGCTCAAGTCATACAAATTTACATTATCATCAATACACAAAGGTGTCTGTTTCCGCTCATTCCCCTGCATGCCTACATTGCTGTCAGTCTTTTAGAGTTTGCCATTCTGATAGAAAAATTGCTGTACTGGTTTTCCTTGCATTATTTACATTACAAGCAAGGCTGAGCATCTCTTTGTATATTTATTGGCCATTATGTATTTCTTTTATGCATTGTCTGTTCTTTGTCCAGTGGTTTTGTCTTGAAACACCAGAGACCTATTTTATCTTAATGAAGTCATTTACTTTTATAATTCTATCATATGCCCCCAAACAGGAAAAGATGCATCTTTTAGTTGAGTTTACTGATAAGTGAACT
This sequence comes from Nomascus leucogenys, assembly GCF_006542625.1. Taxonomy (NCBI): domain Eukaryota; kingdom Metazoa; phylum Chordata; class Mammalia; order Primates; family Hylobatidae; genus Nomascus; species Nomascus leucogenys. The sequence goes on from NC_044385.1 coordinate 76,341,957, forward strand.
TGTGTGGACCCATAGTTCTCATTTGTCGGAGGTAGCAACGTAGGGAATTTGAATATTTTTACCTCTAGGTCGGTGTCTGTTTTTTTTTTTGGAGATGGAGTCTCACTCTGTTACCCAGGCAGGAGTGCAGTGGTACGATCTCAGCTCACTGCAACCTCCACCTCTCAGGTCCAAGCGATTCTCCTGCCTCAGCCTCCCGAGTAGCTGGGATAACAGGCATGCGCCACCATACCTGGCTAATTTTTTTTTTTTTTGTATTTTTAGTAGAGACAGAATTTCACCATGTTGGCAAGGCTGGTCTCAAAATCCTGACCTCAGGTAATCTGCCTGCCTCAACCTCCCTAAGTGCTGGGATTACAAGCATGAGCCACCATGCCCAGACCCAGTGTCTTTTTGTCTGAGGACCACTACTAAAGTTTTAAGAGATTCCTTAAAAACGCAATCGTCATTTGGAAGCAAAGATTACCAACATCTGGATTCCAAAAAGTGGGGAAAAATCACTTATTCATATATATTAAAATGACACACTTCATTTCCAACTACTAAGCACAATGTTCACCTTTATTCTGTTTGTTTTCGCTTTGTCGTGCTACTGAAATATGTGTGCATGTGTATTTAACCAAAGAGAAACTCACTCCTAACCCCATATTTAGTGGTGGGACCATCCATTATTTAGTGAGACTGTTTTTTTTCCCCCCAGATCCGAGTTGTTGTTGCCCATGCTGCTGAATTCCCAATATGAATAAATCACAATCATATGATTATACTAAATCAGAGGTTTCGGTACCCTTCCACAAAGTGATAATGAAATGCTCATTAAAAAAAGAGTAGGTTGTGTTCAATGGTGTTAATTTAAAATTTTAATGCTCAGGCCAAAATGCCAGAAAGTGAACCTCAGTTTCTTGGTAATAATAAGGTGAACTGGCTTCCAGCAGAGAGATTTTGTGGCTTCTGTGTCCTGCCGCTGCACTTCTCCCTTCTCCAGCCTCCTGTCTATTTGGTGGTGCAGAATCACCTTGGTCAGCCCTTTGACCTTGCCTGGAAAAAAGTCCTCATCAATGAATGAGTGTGGGGTTAGAGTGATAAAGATTCTAAAGGAATGCCTTGTTTTGATTCAAATAGTTGGATTAGTCACAGAGTTACTTAATCCACACACATAGTAGAATCCTGCAGCAAGCTTCTTTGTTTTCATCAGAGCTTTTGAGAGATATTATATTATATCTCTATCTTTTAAAGATAGAGTAGAAATCCATCTATCAAGAATAGTTTTAGGTGCATTCCTGCCTGAACACACAGTTGGACAGTCTTATAATTATGTATCTTCCCGAGATGCATTTTGAGCCATTTCTACCCAGAACTTAAAAAAAATTTCCTATGAGTGCTGGAGGTTCTTGCTTCTCTTATCCCACTAACTTTTTGAAGCCATAAGAATATCTTATTAAGGATTATGCAAAATAACCTCCTACAAATCCTGATATTATTACACTGCCCAAAAAACTTCAAAGCATCAGGAAAGTTTTTTTTTTTTTTTTTTTTTTTTTTTTAACTAAACCAGATTCAGCTGGCTACCCCACTTGGCTACAGAGTACTAAAGAAGAGACTGAACTTGATCCTGCTGCCCTTGCATACACAACACTCCCATTGACGCTAGTGAAGACTTAAGTGCATGAAAGGATTCCAGGATCAAAAGGTTAGCTCTACAGGGAGCTGTGTCTGGCTCAAGCAATCCATTTTTTTTTCTACTGACAGTGAAAACGTTTTATAGTTCTTTTTCAAAGTTTTCCCAAACTTTTACAATAACAGGCAACTTGTGAAAAAGTGAGAAGGCATCTAATTGAACTATATCCAGAGAAGATCATGGCAGAGACCAACAGGAAGAAAAACGTTTCCAAACCACAGCGGTATTGATCAAATCAGTTGTATTTGAAAAATAAAGCATTTGAGGCATCGGCTGAGAAAAATTTTCATTATGAAACTTGGTTGGACTGTGAAGCAGAATGTGAGATAAAATAAAACACAGAGCTCATGAGTTTTTATCTTTGTCTGCTAATGACTTATGCTAGCAGGATTATACATTTTTTGCATTTTATGAGATGTATGAACTAGGAAGAAAATACATGCTATATCTAAATGGATTAGATGTGCAGATTCTTAACTAACATTGAATTCATTGCTAGTAAAACAAATGCCTTAAAACATTTAAAAAAGTGAAATTATCTTAAGGAGATAATTAACAAGCAGAGTAGGATAGCATTTTTGAAGAAAGCGTAATATGGTTCTACATTGGCATTTTCTGCATTTCTTGAAGATACTTAGTCTATCCGACAATTCACTCATTCATTCTTTCATGAAACCCCGTCTCTACTAAAAAAAAAAAAAAAAAAAAAAAAAAAATTAGCCGGGCGCGGTGGTAGGTGCCTGTAGTCTCAGCTACTCGGGAGGCTGAGGCAGGAGAATGGCGTGAACCCGGGAGGCGGAGCTTGCAGTGAACCGAGATCGCGTCAGTGCACTCCAGCCTGGGCGACAGAGCGAGACTCCATCTCAAAAAAAAAAAAAAAAAAAATTTCTTTGTGCACTTACTATATGCCCAATGCTAATCTAATAGTTTTACAAGACCTCAATTGAACAAGTGTCTAAGGAAATGGATTTCATCTAATAAAACAAGACCCACCAACTGTGGATGGGTGGTGTATCTAGAGTATTTTGCATTCCTAAATCACTCTTCTGGAGAAAATTCGTATCAATAATTTTGTCTAGCTTCACCTGGAGTGTACACATTTTGATTGGCAAGTGGCTTCTGTGGTTTGCCTCTTAGAAATACATTGTAATGTTATCCTGATATATGTACTAGGACAGACAATGCTACATTGAACTAACTTGAATAGCATATTTTATAATCATAAAACTGATATAATATTATAGTTTTGATCTTCAGCCTCCTCTATTGTATGAGCAATGGAAAGTCTTGGTGAGGAGCTTGTCTAAACAGTTCTCTTGCATTTTCACATAATTGGGCTTGACAGTTTCCTGCCATTGTATAGGATAACTTCAGTTGATGGTGATCATGTTTTTGCTTAAGGGTCATTGAATTGTATTAGAAATTTTATACCATATTCTTGTAATCCTATAAGTCATTTTGAGTTACATTATTGAAAGTGAATAATAATGTACCACAAAACAAAAGTTACTAATGCAGTTAAAGCTTTTTTTTTTGTATGTAGTTTTAGAAACAACAAGTCCATAGAGAATAGGGCTCATGAAATAAATGAAAATACATGCTCATCTCCACCCACTCCTTGTTGTTGGGGCCTGGTCAGATCTGGTGAAAACATTAAGCCATTTACCTGAAGTGGTATTGGAAAGTTAATTTATTCAGCTTCTGGAAGGTACCAGGCTAATGCTTGCAGAGGCAAGATTTTTTTTGGGTGAAGGGAGCAAACTTTTCCACTTAACATGTGCCTATGGAAATCAGGTACTTCTTTTTTCAGCTACCTTAGCTTCTGTTGGGAATTTGAGGGTGTTTTATGGGTTATGTTCTTATATGGTGGTTAAGTAGGCTTGCTGAAATGGATCTAGAAAAGACCCAGGTCAGTGACTGGTTGAAAAAGAGTTGAGAGAAAATTAAGGAGATATGACTGAGAGCAGTTTCTCTTTCAGGTCCCCAAATTTCTCCTCTAGCCAATTCACATTAAGGTCTGAAATTTCCCCCACTGGTGTCATTCTGGCCATTGTTTCCAGAAGGGACTTTCAAAAATGCAAATATGTTCCTGTGGAGCATTTGCACATTCGGTGAGTTTGTCAGGCTAAATGAGCAGTTATCTTTGGAACTAAGAAAGAAGGGTCTTAACAGAGAACCAGGTTGGTGGAAGAAAGATCCTGAGAACATTCATGGGAGGTAGGCCAGGGGAAGACATACAGCATGAAACTTTGGCAGTTTAGAGACAAGGGGGATAACTCTTGTTAAGAGAGCTTAAGGGTCACTGAAGACAAATACAGGTCATTTCACAGCCTAATTTGGAGTTTGATCTTCACAGTAGCTCTTTATGGGAGATCAGAAGGCCTTAGCTCAGGTATGGGGAAAAGATTTCCTGTGAAGTCTTTATTCTGCTTGATCGAGGCTGCTTGAGGGTGCCTAGGGGTTCAAGAGAAGTTCTGAGGCCAAGTTCAGACTCAAGGGAAAGAATTCAGTCATTTCATGATTTGTGCCATGGATCCATGAAGGAGTGGTCATCACGACCTTAGACTCTGCTGCATTTTCGGAGAGTTTAGTAAGTCGGCAATGGCAGTGACAGCTCAGTCCAGTTCTCACAGTGTGAGAAGAACTTGGGACATCCAGCTAATGGATCTACAAGAGTTCCAGGCGGCCCTGAAGAACTTCAGCACTTCTCCTTGCATATTTGTGTTAACCTGGAAAATTGCTTCTTGAAGAGAAAAGGAAGTGATATTTTTAGAACAGGATCAGTATTTCCAGCACATTTATTGATGGGCTAGCTCCTCAGTGTTTACATGGCAACAGGACGAACTATTATTAGTACTGCTCACATCATGAAGTATCAGGATGTTTTTTGGTATGGTAGACCATCTATACAGATGAGGAAGTAGAGTGCATCCATTTATGAATTTATTGTTGACATTTTAACTGTGATTCTTTCTCAGTTTCTTCCCTGATGTCAGGATACAAATTTTCATATCCTTGAGAGAGGATTTTTTGGGAGGGGCAATAAAGACAAATTTTAAAAATGAAAATAAATAAATTGGCAGTCCCATAAAGCTCTTGATCATATTTAGAGCAGTGAGTGTTTCCTGAATGTTTTTGATGTTTCTGATCCTGTGCTGAGCACTGTGGGGAATGCAAATGAAAGAAAGAATACATGGTTTCTACCCTCAAGGAACTTATAATTTATTAAGAGACATAAGGCACTTGAACCAGTTAAATAATGAGAAAAGACAGTATATGACACATAAATGCTTTAGAAATTTAGAAAAAGGAAGGAACAGCAGGGTTATTTAAAGAGCTAAAATTCCTGTAGCCTGCTGCTCTTACTTTATTGGTGGATGACTCCAAAACTCTGTAAGAAGGGGGATAGCGAGAATGGAAGGAGGCTTACCCATCCCTTACTTCCTTATGCAATGTTGTTCGTGTACAATCAGTGTCTATGGAAACTTGAGGACTGACGGGAAAATTATTTTCAGAAATGGAGGTGAATGAAAGCAGTCATGGTGGAATATTTTCCAACCACAACTCTTGCCTTCTGTTCATCCATCCACTCAGAGAGCCAAGTGTACGTATGTAGTCTTCTAGCTACTAAATTCCATTCCTAGATAGTCATAGGTCTTCCAAGCCCCAAAGGCTTACCTTGATTTCTGTTTCTTTGGATAAGTCCTAGTCAAATGGCTGTCACAGAAGACAGAAAGTCATAAATAGATTCTCCCTTTCCTCCTAATTGCTTCTTCCCTTCTCTGACCCCCATGTCCCATTCCTTATCTTTTTACTGATTTCTCTCTCTGCCTTCCTCCTAGTCATACATCTACTTTTTCCTAGTATTTCTAGTTTTTTTTTTCTCACAGCTGTTCATGGCTCTTTGCACACCACTGTCTAAGTCTGAAGAAGTAAAAAGAGAATGAAATAAGTGTTGCTAAGCAAGACCCTTCTCTTCTTTCCATGTTTGGAAAACTACCTCTTGGAATATAGCTCTTGAAATGTATTGAATTATCTTTGTGTTTTGTACACAGCCCAGAGTGCTCAAGACATTCCAAAAAGGTTAAATGACAGTAGTAGCAGTCACCCCTCTTATGCAAGACATTCTGGGCTTCATCCAAGATAGGTGGAGCATTGCTGTATCACTCTCATGCGTTCATTTGCTCATTTACTCTCTAAATAAAGAGATAAGCAGAGACCAGATTCCGTTAGGCCTTCCAGACCATAATGAAGAATTTGGTTTTGATTCTAAGAACTGTGGGAGGCCAGGGGACTGACGTGGTCTGATTTGTGTTTTTAAAAGCTATCTCTGGCTGCAGTGTGAGAATGGATGATAGAGGTCAAGGGCAGGAGCAGGAGATCAGTTAGAGAAGCTATTGCAGAATTCCAGGCTAGAGATAATGGTGGCTTAGGCTAGGATAGTTGAAGTGGAAATGAAGAGAAGTGGACCAATTCTTGCCAAAACATATATTTGTAAGCCGAACCCTATTTCTTATATTAGTGTTGCCTTCATTTAAGGTTGGGGGCTGGCTCCAGCATTTTGATGCTTGGGTTAGTGTGCTAGAAGCTGGCCTGGAAGCCTAGAAGCCTGGCCCCATTGGACCACCTTACTGGGTCAGATGTAATCCTGGCCCACTAGCCATTCATGCCTCTTGCAGAGTCATGAAGCTGCTTAAAATGTTTGTTCGGTAACTTAATTACTGTTTCACCTACATTCCAGGGGCTTAAATTCTTTTCTTTTTTTTTTTTTTTTAATAAAAGAGATGCTGAAAGTGATGGTTTAATACATTTTAAAATTCTTTTCCCACCTATTTCCTACTCTGTTTGCATTGTCATATGGGATATTTCATGCAAGCAATCTGTTGAAATGAGAATTTTAATGTTGTGGGCATAATGTTGCCAGTATTGCTTTGAAAACACCACGTCAGCTGTCACCAACACTGGACACGGCAGAGTTTATTTCACAGATATTTGCTAAGGGCTGGGTGTGCGGAAAAAAAAAAAAGATATGGCCTCTGCTTCCAAGGAGCTTGAGAGGAAGGGAAAGTAATGCAAATTCTTGAACATGTTTTAACTGCTAGCCTTTTACATCCACGACTCATTCAGCTGTTGCAATACCTCTGAGGTGAGTGTTACTCTTATCCTTGTCTTAGGATGAGAAAAGGGGCCCAGCCATCTGTCTCAGATCACACTGCTGTCATGTACAAGCCATGAGCTAAGCCCAAAGTCCATGGCCTTCCCACCTTATTCTGTAGGTACCACTTCAAAAGCTGTCATGTCTTCTGTTTGAATACCACCCCTGCCCCTTCACAGCTGCAAGATCTTGGGAAAAATGTCTTCATTTCTCTGAGCCTCAGTTTTCTTATCTTTAAAATATAGATAATAGTATTTACCTCTAAAGGGTATGCATGAAGCATGTATGAAAGTTCTTGGCACATAGTAGCCAGGAACTAAATATTGTTAGTTTCCTTTTTTGGTGAACCAGTGTACGGCAAGAGAATTTGTGATGCGATTTTGGTTTAGAGTCTTAATCAAGCATGGCAAGTATTTTTTGTTTGTTTTCAACTTCACAGATGTTAGAAAAGCTTGTGTTGTACATTTATGTTTAGACATTAGGAGAGACATTCTTTCTTGGGTTGTAAGATTGTAGGATTTGTTTGCAGAGTATCTGTATCTGGACAGAGAGGCATTCTCAAGCTCCTGGCCCATGCTACCCAATTCAGGTAGCAACAGGAGGGGAAAGAGGCAGTTGTTTGTATAAGGCATGTAAACGAAGGCCGAAAATCCTGTAGGGTCAATTCGTGTGTCCTTTGGAGCTGAAATTAATGGATATTTTCCTTTGAAGGATCAACTCTGCAGGCTATATCCAATAGAATACAGGGACCTCACACTGTCTTTTTGTGAGGGATCATATTTATTTTTTCAGTCCTTGATGAAAACCAATTTGCCTTTTATGAAACTGGACATTTAAGCTTTGATAAGCTGACAAAGGGCGGATGGGCAGACAACAATAACCTTACAGGCTATATTAGGCTATTAAAAATAATACATGGGACAATAGTATTGCTAGCTTCTCTACAAAGTGCCCCTTTATAAGCATGTGTGCAAGATAGGAAACTACCAACATGAGGGAAAAAAAAGGCAAAAAGGCTGATCTTAATTGTTGAACTGTGCTGTGTTGGTTTCCGAAGTTCTTTTAGAGTGGATTGTGGAGGTCACATTTGTAGGAGATTCTCAGTTGGTTGACTGTAGTTTGTTAAAATCATTGAGACACAGGTGATTTTAACTCTTTTTTTTTTTTTTTTTTTTTTTTGAGACAGAGTTACGCTCTTTCACCCAGGCTGGAGTGAAGTGGCGTGATCTCAGCTCACTGCAATCTCTGTCTCCTGGGTTCAAGCAATTCCCCTGCCTCAGCCTCCCAAGTAGCTAGGATTATAGGTGCCTGCCACCATACCTGGCTAATTTTTGTATTGTTGGTAGAGACGGGACGGGTTTTTGCTATGTTGGCCAGGCTGGTCTTGAACTCCTAACCTCAGGTGATCCACCCACCTTGGCCTTCCAAAGTGCTAGGATTACAGGTGTGCGCCACCGCGTCTGGCCAATTTTAACCCTTTAACATTTACTTTTACTCTTTAAGAACAACATTTACTCTTTAAGAAGACCTTTACTTTTCTTCCCTTACACAGTATCTGCTTTGAACCAAGTCTTTGATATATAGAGACCCTATTAGACCCATCAAATGTCCTCTCAGCCCTTGGATTATTTCTCTTCCAACTCTGTTTGCCTATAATATGATCTACTACATACCAGCAGCCAGTCTCGGGCAATATAATGAAGGCTAGCAGTATATTCATATGGTCATGTGTATTTCTAAATTTTGCAAAATCAAGATGTGTTAAGTGCAGTCACTGAAGATCACTTTCTTTTTCCATTCCGACTTCCTCACCATCATCATTCTCCTCCTTTCAGATGGTATCTGAGTGATGGGCACGTTTTGGATCTGGCTAGAGGAAGTTGAATTGGGGATACATGTATTTTAGTGTGATATTTTAATGTAGTTTGCAGTCCCTTTCATAGTCATCTGGGTGAGGAATGGCTTGTAGGAATATTCTTACCACTCATTGGACAGCTCACCAGCATGGATGGGGAGCAAAGGTGAAGGCCATAGGTCCTAAGGCTAGGAGCCAGTCCTATGGCACTCATCCTGGAAATATGGGGTAGTGGAGAAAAATGAGGCTGGAAACAAGGTTTGAGAAGCTCAAATGTAGGAAATTCTTACCTCTGTAGACATAAAATTGTGAGCAGAAGAATTGATGCCAGCCAAATATATTCTCTCCTGTTTGGAATATATGCAGTGATACTGAGTATACAATTGCAAACTCAGTATGTGTGTGTGTGTGTGTGTGTGTATGTGTATGTGTGTGTGTATATATATATATACTTTTAATTTTCTTTTTTGTGAGAATAGTGTGGAATTGATTTTATCAGAATCCCTATGTTTGTAGGGCACGAGCCTGAAGGCATGGAGCAAGAATGTCTGTGTGAGAAGACACATGATTTCTGCCTCCTGTTCTGGATCTCATATATGTATCTTATTGCACTGTCGCATCTTGTCCTGAGACAGCCTGATGGTTCCAGAGGAAAGTGTGAAAAATTGCCTCTAAAACAAGAGACATGCTCTGAGAAACAAGCATTCCATGACAAACTGTCACACATTTTCATCAATAAGTCACAGTATATAGTATAAGAGGAATTCAATGAATTCCTCTTATGTAGCTTAGTGCAGCGTAGGAACGTTTGAATTGTTCTCATATATGCCTTAATTTCAGGTTAATTGTGTTTTTTTTTTTCAGAATTACTGTTCATATCAAAATTCAGATATGATTTGGGTAATGGGTTCATTAGAAGCCCAAACCCAGCATCACACAATATACCCAAGTAACAAACCTGCACATGTACCTCCCGAATCTATAAAAAAAACAAAAATAGCTGGGCACGGTGGCTTACACCTGTAATCTCACACTTTGGGTGGCTGAAGAGGGTGGATAACCTGAGGTCAAGAGTTTGAGACCAGCCTGGTCAACATGGTGAAACGCTGTCTCTACTAAAAATACAAAAATTAGCTGGGTGTGGTAGTGGGCACCTGTAATACCAGCTACTCGGGAGGCTGAGGTAGGAGATTTGCTTGAACTTGGGAGGTGGAGGTTGCAGTGAGCCAAGATTGTGCCACTGCACTCCAGCCTGGGTGACAGAGTGAGACCCTGTCTCAAAAAAAAAAAAATAAAAGATAAAAAGAAAACAAAAACAGAATTCAGATATGACAGGAAGGACATATTCCTGTTGAAAGCCATAGTGTAACAATTACTACAAAGAGAATAAAATACCTAGGAATCCAACTTACAAGGTATGTGAAGGACCTCTTCAAGGAGAACTACAAACCACTGCTCAGCGAAATAAAAGAGGACACAAACAAATGGAAGAACATTCCGTGCTCATGGATAGGAAGAATCAATATCGTGAAAATGGCCATACTGCCTGAAGTAATTTATAGATTCAATGCCATCCCCATCAAGCTACCAATGACTTTCTTCACAGAATTGGAAAAACTACTTTAAAGTTCATATGGAACCAAAAAAGAGCCCACATAGCCAAGACAATCCTAAGCAAAAAGAACAAAGCTGGAGGCATCACGCTACCTGACTTCAAACTATACTACAAGGCTACAGTAATCAAAACAGCATGGTACTGGTACCAAAACAGAGTATAGACCAATGGAACAGAACAGAGGCCTCAGAAATAACACCACACATCTACAACCATCTGATCTTTGACAAACCTGACAAAAACAAGCAATGGGAAAGGATTCCCTATTTAATAAATGGTGCTGGGAAAACTGGCTAGCCATATGTAGAAAGCTGAAACTGGATCCCTTCCTTACACCTTATATGAAAATTAACTCAAGATGGATTAAAGACTTAAATGTAAGACCTAAAATCATAAAAACCCTAGAAGAAAACCTAGGCAATACCATTCAGGACATAGGCATGGGCAAAGACTTCATGACTAAAACACCAAAAGCAATGGCAACAAAAGCCAAAATAGACAAATGGGATCTAATTAAACTAAAGAACTTCTGCACAGCAAAAGAAAGTACCATCAGAGTGAACAGGCAACTTACAGATTGGGAGAAAATTTTTGCAATCTACCCATCTGATAAAGGGCTAATACCCAGAATCTACAAAGAATTTAAACAAATTTACAAGAAAAAAACAAACAACCCCATCAAAAAGTGGGCAAAGGATATGAACAGACACTTCTCAAAAGAAGACATTTATGCAGCCAACAGACATATGAAAAAATGCTCATCATCACTGGTCATCAGAGAAATACAAATCAAAACCACAATGAGATACCATCTCACGCTAATTACAATGGCTATCATTAAAAAGTCAGGAAACAACAGATGCTGGAGAGGATGTGGAGAAATAGAAACGTTTTTACACTGTTGGTGGGAGTGTAAATTAGTTCAACCATTGTGGAAGACAGTGTGGCGTTTCCTCAAGGATCTAGAACTAGAAATACCATTTGACCCAGCCATCCCATTACTGGGTATATATCCAAAGGATTATAAATCATGCTGCTATAAAGACACATGCACATGTTTGTTTAATGTGGCACTATTCACAATAGCAAGGACTTGGAACCAAGCCAAATGTCCATTAATGATAGACTGGATTAAGAAAATGTGGCACATATACACCATGGAATACTATGCAGCCATAAAAAGGATGAGTTCATGTCCTTTATAGGGACATGGATGAAGCTGGAAGCCATTATTCTCAGCAAACTATCACAAAGACAGAAAACCAAACACTGCATGTTCTCAATCATAGGTGGGAATTGAACAATGAGAACACTTGGACACAGGGCGGGGAACAATACACACTGGGGCCTATCAGGGGGTGGGGGGTTGGGGGAGAGATAGCATTAGGAGAAATACCTAATGTCAATGACGAGTTGATGGGTGCGGCAAACCACCATGGCACATGTATACCTATGTAACAAACCTGCACGTTGTGCACATGTACCCTAGAACTTAAAGTATAATAATAAAAAAAATTAAAGAGAAAAAAGAGATCGAGGAAACAAAAAGGAAGCCATAAGTGTAAGTTGAAAGAAAATATTTGTGGTATTTGCCAGCTTTAAAAAATTTGTAAGTTGTGTGATGTCGGCACTCATTCTCAATAAATGTTCATTATTTGTATCTAATTTTATATTTTTTTTCTTAAAGAGGGACACAAAATTTGCATACACTTTAGGTTTCATAAAGCCTGGACTTGCCCTGTTTCATACCAATGTTGTGGACATATTCATAGCAGTCTGACAGTACCTGTGAGATGAGGAAGCGACACGCTGTAGTGGAAGAAGAAGCCTTGATTCTGCCACCAGGAGCTATGTGACTTCAGCTTGTTTCTTAGCCTCTGTGAATTTTGGTGTCCTCAGCTGTCAAGTTTGGATGGCGATCCATCACAGAATTGTTGAGACTTAAAGGAACCCTCAGTGTACTTCTTGGCATGTGATAAACACTCAATAAATATAATTTCCTCTTTTCACTTGAGCTCTCTCTGATAGTTTACAGATTTATCTTAGGTCAGGGACCCAGGTGTGGAAATGCGTTGTCCTTTCAAAATGAATTTTGATCTGAGGGTAGTAGGTAGAGAGTTGGGGTTTCCCCTGGGATTCTTGTATTTAATAAACCCGAGACAAAATGAATCACAATGGTGTTTTCTCTAGATGTAAAGCAAAGTATGCAGTGCCTTCATCAGCTGTGTAGAGTATTGGGCTGAAAGTATTCCAATTTAGTGTGTCTGCCACCACACACACACACACACACACACACACACTCACTCATTTGGTATGACCCAAGGATTACATTATTCTGAATCACTGCAGTTTTTTTGACACAGCTTCATTCTTCAATCAAAAATATTGATGAACAAAGCCCTGGGCCAGGTGCTGGATTCCCTTGAAATGTAGGAGTCTGGGAACTAGGATTTGGCATTCATGGGTGTCCTAATGAGTCTGGAACAGCACATTCTTTCTGATATGTGTGCTTTGGCTATATGTACCAGCGATAGCCTCTGTGAGGTGGGGATGGGACAGGAACCCCAGGTTAGCTAAATACTGACTTGCTGTCAGGGTATGATTTAGTCATCATAGCAGACTGGGTTAATGCCTGTGATACTGGACTATGAACTCTTTTTTTTAAGGACAAGACACAAGACTACTTTTTTCAGTGCCTGCCATGGCTAGTACATAGTGGGTGTTTGTAGTATTTATTGAATTGATTTAGTCTACATTCAGTAGGAGTAAAAAAAGCCTTTTAAAGTGCCCAAAGGATTTTCCTTTTTGAAACAAAATTGCAGCTTTTGGCTGGGCCTGGTGGCTCACAGCTGTAATCCCAGCAGTTTGGGAGGATGAGGCAGATGGATCACCTGAGGTCAAGAGTTCGAGACCAGCCTGGCCAACATGGTGAAACCCTGTCTCTACTAAAAATACAAAAATTAGCTAGGCATGGTGGCAGGTGCCTGTAATCCCAGCTACTTGGGAGGCTGAGGCAGGAGAATTGCTTGAACCCAAGAGGCAGAAGTTGCAGTGAGCCAACATTGCGCCACTGCACTCCAGCCTGGGTAACAGAGTGAGACATCATCTCAAAAAAAAAAAAAAAAAAAAAGAAAAAGAAAATTGCAGCTTTTGATGAATAGCCTGATAATTATGTCCCTTAGCCTGCTGTTGTGGAGGAAGAGGAGTCATTTTGAAATGGGGAATCAGAAGCAGTCTGCTTCACGCTTTGCTCACAAGTGATTCTTCCGAGTGAAAGAAGTCAAACCAAAGCAAGTCCAGGGAAGTCTAAAGAGTTAGCATACTTGCAAAGACAAAACAGCCACAAGTCAACTGTCAGCTGAGTGAGTGCCTGTCTGGACTTTATCCTGCAGGCAGTTAGGAAGAAACATTGTTTGAAGACCCCTGTCACCAGCACACATGACTGATTTCTCATCAGAAGAGGGATTGTGAGTGAAATAAGAAAAAGTCTGTGTAATATGTGTCATGATGAGTTATACATGTACCTATTAAGTGTATACAAAACCTATATGCATACAGATTATCCATATTTTATTTGGGGGCCATCTGGTTAATTTGCCTGCTTTCTAAACTATTGAGTCAAATAAGCTCAGTCACGTATTGTCAGAATTAACCCACCTAATCTGGTTAACATTTTGGTGTCTGGGCAAGGTCTACCCAGGATCAAATCTGTTGACACCCTTCTCTCCAACCCCAGCCCTGTCCCTACCTACACACACGCTTTGTTTAAAAATACTCATTGGTGCTTACTCTGTGTCAGGTGTCAGGTAGTGTGCTAGCACTGAGGATGCATAATCCTTTCCCTCTTTTTTTTGGGGGGGACAGTGTCTCACTCTGTCACCCAAGCTGGAGTGCAGTGGTGCGATCATGGCTCACTGCAGCCTTATCCTTGACCTCCTGGGCTCAGCTGATCCTCCCACCTCAGTACCTCCTGAGTAGCTGGGACTACAGCTGTGCACCACCACCTGGCTAATTTTTCAGTTTTATGTTTTTGTAGACATGGGGTCTTACTATTTTGCCTAGGCTGATCTTGAACTCCTGGACTCAAGCAATCCTCCTGCCTCAGCCTCCCAAACTGCTGGGATTACAGTTGTGGGCCACTGTACCCGGCCTCATCATATCCCTCTTGAAGCTTGCAGTGTAGGACAGGTGAACCCAGCAGCCACATCTCTTATTTGGGTATTGCAGGAGACCTGGCATAGTCAGCATCCAGCAGTGTTTCCAGAGTGGCTGGCCTTGCTGCTTCTCCTCACTTGCTCCCCAAGGGCAAGATGATATGCTGGTTACCACTGAAGCCAATGTCCCATCCATTGTCTTCTGGTCTGCTTAAACCTTGATCCAGTAATTAATTATATGAAAGAACAGAAAAAGTTTCAGAGAATGATAATCTCTTTTAAAATTTTCTTATTCATTGTTAATAGTTGTGTTTTTGGGGTACATGTGATTTTTGATATGTGTATACAATGTGTAATGATCAAATCAGGGTAATTGGGGTATCTGTCATCTCAAACATTTATTTTTTCTTTGTGTTGGGAACATTGCAATTCTTCTCTTCTAGTTATTTTGAAATATACAATAAATTATATCATTAACTATAATTTCCCTACTGTAGTATCAAATACTAGAACTTATTCCTTATGATGATAATCTCTTTAATAGTCATATTTAAATGCCAATTTACAAATGGAGTAAAATATTTAACAGAATTGAATTGATAATTTTGAGGCCTTTGTTAATAACTACTCTTAATTGCAGCAATTTTGTTTTGGACAGAGATTATAGGAATAAATTTTAATTCTGGTTGGAAAATAGTACTGAAACAGCACTTGTCTTATTCTTTCAAATTTTTAGTACTTGGGTATTTGGAGTCATTGAGATTTACTCTTTGTATATGCAGGAACATTAGTTGTTTCAGACTGGACAATGGCTGGTTATAAGTAGTTGAATAAAATCCCTGCAGTTCATCCATTCTTCTCCTACCAGCAGGTGTCATTATGGAAATATGAAAATAGTGCAAATTCCAGAGTTGTAGGAACTAGCTGTGAGAAAGAAAAGTAACACTTTGGATATTAAAAAACAACAAAAAATGAAAAAATCATTTGGCACTATGCAAGGATAGCATGTTTAATTACTGATTTGGCAGTGTTCTACAGTACGATGTAACTGACACAGGATTTTAAAGCACGTAATTTATTTTAATTAGATTAAGTAAATATTTATAAGAACCATTCTAGGCTCATAGGAGTTTCAAAAGAAAAGTAAGATGTGATTCTTATCCTCGAGGAGCCGACATGGTATCTGAGGATACATTAATGAAATAATTAGTTCATAGAATGAATCAATCTTTCTTTTTTACATGCTGGATTGAAGAACATAGACAGTAAAAGCTGCAAAAGCTGGAGGGACTGAGTAGTGTTTTTGACTGTGGGTTAATCAAATAAAAAGTTTTAAAAATTCAAGTAGAGAGGGACTTCAAAATAATTTGGTAACTTGATAGCTCATTCCTTCCTTTCTTGCTAACTGCCTATCTCTATAATCTAAAGTAATAATTATAATAATTACATATTACATATGTATTCAAGGATGTAACAATTGGATTTAACAGTTTACTATAATCGGCCGAGTTTGGTGGCTCATGTCTGTAATCCCAGCACTTTGGGAGGCCGAGGCGGGCAGATCACGAGGTGAAGAGGCGGAGACCATCCTGGCCAACATGGTGAAACCCGGTCTCTACTAAAAATACAAAAATTAGTGGGGGGTGGTGGTGCGTGCCTGTAGTCCGGACTACTCAGGAGGCTGAGGCAGGAGAATCGCTTGAACCCGGGAGGTGGAGGTTGCAGTGAGCCGAGATCGTGCCACTGCACTCCAGCTTGGGAGACAGAGCCAGACTCTGTCTCTAAACAAAATAAAATGAAAAAAACAAAACAAAAACACGGTTTTCTATAATCAAATGACTAATATGATCAAATCTCTCTAAAAACTAAGGTAAACATTATAAGTGAGCATTTGTATTAGGAGACTTTTCCAGGAACCTGGATCAGGTTCTAAGTGTGCTCGGTCAGGGTCAGTGCTTCATTCACCCTCTTTTCCCCTCTCGACTGTGAGGTTTTCTAAGGCATGGGATATGTGGCATTCCTCTTCGCATTCCTGGCACTCTTAATTCTGCCTCTGGATCTGTAGTGAGCTCTTAGTGCATGTTTGTTGAATGACAGTATCACCAAAGGATAGGGTATTTACAGTCCTTTGTACATTATATTGTCAGAATGAATGCATATTGATACTAGACTAGGCAACTTCAGGTTGAATATTTCAGAAAACTGGATTGAGAAACCTGGCTTGAAAAGTTGATGGCATAAGCAGCCGCCCCCTTCCGCGCGGTCACTCCGAGCCAGCGCCTGGGCCTGGAACCGGGCCACAGCCCCTCAGCTTCACCCACCATCTCCCTACCATGGACCCCCGCAAAGTGAACGAGCTTCGGACCTTTGTGAAAATGTGTAAGCAGGATCCGAGTGTTCAGCACACCGAGGAAATGCGCTTCCTGAGGGAGTGGGTGGAGAGCATGGGAGGTAAAGTACCACCTACTACTCAGAAAGCTAAATCAGAAGAAAATACCAAGGAAGAAAAACCTGACAGTAAGAAGGTGGAGGAAGACTTAAAGGCAGACGAACCATCAAGTGAGGGAAGTGATCTAGAAACTGATAAAGAAGGTGTGATTGAACCAGACAATGATGCTCCTCAAGAAATGGGAGATGAAAATGCGGAGATAACGGAGGAGATGATGGATCAGGCAAATGATAAAAAAGTGGCTGCTATTGAAGCCCTAAATGATGGTGAACTCCAGAAAGCCATTGACTTATTCACAGATGCCATCAAGCTGAATCCTCGCTTGGCCATTTTGTATGCCAAGAGGGCCAGTGTCTTCATCAAATTACAGAAGCCAAATGCTGCCATCCAAGACTGTGACAGAGCCATTGAAATAAATCCTGATTCAGCTCAGCCTTACAAGAGGCAGGGGAAAGCACACAGCCTTCTAGGCCACTGGGCAGAAGCAGCCCATGATCTTGCCTTTGCCTGTAAATTGGATTATGATGAAGATGCTAGTGCAATGCTGAAAGAAGTTCAACCTAGGGCACAGAAAATTGCAGAACATAGGAGAAAGTATGAGCGAAAATGTGAAGAGCGAGAGATCAAAGAAAGAATAGAACGAGTTAAGAAGGCTCGAGAAGAGCATGAGAGAGCCCAGAGGGAGGAAGAAGCCAGATGACAGTCAGGAGCTCAGTATGGCTCTTTTCCAAGTGGCTTTCCTGGGAGAATGCCTGGTAATTTTCCCGGAGGAATGCCTGGAATGGGAGGGGTCATACCTGGAATAGCCGGAATGCCTGGGCTCAGTGAAATTCTTAGTGATCCAGAGGTTCTTGCAGCCATGCAGGATCCAGAAGTTATGGTGGCCTTCCAGGATGTGGCTCAGAACCCAGCAAATATGTCAAAATACCAGAGCAACCCAAAGGTTATGAATCTCATCAGTAAATTGTCAGCCAAATTTAGAGGTCAAGCGTAACGCCCTTCTGATAAATAAAGCCCTTGCTGAAGGAAAAGCAACCTAGATCACCTTATGGATGTCGCAATATTATGAACCAATGTACCTCTGACCTTCTCATCAAGAGAGCTGGGGTGCTTTGAAGATAATCCCTACCCTTCTCCCCCAAATGCAGCTGAAGCATCTTACAGTGGTTTGCCATTAGGGTATTCATTCAGATAATGTTTTCCTACTAGGAATTACAAACTTTAAACACTTTTTAAATCTTCAAAATATTTAAAACAAATTTAAAGGGTCTGTTAATTCTTATATTTTTCTTTACTAATCATTTTGGATTTTTTTCTTTGAATTATTAGGCAGGGAAGATACTTATGTATGGAAGATTATTGCTCTAATTTGAGTGAAATAAAAGTTATTAGTGCGAGGCAAACATAACTCATTTGAGGATAAAAAAAGAAAAGTTGATAGCATAGATTCTGAAGTTTTCTCTTTTGATTCCACTTCTCCATCCGAGGAGATATATTTCAAAAAGTATTTCAGTAAGCGATGTGATTCCAGGACGTTGTCCATGAGACATAGAGGACATTATACTTCATCCAAATAAAACTGGGCCTAATTTTAGGCAGAAGGATGTATGTAGTGTTATTTTATTACCTTTTCAACAACTTTCTGTCTTAGTAATCAATCATTTTCAATGAAGACAGTTTGTTCACCACCATATTTGAAGGCTATTATTAATTTACCAGCTGCCATATGGTAAGGGGTCTGTCCTCAGCCTACCTTTGGTAGTTTGAACTAGTTATACTTTGTTCATCATTTTCTGACATCTCCAGCTGCTTACTAGACTTCTCTGTTTTGATTTTCCATTGTCACCTCATATGTAACATGTCAAATAGGGAAATCATCACTTTTACCTATAAACCACCTCTTCCTTTAAGGCCATACCTTTTCTTTTAATGTTACTATTATTTTCCAGTTCCCCAGGTGAAAAACTTTGATGTTTCCTTGTTCTCAACCCCTTCCCCGATCCAATCAATCAAAATAGTGTCTATACTTCCTTTGCGATGCCTATGATATCCATTCTTTTCTTACTTTCTGTTTCTATTACCAAGACCCTGGATTAGACTATGCATGAATGACATAGCTTCTTGAATCATCCTATTAGCGTTTTCTCCTCTTTTACCCCCTATTAATAAGTAGGAACATTTTAGTTAGAATTATTCAAATATCAGTACCAAGTCAACACCCTTAATCAGAGTTGCTAGGGCCCTTCATGACTTGCTATCTGATGATCACTCTAACTCAACTCTTGTACCCTTAAAACTGTTTGCTCTGGTCATATGGAAAAATGCAATTTTCCAATCTAGCCATGTTCTCTTTGACTTCCAGATTATTTGTATTGTGGTAGAATACATATAACATAAAATTGACCATTTTAACCATTTTGAAGTGCACAGTTCCGTGGCACTAAGTATATTCCCATTGTTCTGCAACCATCACCATCATCCATCTCAAGAAATGTTTCATCTTCCTAAACAGAAACTCTGTACCCATTAAACACTAACTACCCATTTCCCCTCCTCCAGCTTCTGGCAGTCACTATTCTACTTTCTGTCTTTATGAATTTAACTACTCAAAGTACCTCATATAAGTGGAAGTATACAGTATAAGTCCTTTTGTGGCTGGCTTGTTTCACTTTGCATAATGTCCTCAAAGTTCATCTATGTTGTAGCATGTGTCAGAATTTCCTTCCTTTTTAAGGCTGAATAATATTCCATTTTATGTCTGTGCCACATTTTGTTTATTCATTCATCCACTGAGAGACATTTGGGTTGCAGTTTCTTCTCTTTAAGTGTATTCTGCTAATTAAAAACAGGTTACTCTTCCTGCCACTTCTTTCAGTCATGTTACTTTGCTGCTCAGAAGCCTTCAATGAATTCCTTTTTACAGATAGGATAAGTCGCAGCATGCATAGCATAACACTCAAGGCTCTTGCCTCTCTGGGCCCTGACCTATGTATAAAACCTTTTTGTTCATTATTAGTCTTCAGTATTTATTCATGAAACATAGTTTTTGAGTGTCTGGTATGTGTTGGGCCTTGGGGTAAGTGCAGAGTAAACCAAATAGATATTGTCCCTTACCCTATGGAACTGACTTTGGAGTTAAGTGATTCCTTCGCTCAAGCCAGAAGGCTCTCCTTTTTACCTTGGAAGCTGGCTACTTCACCCAACGTGAATATACCAAAGACCATTTGGTAAATGACCAGCTCACCAAAGCTAATTCTGCAAAAATCACTTGACCAAATAACGATTTTGCTGAAAAATTGAGGTTTATATTTTTTACTTTGTCTCTGTTTTCACTGCAGTTCTCCTCCTGGGCATGCATTGGCTAAATGCTGTTTAATATGAACTTTGCCTATTTTTCACATTCTAGACTCTGAGAATTTTTAGAATGTTCAACATTTTCTATGGGATGGTCAAGTGTTTTCTGTTTGTTTGTTTATTTTTTAAAGCACTGTTTTTTGTCTTAATTACTTTTGCCCCTGTCCCTATTGCTTCTGCTTCTGCACCTTCCTGTGCCCTGGTGCAATGGCTATGAGAAATTGCTCTAAACCCTGTGTAAAGTATTTGCCAGATGATTGCTCAGTGAATTGTTCATTCATTGAGTTAGTAAGAAGCTGATCATTTGGCAAATTAGTTTCCAAACATTTTAAAATTTCTTCTCTCCCTTGTAGGAAATCAAACGGAAGCATTTTCTACTATTTTTTTCAGGTCTATCCTCTCTATTTGAACCATAATATCTTTTTTTGAGAAGGAGTCTTGTTTTGTTGCCCAGCCTGGAGTGCAGTCACACGATCTGGGCTCATTACAGCTTCTGCCTCCCAGGTTTAAGTGATTGTAGTGCCTCAGCCTCCCAAGAAGCTGGGATTACAGGCACGTGCCACCACACCCAACTCATTTTTGTATTTTTAGTAGAAACGGGGTTTTATCATGTTGGCCAGGCTGGTCTGGAACTCCTGACCTCAAGTAATCCACCCGCCTAGGCCTCCCAAAATGCTGGGATTACAGGCGTGAGCCACTGTGCCCAGCCAAACCATAATCTCTTTTAATAGCTCTGTTGATTTGTTTCTGGGAGTAGCCTTCTTATATCTTGTGCTCAGAATCAGTAGTTGCTTGGTTAATCTAAAGAAGCTGGTTAAGGTGTAGAATCATAAAAACAATATAGACATATCTTTTAAAATAAAACTCCAATGTGCACATCTATTAGCCAATCCTTTAGGATCAACACATTTTCTTCCAAAATGCGTCCACTAATTATTCATATCATCTCTCTTTCATAAACCATACTCATTATGAATTACCTATGATTTCCAGTTTCAGTTTCTTTAGACAGGAGCAAGATCTTAAAGACACTGTGATACAATGAGTAAAGAATCCTTTTACTATTTTTCCCTGCCATTAACACTTGTCATATACAGTTGAAGAGCAGATTATCTTAGCAACATATCTGTATTGATTCTTTAAAAGGATTCAACCTATTTTTTTTAAATGTAACTATTTTTATTGTCACATTCATCAGACAACATATTTAGTTAAATAAGATTATAATAACAAATACAAGTGGCACAACTTTTCTATCAATTGCCTGTTGGTAAGCGGACCATGCAATTGCTGGGAGTAGAAGCCTACAGGCTTACGAGGGAGGAGGCTGCGAGCCAGGAGCACTGAGCATGCCTGGTATCAGCCAGTATGCTTCCCTGAGAACATAGGGAGCACTGGTTAAATGTGTAGTCATTTAGTGCAGGTTGGCTATACAGGCTTTTACTGTATTTGTTCATCCTTATAGACAAAGCTGTGTTATTGCTTACTATCTTGTAATAAAGTAGGAGTTGAGGTGAGATCTAGCAGAAATTGATATGGGGAACTGCACAAATCCTTCAGGTTCAAATGACAAGAACAGGGAATATCTACATTTGATGTAAATTTGCATCACTTCATCAGAGGTCCAGAACCTGTGGAAGTGGGGGTGCAGAGAGTGAAGAAGCAGTTTCAGACTGTCATCATTGGCAACTTTATCTTGGGGCAGATGGACCATCTCTGCCAGGAACTCTACTCCTCTGCCTAAATGACCATGCAGCCCCCCTTCCAAGGGAAGTCTCTAGGTGGACATCATGTGACTGCCCACCCCTTGGTCTGCACCCACCTTCCATGTAAGGAAGTGCTAGTGGCCTTCTATCAGGGTCTCTTCCACTAACTTCTGTATGTATATGTGTGTAGGAAGGAATTGTGTGTTGGGGATAGGAGGTGGGGTCAGGGCTCTGTGCCTCTGTAGTGCATTCAGAAATTCCTCAACATTTTTGACAGTGTATATGCCCTCTCTAGTTTCCAGTACTGATAAAAGCTCTTCCCTGTTTTTATATTCTGCTTGTCACTTCCCTGGAAATCCACATATAAGGGATTGGAAGTCTGTCCTCTTTTATTCCAAACCTTCCTCTTCCCCTTTACCTCAAACTTTGTACTGTAGGCTCTTAAACGGGTCTGTACATAACTTTTTCCTCTGCTATAAGCACATAAGTAATAAACTATGGGTTAGAGTAAGGTAATTGGCAGTTCTGTTTCTCAGTGTTCGTACCATTAAAATGATTTTTCCAAATCAGACTCAAGGCAATGGAATAATAATAATGATAAGTTATTTTGCATGTGCTTTACGGTTTTACCATGATTTAGTGCTTCATTTAGTGAGATAAATAACCAGATAAGGCCAGGTGCGGTGGCTCACGCCTGTAATCCCAGCACTTTGGGAGGTCAAGGTGGGAGGATTACTTGAGGTCAGGAGTTCAAGACCAGCCTTGGCAACATGGTGAAACCCCGTCTCTACAAAAAATTAAAAAATTAGCAGGGTTTCGTAGTGCATGCCTGTACCTGTAGTCCAAGCTACTTGGGAGGCTGAGATAGGAGGATCACTTGAGTCTGGGAGGTCGAGGCTGCAGTGAGCTATGATCATGCCACTGTACTCCAGCCTGAGCAACAGAGCAAGATCCTGTCTCAAAAAATAAATAAATAAACAAATAAAATAAAATAAAATAACAAGACTACTTGAGTGGAGTGTTTTTGGAACAAAACATTACCTGAGATGAGAGAGGCGTTATTGTCTGCTTTCAGCAGGACACTCTGCTTGGAGCCCTGGTCTGGGTACTCTTAGATTTTCTGCTCTCAGCATTGTCTCATGCAGGTACAGTTACATGAGGTCATTATCTTGTTGGGGCTATTACTTTAAAAAAATAGATACAGTTTTTGACCAAAAAGAAAGATAGACAAATAAAATGTCAAGGACAGCCAGGACAGACCCTAGCTTCAATCTTGAGGATGGCTTTCAGAAAATCATGGCTGGATTTCCTTGCCTGTGATCTTGTTTTCGAACTGCCTAAATCTGCACTGTCACAAATGGGCACATTTTTGCTTGATCAAAGAAAAGATGAATTTGGTGGCTTTGGAACAAGGTTTTCTTAATTTGCTCAACCACAGGGAGAATAAGGGCTATTTGAGAAATAGCCCTTGGACAGCAGGCATCTTTCTTCCAACAGAAGACGGAATGGATCCTCCATCTGTCTCACCATACAACCCTTGCTGTATGTGTCAACTTGGGTTGAAATCTTATAGATGCTGTCCTCGATCTCTGAACTCAAAAATCTCTTGTATTACTGTAAATTACCCTCATTGACTTCCCTAAGTGTTCTCAGATTTCTCTTCTAAAAATGTCCCTCCAGGGATCTGCAGGGAAGATGAAGTTTTTGTTTGTTTGTTTGTTTGTTTTTTGGGTGGGGAGGGGGGACACCAAATGCCATGAGCTCAGTCCCTGCTTTGATTTGGGAAGCTGACCGTATCTGAGGCAATTCTCCTACAGCTGTGGTTGAATTCTCCTCTTCTTTTCATTACCTCCCAGGCTAGGAGCCTCTGATTGTGTGAAGGTGGGGTAAGTAGCATGACTCTCCATAAAGAAAAGCCCATGCTTACTCCCAAGATGAGGCAGTGAGCTTAATAAAAAAGGTGCTGGAAGTAATCCCCCTTTAAGACAGTCTAACATGAAAAATGCTCAAGAGAATATTGTGCACATATTAGACACCCAATCAGTATTTGTTGAGTGAGTACATGAATGCAGCAGTGGATGGCAGTCATGCTAGGCCATCTCTGGGTGCAGCCTCCATGTCTGTTTACCTCTTCAGACCTTAATTCTTCATCTCCTTTCCTCTCCTTATCATGGTTCCATTGTTGCTCTGCTTTTTCTTGCTAACTCAGGGGAAAAGACAAGGGCTAGTTTGGGGATTACATTTCAAGGCTGCACTGGACTGATGGCAATTGAAGGACAGAGAACGGGAACTACAAAGGATGCTTCTGAACCAGATTCCTATACAACTTCTCTTAAATGCAGACATAGACACCTGCCTCTGCCTGTCTTGATGCTAGGATAGGGCTGATGGTCATAGGTTGCCAAAGAGCTTGTTTTTTTTTTTTTTGGAGACAGAGTCTCGTGCAGTGGTCCCGTCTCAGCTCATTGCAACCTCCAACTCCCAGGTTCAAGTGATTCTCCTGCCTCAGCCTCCCAAGTAGCTGGGACTACAGGCATGAACCACTGCACCTGGCTAATTTTTGTACTTTTAGTGGAGATAGGGTTTTGCCATGTTGGCCAAGCTGATCTTGAACTCCTGGTCTCCAGTGATCCACCCACATTGGCCTCCCAAAACGCTGGGATTACAGGCATGAGCCACCATTCCCAGCCCTAAAGAGCTTTCTTAGAAGAGCAGCTGCTCAGTGCCCCAGCTGGGTTTCTAATACTTTATAAACTAAGGTGTTTAAAGTGTGCTCATGTCACATCTCCTTGTTCTAGCATTGTTAGGATGAGTTGCGAACTCTTGACTCTGAAACTGGGAAGTGCCGTCTTCTAACTTCTGTTTTTAAAAACATGGCTTGTGTCTGTTCCCATTGTCATTTCTGGCCTTCATATGGCCACAACTATCTGTTAAGTCAGTGGAAAACAGACTGTGGCTTTTCTTAGGTGTTTTCTTAAATTAACTTCTTCTGGGGCAACATCAACTCTGGAGGCACTGTCTCCTTTCTCTAACTTTAGGATAATTCTGAGACTCTAAGGACAAAATGGTTTCTTTATAGACTTTCAGCCAGGTGCATTTGCTATGAGGCTAAATATCCAAATAGATTTAGAATGAGTGACAGTGGGTATTCAGGTCAAGTCCACCAGTTTGATGTTCCTTCTTTGCCATGCTTTTTTCCTTCAGAATACAGTCAAGTCTCCATAAAATGTATGTTAGCTTAAACAAATTCAGTTATATAATATAATTTTGCTTTCCATTCCAGCCAGTGAGTGTTTTCCCTAGAGTATGTAGAAGATGATAGAAAAGAACCTGTTGTTATGTTTATCATTTTTGTTCCCATGTGCTGCTCAGAGTGTGACGTTTTCATTGTGCCAAGTATGATTCTAATATTTATTGATACAACTTGTTGCCATAGTCTCTATACACGATCTTAGCCAAAAGGCCAAGAGGCAATGCCATATGTCTCTAAATGGAAGCTAGGTCTCTGGTCTCAACCAAAGTCATAGTCATTTGTTCCAACTTTGGAGGAAAATCTGGATGTGTTGGACTTAACTGAGAAATGTGTCTCTAACATGGTGCATTCCTTAGGGATTTTCAAGGTTTAATTTTGAAGATATGTAATTTTAGTCCTAAGTGCTGACTTTTGAATATAACTGTGACCTAAGATATTATACAACAGTAGTGTCTGATTCCTCTTTATAGCGTCTTTTGTGATAGGTAATTCACAGACTGGTTACAGTCTGCTTTCCTTTTATTTTTTAACCTATTTTCTAGTCTTCTCAGGTGATGAAATTGTAGGTTAAGCTGGTATTTGTAACCTTCTCTACATTTGCTATATAGGGTCTATGTAATCTTTCTATTGGTCTGAGACATTACAGAGGAAACCTATAGCCATGCCTGGAGCCAAAATGTTGGACATAACCCAATTTGCTTTTTTTGTTTGTTTGTTTTGTCTTGTTTTTAGAGTTAGTTGATGGGTGCTGAGATACTAAGGTACTAAGAATTATAAAAATAAGGAAAGACTTGTGAAATAGACAACAGAAAATACCAAAGCTCAATTCTTTCACTTTTCTTGATGATGACCCCACTGTTTATAGTGGATTGTAGGTTGTTATAGTGGTGGGAAAGGTCTGTGCTGATGGGCTTTGGGAAAGATGTTGCAATCTGAAGATGGACTTTGTCTAATGCAGTGTAACCGACAAAGCCAGGTCTCCTGTTATGGGCTCAGTCTATTTGTAGTTTAACCTTCAAAGAAATAACAGGCCAACTTGAGAAACTTTGAAGAATAATGTAAATATTTGCTGTAAGTTTTATTCTTTGCATAGGGATTTTATATAGTGAAAGGATACAGAAAGCTTCCTAAACAGTTCCTTGATACCTCTTTCCTTCTTGCCAGTTTCCGCTCATGACAACTATGAAAATCTCTCTCTTGCTCTGCCTAGAGTGTCCTCACTCTGGGTGGTTCTCTCATCCTGTGTGCCCCTGCACACCACACTGACCTTCCCTGGTGTATGCAGTCTTCTGGAACATGTTCTATCTAGCTCTGGTGGGTTTTCTTGTGAGAATAAGCCACATTGCTCCAGAATTTTGGTGAATGAAATTTTCATATTAGTAGGAATATTTTGTTTATTTAAAACTCTTTGATCTTGGCTTGAGACATATTGCTTGTTCTCATTTTGATATGATGTGTTCAATAAAGTCATCTAAGACCCTGCAAACCAGATCCATCTGCCTTCACACTTTCATTAAATTAGTAAGGTCACTATGAGGAGAGGTATACAGTTACTGTTACAGTATTTACCAAACAGTGGGCCCACAGTCACACTCCTCACTTCTCCTTTTGGAGAAATAAAGTTGTTTAAAACCACTTGCTTCCAGAAGGCCATATATAAAGGTAGTAAATTTAGGTGTTAATTCTGAGCATGGTGGTGGTGCTGTGCCTCATTCCTTTCTAGTCTGAGGATGACTTCTACCCCAAACTATTCTTTGAGTTACTCCTAGCAGGATAAGAGCAGGACACAGGGCTCCAGGGGAGAGGAAAATGACTAAGATGATTTAGCATATCTTTATCCTTTACACAGCTTTGCTATAAATTTATAGATGCATCTGTATTATTCAGGGCTTTCCATAGAACAGAACCATAGGAGCGTTATAGGTTTTCCATATATACATACACACACATACAACTCTCTCTCTCTCTCTTTGTATATAAATACATTTATTATAAGGAATTGGCTCATGTGATTGTAGAACTTGACAAGTCCCACAAGTCCAAAGATTTGCAGGGTGAGTTGTCAAACTGGGACCCAGGAGAGCTGATGGGTCTTAAATTTTACTCTAAAACTTCCCTGTAGGCTCAAGACTGAGGAAGAGCTGATATTTCAGTTTGAGTCCAAAAGCAGGAAAAGACAGATGTCCCAGCTTGAAGGTAGTCAGACAAGGAATTTTCTCTCATTCAGCCTTTTTGTTCCATTTAGTCTTCAACTGATTGGATGAAGCCCACATACATTAGGGAGGGTGATCTGCTTTATTCACTCTGCCAACTCAAATGTTAATCTCACCCACAAACATTCTTATAGTGAATTTGGCCAAACACAAAAGAGTGTTTGGCCAAATGTCCGGGCACTCTATGGCCCAGTCAAGTTGACACATTAAAATTAACCATCACAGCATCCATGGAGAGTATAGGAACATGTAAATTGCAATTGAATTCCCATGCATATATATGGGTATTACTTGATGGATATGATCATGTTTTTAGAGCTCAGTGAAAAATAAGGCATTAGAGAATTGCAATAAATAATAAAATAATTTGCAATAAATAATAAATTTATTTATTTTGGGTGCTTTTCTCAAAGGGGTATATTAATCTCTTGATCCCTTTCCTCTGCTTCATCTAACTCATAGGGTATATACTTTATATTGCTGTCCTTGGCATCAGGAACTGATGTGACAGCTCTTCCTCTGTTCTGTGAAAAGGTGATGTACTTTAAAAAGAAAGTTTCTGTAGAAAGTGCTTATATCAATAAAATCTCTAACAGGTCTAGCTACTTTAAAAGGAACAGTTAGGAGAGAAGTTTTGCTTGAATGATAGTTTAAAGAATTCCTGTGTTTTTTCCCATTAGCTCCATCTAACTTGGGTTGTCTCAGAGAAATCCACTGGAGCTGATCTTCCTTAATAAGATGGCTTTTGGTTTTGTTTTATCATCATTCCTCATCTGAGAACCAGAGAGGGAAAGCTGTCAACAAGTTATAGGTTCGTCCAGTTGGTGGAGCTGTTTGGGCCACAGCACAAGGACATATCTTTTGGGTGGCAAGTTCTAGGTATGGGACTCTTTCATTTGCAGGTGGCTTATTCAAGAGGGCTGGAGATGTAGCTCCTAATATTCTTAATCCGGTTAACCAGGATGCTAACATGTTGTAATGATGTTACTTCTATGGCAAAACTTCTCAGAGATCTTGGGCCCAGTAACTGGTCCAAAAGAAAGACTTGAGAGGAAGAATGGCTTTACCTGAAGCCTATGGTCATTCTTATTGCTGTTTTTTGTGCCTTCAAGTCAGACTTTCAGCTTGGTCACTGTTCTTCTCTTCTTCCCCTTCCTCTATGTGGTTGGGGGCTGGCAAAGGGTGTCCTAGTTGTTCCAGACCCTATTCTGGACTGCTCTTTGCTCCTATCTATCCAGCTTCTCAAAGTTCAGGTTTGCTTTTCCTTTCCTGCCTTGTACTCACCACTTTGGGCTAATGAGATTCTTAGCTTTTTCCAAACTCTGACTCTTCTCATCTCTAGGTCCTTTGGGTAAACATCTTTTCCAACCTTGATCTAATTTTTAAAAAACTGCCCCTTACCACGAATTTTAGAAGCAGCAAACTCATTATATAGTAATTTAGATTAAATATATATCTATATATATAATTATTGTATTCCTGCATTTTGTTGTTTTCTTCTTGTTTAGTTCTGAATTTTGCTCCTCTAGGATGTTCTTAGTAAATCTCTAAGGAAAATGCAAAATTTGCCACTAATAAAAGCAGCCACTGACATGGATGGGATCTAGGGCAAAAGCAAATGGGGAAAAATGGGAAACTTAAAAAATAAGAGAAATGCCTTTTTTTTTTTTAAGCCAGAGACATGATCTTGCTATGTTGTCTGGCCATTTCAAACTTCTGGGTTCAAGCAATCCTCCTGCCTCAGCCTCCCAAAGTGCTGGCATTACAGGCATGAAATGCCTATTTTTGAATGGATAATTTTAAAATTATCTACTTATCTAGTATGCTCCTAGCATCTGAAGAGCAGATAGGAATTCATTGATGAAAGGGTGAGGTGGTTAAAACATACAGGAGGCCAAACCTAGTAGTTAGCCCTGTGTAGGTATCACAGAATTACTTGGGTCAGAGACTCAAGCAGAAGTCTCTTTAAAGCTTTTCTAAATGATAAACATTGTTGGAATGGGGTAAAATTGTTCTACTGCAAGAAAACTCTTCATCAGAAGAAATTAAGAACTAATTATCCTTATCTAATTAGACCAGGTGTTTCTCAATAACAAGAAAAAGTAGTTGGTGCTTGTGTTGCTTTTACTCTGGGACTAGTACAATGCAGTCATTATTGGTCATAAAGCACTCTAAAACCAATTAATTTGTAAAGCTTATTTTGACAAGAAGTAAATACAAAGGTGAGGCATAGTTAGCATAGTGCTGCTATCATGGCACTCTTGGGCATAATTTATATATAAAAAAATAAAAGAGCAAGTATAACTTTCAAGCTGATTGCCTGTAAAGGACTTAATTGAAAACAGTTTTCTGCTTTTAAAAAGTGATTTATTTTAGATGTGCTTTAAAAAACAAAGGTCCTATTGATAACCATTTTGAGTATATTATCTCGATGTGGGATTTAAGTAAAAGGTCAAATCTTATAGAGGTATTTTTGGTATGACTCAGTTCTGATCACAGATAAACTTTATCAAGAAAATGAAATTAGTTAAACATTTTCATGCCTGAGCACTAGTTTAAAGAGGCAGCAATTTTTTTTTTCACAAAGACTTCAAGAAGAGAACTTTGGTTGAGAAACCTAGAAAACAAAGAACTCGATGTTATCGTATGAATGTTCTTTAAACAAGTTAATGTTATGAGAGGGGGAAAGCATTAGACATGTTTCACTAGAAGAATAAACAATTCACAAGTGTAATTTTTGCAGTGGATAGATAAATCTCAGATCTTTTCTGCCTGATATCATTTGCATTTATTCAGCTTATTCAAGTAAAAGACTTATATTTTATTTCAGAAAAGCTAATGTGGAACTTTTAATTTTACATTTAAGTCCTGTTTAGTTGTAATTCTCACTCCCCCAGCCCCTGTAGCCTCCTGAACAGCTCTGACTTGCTTTTTTTCTGAATCCAGCGTAAGTCCTACAATTAGTCCATTAGCCAAGTGATGGTCATGTGCCTGGTTGGAGTAGGGCAGGCTCCATTTGCTGATGGGCTGTGCGACTCAATGTTCACAAATGTTTAGTCATTCAGCTCCTTTTCAAGGAATAAGCCTGGATCAGGCAAGTAATTAACCTTTGTTAGTCCCAAGGTTTGTTCATTAGAGGCAGGGAAGGAGGAATCTTCTCACTTTTCTTCTCAGTCCTACTGCTCGCCCCAGCTTTATGAAACATGAGCTGTGTTCTAAGGGAAGAGCAAGTGGGCCTCAGGTCCTCAGAAAGCACCACGAAGCTCTTAAGACATTAAGCAGTAAGAGTCTATTGTTCCTTTGTTTTCCTGGACAGGGAAACCTCTTTAGCATTGGACTTCATTGTCTTTACCCCATTTCCTGTTCTTACAGTGGCTGTTCAGTCAGCATGATGGCTGGTGGGACCTGGAGGTCCAGCAGCAGCTAAGACGTCCAGGCCCTACCCGTTTGTACCCCTGGTAGCATTCTGCCTTAGATATGAGAGACACTTCCAGGCTCTTCCTGCATTTCCATCTCATGCTCTGGCAAGCAAATGCCAATCTTGGCTCTTTTCCATTTAAAATAGTCCTTCTACTTTTTATCTGCTGTGTAAATTGGGGTTAGAAATATTGACTTAAACTGCACCAGACTCTGCTGCCAGCTTGCCCATTCTCCATTACCCAAGTCTTCCTCACTAACGGAACCCAGAGTTTGTTCATATATTGGCAGCAATGTACTCAGCCCGGGCAATGGATCCTGACTGGTTTCAGCCAATTAGAATATCTTCTATTAAGGATAAGGTTAGCTTCCCTGCAGCTAGGGGTGGCTGAGTAACCTAGTTCTGACCAGTAAGATTTAAGCAGTAGAAGTCTACTGGGAAGAAGGGAATGGGGAAGGAAGACTCCTGGGAAAGCTTTCGTGCTCTTGATAAAAGAGCATAGAAACTGCTGTGCTGCTTGCCCCTTCATCCTGGCTTGAAAGCAAATGTATTGCCTGGAGCTGGGGCAGCTGTTTTCTGACCATGA
Source organism: Nomascus leucogenys (assembly GCF_006542625.1). Classification (NCBI taxonomy): domain Eukaryota; kingdom Metazoa; phylum Chordata; class Mammalia; order Primates; family Hylobatidae; genus Nomascus; species Nomascus leucogenys. Next base: position 76,373,393 of record NC_044385.1, read on the forward strand.
AGTAATAAGCCTTATTGTTTGACATGTGAATGCAATAAACCTCCACCCACATAAGCTACCTCCATTGAAGGATTCCATACTTGGCACAGAATTTCTAATTGACACACACTAAAATTCAGATATACAAAAAATATAGTTTCTGTAACGTTTTGGTAACTGATTTCATCTCTTCCTGAACCTTTGAGATTGAAAGTGGTGGCAGCAGAGGTGGCAGTAGCCAGTTACCTTTATCATTAATGATAAGTTAATTTATTTTGGGGAAATGACTCAGTTGTTCAATTTTCCTTCCACTTGCCTCTCCAAGATGATAGCTGCAGTAAATGGTTGTGAGATCTTAAGCAGTAGCATGATCTACTGGCTCATGCTTGCTTTTCAGAGCTGATTGTTAAGTTTAGGGGAATTCTGCAAGTCAGCTGTTATACGCAACCATTATTAGATAAGTTATATAAACTTACAATATTAAAAAGAAAGGTAGCACTCAAAACTCACCACTTTTTAATTATTTAAGTACATTTTACTATTATTCTTGCAACTGAAGTTATTTATGTCTTTTTGTTTGTTTTAGAGACAGGGTCTTGCTCTGTTACCCAGGTTGGAAGCCCAGGCTGGAGTGCAGTGGCACAATCATAGCTCACTGCAGCCTCAAACCTCTGAGTTCAAGTGATCTTCCCACCTCAGCCTCCCACGTAGGTGGAACTATAGACACTAGCCACCACGCCTGGCTAATTAAAACAATTTTTTTTTTTTAGAGACTAGGGTCTTACTATGTTGCCCAGACTGGTCTTGAACTCCTGGCCTCAAGTGATCTTCCAGCCTCAGTCTCCTAAAGTGCTGGGATGACAGGCCTGAGCCACCACACCCAGCCTATTTATGTCTATTGTATCTGTAAATGGAAATACTATATAATGCCGCAGTTAGCGTGAGAGTACAGATAACTCTTTGACATACTGATTTCATTTCCTTTGGATATATACCCAGGAGTGGGATTGCTGGATCATATGATAGTTCTATTTTTAATTTTTTGAGAAGGCTGCATACTGTTTTCATAATGGCTATGCTAATTTACATTTCCACCAACAGTGTACAAGGGTTTCTTTTTCTCCGCATCCTTGCCAACATTTCTTGTCTCTTGTCTTTTTGATAAAAGCCATTCTAATGGATGTGAAGTGATATCTCATTGTGGTTTTGATTTTCGTTTCTCTGATGATTAGTGATTTTGAGCATTTTTTTTCATGTAGCTGTTGGCCATTTTTAAAGTCTTCTTTTGAGAAATGTCTATTAAGATATTTTGCCCATTTTTAAATAGAAAAATCCTCGACTTTTGACTTTTCCCTTAACCTTCACTTAAAACCTCTCAATTTGAGATTTAGGTCCAAGGCAAAGAAACCATGTTTTCCTGCTTATGTCTCAATCTTTTTAACGTCTTCTTACCCATCACCATGAACTTTTCTTTCCCCTAATGTTTGGTAGAAAATAGTTTTAAGTTATATCATTCTTCTTCCTGAGGAGTTGCTTTTTCCCTTTCTCTGAGGCCATATTGGTGAAAAGGCTGCAGAGAACCTGATTCATAGGGGAGAATGAATTAAAAATACATTTTAATGTATATAAAAAACTATCACCATCACGCTTGTAACTATGAGTCACCTTGTCCACCCTTCCACTCCTCACTACTCCAAGGTTCCATAGACCTGAGAGTAGGGACTGTGGTGAAGAATGACTGACAGATATACAGCACTGAAAAGGTATCACACTTTTATCTTAGTTGCATTACCCTTTGTATATTAGCACTTAAAATGGGATCTTTTAAATAACATCCTTGAATTCTTCTGGGTGGTAGAAATAAAATTGGGGGTAAACAAGAATGAAATGGACTTTTAGAAGTTAAAATAGGATGTTGCATGGGCAAATTTATGAGGTAGGAAAATACTATTGTCACTGCTTTGCTATCTCCATTTTCAACAGCTCTCTCAGTGCCTCTGGCATCTCTTTCTTCTGCTATGTACCAGCCCTGTCACCTAGTCCTTCCCACTATTAATCATTAATGACTTAAGATGTTACCACCTCCTTAATTGTATTTAAAACTTAAAAAACATGCTTTTATTCTTTCCCATTACAAATAACAATTCATGTTCATTTTAGGAAAATACAGATAAACATAATAAAAGTCACCTACAATCCATTGCCTTGAAACAACTACTACTACCCTAGTATACCTCTTTTATTAACCATTCTTCTACAGATTATTATTATTATTATGGTTATTTTTAATAACCATAGGCCCAAGAGAGGGTCTTGCTCTGCTGCCCAGGCTGGAGTGCAGTGGCACAATTATAGCTCACTACTACATCGAACCCCTGGGCTCAAGCCATCCTCCCATTTTAGCCTCCTGAGTAGCTGGGACTACGGGCACATGCCACCGTGCCTGGTTAATTTTTTCTTTTTTGTAGGGACAGGGCTTCACTATGTTGACCAGGCTGGTCTAGAACTTCTGGGGTCAAGTGATCCTTCTGCCTCGGCCTCCCAAAGTTCTGGGATTACAGGCATGAGCCACTGTGTCCAGTCTACAAATTACTTCAAATGGCTGCAGGGCAGAGGTCACATTCATCCTTATCAACTGTAAATAGCAAGTTATTTGTGGTCAAATAATAACTTCAAAACCATTAGCTAATATTCAGAATCTATTGATAAATGATGGGGAAAATCTTTTTGTCAGGGAGGTCTTTCTGGTGCACCTTGAATCACTCCATGCCTTTGTTGTTGTTTTGCTTGTCAAACCTGGAAATCTCTTTCTTTCACGTCTATCAAAATCTTTCCTGTCTTTTAGGTCCACGAATGTTTTTACCTGCCCAACCTCCTTTAAACTTGCTTCTCATAGCACTCATCCCTTCTCTGAACCCTTGATCACTTGTACTGCTCATCTAGCACTCATTTGTACATTTTCTCAAATTGTTGCCAAACTGTTTAATGGGTCATATAAGTGTTTATGGCCAGGAATAACTTTGGTGATCATCCAGTGTCTTATTCTGTTCCTGCTGCTATAATAAAATATTACACACTGGGTAATTTATAAAGAATAGAAATTTATTTCTCATAGTTCTGGAGGCTGGAAAATCCAAGATCAAAGTACCAGCAGAATTTGGTGTCTGGTGAGGGTTTGCACCTTCTTGCTGCATTCTCACATGGTGGAAGGGGCAAAGGGACCAAACTACTCCCTTGAGTCTTTTTATAAGGGCACTAATCCTATCCATGAGGCAGAGCCCTTATGGCCTAATCATATTGTAAAGGCTGTACCTCTTAATATTGTTGCATTGAGGATTAAGTTTCAACATGAATTTTAGAGTGACATTGAACTACTACATCGAACTCCTGGGCTCAAGCCTTCCTCCGACATCACCCTGCTGAGTAGCTGGGACTGCAGGCACATTCTACCATGCCTGACTAATTTTTGGGGGGTCTCACTATGTTGGCCAGGCTGCTGTCAAACTTCTAGGGTCAAACAATCCTCCTACGTGGAGGACACAAACATCAGAGGGACACAAACATTCAAACCATGGCACCCAGACTATTTAAAAATGAGACCCAGAGATCTTGTGATTACACAAGATTCTGTAGCTAAGATTACATCCCTGTTACTCTGACTGTCCCCCTGCCGGCCCCCACCAATCCAGCTTTCAGTGTCTCATATTGCATCTGTCTCCACCCAATTAGCTAGTAAGCCTTAAGCACTAGAAGCTATTATTAGCATCATTTCTATTTTAAGGATGAGGAAACTGAGGTGCAGATAGGTCAAATAATTCAACTTAAGGTTAAACAGTTTGTAATTGGTGGAAACAGGATGGTACCCAGGCCACTGACTCCCATATCCATGCTTAATCCTCCTTGTACCACCTTACCCATGTCCATCCATACTGTAGCTTCAGAAAGATTAAGACCTTTGGAGGAGAAATAAAGACTGAGTTTGATAGGAAATTGTTAACTTTTGCCAGGGAATTTTCAACATAGGAGTAGGATTGGGAGCTAAATTATGACAAATTGAGGGATGAATGGGGAGGTGAGGCAGTGGAGGGCATGAGTACCAAAAACAGGGGGGTACTCATCGAAGGGCAGCCATAGGGCGACGGTTTGATGAGTACGTAGAACTGAGGGAAGGCTTGCTTTAGTGATTGATTTTTTTGGGTGAAGAAGTCTGGAGTTCATGAAACATCCTAGAAGAGGAAGGCCAGGATCAACATGCTGATGGATTGACTGGCCCTGGATGGAAATGGGATACTTTCTTTTTGAACAAGAAGTGGGGAAGATAAGTGGAAGTAAAACTTGAAAGGGATAGAAATTGTGGATGACTGCTTTTTTTTTTCTTGGACATTAGGAAGCTGTGTTGTCTTATGAGGGTCAAGGGGCTAGGATTGGGGTAGGGAACTTGAGCAACATGGAACAAATTTGGAAATGCTGCTGTAAGGAAACACAATACAGGAATATGCAGGGCAGAGCTGAGGTTTGAGCTTTAAAACGTAATTTAGATAATCAACATAGTTTTATGATCTTCTTTTCCAACAGTGGCAGAATATTCAGAATTGGAGAAAACAGAGTTGCTGTGGAATGTCAAGGGTGAGCAGAAGGACTAGGCAAGAGGGCAAGAGAATGGAGATGTTGAGAGTGTCGTTGAATCCATTGACTAGGATAGGCTCTGAATTATTGATGACCAAGGGTTCAGAACTTGTTACACATAGGTCTATCTCATATGCTTTTGCATTTTTGTCTGTCATATTCTTTGTCTAATGACAAAGAACATACATGCTTACACATGCTTTCACATTAAACTACAGAATTCTACTTTGTTTCACTCCTCAACTCCCCCTGCAAACCTTAGTCTTGAAGAGGGAAGGGAGGTCTCTACTGAAGGGCACACTTTACTGTCACAATCATTCAGTGGCAGTGGGTGCATGTTGATGGATGGTAAAGGGAGTGAGAATTTTTTCCAGCCACTTGTGGAAACCCTAGGGTGCTGAGTCACCGTCTTCAAGATGGAGGGAGACAGCATGTCTTTCAGTGGATGCCAGCAGTGACATCATGGTCAGAATGCACTCCTGCTGGATCAAACAGCCCTGAGAGGAAGCATGGGGCCTCATTTTTATGAGACCAAATGGGAATAGCCATGGTTCTTATCATGTGCCACCTGCCATCAACTGTTTTCTCTTCACTTGGTTCCAACCAATCTATCACACTTATTAAAGTTCAAACCAGCACTTATATCACCATTATAGCATTGCTTACAATTTTAGGCCTAGAGGATTTTACTAATTTAATCAGTAGTCTGATGATCAAAGGGAGGGAGATCATTGCATGGGCACTGAGCCAAAGAAACAGTCTTAGGAGGATTTTCTCAGCATTTCCTCTGGTCACAGTTATGGAAGGAAGAAGCATCAGGAAGGATTGATAAATTTGGAATAAAAGCAAGCATTGAGAGGTTGGACATTTGATGAGGCCAAGGAAGAGGTTTGGTGGAGTTTCAGGGTTTACATTTCAGATGTGTTCTGAGGCTGTGCTGTAAAGAGAGGAGAGCATGGACTTGGGAGTCTGAGCAGCAGGTTTAGAATCCTAGCCCCTATCTAGTCATTATCTCTGTGATGCTGGGCCATCTCTACATAGGAGTGCTATAGCCTGATTTTACATTATCTGCGAGGGTTACAGAAAATGATGTGAAGTTACTAGCATGGTGCCTGCCACTTGGCAAGTTCTGATATATAGTCATGACTATTGTTATTATTGCAGGGTGTGGCCTCAGGAATGGGTTACCAAAGATGAAGATGGCCATTTGGAAACAGAGGAAATGAGATTGGCTAAGTCATCAACATGAATGTTGAAATTACCCCATTAACTGGCAAGAGTCCAGGAAACGGCAAACCAGATATTAAGGCTCTTAGGCACACTGTGGGAGAGGATGGGAAAGTGATGGTGTTACAGGATAGCCTGTAGTTCAAAAGAAGAGACAACTGAGGAAGGCAAGAACAGCAATATTTTGGAAGAGACAATGAAGAGTGAGAGGGATGGCCTTGTGATGGGGCCGGCCTGGAGGAATGTGCTGCCTCTATGTCTCTACATCACTCAAAGGTCTATCTACTCCAAACTCCAGGGCCAGTTCAGATGCTCATCCTGCCTCTCAAATGTTTTGGTTTTTGTTTTTCTTCTCTGCTGCAGGCTCCTGGGATAGAGTCTACTTTTCTTTCCTTTTAACAGTTGCCAATACTCCTTCTTGCCCTTATGTTTCTGGTCTCCTCAAAATTAGCTGTAGAGTGGGACACATTTACCTGGTTACCCTGCACTTTTCTTTATTGACCTTGAAGACTAGCAAATACCATTAACTTTTTTTTTTTCTTAGAGTCTTGCTCTGTTGCCCAGGCTGGAGTGCAGTGGCGTGATCTCGGCTCACTGCAACCTCCACCTCCCAGAGTCAAGTGATTCTCAAGCTTCAGCTTCCCGAGTAGCTGGGACTACTGTATTTTCAGTAGAGACAGGGTTTCGTCATGTTGGCCAGGCTGGTCTTGAACTCCCGACCTCAAGTGATCCACTCACCTTGGCCTTCCAAAGTGCTGGGATTACAGGTGTGAGCCACCGTGCCCGGCCCCATTAACTTAAAAAAAATTGTTGTAAAATATGCATAACATAAAATATACCATTTTGACCCTTTGTAAGCATACAGTTGAGTGGCATCAAGTACATTCACATTATTGGGCAACCATCTCCACCGTCCATCTCCAACACTCTTTTCATCTTGTAAAACTGAAACTCCGTACCCATTAAACACTAACTTCCCATTCTCCAGCCCCTGGCAACCACTGTTTTACTTTGTCTCTATGATTCTCTATGATTTCTGTCTCTATTTAATTTTTGTTTTAAAGATTTAAGAGCTATTTACTACAAAGGAGTGAACAGAGAGGACAGCAAAAAGAACAAGTGCAGAAGGCAGCAATGGTAGCCTTGTGTTGTAGGAGCTCCTCCTTTCTTACTTCTCTAGGATGTTTATTGTCAATACAGTGATACAGAATTTCAGGAAATGTAGACTTGTCTGTTATTCAGGGACAGGTTGGGGATGTCTTGGCTGCTGCACCCCGCCACCCCTAACTCTTGCAGTCAAAAGATACCCAGGCCTCCAGCTCTGATCCCATTCATCAGGCCAGTCTTTGCCAGACATAGAGGACCCTGGATGATCACATGATGATTCTGTTTTCCTCAAGGGCCTCCTGCCTTGAAAGTCTTCCTTAGGCAGAACCCACATAGGATCATGAAGGATTTGGGTGGTTGATGTACGTGCTTGGTATAGAAGGATCAAGGGTTATGACTTTATCCAACATACTCATTATCTAATTCCCCACAGATAGATACATTTCTTTGGGAGAAAACATGCTCAGATATACATCTTTGGGAGAAGACATGCTGTCCCTCTTCGCTGGAGCTGGAGCTCCCCTATCCCCTACCTCTCTTTCTTGCTCACACCCAATCCTTCTCTCCTCTTTCCAGCCCCCTCTTTCAATCTCCCTGTCCTGCTGACCTATGCCTTCTCTTGGGAAGGACTGTCCCCATCCTCTGGAGGGGCATCCTGCTGCTGTATCCCTTCTTATATCTTGCACACTTGAGCTCATCAGGCTTTCTGGCAGCTAATGGAATACCCTTCCTTGGGGGATGGGGTGACCTCTGGGCCTTAATGCTTGGAAGGGGCTTGCTGGCCTCTGGAGGTGGGAACTCCACAGTGCCTTCTCTCTTGTGGCCTGGGTGGGCTTGCTCGAGCTGGACTCTGAGGAGCACTGGAGGCAGCTCTCATGTCGTCTCTGAAAGGCTGAGCTAGCCCTGTCTGGCAGAGGCCTTCACTTCACAGCACTCTGTTCTGTCTTGTATCTCTAGGATCAGAATTCTGTGTGTTTGAGAGAGAAATGTTTAGAGCTCTCCTGTTTGCTGAGGAATAAAATTGAAAATGATTGCAGCTCAGCTCTATATTCTGAAATCACAGCCAATCTGATAGAGCCGTTTTTAAATTCAGACGCTGCTTTTTTAATAGTCAGGCACTGATATATTTTAACTCTCCCTTACTGAAGTGAAAAGGCACAAGCAGATTAAGAATTTATGGTTAAAACAACAAAATAAAACAATGTATTTGCAGCATTATACTCCCTAGAATTTCACACATTTAATTTTGTTATTTTTACTTTCTTGTATCAGGCCTGTTAAATCCTGGAAAGAGAGCAGACATTTGAGAAATTTTTTTTCCTGTTCTGTTTGGAATTCAGTTCCCTTAGTGTGACAGCTGAGATAAGCTATTTGGACTGCCCTCAGGGAGTGCTCCAGAGGTGGGCAGGGAGGAGGCCTCCTGGTTCCATGACTAAGGTATGGCTGCGTTGGGAGGTTGGCTCAGCCATCCCTAGTGAAATACAGTGGAAAGTGGCAGCTGGAATCAGACCTACAAGGAATAGCCTGAGTTCTCCAGACCAAAGTTATATTTTTAGGTTTGCCTAGCTGTTTAAACCAAGTCACAGGCAGGGCAATGGCAGTCATTTCTAGGTATCATCCCAGTGGGACTTGTGTACCTGGGATCCGATGGTGGGACTGCTGGCTCTGGAGGGCTAGCTGGTCAGAACTTCTGATGTCTGCTTTGGGCATCAAGTGGGAACATTTCTTGTATCTCACATGGGCCGGCAGATGCTTCCATTTACCACTCTGTATTTTTGCTGAAATAATTATACCTGATGTCACATATGAGGCTTCCTTGCCTAGAACAGTGGTTAGAGCAGGAGCCTGTGTAGTTGCCTGCCTGGGCTTAGAGACTGGCTTTACTCCCTAATTGGCAAATCACTTAGCCCTTTGGTGGCTCTCTTTTTCCATTTATGATGAAGAAGGATAACAGCACCCACTGTTTAAGCTTATAAAGATGAAATGAGTTAATACTTAAAAAGTGCCGAGACATTGAAAATGTTCAATAAAGCTGCAATTACCACGACATCTTAAAAGCAGTTGAGAGACAAAGCTGTGGCTAAAATTGTTATTTCTGTGTTAGGCAAAATGTTGGGACAGGCTAAGCATGACCTTGGGTCCTTTTGGATGTGCTGTCTTGTGATCCTCTTCTTGATGGCATCTCTCCCTCTCCCTCCAACCTAGGGTAGTGACACTTTTCCTCCTCCTGGAAAGAGCTCCCCTGTTTGCTGAGGAATAAAATTGAAAACTATTGCAGCTCAGCTCTATATTCTGATATCATAGCCAATCTGATAGAGCCATTTTTAAGTTCAGACACTTAGATGGCCAGCACCCTGAGATGCCAATTTCCCAGGGACATACACATTTTAACAAGGACAAAAAGATGAGTGAGATTGAGGAAAGCATTTGGGGGACAGCCTAATGGCTTCACAGATCCCTGACTATGCTTTAGATCCCTGAGAGTGGGGACAGTCACCAAGAGCCATCAAGTAACACCAAAATGCACTTTACTGAAGTCATTTGCCCCATAAATTCTGCCAAGTAGAGATGCTTTGGCTTACAGACTCCTTGGGCATTATATACACTTTTGTGTAAATTGCTTGAGGTATTCAGATTGCTTTCTTCTGAAAATCTAGCAACGATCCCATTCTGAAGGCCCAGGAGTTTTGTTTGTGGATCAAGGAGAAATGAAGTGGCAGAGGGTGCATTTTGTTTGGAATATGTGGTTCTCTGGGGGAGGCTGGCTTGGCTTGGATAGGGTGCTGGAGTGGGGGCTGTGGCCGAGGGCAGCATGGGGGCCTTGTGTATCTGAGGGCAGAGGAGAGGCAAAGGGAAATGGAGCTGGAGTGCAAAGGGAGGTGAAGGCCTGTCAAAGGCAGCACATAGTAGAGTGACTGTCTTTGAACAGGTTTGTGTCAAACCTTAGCCCTTTCGCCTAATAGCTCTGCGAGCAAATTATTTCATTTCCCAGTGATAGCAATTTTTCTGTTCTGGGTCCTAAACAAATAGCTGCCTGATGTGGTGGCTCACTCCTGTAATCTTAACATTTTGAAAGGCCAAAGTGGGGAGATCTCTTGAACCCAGGAGTTTGAGACCAACCTGGGCAATATAATGGGACCTTGAGTCTCCAAAAAAAAAAAAAAAAATTGTTGAGCATGTGCCTGTAGTCCCAGCTACTTGTGAGGCTGAGGTGTGTGATCACTTGAGCCTGGGAGACAGAGGTTGCAGTGAGCTGTGATTGCTCCACTGTACTCAAATCTGGGCGACAGAGTGAGACCTTGTCTCAAAGAAAATAAATAAATAAATAAATCTGATGCTACGATTTGATTTCTGTGGCTTAACATTTTTTGTCTTCAAACAGACCAGGATTTTGGAAAGTGAATTATTTTATTTTTTCAGTGTTTCACACCTTTCTTCTTTCTGATATTAAAGGGAGCTAAAGAGATTCATTGGTTTGCTCAGGCTGCCACAAAGTACCAAACTGGGTGGTTTGGAACTACAGGAATGTATTGTCTTACAATTCTAGAGGCCAGAAGTCTAAATCAGAGTGTTGGCAGGATTGCTTCCTTCTGAGGACTGTGAGGGAGAAATGTGTTCTGTGCCTCTCTTCGTTTCTGGTGGTTATCTTCTTTCTGTGTTTCTTCACATCATCTTACTTCTGTATGTGTATGTCTCTGTGTCCAAATTCTCCGTTTTTTATAAGGACACCAGTCATACTGGGTCATACTGGCCCTCTCTACTCCAATATGACATCATCCTAACTTAACTAATTGCATCTGCAATGGCCCTATTTCCAAATAAGGTCACATTCTGACTGGAGGTTAGGACTTTGACATATGGATTTTTGGGAGACACAATTCAAATCACAACAGGGAATTTGGAAGAAGTCAGGGTAATTTGACACTTTTTTTTTTTCTCAGTCAGAAAGGGGAGGATCATCTCTGTGCATCAGGGCTTATACAACAAGAACCAGTTTTCTCCAGATTCTGTTCCTTAGTTGGTGGCCAAATCAACAGATGTCATATGTTTCCATCCTTCCCCCTAAGGTGTCTGTTGCACATATAGCTGCCATTTGATAATCTTGTCATCTGCATGTATTTTGAGTATGCAATGGCTATGATAATTCTCTGCGTGCTAAGGTTTTATCTGATGATGACTGCAAGAATTATTTCCCCATGGGTCAGTCAGTCCCCTTGGGGTAGTTGTATAATTACTTGCCTAATTAATTTATAAATATAATTTAACACTGCTAAATGTCAGATGATAGGATAAATATTTGGGGCTATCTTTACTAGCATCTCCATTGTATGGACCAATGTTGTAGACTATATTGAGTGAATCTAACACCATCCCTGGTGCTCCAAAAGCAGCCATGTCTTCTCACTTGCACTTTTGACCTAGGGGTTCTTGGGCTCATTCACACACAAAATTATACATTTGAAAGTAGGGCATTAAGCAGACTGCAGAGAAAGGAAAGGCTTTTCAGTTTCCTCGTGGCTTCTAGTTGGCTAAGGGCATCTTATTTGAGTAAATATGGGTGTGGTCATTAGGCTTCTGATTTGAAGAGGATGCCTGGTGCCCACAAGAAACCCAAAAACCCCGGAAAACTAAGTTTAGAATGCTAAGTTTAAGAAGTTGTGCTGCAGAAAAGAATATGGAAGAATCACTCAAAAATTTATCTGATTCTATCTTACTATAAACTTCTTACCAATGAAAAACTCCTTCTAATGAGTGGAACACATCAAATTTTGAAGAGCTTTGGGAATTTATCCTAAGGAGATGATTGGACAAGTAAATATAGATTTATATATAAGAGTGTTCATTTCAGTATCTTTTATAGTAGCCAAACCCCAGAAATCATTTAAACATCCAATGGCAGGGGACTGTTTAAATAAAGTATGATGGCATGGCCATCTACTGGAATATTACATGGTTATTAAAATGACGCTGTAAAATGTATTGACGTTGACATATATTTATAATATTTTGTTACGTTTACAAAATAGTTTTATAAATAAATGAAACACTTTTTACTGGATGGAAATATGGCAAAATAATGACAGTAATTATCCTAGAAGATTGGGTTATTAATTACCCTCTTATTTTTCTTTTAGAGACAGTGTCTCGCTCTGGCACCCAAGCTGGAGTACAGTGGTGGGGTCATAGCTCACAGCAGCCTCAAACTCCCGGGCTTAAGCAATCCTCCCAACTCAGCCTCCCAAGTAGCTGGGACTACAGGTTTGCACTACCATGCCTGACTAATTTGTGCATTTTTTGTAGAGATGGGGTCTCACTTTGTTGCCCAGGCTGGTGTTGAACCCCTGGCCTCAAGTGATCCTCCCACCTTGGTCTCCCAAAGTGGTGGGATTACAGGTATGAGCCACCATGCCCGGCCTTAATTACCTTCTATTAAAAACTATTTTGCCATATTTTCTGAATTTTTTTTGCCATAAGCATTTTAATAATAAAAATAACAATGAATGATATGAAAATTGCCTTTGGAGTCTCTTGATGGACACTTGACATCTGGAAGATTTGCTTTTCCCAATTCCATAGTTCTTAAATAGTTTGCCCCATTTTAGACTCTGACATAATAAACCTCCACACTTTTGATGAAGAAGCTTACAATTGATAAAGCTTAAGGATGACCTTTTGCTACCAAAACAGTTTAATACCCATTCTACCCAGTCAGACCTGTTCTTCCCTAGGTTGCTGACCTTGATTAAATTCATGGGTCTGAGTCCATCTGGATGAGTCCAGAGCAGTCTACCTAGTTTTCAAAAAAGATCAGTACCTCACCATCTGTTTGTGAGATTTCTGAAGCATATGGATCAGCTCAGAGCACCAGCATTCCAGGCCCTGCAAGAGCAAACCATCTTAAATTGTCTGCTCTTCATCACTTTCATCAAAGGTTGGCTGAGAAACGTGATATTTATGGAAGATGGTTTAGAATACATCCTTTCCGCTAGACGCTACAAGTTCTATGCTTGAATCAAGCCAAACCGACAGAAATTTCCATTCTTGGAATATGTATCTAAGCTGCTCCTGAAATTAAATATTCATTGGTTGCATTTTAGTAAAACAGGGGGTTTATTAAAAGGCCACAATGGTGTTATCTCACAGAACTCTGGAAGAAAGCCCCTAGGCCTCAAGGAGACCAGGAAGAGGACCTGAAGGTCAGAAGGATGCGTCTCCACCTTTAGTTTCTGCTTCTCCGTGTGTCAAATTTGTTCAGCTCTCTCTTTGCAGAGCCAGCCTTCTGAGCATCCCTGATCCTGTAATCACATGTCCATAAGTAGAACAAACAAGGTGGCTAGGGTACCCTCTTTCCCAAGATTGGCCAGGGTAGGGGAGAGAAGCAGGTGATGCGGGGATTGGGAATAGTGTTCAGAGAAAGAGCATCTATTACATTATAGAACTTTAAAAGAAAAAAGTGTTGTCATATTTTTCTCATTTATCGGGCATAGACTATGAGATAAAATATTATTTTATTTACTTCTATCTACTCTGCCCACCCTTGGAGGTTGTCTATATTTGTATTACCTGGAATTTCCTTTACTAGAAGTTCTTGCCTTTGGGATAACCATTATTGTGCTCTAGATTTTTTATTCAACAGTTTGTTGAGAAACAGATATAGAATACCTTTTACTAAATCTTATTTCTGTAGGAATTGTGTTGAGAGGGCTGTCAGTGATATCACTGAATATTCTCCAAAAGTTTCAAGGACAAAATTTCTTTAAAACATTGAATTAAATATTAAATTAGAAAATTCAGCATAATTGATAGTTTCTTTTCTCTGTGATTCAGAGACAAATATTATGTTCAACTGTAGCTGTTATCCTAGGCTCCCTTGTTGCGTATAATTTGTGTTTTTCTTTTTCTTGGTCTAAAATTACCACTCTTATTTATATTTTCCCTTGTCCTGATGCTCTCTTCTTATTATATTTTATCAATTATTGCACATATTTTTATTGGAAGCACCTCAAATCCTTAGGAGAGAGGCCAGTCATAAATAAAGGCCAAGTCATTAATATCCAATAAGAATTTAATCTCTGTTTCTCTCATCTACCTATTCATCCATCTGCTTTAAGTTGGTTTTCTAAATCGCTGCTTCTTGTAATCTAATATAGAGGCGTTAGTAATGTGGAAATGTCATATAGGGATAGACAGAGGGGAGATGTAAGGGAACTGTTTTTACTGCCCTGCTTCTAACATGATATGTTAATAGCAGCTCCTTACAATACCTGTCCATAAGCTTGGTGCTCAGTGTATGTATTTCTGTGCATGCTTTTTATGTGTAAAACTGAATTAACAGATAAAAGGTCTCATATTGACAGAAGTCTGTCTATGTGATAAAATAAAATCTACTTGATGGTCAGTTTGTTAATTCACATGATGCCTTTTAAATTACTCTATTATTTTAATATAAAACTGGAATTTTTTACTATAAAACTGGAATATATGAGTGTGTGTGTATCTGTGGCATATATACAAGTAGGTTGTATTCTATTAGGTTGGTGCAAAAGTAATCACAGTTTTTGCCATTACTAATATGTATATATCATATACATATGAAGGTCAGATGTAACACCTGTCTTCATAAGATAATACCTAAATATAAAATCTCATACCCATCAACAATTCTCAAATGCTTTAAGCCAACATTTTATTATAAAATTTTCAAACTTACAGAAAAGTTGGAACAATTTGACAGTGAACAACCCAGTTGGATTATCATTTAGATTCTATAATTAACATTTTACTATACTGTTTCATCACATGTAGATATTCATCTACCTATCCCTCTATCCATTCATCAACACATCTTATTTTTGGAATATATTTAAAAGTAAGTTGCAGACATTAAAATACTTCATCCTTAGACACTTCAGCATGCATAGCTCTAACTAGATTTAAATAAATATTTTCCATGTTTTTTTTCCCTTTGAGGTCAAATCTACATACACTGAAATGCCCATATCTTTTTTTTTTTTTTTTTTTTTTTTTTTTTTTTTTTTTTTTTTTTTTAATTATACTTTAGGGTTTTAGGGTACATGTGCACAATGTGCAGGTTTGTTACATATGTATCCATGTGCCATGTTGATTTCCTGCACCCATTAACTCGTCATTTAGCATTAGGTGTATCTCCTAATGCTGTCCCTCCCCCCTCCCCCCACCCCACAACAGTCCCTGGAATGTGATGTTCCCCTTCCTGTGTCCATGAGTTCTCATTGTTCAATTCCCACCTATGAGTGAGAACATGCGGTGTTTGGTTTTTTGTCCTTGCGATAGTTTACTGAGAATGATGTTTTCCAGTTTCATCCATGTCCCTACAAAGGACACGAACTCATCATTTTTTATGGCTGCATAGTATTCCATGGTGTATATGTGCCACATTTTCTTAATCCAGTCTATCGTTGTTGGACATTTGGGTTGGTTCCAACTCTTTGCTATTGTGAATAGTGCCGCAATAAACATACGTGTGCATGTGTCTTTATAGCAGCATGATTTATAGTCCTTTGGGTATATACCCAGTAGTGGGATGGCTGGGTCAAATGGTATTTCTAGTTCGAGATCCCTGAGGAATCGCCACACTGACTTCCACAATGGTTGAACTAGTTTACAGTCCCACCAACAGTGTAAAAGTGTTCCTATTTCTCCACATCCTCTCCAGCACCTGTTGTTTCCTGATTTTTTAATGATGGCCATTCTAACTGGTGTGAGATGGTATCTCACTGTGGTTTTGATTTGCATTTCTCTGATGGCCAGTGATGATGAGCATGAAATGCCCATATCTTAAAGGTACCACTGAAAGAGGTTTGATAAATGAATACAGCTGTGTAACCCAAACCACTATTAAGGTATAGAACATATACATTACCATCATTCCAGAAAGTTCCTTCATGTCCCTCCCTAGTCAACCCCCATCCCCTCACCCCCAAAGCTGTTGATCATATTTTTTCCTATCATGTATTAGTTTTGCCTGTACTGAAACTTACAACTTGAATCATACAATTGCTTTTGAGAACTAAAAGGAGTGTTTTCTTTTTATTTTTAACACTATTTAAATTTCTGGGATGATGAAACGTGGCCTCAGTGTCCTAAGGTATATAGAATTATAGATTATTATAAGTGGGGTATTATCCAGGGCAGAGCAGTAGCTTACCCTTGGGTCTGGTTGACAGAGATGGGGTTTCACCATGTTGGCCAGGCTGGTCTCGAACTCCTGACGTCAACCAATCTGCCTGTCTTGGCCTCCCAAAGTGCTGGGGTTACGGGCATGAGCCTCCACGCCCGGCCTGGATATGATGATATGATTTTTTTGTCAGTCACAGCCTCTGGTGAGGACAGTTGGCTAATTTAAAAAATGCTTGGCACACACGAGCATTGTATCCTGCTGACAGTCTTCCACAGATTTGTCGTTTTGTCTAACTTAGAGTTCTCTTGGTGAAGAGATAGCTTGAAGTATGTTCTTAGGCAAGTCACTTCCATGACATGTTCTCCTTTGTGGAGTGAAAACGTTAAAGGCGTTTGGATGAGAATCTGGTGAGCAATCAAAAACACACAAGTTTATAGGCTTCAGGCCAACATATTTTAGTCAGCTGAAATCAGGGAGACACTGCCTGGCTGGCTGGCTGCCTCCGGGACGGGGGCATCCTGCAGAGGGGCCTTCAGCTAGGGCAGGGGCAGGGAAGAAAATCTCAGGGCCAGGAAAGGGTGGGCAGTCCACCACTTCGCCTTATGCACTTCTTTCTTTTCTCTTCTTCTCCCTTCACTTTCTCTGTCCTCTTGACCTTTAATTTCCTTTCTTTTCTGTCTTCCCCGTGGCAGCTGTGAACATGTGGATCCCTTGTGCCTGAGGTTCTGCTGGTAGCTCCTGCAGCCCGCCAGACTCCAGGCTCAAGGCTTAGGGGTGTTTCTTCCCACAGTCTTCTGGAGAGTGTACCGACAATTTCTCCATGCTCCCCGGGGTTGCTCAGCTCAGCAGGGCTAGGGAAGTGAGAGCTGCTAACCGGCTGTGGCTGTGAGTCAGCATTTCTCCCCACGGACTCAGGTCTGGGGAGAGACCCTGGGAGAGGATGTGGAGGAGGCACTTTCCTTTCCCAGACTGGAGATCAGGCGTCCCCAGGGGCAGGGGGCTGGGGGTAGAAGGTCGGGGAGTGAGGAATTGTGGAGAGTGAGTGGTGTCTGGAGCACAACTGTTGTATGTATTCATGCATGCGCGTGTACACATCACTGAATTTGTTTGTGGTGACTAGAGTCAGTTCTAAAATGTGTTCTTGTAAAGTCTTAGGCTCCTAAAAAATAATTTGAATATGGATTTTAAATATTCTCAGAAGTTTGAGAAAATATTCCTACTAACTATGACAGGGAACAAATACATACAAATTAGTTAAATAACATCATGCTCAAACTTATAATGTGATTTTCAAAACATGCTAAAGAGTTAAAAAGTCTTTTTAAAATTTGTTAATTTATTTTTCGTTTCTCTTCCCTCTTAGAGTGTAAAAAGTTTTTAAGAGGGTTTTTTCTTTTTTCTTGATATTTAAAATTTTGGTTTGATGCTGAGAAAAGCTTTCCACATACTAGGCACATAATAGGTATTCAGTATTATGTGATCAGAGGAAGTAAAATAAGTTAGAGAGATCAGAGAGATTATTCTGTATTTAAAGGATTGAGATTTTCTACTATTTTTAGCCAAAGAACAATATGCAACCTTGAGTTAAAAGATTCCTTATTACTGATTGGGAGTTTGACTGTTTTGCAAAAACTGCGCTTGCCACATATTGTCAGATGATGATGAAAAATCTAAGTTTAGGCTTGACATATAGTGAATTATGTGGCTTTTCCCCAACTTGAATAAACATACTTAAAAAAAATCCCACTGGTTTATTTATCTTCATGTAGCTTGCTTACCTCACAAGGTTTATTTCAGTAGTCACTTAAACCAAATTTCTGAATTCTTACATTGTATAGAAATATCCCAGGAACCATTTTTGGGTTGAATAAGACTTTTATATTAGTTCCCCAGTCATAACAATATTTTCTTGAAGTTGCAGTAATATATTCTTGAAGGCATAGTAATACATTCTTAAATATATTATTGAAATTCAACTTATATGAGAATATGTTAAGAATATATGAGAATATATTAAAGAATATATTGAATGGTGATATTACTTATATATTACTTATCACCATTTCTGGCTATAGTGATACGATTTTTTTTTTTTTTGAGACAGGGTTTCACTCTGTCACCCAAGCTGGAATGCAGTGGCAGGATCATGGCTCACTGCAACCTTGGCCTCCTGGCTTCAAGCAATTCTCATGCCTCAGCCTCTTGAGTAACTGGGACTACAGGTGTGCACCATTGTACTCGGCTAATTTTTGTATTTTTTGTAGAGACAGGGTTTCACCATGTTGGTCAGGCTGGTCTTGAACTCCTGACTTCAAGCAGTCTGCCCATCTTGGCCTCCCAAAGTGCTGGGATTACAGGCGTGAGCCACCATGCCCAGCCTGGATATGGTGATATGATGTTTAGTTAGTCACAGCCTCTGGTGAGGACAGTTGACTAATTTAAAAATGCTTGGCACACACGTGAGCGTTGTATCCTGCTGACAGTCTTCCACAGATTTGTCCTTTGGTCTAACTTATATTTCTCTTGGTGAAGTTTAGACTCATTTCTTTTTGTTCTACCCTTAGTGGTGACTAAGAGACCAGCTGTATTCCAACTTCTGAATACTGGCAGAATTCTGAATCAGTAGCTCTTCCAAGAGGGCCTAGCTTACCTCAGAGAATCAGTTTGGCCCTTGTGTCCTTGTCTCCTCTATGGAGAACATGGAGTTGCTTTTCTTTGCAGTTGGTTGTAGCTTAAACCATAGTGCATTGCTGAGTTGTGTGATGTGTGGTTCATCAGGCCTCAGGTGATAACGGTGGATTTCCTTCAGGAATGAGTAGCAAACATTTTGGCCCCTCTTTGGGTGCCAAGCACCATGAGGTAAGGGAGTACTTTACAGATCCCTAGAGATCCACGGGTGCTCTAGATATAGCCATATTTCAGCCCCTGGATCTTTTGTTAGCGCCATATTAGGAGAATGTCTGTGGAAATGGACACATTTCTTTTTTCCACATAAGGGTTTTCTTTTTCTATTTTTAAAAATTTGGACCACCAGGCAAGAACACATCAGTAATTTTTCTGTTTAACTTGAATGCATGTGTTAAGAGGCAGAGTATGGAAAGTAGTCTGAGACTAGAGAATCTATTGGAGTAACCAGGAGAGTTTACACCTAGGATATTGGAATTAGCTATGTCCTAGGCTATAAATCTAAGTTATCTTTGTTCTAAAATGAAACATGACACAGACATGACAGATGACAAAGAGTACACTTTATTGTAGAGCCATATAATACTGAGAAAATTATTTTTCTGCAAATCTCCTTGGAGATCAGGATGGGGTTGAGCCTCATCTGAACCTTAAGTCATGGACAGTGAAGGAGAATTTTAGGATGTTATACAGTACAATGATCTTTAAAATGAACTGCAGGGCCAGGCACGGTGGCTCATGCCTGTAATCCCATTACTTTGGGAGGTTGAGGCAGACGGATCACGAGGTCAAGAGGTCGAGACCATCCTGGCCAACATGGTGAAACCCTGTCTCTATTAAAAATACAAAAATTAGCTGGGCATGGTGGCACGCGCCTGTAGTCCCAGCTACTTGGGAGTCTGAGGCAGGAGAATCGCTTGAACCCAGGAGGCGGAGGTTGTAGTGAGCCGAGATCGCGCCACTGCACCCCAATGTGGGTGACAGAGCAAGACTCCGTCTCAAAAAAAAAAAAAAAAAAGAGAGAGAGAGAGAGAGAGAGAAAATGAACTGCAGAACACTGATGTTCTTCTGGCAAGACCAAGTTGTTTTGCCACTAAAATATTGGAAAAATAAGTGTCTTTTCTTGATTTTAAGAGAAACACTTTCCCAGAATTATGTATGCTTTTCTCCCAATACTTTTTAAAGCTTTGGTGTTTGTTTCTGTACTAGAATCCAGTGTAAGAAAGATCTGACTGAGGGCACATGTTCTCAGGATCTCCTGAAGGCTGTGTCACAGGCAAAAAGGTGGAATAAAATAAAATAAAATATCCGACTAAGCATAACACATTAACTTTAAAAATCCTAAGTGTAGCAATATTTCATAGTGTTTTGCAAAGATGTCTTTACTTTCATGACACGTACCACCTGAAGAAGTTTGAGAAGGACCAGGTTCTAATTGTGCAACTGCCATTAACTAGCTAGCTGTCCTTGGATAAGCCTAGAAAAGCTGCGTGAAGGAGGAAGGATTTGAACTGGACCCTGAAAGAAAGTCAGATCTTAGAAAAGCAGAGAGGGGAGGGGGAAGTTATTTCTAATGAGAGAAGAGGAGGGTAAGGAGATCAAAGACCTGAGAAGTATAAAGTATATGTGGGTAATAGAGAGGACATCTGCTTGCCATGAATTTCTCCTGAGTTTGTTTTGGCCCAAATGCAGAACTAGTGTTTCTGTTCTCTGCTGTGACCTCACCTGGAAATGTCTATTAGTTTATCATGCCATGCTGGATTAAAGAAAAACCACAGAGAGGAGTTCAGAGATTTATGTATTATATAATACATTATAATTATTTTTATCTAAATAATCAATTATTTTTATGAATTAATAAATTAGAAAAGAATCATTTGTATTATTTACATGTATATCTTCCACCTGAAGTATGTTTGGCAATACATTCTCTCAGCTTTATTTTGCCTGAACCTGTCTTTATTTTCGAAGGAGTTTTAAAATTGGATATAGAATTAGACATAGAATTTTAGGTTATAGCTTTTTATGCATTGTTTTTGTGAGAAATCAGTGGTATTTTAAGTTATTGCTTTCCTGTCTGTAATATATCCCTTTTCTCTGGCTGCTTTAAAGATTTTCCCGTTATCATTTGTTTTCAACAACTTGATTATAATGTGTCTTGGTGTTTGATTCTGTGTATTTATTTTACTTGTGATCCATTGAGCTTCTTAGAGCTAAGGTCTTGCAGCAATCCAGGGAGCATTTATTCAAGGAAAACGGCTGATTTTTGGTAAAAAATACAGAGCTTTGTGGTGCTTTAACTTGTCCTATTACAATCCCCTCCTTCTCCAGCTCCGTAGTAGCCTTGAAAATCAACAGCCCATAAATCACGGTGAAAACCAGCAGGCTGGTAGCCACATGAGAGGGAAGAATAGGGTTGGAGTTCCTTCAAATCCCCATTCCTAGAGACTTTTATTGTTTGACTTGTCTGATTGTTCCCTGGAAGATCCCACTTATGGGGCTGTCTTTATTTGACCTGACTCAGAGGTCATCTAATGTGAACAGGCTTTTACTTAGGGGTGTTCATCCAAAATGATGAGAAGCAAATGTTGAAATTTCAACTGCCTGAAGCACTGAATAATAGTTGTGGCAAACAGTAGGCTAACCAAAAGGCTTAAAAGAAAATGCTGGGGAATGATATGTTCATAGGGGTCTTTGAAAGGCTCCAGCATATTCCTCAGAACCTAAAAGGTCACATGCATGTGTGGGGTTGTTTACAAGCCTAGAGCCCATACTCAGGAAAGGCCTCAAAGGTCCCACCTTTGGCTTTTTGCTTTTCTGGCTTATCATGAGGTTCTGCACAAGCAAGAAGTGAAGGCTAAGGCAGAGTTGTAAATGGCCTGTTTTAGCATTGCCTGTTGAAAGCATGCCTAGACATGCAGAGTTCTTCAGCAAAGACTGGTAAACTTATTGATTCCAGACATCTAAGGAAGTCTCTGTCTAATCATTAGCTGACCACTATGCTAACTGAGCAGAGATTTCAGTGGCAAAACATTACAAAATATACAGACTACAGAATTAGTTCAAAAAAGTCACTAAACCACTACCAATACCACCACCAGCAAACAGTAACAAGCAGAAACCATAGGGAAGGAGGGGAATTTGTATTCCAGGCTTTCTTTATTATATAGTTAAAGTATATAGTTTTCAACAGAAAATTATGAGATAAATAAGAAAGTATCAGGGAAAAAAGCAGACCATAGAAACTGTCCCCAAAGAAATTTGGACTTTCTGAAAAAAGACTATAAATTAGCTATTTTAAATATATTTCAGGAGCTAAAGGAATATATGAGAACAATATCTCACCAAGTAGAGAATATTAAAAAAAGATAGAAATGATAAAAGGGGCAAATAGAAATTATTGAGTTGAAAATTATAATAATTGAAATAAAAAATTCACTTCAGAAGCAAAGTTGAGTAAGCAGAAGGCAGAATGAGCAAACTTGAAGATAAGTCAATTGAGATTCAGTCTGAGAAGCAGAAAGAAAAAAGAATGGTGAAAAATGAAAAAAACTCAGAGACTTATGGGACATCATCAAAAGTGCCAACATATACATAATGGGAGTCTCAGAAGTTCAGGAGAGAGATAGAGAAGAGAAGAAAAAATATTTTAAGAAATAATGGCCCCAAACCTCCCAAATTTGAGGAAAAATATTAATCTACATATCCCCAAAGCTCAGTGAACTCCACATAAGATAAATACCTAAAAAATACCCCAGATCATAATCTGGGGTTGACAGATCATTATCATACTATCAAAAGCCAAAGATAAAGAGAATCTGGAAAGTAGCAAGAGAGAAGTGACTCATCATTTACAAGGGACTTTCAATAAAATCAACAGCTGATTTCTCATTGGAAACCCTGGATCCCAGAAGGCACTGAGATGATATGTTTAAATTGTTGAAAGA
Organism: Nomascus leucogenys; assembly: GCF_006542625.1. Classification (NCBI taxonomy): domain Eukaryota; kingdom Metazoa; phylum Chordata; class Mammalia; order Primates; family Hylobatidae; genus Nomascus; species Nomascus leucogenys. The sequence goes on from NC_044385.1 coordinate 76,396,124, forward strand.
CAGACTGTCAAACAAGAATAAATAACTATCCTTAAAAGATGGAGGTGAAATTAAGACATTCCCAGATAAAGAAAAACAGAATTTGTTACTATCAGACCTTTCCTATAAGAAATACTACAGGGACTCCTTCAGGCTGAAATGAAAGGACACCAGACAGTAACTAAAATTCATATGAAGAAATAAAGAGCACCACCAGTAAAGGTAACAATATAAGTAAATATAAATGTTTAAATGTAGTTTTTATTTATAACTTTTTTTCTAACAGATTTAAGCAATAATTGCATAAAACAATGATTATATAACTGTGTTGACGGGCATAAAATATATAAAGAGGTAATTTGCATGACAATAGCACAACAGTGGAGGGGAAAATGGTGTTAAATAAGAGCAATGTTTTTATATGCTATTGAAATTAAGTTGATATTAATCTAAACTATATTGTTATAAGTTAAGGTATTGTAATTTGCAGGACAACAACTAAAAAATTAAATTAAAAAATAGTCAAAGAAGAACAGAGAATTAAAATGCTATGTTAGAAAATATCTATTTAGCAAGAAAAGGTAGTAATGGAGGAATAGAGGAACAAAAAAGACGTAACATATGTATATAGAAAACAAATAACTAAATTTTACCTTATCAGTAAATACATTAAATATAAACGGATAGAACATTCCAATTAAAGACAGATATTGGGAGGCAAAAATATCATGATTAAACTATATGGCATCTGCAAGAGACATACTTTAGATTTAAAACCACAAAAAGGTTCAAAGTTAAAGGGTGGAAAAAGACGTACCACACAAATAGTAAACAAAAGAGCTGGAGTGGCTTTGCTACTATGAGACAAAGTAGATTGTAAGACAAAAATTGCTACCAGGTACAAAGAAGGGTATTTTGTATTGATTAAAAAGGTCAGTATATCCAGAAGATATAAGAATGTTACATAGCCACAGAGCTCCAAAATATATGAAGCAAAACCTGACAGAATTAAATGAAGAATTAGAAAAATCTAACAATATATAGTCAGATACTTTAATACTGTACTATCAATAATGGATAGAACAACTAGACACAAGATCAACAATCACAGACCTGAGCAATGCCATAAACCAAGTAGATATAACAGACATCTATAGAGCACTCCACCCCAAAAGAGCATAACATACATTCTTCTCAAAGTGCACATGGAATGTGGAGCATATGTCAAGCCATACAGCATCTCAATAAGTTTAAAAGGATTGAAGTCAAACAAAGCATGTTCTCTGACCACGATGGAATGCAATTATAAATTAGTAGCAAAAAGACATTTGTGAAACTCACAAATATGTGGAAATTAAACAACACACTGCTAATTATCTAAAAGGTAAAAGAAGCAGTTACAAAGGACATTAGAAAATGCTTTGAGATGAATGAAAACAAAGACACAACATACCAGAATTTATGGGCTGCAACAAAAACAGTGCTTAAAGGGAAATTTACAGTTATAAATGCCTGTATTAAAATAGAAGAAAAAAATCTTAATAACCTAATTGGAATAACTTAATTCCTTAAGAAACTAGAAAAAGAAAAGCAAACTGAACCCAAAACAAACAAAAGAAAGGAATTAATAAAGATTACAGTGGAAATAATGGAAACAGAGGCCAGAAGAACAATAGAGAAAATTAGCAAAACCAAAAGTTAGTTCTTTGAAAGATCAACAAAATTAATGAACTTTTGTCTAGATTGACCAAGAAGAGGAGAGAGAAGACTCAAATTACTGCAGTCAGGAATGAAAGGCAAGACATTACCACCAACCTTATAGAAATAAAAAGAAATATACAGGAACACTACGAATAATTGTATGTCAACAAGCTAGATAACCTAGATAAATTGGACAAATTCTTAGGCACAATCTACTGAAATACACTCAAGAAATAGAAACTATGAGTAGATCTATAACAAAGAAAGAGTTTGGGTAAATAATCAGAAAACTTCCCACAAGGAAAAGCCTAGGCCTGCGTGGCTTCACCAGTAAATTTTACCATATGTTTAAAGAACGCCAATTCTTCACAAACATTTCCAGAAAAACCCCACTTATCCACTCATTCTAATACCAAAACTGGACAGAGACATTACAAAAAAAGAAAACTATAGACCAGTAATTCTTATGAGTATAAATGCAAACATCCTCAACAAAACACAAACAAACCAAATCCAGAAGCATATGAAAAGGTTTATATACCCATTAGTAGGTGAGATGTATTCTAGGAATGCAAGGCTGGTTCAACATGTTGAAATCAATCAATGTATGTGTCATTAATAGAATAAAGTTAAAAAATTGTATGATCATTTCAATAGATGTAGGAAAAGCACTTGACAAAATCCAGTACCCTTTCATAATAAAAACATTCAACAAACTAGGAACAGAAGGGGACTTCCTCAAACTGATGAAGAACATCTACAAAAAGCTCAAAACTAACATTATACTTAATACTTATACTCAATAATGATAGATTTAAAACTTCCCTCCTAAGATTAGGATCAGACAAGGATATCCACTTTCACTGCTTTTATTTGACATTGTCCTGGAAGTTCTAGCCAGAGTACTTAGGCAAGAAAAAGAAATTGGCATTCACATTGGGAGGAAAGAATTAAAATGATCTCTCTTTGTAGATAGCATGATCTTGTATGTAATAAAAATTATTAGAGGCCGGGCGCGGTGGCTCATGCTTGTAATCCCAGCACTTTGGGAGGCCGAGGCGGGCGGATCATGAGGTCAGGAGATCAAGACCACGGTGAAACCCCGTCTCTACTAAAAAATACAAAAAGTTGGCTGGGCGACAGAGCGAGACTCCGTCTCAAAAAAAAAAAAAAACAAACAAAAAAATTATTAGAGCAAATAAAACAGTTCAGCAAATTTACAGGACACAAGATGGATATACAAAAATCAATTGTACAGTTGACCCTTCAACAATATAGGTTTGAACTGTGTGTTCACTTATATGATTTTCTTTTACCTCTGCCATCCCTGAGATAGCAAGCCCAACACCTCCTTTTTCTCCCTCCTCGGCTTACTCAACATGCAGACAATAAAGATAAAGACTTTTAAGATAATCTACTTTCACTTAATGAATAATAAGTGTATTTTCTCTTGTGATTTTCTCTTTTATTCTTTTCTTTTTATTTTTAGAGACAGGGTCTTGCTCTGTCGTCTAGGCTGGAGTGCAGTGGTGGAATCATGGCTCACTGCAACCTTGAGCTTCTGGGCTCAAGTGATCCTCCCAACCTCAGCCTCCCCAATAGCTGGGACTACAGGGGCATGCCACCATGCCTGGCCAATTTTTTATATTTTTTTGTAGAGACAGGGTTTCACCATTTTGCCCAGGGTGGTCTGGAACTCCTGGGCTCAAGTAATCTGCCTGCCTTGGCCTCCCAAAGTGCTGGGATTACAGGTGTGTGCCACCACACCTGGCTAAGTTTTCTTTTTTCTTTTTTGTACAGACAGGGTCTTGCAGTGTTGCCCAGGCTGGTCTTGAACTCCTTCAACAGCAGGCTATTAGTAGTAGTTAAGTTTTTGGGGAGTCAAAAGTTACATGCAGATTTTTGACTGTGAAAGGGGGTCAGTACTCCAATTCCTAGTTGTTCAAAGGTCAATTGTATTTTTATACACTATCAATAAATAATTCAAAATAATTTAATAAAGCAATTCCTTTTTTTTTTTGACAGGGTCTACCTCTGTTGCTCAGGCTGGAATGCAGTGGCATGATCTTGGCTCACTGAAAACCTCTGCCTCCCAGGTTCAAGCGATCCTCCTGCCTCAGCCTTTCATGTAGCTGGGAATACGGGTGCACACCACCCTGACTGACTAATTTTTAAATGTTTTCATAGAGACGAGGTGTCACTATATTGCCCAGGCTGGAAAGGAATTCCATTTAAAAGAGGATAAAAAAGCATAAAATACTTAGGAATAAATTTCATAAAGGAAGTACAAGACTTTTACCTTTAAAAGTACAAAACATGGTTGTAATGAATTAAAGAACGCCTAAATAAATGGAGCAATATTTCAGGTTTATGGATTGGAAGACTTAACATTTTTACATGGTTAAGATGGTCATTCTCTCCAATTTTATCTACAGTTTTAGTGTTATCCTTATTAAAAGCTCAGTGGTTTTTTTTCCCCCAGATATTAACAAGCTGGTCCTAAAATTTATATGGAAATTCAAGGGATTTAGAGCAGCCAAACAAGATTGACAAAGTAAAACAAAGATAATTCACACTTCCCAATTTTGAAATTTAATACACAGCTGCAGTAATCAAGATTATGTGGTATAAGCATACATACAGAGATCAATGGAATAGAACTGAGAGTCCAGAAATGAACTCAGACATTTATGGTCAATTGATTTTTGACAAGGGTGCCAAGACAAATCACTGGAGATAGAATAGTATTTTCAACAAATGGTGCAGGAACAACTTGATATTGATATGCAAAAGAATGAAGTTAGAGCCTTACCTTGCACAATATGTGAAAAATAACTAAAAATAGATATCAAAAACCTAACTATGAGAGATAAAAATATAATTCTCGTAGAAAAAAATATGTTTAAATTTTTGTGACTTTGGATTAGGTAATGGTCTCAGATATGACAGCCAAAGTATAAGCAGAGAAAATATAGATAAATTGAACTTAATCAAAAGTTAAAACTTCTGAATTTCAAAGGACACTATCAAGAAGGTGAAAATAAACTCACACAATTGGAAAAACGTTTGCAAATATTTTCACATCTGATAAAGCTGTAGCCAGAATATGAAAAACTGTTACAACTTAACAATGAGAAGACAAATAACCCAATTTTAAAAATGGACAATACATTTGAATAGACATTCTTCAAAGAAGTATATGAATGACCAATAAGCACATGAAAAGATGCTGGATATCATTAGATACTGGGAAAATGCGATTCAAAACTACAATGTGATATTGCCTAATACTACCAGAATAGGTAAAATAGAAAACACAAACCTTAGCAAGTATTGATAAGGATGTGTAGAAGTTGGAACTCTCATACATTGCTGGTGGGAATGAAAATGTTGCAGCTACTTTGGAGAACAGTTTGGTAGTTCCTCAAAAACTTGAACACAGAGTTGCTATACAACTCAACAATTCCACTTCTACATATATACCCAAGAGAACTGAAAATATATGTCCACACAAAAGCTTGTACACCAGTGTCGATAGCAGCACCATTTATTATAGCCAAAAAGTAAAAACAACCGTATGTCCATCAAGCGATGACTAAAGTGTTGTATATCCATATGATGGAATATTATGCAGCCATAAAAAGGAATTAAGTCCTCATATCTGCTACAACATGGGTGAACCTTGAATACTTCATGCTAGTTGAAAAAAGTCAGACACATGTCATATGATGCCACTTATCTGAAAAGTTCAGAATAGACACATCTATAGGGATGGAAAGCAGATTAATGGTTGATAGGGGCTGGGCAATAGGGATATAGTGAGTGACTGCTAATGGGTATTGGGTTTTATTTGGATATGATGAGAGTATTTTGGAATCATGTAGTGGTGACAGTTGTACAACTATATAAATATATTAAAAACCACTGCATTGTATACTTTAAAGGGTCAGTTTTATGACATGTGAGTTATGTCCCAATTTTTAAATAACCAATTGAGAAACAGTATACAAAATACCTGATCATTAATACTCAAAACTGTTAAGGTCATCAAAACCAAGGAAAACCTGAGAACCTGTCACAACCAAGAACAGCCAAAGGAAATGACAAAAAAATGAAATATGGTATCCTGGATGGGATCCTGGGTTAGAAAAAGGACATTAGTGATAACTGAGGGATTTTGGGTAAAGTCTCTACTTTCATTGATAATAATGCATCAAAATTGGCTCATTAATGGTGACAAATAAACAATACTAAGGGGAAGCTCACGTAAGAGAACTCTGTACTACCATCACAATCATGTAAGTGTTCTAAAATAAAAGGATTGCTTAGAGAAAAGGCTGGCCGGGCGCGGTGGTTTGCACCTGTAATCCCAGCACTTTGGGAGGTCGAGGCGGAGGACCACTTGAGGTCAGGAGTTTGAGATCAGCCTGGCCAATGTGGTGAAACACCATCTCTACTAAAAATACAAAAAAATTAGCCAGGCAAAGTAGCAGGTGCCTGTAATCCCAGCTACTTGGGAGGCTGAGGCAGCAGAATGGCTTGAACCTGGGAGGTGAAGGTTGCAGTGAATTGAGATCACACCACTACACTCCAGCCTAGGCAACAGAGTGATCCCCGTTTAAAAAAAATAAATGACAGAGAAAAAATATAACTAAGAGCATATTGTATTATTCGACATGAACTCCTCGAGATAAATACAATCTTGAAGCTCCTTCTAACTTTAGAAACCTGTGATTTCTTGCATAGTTTGCCTAGTTGAGTTTTGTACTATAAGTTCCACCGGTCAGCTTCTTAGCCAGACTTGGGTAATTTATGTCCAGGGTGACAGGAAGCACTGAGGAAAGAGCATTCTCATCAGTGGTGATGTAATATGTACACCAAACCCTCATGACATGTGTTTATCTATGTCACAAACCTTCATATGTACCCCTAAACCTAAAATTAAAATTAGAAAAAAAAGAGAGTCCCTTTCTCAGACCCTTCCAAACCAACATGTGTGAAACATAGTGAGTTGTCCTTTTAAACTTTTATCATATCATGTAAAGGTGATGTACTCCACAAGCGGCAGGTATTTACTGAGTGCCTGTCATATCAGGCATCTGGGAGAGACTAGGGTGAAGCCAGGCACAAAACCACACATTCAACAGTGAATTGCACGCATGATGGATTACCATTATGATAGTGAGTATGATGAAGAACAGGATGTTTTGAGAGCATATAACAGGCTCTCACCTGAGTTGGCAATTGGGGAAGGTTTCTGAGGCAGGGCAGTGAAGCCAAGAGGAAGGACCAGTAGGAGAACCTTTGGTGAAGAGGAGGGATGGGCTTTTCCAGCAGGGGGAATGGCATTGGGATGCTCCCATGTCTGAAGGGGACAAGGAGTTGGGAGGAACTGACAAAAGACCACTGAGGCCTGAGGTGTGGAGGCAGGTGCTGCATGGGCAGTTGGAGAGGGAAGATGTGAGATTACACTGAGAAGTAGAAAGGGAGCTAGGAAGGCATTGAAAACTTTTAAGCATGGAGGTGTCTGGGCTAGATATGTATTAAAAACAATACTCTGGGCCAGGTGCGGTGGCTCACACCTGTAATCCCAGCACTTTAGGAGGCTGAGGCAGGAGGATTGCTTGAGCCCAGGAGTTTGAGACCAGCTTGAGCATAACAGAGACCCTGTGGTGTGCACCTGTAGTCCCAGCCACTCGGGACGCTGGGAGGATCATTTGTGACCAGGAGTTGAAGGCTGCAGTGAGCTATTACCATGCTCCTACATACAGTGAGTATGACTGTACTCCTGGGTGACAAAATAAGACCCCGTCTCAAAATAAACAAATGATACTCTAAATGCAACATATGGAATGGATTTTGGGAGCAGTGGTGGAGTGGGAGACCAGTTAAAAGGCTAATACTGAAGGCAAAAAGTGATGGGGTGGTGGTGGTGGACAGAAGTTGAGTTGAGAACAAAATTAAGAGGTGGAATTAACAAAAAAGTTTATGGAGGATAAAGAATATAATTTATAGATACTGATAAATACAGAGATAGCTGTACTAAAAAAAAAAAACCTAAAGTATTTGTTAAAAAACAAAAGACAAAACCACCAACTAAAACAACCAACTAATCAACATAAGATTAAATTAAAACCAAGACCCAGGTCTGAAAAAAAAAAAAAGATCAGCTTTAACAATTGAATACATGGTATTTTTAAAAACACGATTATTCCTTCAAAATAGTGCCTACAGTGTCTTTCAAAAAGTTGCCTTTTTCTTTTTCAAATCGTGTAAGATGTGTCATATAAGATTTGGGTGTTTTCCCTTTGCCGATGGTTGGATAGTGGTGATGTGTTTTGCGAAATTAGACCACAGAGAACGTCGATTTGAAACTTTCAGAGTTTCGGAGAAACTGGCCCTAGCTCAGCTGCCAGTGACCAGTGAGATGGATTCAGAATGTTGTCCCATTGAGGGTGCTCAGTGACAACGCAGGTCAGAGGCAGGGCCGGCTGCAACACCACAGACAGACTCACAGCCACAGCGTCTACAATACACACAGCTGCTGCCTGGCTGCATGACAAAGGTGTCTCGGCAGAAGCATTTTGGCTGTCTGAAATACAGCCTTTGCACAATCCTGAGACTATATTTTACAAGTTCATTTTCTAACATCCAGGCACGCTTTTATGGCATCTGGAGCATTTTGCTGAATGACTTGGTAGTGCACTGCTGACCAGACAGCACATTTCCAGATTTAGATTATAAGAGAAAAACAGCAAGTGGTAAGTTCAGCTGCAGGTCAATGGATACTTATACTACAGTTCCCTCACTGAGCACTGGGCTACTTTATCCCATGGGGACCAATCGTGTAAAGCGTATTCAACAGAGATGGCCCTAGGTGTTTGCTTTTATGGTTGTTAGCCACATTCACACTAGGAATGTGCTGTTATCACATTGTAAACATTATTCTTAATATCAGAAAGAAAATTGGGGAGAATGTCAAGAATTGGCATGCACAAACTGATAGAATTGCCAGTGGACATTCTTATTTTCTGAGCATTTATGAGCTGCAGGAGGTAGGTGCAGTCTGTAAAACAAAGGTGGTGAGAAACATTAACCATTGTTTATTGATTTTATTTCAAACTGTGTACATCTTACACGTTTTAGGTTCTTTGTAATGTTGGGATAATTTAGAGGGGACACAATGATGTTCGCTGACAAACAGCTTTCTGAAAAAGTCAGGAGTTCATACATTATTCTGCATTGATCAAAGACTTTCAGACCTTTCAAAGCATTATTAGACTTACTACTTAAAATTTTTGCCCAGCTTGTTCAATTTTACTCTTAAGAAGAAGGGAGGGTTAAAAAAATAGTAGTATTAAATATATGAAATCTTAATTTTAAATGATGGCTGTCATCAAGTGTGCCCTCAATGAGAACAAACATTTTTATACATTTGTACTTGAGATGCCCAGTATTGCTTGCTCACCCTCAGTCCCTGTTGTCTTTAATAATCGTGTTATATACAACACAATTTCACCCTGTCTGTTCCTTCAACCTACCCCTGTTCCATACCTTCCCCAGCTATTAGACTTGGTTGGTCCCTTGACTTCACATCCAGAAATGTCTACCGCCTGGACTGACCAGTTACCAGGTTCTGTGTGCACTGGCCTAAACAGATATTATGAGTCCTTCAGAATCAGAAGATGGGAAACTGAAGCCTATGCCAGCCAGCCAAAAAGGTCATAGGTAGACTGATAGTTAAGGCAGCCATTTTGGTCATGTGCAAGATATCAGTGGTAAAGGGAAAAAAATGAAACTCACATGTAGAGAGAGATGTGATTAAAGAAAGAAAAGAAGTAACTGCCTGGGATCTTGATAGTTTCTGAGGCAGACCTAGGCCATTTATCTTTAAAATAAGTCTACTTTTTCCTTGAGGTAACCTGAATGAGGCTCAATCTTTACAGCCAAAGAAAAATTATCCTTGTCAGTGATGTCTGCCTGGTGGCTGGTGAATGGTAAAAAGTGGCAGAAGAGACAAATCCAATGGGAAATCAAGTTCAGGTAGGAAATTTGGTTTTAAACCATAGAGACTATTTAAGATTGCTACTTCCTTATTCAGACCTGGTCACTATGGGGCAATCATCATTACTCCCATTTATCCAAGGCATAGCTGTATATAAGTTTTGTCTCACCTTGGGTGAGATTTCCTTAAAATAAAATACTATAATCATAATGGCTTACTTATGCTTTCGCTTTCATAAAACAAAACAACAACTATGCAAAACCTACCTGTGTCCTCTGTGGTTGGATTGAAAAAAAAGCGGGTAGGTTGTGAAATTAAGCTGAGGACGTGACCATGTGTCTGATGACTAAGATGGAACCCATGTAGGAGTTGAGTCAGTAATAACATGCCTCTTGCCGCAGCTCAAGTTGCCTGCAAACCCCCACGCTTTTTAGCAAATATTATTTTGAATGTCAGAGTGCACAGAGCCGTTCTCTAGGGTTGGGCTAAATTTGACTCTGTGGAAGAATAAACCTAGAATTCCAAATGTGGTGATCCCAACAGAGTATGTGATGCAAGACCAATTTTCCACTTGTGCCGGGTGAGTTTGTTCAAATCTCACACAGAAATGAGAGATGCCAGACGGGGTGTTGACTTGCCCCAAACATAAGGTAGTAATTTAGGTTTTATTTTAAATAAGAATTAGAGTCTGCATAATCCAAAATTTTAATTTAGGAAGGAGCCTGGGAGAATGGCAGAAGACAAGAGCTAGGCAGCCCTGTGAAGAAGGGTCAGGAGTGGAGAGATGAGGCCTCATGTGCTTCAGTCCAGTTCTGGAAGAGCTGCTTTGTAATAAAAAAGAGGCAACTGTAAGTCTGTGTCTTAACATGGTTTTGTAGAAAAGCCTAAAGGTGAGTCTGGGTGCTGTGATTTGAAGTAGTAGTTTCTTTCTTTAACGTGCAGATGATAGAGTAAACTTTAATGATTAAAGCGTTATAAGCTGACTGCAGTGTTTAAACACTGACCCAGTTTCAGCAGTGACCTAATAAGGTGGCCTGGGAGAAGGGGGGGCTCAGGGGCAGCTTGGAAGAAATAGGTCAAAAGGATTTCTCCCAGTTCTTCTCAGGCAGACACAATGGGACTTGGCATTCTTTATGCAAAGCCTGGCGGTTGCATGAAGAATTTTCTCCTGAAATGCTCCTCTATGCAATTTACTCTTGGTTCAAGTTGATGCTTGTGATGCTGGGTCATTCCTTTGGTTTGAGGAGGATGTACAGTGTATTCATTCAACAAATATTTATTGAGCACCTACTATATCTGAGGTACCACGTGGATGGCTGAGAATACAGTAGTCAATAAAACAGTCTCTGTTCTCATGGAGCTTACTTTCTAGTGGAGAAAAGCCTGAGTTCAAATCCTGACTCAATCAGTTATCAGCTTGGTGAGTTACTTAACCTTGGGTAAGTTAACCTGTCTGTCCCTTTAGTTTCCATATCTGTAAAATGGGATGACAAAATTATACTTACCCCATAAGACTGTCATGAGGATTAAATTGAGGCCACACATGTAAAGAGCTTATAACAATGAATGCTTTGTAGTAAGGACTTCATATAAACAATTACATGTCAAAGTGAGTGAATGAGCTTTAGCTGTCCAAAGATGGAAGAACAATGAAAACATTCGTATGGAATCCTCATGGGTCTGGAATAAGCATTTAAGCAAGGCCTTCTACTGAATATGGCTATCAGGCGTGGAGTTCAAAATATGTGAAAAGCCAAGAGACCCAGAAACCCTCATTTAAGCACACAGCCTTTGAAACAGAAGCCTGACTTTAGCTATCACATTCATATTCTTATGCCAAGAGAGATCCTGCATAGAATTAGTAGGTAATACTAAAACTTTGGTTCCTTTTAGGGAGGGAGATGTTACCCTTGTCCCAGTGGAAGACTTGTCATGTGAATTTGCTGGTAGGCTCCCTGAGGTTGTGAGACATTGACACCACATTATACTTTGCATGGGGAAGAGTGATTTGCTAACTCAGTTTTTATATGATATCCTGAGAAATCTGTGATTTCTCATCCTGCTGTTAACATTCGTTAGACTGTTGGAGATGACCTGTCACTCCACCACCTTTCAGCTCAATTTCTTTATCTGTAAAACAAAAGAAGCTGAAAGAGTGACCTTTGGTTAAAGCAGTAGGACCCTAGGAACCAGTCCTCCATAAATTTATGTCCACATAGCTGAGATACCTGCATTATTGCATCCCAGATATCAAAGCAAACATATCTCACTTTAAGTTGATGCTTACTCATACCTGGAGTAGATGCTCATGGGTGTTGGTTCTGTTATGTCTATAGACATGATGCTCTTTAAATAGAAAGGCATTTGTTCATCCCAGATGCTTCAGTTTGTATGGTCTGCTCCCTTGAGATTTCCAAATATGGTTCTAGAGGAAATGGGTACATATTCTTTCTTTTTGGAGCAAAGGCTTTTTGGAACAAGGGCCATGTTGCTGATGAAAATGTTATATTGGGTCTCATGGCAATTCCTTTATTGCTTTCTTGACCCTGTGTCATTCAGGGAGTGTCAAAAACCACATGGTGCTTCTGAGACCTACAATTTTTGCATTTAGATCTCTGATTTAGCTGACAGATGTTAAAACACAGATATAGCCAGATAACTCCCCAGTGACAACACAGATGCAAAAACTGAAAAGTGCAGTGACTCCAGCTTGGGGAGGGATTATATTGGATATTCAAAATTTTCCCTACTGAAGCCCTTACATTTTTCTTGTGTTTCTGTTAGGCTAATGTGGCTTAGGTTAGAGGAAACTGAGTCTCTTTCCTTCTGGTTGATTCAATCATTCACATCCTTAAGAAAATGTGCCAATCTGGAGCTCAGGAGATCCTGAGAATATTAACAATAACAACAGGCTCAAGTCTCTTTTATGGCTGGCACGGCTCTGACAGAGCAACTTTGGCTCTGAAGAGAAATAAAACAAAAAAGATTTGAGATCTGGAGGGAAATTTCATTGGGATTTACCCAGTCATTTTATGGATCAGGAAATACGAGGCCTACAGTGACTTTCTCGGGGTCACAGATAGGAGTAACAGAACCAGGGCTAGATCTAGGTCTCCTAACTTGCAATTGAGTCTTTCCCCATTGATTCCTGGCCTCTCGTATGTCCCCTGCATCTCCCTGAGGTTTACCCTTGAGATTGGTGTTGGGGACTGCAACACATGGTGGAGGCTGCAGTAGGGCCTGTGGCTGTCTCCTGTCTTGGGCATGCCTCATCTCAGCCCATTGCCTTTGGGGAAATGCTAGCCACAAACATAGTGAAGTTAAATTCTTGGACTATCAGATATAGCTCAGACTTTCAAGCTGATAAATAAAGAAACTGAGGTTCAAAGAGGGAATGTGACTTGCTCAGCAATTCAGAAAATCAATTAACAAATAATTATGGAGCACTTAGGATGTGCCAGGCCTGTGGAAACTGCTGGTGGGTGGGTGGGTAGGTGGGGGCGGGGGGCGGCATTTGACTAAGAATAAGACAGACAGGTTCTTACCCTGGAAGAATTTACCATCCAGGAACAGGAGAGCAAACAAGCAGCCACAAGTGGGAGGAGTATTTAGAAGTGTGGAGTCCCCTTGGAGAACTTGACCTGGTCTGACAATCAGGAGCAGACTCGAATCTTCTGTTCCCTCTGTCAAGATGCCTTGTCTCTCTAGGTCTTGCTGACTTGAATGTGTGTGGAGAGTTCAAAGCCAGGAAAGGATACGTTTGAGGCAACCTGCTTTCCTACCCTATTTAGATCTTTAGGTTAATTTTAAAAATGTTTCCCTTTTGTATAAGATTATTTTGATGCTTTTAGACCCTATCATTACCCTATTATTTATTACACTGAAGAATCTATTTAAATGTTGGCCTCACCAGAGGCCACTCTCAAAGTGGGCCAGTTCTTAGGGCTCATAGGGGAGCTATGACCCAGTGTACCCCTAAGGAAAAGCCACTGTCTCCATGGCTTCTGGTTGCCTCTAGATAGAAATCTAAAAGCCCACTGATGAGTTTGTGACATTTAGCAATTGCCAACCTTTGCCTAGACTACCATCATGTGTCCTGGGAAGATGCCCCCTTCCTGATCCACAGACCTCTTTTCTCCATGTTGTATTTCTTGGGCTTTGGAACTTTTCTAGATGACAGTTGTTTTTCTTGCTCAAAGGGAGGGTAGCATGCCTTTCTCTGAGCCGTGTTCCCCCGCCCCCTTCCACTCAGAGCCTGCCTCTTTCTGACCAGCTCCACCCACCCCTGCAGCAGCCCTACCACCCTATGTACCAGCTGCAACTGGTTTTGTGTATGATTATGTATTTAAAACAATTTGTGTTCCTGTCTCTTTTCATTATGTGCATCCTCTCTACTCCTCTGGATTACAAGTGTCCTGAGAAGGGGGGTTGAGGCTCCTATTTCCTGTAGGGCTTAGATTACTGAGAGTGCAGTTGGCTGACGGCTGGGCAGACTGAACCCTGCTGTTCAAAGGCAGATGGGAGAGCTGGGGCAGGGGATCTGAGCCACCAGCCCAGTGGTCCAGAGCAGTTGTCTGAGGCAGGACACCAGGCTGCAACACTAATTTGTCATGTGACTTTATTTTATTTTATTTTATTTTTGAGACAGGGTCTTGCTCTGTCACCTAGGCTGGAGTGCAGTGGCACTATCTCAGCTCACTGCAACCTCCACCTCCTGGGTTCAAGCAATTCTCCTACCTCAGCTTCCTGAGTAGCTAGGATTACAGGCATGCGCCAGCACGACCAGCTAATTTTTGTATTTCTAGTAGAGACAGGGTTTCACTATGTTGGCCAGGCTGGTTTTGAACTCCTGACCTCAAGCAATCTGCCTGCCTTGGCCTCCCAAAGTGCTGGGATTACAGGCGTGAGCCAGAGCGCCCAGCCGCCATGTGACTTTAGACTGGATTTCAGTTTCCTTGTCTATCCTAGTGTCTCCTCACCTCGGGATCCTATGGTGTGATGTCTGGGAGAGTACCCTGAACTTAGTACTTAAAGTATTAAGACTATGTCATAATGTCTCATTCTTAGACCCTGTCGAGTATGTGTAGGGCCGGAAAATGTCCTTCAGGCTTCTTTGAGTTGGGTACGGATCCTGAACCACTAGGTTTTAATCCTTGTCCTCATCAGAGGGACAGACAGTATTGAGTGACCCAGAGGACAAAGTCAACATGGCTGTGGGCACTGGCAAGAGAGGAGGCTGTCAAATAAGGAAACAATGGCAAGAAAAAGTTTTAACATTTGATATATATATATAATAGTTAATACACATGCTTAGATGTTTTTGTGTATGTTCATGTGTGTATGTGTATGTATATAAAAGTATCAAAATTGATATATATCATAGGGAAAACCAAAACATGGTATAAGATTTCATTTTACCCATTTTACAGTCTAAACCTTAAAACTGCTTGCAATTTTAATTATCAATGAGGAATGGGCAAAATAATCTGTTCAGTGCTCAGGGGTTCTGAAGCCCTTAAATTATTGATGTAGGAACTCTCCCTCCAACCCAGAGTGCCAGGGTTTTGCTTGCCACCTTTTCTGATCTGTCCTTACCTTCTCCATGTTTTCCATTGGTGAAGATACATCTGTGTCTCAGCTCAAGCCCTGCTTCCATTGCATTGGAACAGTGTGTAGCTGTGCACACTGTCCATGCTCAAGAAAGGGTGATGCCAGACTCAAAAAGCCTTGGGGAAGAGAAAGCTCACCCCTTTAGATGAAAGAAATCCTGGAGCGAGGCCAGGTGGAATGTTCTCAAGTCATTCCTGATGTCATTTGTCTACAGCAGAGCAAATTATGGCTGCCTTTTATGGGCATTTGGAAGGCCAAAGGCAGTGATCCACTCTGAGTATATACCCCAAAGAATTGAAAGCAGGGTCTTGAAGAGATATTTACATACTCATGTTCACGGTAGCGTTATTCAGAATAGCCAAGAATTAGAAGCAACCCAAATGTTCATTGACAGATGAGTGGATAAACAAAATATGGTATGTACATATTCCGTACATATGTCTACATTAGGCTAAATGAATTAGCCAGTCATAAAAAGATAAAAACTGTAGGATTCTAGTTGTATGAGGTACCTAGAGTAGTCAAATTCATAGAAACAGAAAGTGGAACAGTGATTACTTGGGGTTGCGGGGAGGACGGAATGGAGAGTTATTGCTTAATGGATTTGGAGTTTCAGCTTTGCAGGATAAAAAGAGTTCTGAAGATTGGTTGCACAACAGTGTGAGTGTACTTAACACTACTGAACTGTACACTTAAAAATGGTTAAGATGGTGAATTTTATGATATATGTATTTTACCACAATTAAAAACAAACAAATCCTAATGCCCAGGCTGCGCCACAGACCAATTAAATCAGAATCTCTGTGGGTGGCTTTCAGATATCCTTATTTTTTCAATTTCCCCAGGCTAAACCAAGGTGGAGAACCACTGGACCAGAGGCAGGAAATGCAATCTTGAGGTGGTAGCTGTAAACCAGGGGTGAAATGAAAAGAATGTAATCGCAGGGAATAAAACAAATTGGATGGTTTGGACAGTCAGCCATCAGTGATAGATCAGATATGGAAGGAAGGAAAGAAGAAGGAAAAAGAAAAATAATGGATCAAAGAAGTTTCCAAGGGCCTAGACTAAATTGTGGATTTATGGAAAAACTGAATGTTTATTGGTAGGTGTTGGGAGTGATTATTTATTTTAGTTTATGGTAATGCAGGTAGAAATTTCTTAGAGGCAGCTGGAAATTTTCATAGCCAAAATTATTCATGTATTTCCCTTGTAGAAGCCAGAGTTTCATTTTACAGTAAAAATGAACTTTTGAAAAAACATTTGTTCATTTATTTGTTTCTTTTTAAGTGTTTAATTGTTAGAGGCAGCTGGAAATTTTCATACTCAAAATTATTCATGCATTTCCCCCATAGAAGCCAGAGTTTCATTTTACATTAAAAATTAACTTTTACAAAATATTTGTTCACTTATTTGCTTCTTTTTAAGTATTTAACTGACAGATAAAGAATGAATACATTAAAATTATACAACATGATGATTTGATATAAGTATACATTGTAATGATTATCATAATCAAATTAATGAACACATTCATCACCACCCATGCTGTACATTAGATCCCCAGACCTTGCTCATCTTATAACTGAAAGTTCGTGCCCTTTGATCAACATCCTCCCACTTTCTCCAGTCCCCAGGTCCTGGCAACCAGCATTTTACTCCCTGTTTCTATGAGTTTGACTTTTTTAGATTCTAAATGTAAGCGGGATTATACAGTATTTGTCTTTCTGTGTCTGGCTCATTTGACTTAGCATAATGTCTTCCAGGTTCATCCATGTTGTCACAAATGACAGGATTTCCTTCTTTTTTATGGCAGAATAATATTCAATTGCATATATGTATCTGTATCCATTCATCTGTTGATGGATGCTTAGGTTAATCCCATAGCTTGGGTATTTTGAATAATGCTGCATTGAACAAATGATTGCAGATATTTTTTTGAGCCATTGATTTCATGTTCTTTAGATATTTTTATCCAAAAAACCCCAAAACAACAACAACAACAAAAGAAGAAAAATTGCCCAGGGAGCATTATGTCTTCAGGAGCCAAGAATAAACCTAGTTTCAGAGCTCCTTTTGGCAAAGCCATGAAGTTGGAGAGCTTTGTCTGTGGCAATCCTTCTCTTGCTGTCTCCTACCTGCCTCTGAATGTTCTATGGGCCTCCGCTTTCTCAGGATCCCATTCAAGTCACATTGCCCTGTTCCTCCTCTCTTTCTAGAAATTCCTGGTAAACAAGTAAATCCCATAGTAAATAAATTTGCATGAAGGCAATAGAAACTCCCACACTATTTTTTCTAACAGCATTCACATTTTTAAAATAAATGGAATGAAGAAATCAATACTTATTATAAAAGAATAAAACTAGAATGGTGATATTTCAGGAAGGAGAAATTTTGGATAAGATTGCAATTTCCGGCCTCTTGGAAGCACCTCTGTAAATATTTCTGCTTAGGTGTTCAGACCTGGGTGGGCAAGAGGGGGATTCAGTGATTTGCATGGACCCAGAGAGGCAGATGGGTGCTGGGAGGAGGTTACTGAGTCACATATGTGGTCTAGACATCTGGATGATGGGAAAGAAAAGTCATTTATGACATTAAATATATCACCTTCCAGTGTCACTAAATCATGTTTTCTGAGCAGAGCAGAGTCACAGCTCACTACTCTACCCTACAGTATTCAGCAGGCCAAAGATTTAAGGAAGGACTTAAAAAGTGTCCTTTGGATGCCTTCATCACAGTGCCTGAAATTGCATGCTGTGACTTCAAGCCTTTGTCATGTTTACTGATATGGTTTGACTCTGTCCCCACCCAAATCTCAACTTGAATTGTATCTCCCAGAATTCCCACGTGTTGTTGGAGGGACCCAAGGGGGAGGTAATTGAATTATGGGGGCTGGTCTATTCTCGTGATCGTGAATAAATCTCACGAGATCTGATGGGTTTATCAGCGGTTTCCACTTTTGGTTCTTCCTCATTTTTCTCTTGCTGCCACCATGTAAGAAGTGCCTTTTGTCTCCTGCCATGATTCTGAGGCCTCCCCAGCCATGTGGAACTGTAAGCCCAATTAAACCTCTTTTTGTTCCCAGTTTCGTGTGTCTTTATCAGCAGTGTGAAAACTGTATTAGTCTGTAATACAGTAAATTGGTACCAGCACAGTGAGTTGTTGCTGAAAAGATATCCAAAAATGTGGAAGCAACTTTGGAACTGGGTAACAGGCAGAGGTTGGAATAGTTTGGAGGGCTCAGAAGACAAGAAAATGTTGGGAAGTTTGGAACCTCCTGGAGACTTGTTGAATGGTTTTGACAAAAACGCTAATAGTGATATGAACAATAAGGTCCATGGTGAGGTGGTCTCAGATGGAGATGAGGAACTTGTTGGGAACTGGAGCAAAGGTGACTCTTGCTATGTTTTAGCAAAGAGACTGGTGGCATTTTACTCCTGCCCTAGAGATCTGTGGAGCTTTGAACTTGAAAGAGATGATTTAGGGTATCTGGTGGAAGAAATTTCTAAGCAGCAAAGCATTCAAAAGGTGACTTGGGTGCTGTTAAAAGCATTCTGTTTTAAAAGGGAAACAGGATAAAAGTTCAGAAAATTTGCAGCCTGACAACGCAGTAGAAAAGAAAAACCCATTTTCTTGAGGTGAAATTTAAGGCGGCTGCTGAAATTTGCATAAGTAGCAAGGAACCTGTTAATCCCCAAGACCATGGGGCAAATGTCTCCAGGCCATGTCAGAGACTTTCATGGCAGCCCTTCCCATCACAGGCCTGGGGGCCCAGGAGGAAAAAGTGGTTTTGTGGGCCAGGCTCAGGGTCCTCATGCTGTATACAGCCTAGGGACTTGGTGCCCTGTGTCCCAGCCGCTCCAGCCATGGCTGAAAAAGGCCAACACAGAGCTTGGGCTGTGGCTTCAGAGGGTGGAAGCCCCAAGCCTTGGCAGCTTCCATGTGATGTTGAGCCTGCGGGTGCACAGAAGTCAAGAATTGAGGTTTGGGAACCTCCGCCTAGATTTCAGATGTATGGAAACGTCTGGATGCCCAGGCAGAAGTTTGCTGCAGGGGAAGGGCCCTCATGGACAACCTCTTCTAGGGCAGTGCGGAAGGGAAATGTGGGGTTGGAGCCCCCCACACGAAGTCCCTACTGGGGCACTGCTTAGTGGAGCTGTAAGAAGAGGACCACCATGCTCCAGGCCCCAGAATGGTAGATCCACAATCAGCTTGCACTGTGCACCTGGAAAAGCTGTGGACACTCAATGCCAGCCTGTGAAAGCAGCCAGGAGGGAGGCTGTACCCTGCAAAGCCACAGGGGTGGAACTTCCCAAGACTATGGGAACCCATTTCTTGCAGCAGCGTGACCTGGATGTGAGAACTGGAGTCAAAGGAAATAATTTTGGAGCTTTAAAATTTGACTGCCCCACTGGATTTAGGACTTGCATGGGCCCTGTAACCCCTTTGTTTTGGCCAATTTCTCCCATTTGGAATGGCTGCATTTACCTAATACCTGTACCCCCACTGTATCTAGGAAGTAACTAGCTTGCTTTTGATTTTACAGGCTCATAGATGGAAGGGACTTCCCTTGTCTCAGATGAGACTTTGGACTGTGGACTTTTGGGCAAATGCTGAAATGAGTTAAGACTTTGGGGGACTGTTGGGAAGCCATGATTGGTTTTGAAATGGCCTCCCCAGCCATGTGGAACTGTAAGTCCAATTAAACCTCTTTTTATTCCCAGTTTCAGCTGTGTCTTTATCAGCAGTGTGAAAATGGACTAATACGTTTACTTTGGACAATTTAAGCAGGAAAGTCCAGGCTACTCCTGGAAATGAGGATAAGAAGAAAGAGACAAAGCTCCTGAAAAAGCACATAGAGTTGTTGAGCTTTTATCTCTCTTTCTGGTTCAGCATCTGGCATAGTAGGTGCTAGATAGACACTTGTTGAATGAATGGAGGTATAGTAGAAATAGCTTCTCTGGGATTAATTTTATGGTTTGTAGTTTTGTTGCACTATGTGTGGGTGGCATGTTGAAGGAAAACCCTGAAGGCCTAGATTCCAGTCCCACTTTTGCCACTCATTACTTCTGTGACATTGGCCCAGACACTTTGATGTCTCTGGATTTCATTTCCTACTTGTAAAACGGGGACAATAATGCTGTCCTTCTCATGCACATGGTTGTTATTTGCATTAAATGAGATAATGGGCATGAAAGCAATGGAAAACTCTAAGGTACTCTACAAATATAGAATACAATCATTTTGAAAGCACCTGGCTTTGTAGACAACTGTGTGAACTAATGTGTATTGATCAAGACATGTGTTTCGTTAGGTAAAAACTGAAAGTAAAACTCATACACTTAAGATGTGAAAATAAACTCAGCATCTAGCGTAACACTAATTTCAAAAAGTAGTATATTAATTTCAAGTAGGAAATTAAAACAATAAAACTGCGAAGTGAAAAATGTTCAACATTGATGCCTCTGACCTACTCCTGATGTCCAACATGTTTACAATTCTCCCGAAGATATTTCTATCAGGTTAAAACCCATTAGTATTTGTGAACAAACAGAGTTTCTACCATTCACTGGGCACTATTAGGTACTAGATATCAGGGGATATTTCTATTGCTGTTCTTAGCTCTATTGTTGGTTTACTTGGCCAGTGGTTGCTAGCTTTGCCAGTGTGTGTGTGTTTGTGTGTGTGTGTTACTTATCACAAGTTTCATCAGCTTGACAAAGAGCTGTGTATATTCATTTACATGACAAATACTTTTTTTGGATTAGCAACTCTAATAAGTACAGGGTATTCAGAAACTGTGTGCACGTTTTTCTACCTGTAGTCTTAGTCTTAAGTATGTTTCTTAATAGCTATTGAACATAAGTTTAATATTAGCTGGATGAATAAAGTATTAGTTACTGTATTCTCTTAAAAATAGACGTAGCTTTGTTACAGCACAGAAAACTGAGCTGACCTCTTACTAGATTGGCTAAAATGAATTCTGATTAAACATTTTGTAATGGCTTATAAAGTTCGCTTCTCTACAGTATATTAAAAGATTTGTTTAAATGTTGACTGTAAGTTTGGTAAAAATGACAAAGCGGCTTACACTTTTTGATGATGTTCATTTTCCCCAAAAGTACAGCTAAAGCTTTATCCATTATAATGAGAGTTCAGAAAAGGCAAATGACCACCTCTTTTTTTAAACCAATATGTCTTTGTGCAGTAATTTTCTTGTGGCAAGTGGCATAATCTGGGTGAAGGTAGTGATAAAACTCAGATACATTTCAAGAAAGCGAGTAAACACACTAATGACAATATTCGTATATTACATGTATCTGCTGCTTATGTACTTAAAAAAACTAAATAGGAAAATCTTACTCATCTCCGTAGAAAAACAGGGTAGAGATTACAACTTGGGGACTTCGTGATATTTTGTCTGTGTGCAGTTTGTCAAAAGGCAATTTATCTAAAGCTGGAAAAGGATATGGTTTGGCTGACTAAACTGTGGAGTGATACGAGTGATACGTAACGATAAAAATGCTTAGGGGAATTTTCGGGGCGCTCAAGTCAAGTGTACAGTGCTGTGTGGGTGTAAAAAGCAGACTTCTCTCTCTGTGAAAGTTGCTGACATTTTATACCACATGCTGGACCGTTAAATCACAATTTACGTGGTCACTTGTAAATACGCCTGGTGGTGGAGGGTGACCTTGTTTGTGCACACTTTGACATGCTTCCCTGTTGTGTGCCTCTCCCCTTTTTAAACTGCACTGGATACTTTTGTTCTGGAATCCATGGCTGTCTAACCTGAAAGCAGTTTGGGTGAGAACTCTGGAACTGATTTATTTTCATAGGTGCTCCCTGAGGGGAGGTTTGAAGGATAATGCAGAAAAGCAAGCCTTCCAATCCTCCAACTAAAGTTCTCTAACTTGCTATTAACATAATTTCAGGCTAGCTAGAGTGCCTGAAATTCTGACATGAAGGGATTCCTTCCACCACCACTGGGATTTGGAAGTCCCTAGGGTGTTTGAATGGGGCAAATTATTTAAACTGATTTTCAGTCTCCTCATTGGTAAAATGGGGCTACTCATACTTATCAAAGAGGGTTTTTGTGGAGATCAAATGAGACAATGCAAGTCAAATACTTGATATACGCTTAATAGTGACAAACATAGTGATATATATATTAATAGTGATAGTTATTGCAATTTTTCTTTTTGTTAGGGGGAAGAGGAGGACAAACAGGCCTTTAACATGGTGGAGAATTTGTTTCCCTTCCAAGTACACTTGGAGGATTACAGAATTGGTGCTCAAAGAGAAGACGTTGTCTTTCATTGCTTAAGAGGGTTTCTTGGAGAGGTTCAGCAGGAGAAACACAAAATGAGATGTAGAAAGGGGATGGGGAAGGAGACTGCATACTAATGTGTTTCATTTCCAAGTGCTTTAACTTTTCTAAGCACTAGGTCATCTGCTGACTTGTTTTCATAATATATGGGTAAAGTTGGCAGGGTGGGTATCCCTTTCTATGGGTGAGGAAACTGGAGTGTGGACAGATAAACTCATCTGTTGTCACACAACAAATCAGTGGTACAGTTGGGATTAGGACCCATGTCTCATACTCTGAGCACAGCAGTCTCTCTATTAGGTGACATTCTCAGAGTTCAATAATTTCTTTCACAGTTTTGTGTCCAGACCTGGGGTCCCCATTGCTGAGCCTATTATTGGCACCTTACAAAATATCACATATTAGAAAGGTTGTAGTCTCTTGGTCCAAAGGACTACTTTCAGCTGGAGATGGTTGGAGTTGTAGTATCTGAGTTAGATAAGTTTTCACTTCACGGTCATGGGTGGAGGTCCTTCCTGGACTTGGGCCAGGAAGAATCACTGACCAGGAAGGTCACAGAAGGCCTGAGTCCTTTCTAACAGCATCTGTGCACTGTATTTCAGGGCCTAATGGCTGCGTTGAAAGGAATGGAAAGAAGTTGCTGGTTTTGTTGAGAAATACCAGGAAAGTGTGGTGCCTTTTTCCTGTATTCCCTCTTCCCTCCCTCATTTTTTCACTTTATTGATAAAAATAATCCCAAAAGATCAGAGAGGGGTTCTATAGATGTTAAACCACTGTGTTACGACTTTAACTACAAAGCCCTTGGGGGCATTAGATTTCCTAATGTTTTGGGGTAGCTGCAAAATTTAATTTTAGGTAGAAAAGGGTTAACTTAGGGGCAATGTAATTCCCAGATTATCAGTGTGAAAATCATCTAACTGTATGTGAAAAATCCAATAATGTTAAAGGTAATTATCCGGGAAAGTAAAAATAATACACAGGTCTTTGGCCAGAAATAAGGATTTGGAACATTTCTCTATGCACAGAGAGTTCTCTAGTAGGCAAATTTAGATTCATGTCAGTCATTAAAGGTCCCCACGAAGTATTTAGTTTATCAATTTAGTGCTACATTTTTCTACAAAGAAGAGTTGGAGTGGTTTAGGTAAGAACACAGATACGCTAAAACCAAACCAGATGAACCCAAGACAGAAACTAGAAAGAAGGCAGAAGGAGAGGATGAAGGTGTAGCAGTGAGAAGCCTGTTGGAGGAAAGTTTGAGTCAGTGAATGTAAGCACTTTAGCTTCCTTGTGGCCTGGAAAGCAGGTATTTTTTGGCTATTTTCTTTTTTTATACATGTATCTCCAGCACTAGAAGAGTGCCTGACCGTAGTTGCTCAATAAATACTTGCTGAATAAAAATATATGAAAATTTGTCAAATAAAGGGTTTTAAAAAGCTGGACTGAAATGTTGAAAATGATTGAAGCTGGGGGATGGGTTCATGGGAGTCTACTAGACTATTCTCCTCTACATTTGTGTGTGATTGAGTTTTATAACAAAAGCTAAAAAAAATAACAAAGAAGACTAGATGCTGTAATCACTGGAAATAACCAGACATTAAAAAATCTTTGTTTCCCTTTTTGTTACAGGGCAAGCAAGTAAAAGACATTTTGTATTACTAAACACTATCATATGCTAGAGAGTAGTAAAACTATAGTCCCCAAAGTTTATCTTTGAAGGACTCCAGTGGCAAGATTTTTAATAAACAAAGCTGATCATCTCATCTGAATCATTATTTCTTATTATCACTCTATTATCATGGACTATCAGGAATCTTGGAGATGAATTTGTTCATCTCCCCTAGGAGGAAACATCATCATTGCCCACTCCCTGTCAGCACTTTTTTTTGAGTTGGAGTTTTACTCTTGTTGCCCAGGCGGAGTGCAATGGCGTAATCTGAGCTCACTGCAACCTCTGCTTCCTGGGTTCAAGCAGTTCTCCTGCCTCAGCCTCCCGAGTAGCTAGGCCTACAGGCACGTGCCACCATGCCTGGCTAATTTTTGTACTTTTAGTAGAGTCAGGGTTTCACCATGTTGGCCAGGCTGGTCTTGAGCTCCTGACCTCAGGGGATCTGCCTGCCTAGGCCTCCCAAAGTGCTGGGATTACAGACATGAGCCACCGCACCCAGCGCCCCCCCCTTTTTTTTGGAGACAGAGTCTTGGCCTTTCACCAAGACTGGAGTGCAGAGGCACAATCTCGGCTTACTGCAACCTTCACCTCCTGGGTTCAAGCAATTCTCCTGCCTCAGCCTCCTGAGTAGCTGAGATTACAGGCACGTGCCACAATGCCTGGCTAATTTTTATATTTTCTAGTAGAGACAGGGTTTTGCCACTTTGACCAGGCTTGTCTTCAACTCTGACTCAAGTGATCCTCCTGCCTGGGCCTCTTTTTTTTTTATTTTTTTATTTTTTTATTATACTTTAGGGTTTTAGGGTACATGTGCACAATGTGCAGGTTTGATACATATGTATCCATGTGCCATGTTGATTTCCTGTACCCATTAACTCGTCATTTAGCATTAGGTGTATCTCCTAATGCTGTCCCTCCCCCCTTCCCCCACCCCACAACAGTCCCCGGAGTGTGATGTTCCCTTTCCTGTGTCCATGAGTTCTCATTGTTCAATTCCCACCTATGAGTGAGAACATGCGGTGTTTGGTTTTTTGTCCTTGCGATAGTTTACTGAGAATGATGTTTTCCAGTTTCATCCATGTCCCTACAAAGGACACGAACTCATCATTTTTTATGGCTGCATAGTATTCCATGGTGTATATGTGCCACATTTTCTTAATCCAGTCTATTGTTGTTGGACATTTGGGTTGGTTCCAACTCTTTGCTATTGTGAATAGTGCCACAATAAACATACGTGTGCATGTGTCTTTATAGCAGCATGATTTATAGTCCTTTGGGTATATACCCAGTAATGGGATGGCTGGGTCAAATGGTATTTCTAGTTCTAGATCCCTGAGGAATCGCCACACTGACTTCCACAATGGTTGAACTAGTTTACAGTCCCACCAACAGTGTAAAACTATTCCTATTTCTCCACATCCTCTCCAGCACCTGTTGTTTCCTGATTTTTTAATGATGGCCATTCTAACTGGTGTGAGATGGTATCTCACTGTGGTTTTGATTTGCATTTCTCTGATGGCCAGTGATGATGAGCATTTCTTCATGTGTTTTTTGGCTGCATAAATGTCTTCTTTTGAGAAGTGTCTGTTCATGTCCTTCACCCACTTTTTGTGGGGTTGTTTGTTTTTTTCTTGTAAATTTGTTTGAGTTCATTGTAGATTCTGGATATTAGCCCTTTGTCAGATGAGTAGGTTGCAAAAATTTTCTCCCATTCTGTAGGTTGCCTGTTCACTCTGATGGTAGTTTCTTTTGCTGTGCAGAAGCTCTTTAGTTTAATGAGATCCCATTTGTCAATTTTGCCTTTTGTTGCCATTGCTTTTGGTGTTTTAGACATGAAATCCTTGCCCACGCCTATGTCCTGAATGGTATTGCCTAGGTTTTCTTGTAGGATTTTAATGGTTTTAGGTCTAACATATAAGTCTTTAATCCATCTAGAATTAATTTTTGTATAAGGTGTAAGGAAGGGATCCAGTTTCAGCTTTCTACATATGGCTAGCCAGTTTTCCCAGCACCATTTATTAAATAGGGAATCCTTTCCCCATTTCTTGTTTTTGTCAGGTTTGTCAAAGATCAGATAGTTGTAGATATGCGGCATCATTTCTGAGGGCTCTGTTCTGTTCCTTGATCTATGTCTCTGTTGTGGTACCAGTACCATGCTGTTTTGGTTACTGTAGCCTTGTAGTATAGTTTAAAGTCAGGTAGCGTGATGCCTCCAGCTTTGTTCTTTTGGCTTAGGATTGACTTGGCGATGCGGGCTCTTTTTTGGTTCCATATGAACTTTAAAGTAGTTTTTTCCAATTCTGTGAAGAAAGTCATTGGTAGCTTGATGGGGATGGCATTGAATCTATAAATTACCTTGGGCAGTATGGCCATTTTCACGATATTGATTCTTCCAACCCATGAGCATGGAATGTTCTTCCATTTGTTTGTATCCTCTTTTATTTCATTGGGCAGTGGTTTGTAGTTCTCCTTGAAGAGGTCCTTCACATCCCTTGTAAGTTGGATTCCTAGGTATTTTATTCTCTTTGAAGCAATTGTGAATGGGAGTTCACTCATGATTTGGCTCTCTGTTGGTCTGTTATTGGTGTACAAGAATGCTTGTGATTTTTGTACATTAATTTTGTATCCTGAGACTTTGCTGAAATTGCTAATCAGCTTAAGGAGGTTTTGGGCTGAGACAATGGGGTTTTCTAGATATACAATCATGTCATCTGCAAACAGGGACAATTTGACTTCCTCTTTTCCTAATTGAATACCCTTTATTTCCTTCTCCTGCCTGATTGCTCTGGCCAGAACTTCCAGCACTATGTTGAATAGGAGCGGTGAGAGAGGGCATCCCTGTCTTGTGCCAGTTTTCAGAGGGAATGCTTCCAGTTTTTGCCCATTCAGTATGATATTGGCTGTGGGTTTGTCATAGATAGCTCTTATTATTTTGAGATACGTCCCACCAATACCTAATTTATTGAGAATTTTTAGCATGAAGGGTTGTTGAATTTTGTCAAAGGCCTTTTCTGCATCTATTGAGATAATCATGTGGTTTTTGTCTTTGGTTCTGTTTATATGCTGGATGACATTTATTGATTTGCATATGTTGAACCAGCCTTGCATCCCAGGGATGAAGCCCACTTGATTATGGTGGATAAGCTTTTTGATGTGCTGCTGGATTCGTTTGCCAGTATTTTATTGAGGATTTTTGCATCAATGTTCATCAAGGATATTGGTCTGAAATTCTCTTTTTTGGTTATGTCTCTGCCAGGCTTTGGTATTAGGACGATGCTGGCTTCATAAAATGTGTTAGGGAGGATTCCCTCTTTTTCTATCGATTGGAATAGTTTCAGAAGGAATGGTACCAGTTCCTCCTTGTACCTCTGGTAGAATTCAGCTGTGAATCCATCAGGTCCTGGGCTCTTTTTGGTTGGTAAGGTATTGACTATTGCCACAATTTCAGAACCTGTTATTGGTCTATTCAGAGATTCAACTTCTTCCTGGTTTAGTCTTGGGAGGGTGTATTTGTCGAGGAATTTATCCATTTCTTCTAGATTTTCTAGTTTATTTGCATAGAGATGTTTGTAGTATTCTCTGATGGTAGATTGTATTTCTGTGGGATCGTGGTGATATCCCCTTTTTCGTTTTTATTGCATCTATTTGATTCTTCTCTCTTTTCTTCTTTATTAGTCTTGCTAGCGGTCCATCAATTTTGTTGATCTTTTCAAAAAACCAGCTCCGGGATTCATTAATTTTTTGAAGGGTTTTTTGTGTCTCTATTTCCTTCAGTTCTGCTCTGATTTTAGTTATTTCTTGCCTTCTGCTAGCTTTTGAATGTGTTTGCTCTTGCTTTTCTAGTTCTTTTAATTGTGATGTTAGGGTGTCAATTTTGGATCTTTCCTGCTTTCTCCTGTGGGCATTTAGTGCTATAAATTTCCCTCTACATACTGCTTTGAACGTGTCCCAGAGATTCTGGTATGTTGTGTCTTTGTTCTTGTTGGTTTCAAAGAACATCTTTATTTCTTCCTTCATTTCATTATGTACCCAATAGTCATTCAGGAGCAGGTTGTTCAGTTTCCATGTAGTTGAGCGGTTTTGAGTGAGTTTCTTAATCCTGAGTTCTAGTTTGATTGCACTGTGGTCTGAAAGACAGTTTGTTATAATTTCTGTTCTTTTACATTTGCTGAGGAGAGCTTTACTTCCAACTATGTGGTCAATTTTGGAATAGGTGTGGTGTGGTGCTGAAAAAAATGTATATTCTGTTGACCTGGGGTGGAGAGTTCTGTAGATGTCTATTAAGTCCACTTTATGTAGAGCTGAGTTCAATTCCTGGATATCCTTGTTAACTTTCTGTCTCGTTGATCTGTCTAATGTTGACAGTGGGGTGTTAAAATCTCCCATTATTATTGTGTGGGAGTTTAAGTCCCTTTGTAGGTCACTGAGGACTTGCTTTATGAATCTGGGTGCTCCTGTGTTGGGTGCATATATATTTAGGATAGTTAGCTCTTCTTGTTGAATTGATCCCTTTACCATTATGTAATGGCCATCTTTGTCTCTTTTGATCTTTTTTGGTTTAAAGTCTATTTTATCAGAGACTAGGATTGCAACCCCTGCCTTTTTTTGTTTTCCAGTTGCTTGATAGATCTTCCTCCATCCCTTTATTTTGAGTCTATGTGTGTCTCTGCACGTGAGATGGGTTTCCTGAATACAGCACACTGATGGGTCCTGACTCCTTATCCAGTTTGCCAGTCTGTGTCTTTTGATTGGAGATTTAGCCCATTTACATTAAACGTTAATATTGTTATGTGTGAATCTGATCCTGTCATTATGATGTTAGTTGGTTATTTTGCTCGTTAGTTGCTATAGTTTCTTCCTAGCCTCGATGGTCTTTACAATTTGGCGTGTTTTTGCAGTGGCTGGTACCGGTTGTTCCTTTCCATGTTTAGTGCTTCCTTCAGGAGCTCTTTTAGGGCAGGCCTGGTGGTGACAAAATCACTCAGCATTTGCTTGTCTGTAAAGTATTTTATTTCTCCTTCACTTATGAAGCTTAGTTTGGCGGGATAGGAAATTCTGGGTTGAAAATTCTTTTCTTTAAGAATGTTGAATATCGGCCCCTACTCTCTTCTGGCTTGTAGAGTTTCTGCTGAGAGATCAGCTGTTAGTCTGATGGGCTTCCCTTTGTGGGTAACCCGACCTTTCTCTCTGGCTGCCCTTAACATTTTTTCCTTCATTTCAACTTTGGTGAATCTGACAATTATGTGTCTTGGAGTTGCTCTTCTCGAGGAGTATCTTTGTGGCGTTCTCTGTATTTCCTGAATCTGAATGCTGGCCTGCTTTGCTAGATTGGGGAAGTTCTCCTGGATAATATCTTGCAGAGTGTTTTCCAACTTGGTTCCATTCTCCCCATCATTTTCAGGTACACCAATCAGACGTAGGTTTGGTCTTTTCACATAGTCCCAAATTTCTTGGAGGCTTTGTTCATTTCTTTTTATTCTTTTTTCTCTAAACTTCCCTTCTCTCTTCATTTCATTCATTTCATCTTCCATCAGCGATACCCTTTCTTCCAGTTGATCGCATCTGCTACTGAGGCTTCTGCAATCTTCGTGTAGTTCTCGAAACTTGGCTTTCAGCTCCATCAGCTCCTTTAAGCCCTTCTCTCCATTGGTTATTCTAGTTATCCATTCTTCTAATTTTTTTTCAAAGTTTTTAACTTCTTTGCTATTGTTTTGAATTTCCTCCCGTAGCTCAGAGTAGTTTGATCGTCTGAAGCCTTCTTCTCTCAACTCGTCAAAGTCATCCTCCATCCAGCTTTGTTCCGTTGCTGGTGAGGAACTGCGTTCCTTTGGAGGAGGAGAGGTGCTCTGTTTTTTAGAGTTTCCAGTTTTTGTGTTCTGTTTTTTCCCCATCTTTGTGGTTTTATCTACTTTTTGTCTTTGATGATGGTGATGTACAGATGGGTTTTTGGTGTGGATGTCCTTTCTGTTTGTTAGTTTTCCTTCTACCAGACAGGACCCTCAGCTGCAGGTCTGTTGGAGTTTACTAGAGGTCGCCTCCAGACCCTGTTTGGCTGGGTGTCAGCAGCGGTGGCTGCAGAACAGCGGATTTTCATGAGACCACAAATTCAGCTGTCTGATAGTTCCTCTGAAAGTTTTGTCTCAGAGGAGTACCCGGCTGAATGAGGTGTCAGTCTGTCCCTACTGGTGCGGTGCCTCCCAGTTAGGCTGCTCAGGGGTGAGGGACCCACTTTAGGAGGCAGTCTGTCCGTTCTCAGATCTCCAGCTGCGTGCTGGGAGAACCACTACTCTCTTCAAAGCTGTCAGTCAGACAGGGACATTTAAGTCTGTGGAGTTTCTTGCTGAGTTTTTGTTTGTCTGTGCCCTGCCCCCAGAGGTGGAGCCTACAGAGGCAGGCAGGCCTCCTTGAGCTGTGGTGGGCTCCACCCAGTTCGAGCTTCCTGGCTGCTTTGTTTACCTAAGCAAGCCTGGGCAGTGGCGGGCGCCCCTCCCCCAGCCTCGCTGCCGCCTTGCAGCTTGATCTCAGACTGCTGTGCTAGCAATCAGCGAGACTCCGTGGGCATAGGACCCTCCGAGCCAGGTGCGGGACACAATCTCCTAGTGTGTCGTTTTCCAGGCCCGTTGGAAAAGCGCAGTATTAGGATGGGACTGACCCGATATTCCAGGTGCCGTCTGCTTCCCCTTTCTTTGACTAGGAAAGGGAACTCCCTGACCCCTTGCGCTTCCCGAGTGAGGCAATGCCTCGCCCTGCTTTGGCTCGCGCACAGTGCGCTTCACCGACTGTCCTGTACCCACTGTTAGGCACTCCCTAGTGAGATGAAACCGGTACCTCAAGCAGAAATGCAGAAATCACCCGTCTTCTGTGTCGCTGGGGCTGGGAGCTGGAGACCGGAGCTGTTCCTATTCGGCCATCTTGGCTCCACCCTCCTGCCTGGGCCTCTTAAAGTGCTGGGATTACAGGCGTGAGCCACCGTGCCCGGCCCCTGTCAGTAGTTTTGCTCTTCCCCTCTCTCCCTCCAGGCCAGAGGCCATGATCTACATCCAACTTCTCTGCAAATTCCTGAACTCTGACTTGATTGTCCCTGTCAATCCTGCCTTTGTGTCTTCCCTTTGAACCTCACTTTCTGATTCTCCTGGCTTCTCTTCTTGGTGCTCCCTTCTTGTCTTGCTCTGTTCAGGTGCAGGAACCTGGCCTCAGTCCTAACGAGGCTCCTTGAGGATGCAGCCTCTGTGTGCTGCTTTTGGCTTGTCATGTAACAGCTCTGGCTAGGACTGTGCTGTATGGGGAGTACCGTCCAGCCACCCAGGGTTGCTGGTCACTACTTTCCTCCTGGCCCCCTGCCCTTTGGGGATGCATGACCTGATAAGGAGCTTAAGGAAACCTACATTAATAGCACTAAATTAGGCTTTGTGGAAAAAGAACTCCACAGTCAGGATCTTTGTGCATTCAGGATGGGAAGCATGGACACCCTGGAGTGCATTTGTATTAACATGGGCATTTAAAAAGGTCATACAGCTTGGCGCAGTGGCTCATGCCTGTAATCCCCACACTTTGGGAGGCTGAGATGGGAGGATTGCTTGAGCCCAGGAATTCAAGACCAGCCTGGGCAACATAGAGAGACCTTGTCTCTAAAAAAAAAAAAAAAGAAATTAATTTACTAGATGTGGTGGTGCACACCTGTAGTCCCAGCTACTTGGAGGCTGAGGTGGGGAGGATCACTCAAGCCCAGGAGTCCAAGGCTGTGGCGAGCCATGATTACACTACTGTACTCCAGCCTGGGTGACAGAGTGAGACCCTGTCTCTAAAATAAATAAGTAAGCAAGTAAGTAAATAAATAAATAAATGTTATACAGTTGATTCTCATTATTCATGGTAGTTATGGTCTGTAAAGTTGCCATGAATGCTGAATTAGTGAATACTGAACCATCCCATCTGGGGTAAATACAGGGTTAAGTTTCAGCTTCTGGTCACAACAGTTCCTCAACTGATCAATACGTAATCTTGTTTTATGTGTATTTCTATTTAAAAAGACCTTATTACTTATGTATTGTTGATTCATTAACATTGAACTTACAGCCTACAGCACTATTCCTGAATAATTAATTCTGGAATAAAGCTAATCTAACATACGTATTTTCTCCTGAGGCACATCTCAGGCTTCTTGCACTTAGAAACACTAGTCAGAATGTTAGCACTATGCTTGGGGTCCATTTTAAACAGTGAAATCAGCAAAAAAAGCACAAAAATGTGAAAAACGTAGCACAGCAAAAAGGACACTTGTTTATACTACAAGAGCTGAAACAAGAACACAGTGTGTTGCTTTGTTTGACCTCAGCTAGGAATGTGTGCATTGGATGACTCAAATTTTATGCGGCTCTGCACATGTCTGCAAATGTCCACGAAAGCGCTGTATTGATTTGGGGGTTGTAAAAAAATTTTAGTGAGGAAGGGAATTCACAAATATAGAATCCATAAATAATGAGAATCAACTGTATCTCCATTAAGTTAGCATGATATGTCATTATATTTAATAAAACAAAACATGGAATTTACTATATGTATAAAATATGTATAGCCATGTAAAATCGTGGTTTTTAACTGCATATCTTTGATCCAGGATATCTGAGATGATAAACTTAGATTTCTAGGTGAGCTATAAAAATTTAAAATATATAATCTCAGGCTTTAAATCTTTAGGCTATAGATGTTTATCTACTTCTGTATACTTTATATACATATGATATCATATATTTTACCACATGTATAAGTGTACAATCTTAAAGCTTCCTTTATTGCAGTGGAAAAAGTTGAACTGAGACAATTTTCAGTGATTATCTGAAATATCATGTTTATATCTAAAGAATATATTAAAATCTAAACACTATAAATCTGACCTAAAATATTTTTTATTTCCTCCTTCATCTTGGTGAAGAATTGTGAGCAGAAGGTATATATTATTATTATCACACCATAAAACCTATTTCCAAATTTATGTCTCCAATCTCTTCAAAAGGCAGAAAACTTTCACATTTAAAATACTATAAAGATAAACTGCCCTAGCTTTAAGCAAAAAATTAACCATTCCACGGGCAGTGATCATATGGAATACATTATTAGGAGCTTTCCCAGAGAAACAAAAGAGAATTTTGTCAAAATTTTGGTTTAGCAAAACAAGGGATAGGAAAATGAAGGTTTCAGAATAGGAAGGCACCCTTAACAATGCAGCTGGAGTTTCCTCAGATGTATTTCTGTTTCCCCAGTCTTGAGAGCTGGGCTTTTGTAACTCACTGTTATGGGGTGATTATATCATTGTCACTTCATCTTCCATGGGTGCAGCAGGATGGTGGAATTTTGGCGGTGGCATGTTTTCAGTGCATTTTGGTCATGAGAAGAGTCCCTCTTTAGAATCTACTGGTGCTTGATGCAGTGGTAGGAAAAATAGAAAAAACTATCCAGGAAGATAAACTAGGGCGATATATAATCTTTTCCCACTAGCCATCCAGAATTTTCCTAAATATTACATAGACAAGGAAAATAAAGCATTAAAAGTCCATCTAGATACTAAGGAGGAGTAGGGAAAGACATTATGACACATAAAATAACTACAGTCTTGTGCCACATAATGACATTTGGGTCAACAATAGACCTCATATACAACACTGGTCCCATGAGATTATAATGGAGCTGAAAAATTCCTATCACTTGGTGATGTCGTAGCCATCATGATATTGTAGGGCAATATATTACTCACATGTTTGTGGTGATGCTGGTGTAAACAAACCTACCATGCTGCCAGTCATATAAAAGCACATATAATTATGTACAGTACATAATACTTACTAATGCTAATAAATGACTATGTTACTGGTTTATGTATTTACTATACTATTTATCGTTATGTTAGAGTGTACTCCTTCTACTTATATTTTTAAAAGTTAATTGTAAAACAGCTTCAGGCAGGTCCTTCAGGAGGTATCCAGAAGAAGGTGTTGTCATCATAGGAGATGACAGCTCACACATTACTGCCCCTGAAGACTTCCTTTGGGATAAGATGTGGATGTGGAAGACAGTGATATTGATAATCCTGATTCTGTGTAGGCCAAGGCTAATGTGTGTTTTTTTTGTTCTGGTTTTTAACAAAAATGTTTACATTAAAAAAATTAAAAAACAGAAAAAAGCATATAGAATAAGGATATAAAGGACGAATGTTTTGTGCAACTGTACAATGTGTTTGTGTTTTAAACCAAGTATTTTTATAAAAGTCAAACAGGCTAAAAAATGAAAGTTATAAAGAAAAAAGTTACAGTAAGGTAAAGTGAATTTATTGTTAAAGAAAGAAAAATATTTTTTATAAATCTAGGGACGCCTAAGTGTAGGTGTTTCTAAAGTCTATAGTAGTGAACAATCATTACTAGGCCGTCACATTCACTCCCCACTCACTCACCGACTCACACAGAGCAACTTCTGGTCCTGCAAGCTCCATTCATGGTAAGTGCCCTATACAGGTGCACCATTTTTCATCTTTTATGCTGTGTTTTTACTATCAGCGATACATCTCTCAGCCCCCCACGTGTGGTCAGGCTCACTGAGCAGATTCCACCGAAAATAGTCTTCGTTTTGCACACTTAAAAATTCTTTCCAAACAAGTGTTTCTTTTTAACATTCCCAAAGCAGATTGACTTTTTGAGTTTTGTATTGCTTCCAACTCTGTCAATGTCAGAGGCCTTAAATTAATTCCAACATCCCCTTGCTGTTTTCCCTTAAGAAGCCGTGATGGTGTTGCATTCACTTTGGATTCAGTGCATTTGTGTTTATTGGAAGGCCCCTTGAATCAGCATTTCCACTGCTCTCCCACATTTGTCGTGGTCCTAGAAATGCTTGTGATTAGGATGGGGGTCTTGACAGTAGTCTCCATCACCTTTACTTCATCCCATGGTTATGAACAGTTGTATCCAGTTAAAATAAGAAAGAAGTCATGTGGAAAAAAGGGGGACAATTGAATATTATTAGAGCCTCAAGGAAGGAAGGAAGGCCACAGGGTGAAAACCATTGCATATTAAGTAGCTAAGCCTAATAGAAGCCAAAGGAAACAGCAGCAAACTGTTACAGAAAATTCTTTTGAACTGCCCTCCGCCCACTCTCTCCCCGCTGCTGTTGGTGACACGTGGACAGAAATCCCCCTGCACATAGACACACATATGCCTGCCTTGACTTCTGATTGACCTCATCCCTTGAACATCAGGTTTAGGCCACTTTCATGGCTTCTCCTGTGAA
Source organism: Nomascus leucogenys (assembly GCF_006542625.1). Lineage (NCBI taxonomy): Eukaryota > Metazoa > Chordata > Mammalia > Primates > Hylobatidae > Nomascus > Nomascus leucogenys. Next base: position 76,431,683 of record NC_044385.1, read on the forward strand.
CGCTCATGCCTAATGCCCGACTGCATGTCCTCTGCACCAGCCACTAATGAGAAGAGAGCTTCCCCTGGCCATCCAAGATGAGGCAGTGCCCACCTTCCCTCTTGTCGCATTCTATTACATCATCTCATTTTATTTCTCTGCCTAGCACTTACTACTCTCTCATGTATTCATTAGTTGACTTGTTTATTATCTGTCTTCCCCAACCAGAATGTAATTCTGCGGAGAGGCTCTGTCTGGTTTAGTGTAATCTTCAAGGCCTAGCACTGTCCTTGGCATGGAGTAGCCCCCAGGAAATATTCGTTGACTGACTGACTATGAAATGTTGGAAGAAGAACTTTGCTCCATGAGTTGTGAATGTATGCACAGCATGGGTGTTCAGAGTGATTTTCCCTCCCCCACGTTCACTACAAAAAGTACCCTCAGTTACAGGCCCAGAGGTAATGGCATCACTGTATTGTTGACTCAACTTGTAACTGACTTCTAGCTCTGTTTCTGACTTAGTTTTGGCCTTTGGGACAGGTCAGGAGGGTGCAGCAAAAACAAATACACCAGACGACTAGAAGCTGGGATCTTGGGTTGCAGGCTTGGTTTTAGCTCTGACTCACTGTGTAAACCATGGGTGACTCACTTAACCCCTCTAATTCTGCTTCTTCATCCATCAAATATAGAGGTTAGATAGATGACGCTTCAGATCCCTTGTAATTCGTCCATTCTATAATGTTCCCCTTTACTTTTCTTTAAGTGTTAGCACAGACTAGTCTCTTCATGCAGGAGTAAGCATACTTACAAAATGTCCTGTAACACTTAGGGAAATGCCACCACAAACATTCTGAGAGCAGCATTGCTGTGAATCTGCACCACTCTCCTTAGGGAAATGCCACCACAAACATTCTGAGAGCAGCATTGCTGTGAATCTGCACCACTCTCCTTTTGTTCTGTTGAAGATTTCAGAACACATGCTTCTTTGCTCTGCACTTTAGGAATCTGTACTTGAAGTGGATTATCCTTTATTTTATTTTTATTTATTTATTTATTTATTTTGAGACGGAGTCTCGCTCTGTCGCCCAGGCTGGAGTGCGGTGGCGCGATCTCGGCTCACTGCAAGCTCCGCCTCCCGGGTTCACGCCATTCTCCTGCCTCAGCCTCTCCAAGTAGCTGGGACTACAGGTGCCCGCCACGACGCCCGGCTAATTTTTTTTGTATTTTTAGTAGAGACGGGGTTTCACCGTGGTCTTGATCTCCTGACCTCATGATCCGCCCGCCTCGGCCTCCCAAAGTGCTGGGATTACAAGCGTGAGCCACCGCGCCCAGCCCCTTTATTTTTATATAGCATTTAATCTGAGGATATCAAGATTTATTTGCAACCTGCCATTGAGGACTATTGTTTTTTAAAAAATGAAAGGATGACTTGCTGAAATTATAAGAATCACTCATACTGTAGTTGTAGCTGTGTAGCTGTTGATGCTACACATTGCAAATTCAGTTACAAAATATTTATTTATTTATTTATTTATTGAGATGGAGTCTCACTCTGTCACCTAGGCTGGAATGCAATGGCACGATCTCGGCTCACTGCAACCTCCACCTCCCAGGTTGAAACAATTCTCCCACCTCAGCCTCTTGGGTAGCTGGGACTAAAGGCGTGCGCCACCATGCCGGGCTAATTTTTGTATTTTTTAGTAGAAATGGGGTTTCACCTTGTTGGCCAGACTGCTCTCGAACTCCTGACCTCAAGTGATCTGCCTGTCTCGGCCTCCCAGAGTGCTGGGATTACAGGTGTGAACCACCATGTCCCGCTAAATATTTATTTTTTAAATTAATACACGCACAGCAGAATTCCATAATAAACACCTGCTTATTACATGAATTAAGACTATCACTTGACAAAATGTCTGAGCCCCACAAATGACTGGGTCTACTGAGTATGCTTCCTGACACTTTTATTTTTATTTATTTATTTATTTTTTGAGATGGAGTCTTCTTCTGTTACCCAGGCTGGAGTGCAGTGGTGCAATCTCACTGCAACCTCCACCTCCTGGGTTCAAGCGATTCTTCAGCCTCAGCCTCCCGAGTAACTGGACTTACAGGCAGATGCCACTACGTGGGGATAATTTTTGTATTTTTTGTAGAGACAGGGTTCTGCCATATTGCTTGGGCTGGTCTTGAACTCCTGGGCCCAAGCGATCCGCCCACCTCGGCCTCCCAAAGTGCTGGGATTACAGGCATGAGCCACTGCCCCTGGTGCCAACACTCATTTGCTCTTCAACCAACTGAGATTTCACTCTTTCTCTTTAGTTGGCTGAATCTTCTGTTGCTTTATAATGGCTGTTGCCATCTAAAATCCAAACTTACAGTCATGTGTTAATTTCTATCTTATTTGATAGATTCACAGCAGGTTTTTGTGCCTTCTTACTAGGTCCCACTTGGCATTCATGCTGCGTTACACATCTATGTTCTGTACACTCTTTTCTGTGTACCTGGGATGTCCTTCTCAACCTCATCTGCCTGGCAAATCCATTTTTGAAGATACTACTCAAACATTTCATCCTCTTTGAAGCCTTTCTGACCCACTCTTCCTGTGCTGGGAACAACTGGCTTCTCTTTTCTGAACTAATGTTATGCCAATAAGCAGTAAAGAGTAAGGGAATTTATTGCATATTCCATTTTTTTTTTGCATGTCTGTATCACCTACTGAGAATTCATTGTGGATAATGATTTTCTTTTTAATTTTTATATTCTTAGGCATTGCCTAGTGCTCTCAATAAGTATTTGTTGAATAAATAAATGAATGAATTACTGAAAATACAGTGACTTAATTTCTGGCCCCAACACTTAACGTTTTAGAAAGGTTTTGATCTCTGCCTGTGAAATGCTCTTTGAAATGGCTTTCTGAGTAGTAATGGGATTGGAAGGTGAGTTTGGAGAATTCCATGTATCCTATGGTGATGTCCAGAGTGAAACATGGTATGAATCAAATTGCATTTTAGTTTAAATTAACTCATCCAATTAAGAGAAGTTAATTAGATTAACCTGCCAGTAAGGGATTAGAACTGGTATTATGATGACTAGTTTCTTCCCTGTAATAATGAATGTGAAATTTCACTAATGAAGTGAAATTTGTGCAGCCACCCATGGATTGATTGAATTGGCAAAAATTCAAATAAGTTAAAAAAATATGGCTCTCATTGCTTTTGACTAATTTATAATTTTTTAATTGAAAAAATGATTTATTATCAGTGTTAAAGAAGACTTAAATAAATACATCACTGATAAATCTGTCATCATAAGCAGCAGATATTTTTGATTTAAATATAACCTTTGCATACATGTATATTTTTATATAGTTGCATCATGGTATGTTTTTCATTTTTCTATAGGCTTCCCATATGTGATCATCTATAATGAATGTATAGCAATATTTACCAAAATATATTTTACAGAATGCTATTTTCTTGAGATTTAATTGACATTACTTGGGGTAATAAAACATCGCTGAAGTCAAATAAGTTTGGGAAATTATAAAAGTAAACAAATTTCTTCATTGTAGTATTTCTGAAAGCCTATAATATTGTAAAATGCTTTTTTTAAAGATGAGGATTTGACACATATTCTCCAAATTAATATTTACGTGAAATGTTTTCTTTTTACACTATGAAAGACTGTCCCACTGAAAAGTGTTTAGAACATACTTTGGGAATCAGTGATGGGTAGAATTCTGTGGTGCTGCAATAACCTAATTTACTGCCCCATTCCTCTATTGTTCTTAACGTGGTCGACACATCCATGTATGGTCTGGTCCCTCTTGGCCTCATATCCCACCCTCTTCCCCCTTGCTCACTGTGCTCTTAACACCTTGGTTTCCTTCAGTTTCTGGAACTCACTAACCTCTCCCCCCACGTCAGGCAGGGCTTTTGCACATGCTAATTTGCCTCTTATAGATAATAGTACTTTTTTTTTGAATGGAGTCTCACTCTGTCACCCGGGCTGGAGTGCAGTGGCATGATCTCGGCTCACTACAACCTCCGCCTCCCAGGTTCAAGTGATTCTCCTGCCTCAGCCTCCCAAGTAGCTGGGACTACAGGCATGCACCACTACGCTCAGCTAATGTTTGTATTTTTAGTAGAGACGGGGTTTCACCATGTTGGTTGGCCAGGATGGTCTCTATCTCTTGACCTTGTGATCCACCCACCTCAGACTCCCAAAGTGCTGGGATTATAGGTGTGAGCCACCATGCCCACTCTGATAAATAGTACATTTATCATGTTTCCTTTTATCGAATTATTTCCCAACTTACTACCCATTTTCAGGAGACATAATTAGTAACATAAAGAAATCTAGTACTGTTGGTTTCATTTTGAACCAGCACTGTGCTGCATGGCATTTTCCTGTCTTTCCAGTAACAGCCAATCACAGCTCACTATTATGGATGTCAGCCTCAGCAAAATTGAAAGAGCAAGGCACATAATCGATCACAATGCCAAGATCAGTGACTTTCAGACCAGTTATTCTATTCTCTCTGTGGATAAGATCCATTGAGGGTCAGCCAGATGTCTTTTTTCAGGGGTTTTTCAGAATATATGTTTCATGTCGTTACACATCATTGCTCACGAGGATTTTGCTCAGTCTGACAAGGAAGTGGCAGTTTGCTTGCTCCTTCCACACTCTTGAAGGCCTATGGTGCTCTAAAGGAAGTGAAGGGTGACTGTTGACCTAGTTAGAGCAGCCTCCCAAGAATGCAAAATGAGACCTGGGGGACACCCATCCTACTCTATATTTTGCAGCTCATCAGTAATTTTATTAGGAAAGAGGATGAAAGCATAGAAGGAATAATTATCAAAAAGTATAAGTGACCCCAAATCATAGAGTAAGGATTTTGGTCTAACGCATTGATTTTACAGATGAGGAATGGCAGATCCAGGGCTGAGGCCACAACACAACTTCAGGAGGAGGCATTCGCATAGACAATGGGATGAATGGGGCCCCCTGAGGTTGTTCAGTGGGGCAGCCCTGTTCAGAGAAATTAAGAGAATTGCCCAAGGTCACTTTGTAGGCTCAGCCTGCTGTTCTTTTGTGTTTGATAATAGAATAGGCATGAACTAGAGAATTACAATTGTGGACTGGCTACAGTGATAGTCTAAAATTAGTTATAAAGCCAAAAGTATAAACTCAGTTTAAGTTTTGAAATGAATTGACTCAATCAAAGTGGGGGACATATTGGCTTGACAGCATTTAAATTAAAAACGTCTCAGTGAGGAGTTAGTTGGCCATAAGCACTGTGTTAGGCAACCTGAGGTCTGCCGTGGAAAAGTGATTTATTGGAATCCTATGCTGGAGTGATAGAGACAGTGCATCCCGCACCCCTGTACTGACTAGGACCCAACTGAAATTTTGCACTGAGTTCAAGGAGTCATATTTTTTACTATAATACCTCTATGTGCATCTTGGATTATTTCTCTCTCCAGCAAATATGAGAAGAACTTGAAGTGATCCTCACACACGAACTTTTTCTCTTTTCCGGAGGAGGACAATGAGATTGCTATAGATTCTTGCAAACATGCTAACTAAAGAACCCGTGAAGAAGTTAGGAATTACTGTGAATCTTTGAGTCTTCTAACACTGAGAGCCTGATTCTCTGCTTTATTTAAATAATAATAAACAGGATTTATTATTAAGATCTTATTGGAATTGTAGAAATGTCAGTGAGTCTCCCTCCCTCCCTCACTCCCTTCCTCTCTTTCTTCCTCCCTTCCTTACTTCCTTCCTTCCTTCCTCATCATTGATTATCCTGGCAATGTGTTACACTCTGGGAATTAAAAATTAGTGATTTATGATTAATCTTAAGGGACAGGCATGGGAACAAACACATTACAATATAGTGTGATAGTTGCAGCGATATAATAATTCAATTCAACAAATACTTGCTGTGAGACCTTCTATGTACCAGGCACTGTGCTAAGCTCTGAGAATACAGCTGAACACAAGACAGACACATCTCTTGGGGGGAGATAGACATTAAACAATTAATTACATATGTGGAAGTATTCCGCAAGCTACCACGAGAATGAGGGTTGTGAGAAAAGAAAGGCTTCGCTGAAGAAGTAGTGTTTGAGCTGAGGCTGAATAAAGTGTGGAGACTGGCCAAGCATGAAGGGAGGGGAAGAGAATCCCAGGGAGATGTCACCAGTGAACTTCCCTAAAGCCCTCTCATCAAGCTTCCCTGAAATTGTTTTTGTAAAGAATCTTTTTTTTTTTTTTTTTTTTTTTTTTTGAGACAAGGTCTTGCAGTCTTGCTTTGTTGCCCAGGCTGGAGTGCTGTGGCATGATCAGAGTTCACTGTAACCTCGAACTTCTGGGCTCAAGCGATCCTCCTGCTTTAGCCTCCTGAGTAGCTAGGACTACAGCCATGCACCACCATGCCTGGGTAATTTTCTTTTTCTTTTTCATAAAGACATGATTTCACTCTGTTGCCCAGGCTGGTCTCAAACTCCTGGTCTCAAGTGATCCTCTTGCCTTGGTCTCCGAAAGGGCTGGGATTACAGGTATGAGTTACCACACCTGCTGATTTCCCTGAAATCTAAATGTTCTTTTGCAAAGTTCGTGTGTGAGGATCACTTCAAGTTCTTCTCATATTTGCTGGAGAGAGAAATAATCCAAGATGCACATAGAGGTATTATAGTAAACTTGGAGACTCATGCTTGTTTTGGCAGTGTTGGCATGACTTACAGACAAAATAGAAGGTCTTGTTTGTTATGAATTAAAGAGTTTGGAGCAGATCTTCCGCACTTATATGGAGATTCGTTTCTTAGAGTGACAATTTCTCTCAAGGGCCTCTTATAAAATTCACCTATTCTAAGAAAATATAACTTATAATACATTAACAGGAGTGAATGTAATATTACTTTTTGAAGAAAGAGAAAGGAAAGAAGGGGCAAAGGCCTTGTTGGGGTCGGGGGAGTGACCTGAAATTAAAGGATAATGAAGGGGAGGCCATGGAAGAAGATAGCACGTTTCTCTAGACTCAAACTGTCTATGGCTGGCCTTGAGGAATGGGTTAAAATAAAATATAGAAAAAAAAAGAAAATATTGGAAACCAAAATGATTTATATGGGTGCTCTGAATTCATGAATCATCTACAGAGAAGTAAGAGTGAAAAATCTTCCTTGAAAAACCCACTCAGTGACACTTCTCTGACCACCCTCTCCTGGATGGTGTTAATCGCCTTTTCTTCTGTACTATCTCACTTCTCTGTATTCATCTCAAATTTTGCAAGTGTTACCTACTGTGTTACATGGTTTGCTTGCAGTTTTTGTCTTGCATTCATCTCTGAACTGCTTGAGATTGGATTTGTTCTCTCAGGATTCTTGGCACCTAGCTCAGTACCTGAGATTTGGTACTTTTTTTGGGCGAATTAATGAGCAATTTTGAGGGAATGGAAGAGAGAAGAATGATTTAGGTAGAGGTTAGATAAAAATTAAAATGTTGTGGAGAACAGATAGGGAATGAAGTGTCAAGATAAAAGAGCTATGACAACAAAGGGGGCCTGACGCAGTTTGGGCCCTCAGGAGGTCTGTGAGGGAGTGCTGTTGAGTTGAGATCTGAAAGACGAGCAGGCATGTACTAAACCAGGAGAGGAAACCTGAGGGAGCAACCCCAACAAGTCTCCTGGATAATGATGGAAGCGAGTTAAGAGCTAGATGGAAGGTAAAATCAATAAGGCTTTATTACTCATTCAGCAGATGCTATATTCCTTACATCCCTCTAGCTCTGGAGACACAGTGGCAAATGAGCAAGTCCAACATTTAAAGGACTTACATTTTAGTAGACAGAGATAGATAAACAAACACGCAAACATTATTTGTTGATGGTGCCAGAGATAAGTGACAAGGATGGCTTCCAGCTTTCTAAATTGGGCAACTGATGGATCCTGGGCTATTTGCAGAGACAGGAAATGCTGAAGGAGGACCAGGTCTGTCCAGGCGGGGTATGGATTCCATTTTGGACATGCTATTTAAGTGGCTTTGAGATGAACAAATGGATTCCAAGTAGTCAGTTGTATATGTGGGCTTGGGTTTGAAGTTGTCTGGGTCTGAGACATACATCTGGGAGTCAGTAACCTATAGATGGTAATTAAAACCACAGGGGTAGGAAGAGCTAGCCTTACAACCACTCAAACCAGGCACTTTACAATTCAGGGGGAGCCGTTCACATAGACTGTGTTCTGAATAGTGTCTCCTGCATTTATACAGAGTGGTGACCATGGGTGTGGACAAGATGACCTGTGAAAAAATATGGAGTGAGAAGTGAGTTTCTAGGACTAAATCTTCAATTACTTCAACATTTAAAGGCCCGGCTAAGAGGAAAGAGTTCTTAAGGGAGAGTGGGGTGGAGCAGCAGAGTTGGGAGGCAAACGAGGAGGGTAATGTCAGTGAAACCCAAGGAAGAGAGAGCTTAGAGGAGGAAGTGGATAGCAGGGTCAACTGCTGCTGAGAAATCTGGTAAGATAAGAACTGGACACATGTCATCTCAGCTCATTGGTGGCCTCAGTGAAAGCTGTTTTGCAGGAGTAATGAGTGGAATAATACGGCCAGATTGGAATAGGTTGAGAAATGAGTGGGAGGTGAAGACATGTAGACAACTGATGTGTCCTATAACATGACATTTGAAGAATGTCCTCACCCAGCCATGTGGGATGAGCTCTAAGTTGAGGCAATTCAGCTCAGACGGAAGTGGTAATCTTGCAAGAAACCCAATTTGGAGTTGTCGGACTTAGAAGTGATTAGGGCTCTGAGAAATGATTTTTCTTTTTTCTCTTCCTCTGCCATTTTATTCTCTCAAATATGACATTGATTAGAATGCCAGTGTTTGAGGTGATGACAGGAGAGTGTTTTTGGAAAAGGGACTGGAATTTCCAGCACACACATTGAGTTGATTCTACTGTTATATTTGAATAGCACTAATAAATTGGGAAAACATGGTGCAGACCACACGCAACTGTTGGAATGTCCTCCACTGATGTAAAGATTATATGATTATATTCCCCAGACCCTTGCATTTAAATACACCCTACTCTTCTTGCCCAGTCTGTCCATTGGCCTTTAAGGAAATACCAATCTTGTAATCACTCTCAGCTTATGATGTTTCTCGGCCTTTTCAATGGCATGTGGGAATTAGTGTTTCCTGGGTGAAGGTTAATTTGGGGGAAGAGTCTAGATAACTCCGTGGCTTTAGGACTCATTTGTTGGGACCAGAGGTCCCACATTTGCCCTTGACCTTATGGGATCTGTGGGTTGTCTTTTCCCTTCATTGTAGGACTGCCATCCAAGAACTTGTTCTCTGTATCTATAGCATGGAGCTGTCCTCCAGAGTGCTCTTTAGAAAGAGCTCCAATAATTGGGAATTATGCAAGTTTAGAAAAGGGTATTTCAAGTCTATTTTCAGTCATTTCCCAAGATATTTAAAAATATGCTATAGAAAAAAATCGTTTTGCGTTTCATATAGGCTTGGGATAGCCCATTGTCAAAATTCAGTGCATGTCACAATGTAATTCACTGGAGGAAAATATGCTATCAACAGGATTTCCAAGCAAAAAGCCTGGCACTAATTATTGCCCTCTCTTTAGTGTCTTTAATTGGCAGATCTAACATGTGTTAACCTTATACAGCATAGTTGTAACACCAAAGGTTAATCTCTCATTCATACAAAATTTGTGTGAGCTTAGGAATTCACCACTAAGCACATCTAAGCAACGTTAAAAGAGTGAGCATATATTCACTATTCTGATATAACTGCACACAGAGTTGGTAACTTGAAAAGTGAAGAATATATAATAGAAATGGTAATGTAAAACAAAAAATTCTACTGAAATTTATAGAATGCAGGTGTATCTATCAACATCACCTGTATTCAGCCATTTAAAAATCTCTCGTTTTACACACACACACACACACACACCACACACACACACATCTTTGCTCTAATCAAAGATTTCCACTTAAAATTCAAATGTTTCCTTGAAGGAGGATATTGTACTGTTTCAAAGTAGAGTTAGAGTCAATACAGTCTTTAGTTTTACACACAGGTTCACTGGAGGCTGTTCTGCCTCTGTAGCAGTCCCTCAGTTTGAAATAAATTAGTGTTTGGAGGCCGGGGGCGGTGGCTCATGCCTGTAATCCCAGCACTTTGGGAGGCCGAGGTGGGTGGATCACCTGAGGTTGGGAGTTCGAGACCAGCCTGACCAACATGGAGAAACCCTGTCTCTACTAAAAATACAAAATTAGCCGGGCATGGAGGCACATGCCTGTAATCCCAGCTACTAGGGAGGCTGAGGCAGGAGAATCGCTTGAACCTGGGAGGCGGAAGTTGCAGTGAGCCGAGATTGTGCCATTGCACTCCAGCCTGGGCAACAAGAGTAAACTCTGTCTCAAAAAAAAAAAACAGTGTTTGGAAAAGCTGTGGAGTGGAACACCTTCTTACTCTTTGGAAGCAACTGGGAAACTAAAGAGAAGGAGTTATGTCTTGTCTTGAAGGAAACTTGTTGACAATATGCTTAATGGAATGATGATATGGAAAAAATTTGTATTCATTTTTTAGTCTCTGAACATTCCCATCTATTTTGTATTGGATTGGAACATCTAATAGGAACATCCACTAGTAGATAGAAACATCTGCTATGTGTTCCTACCTGTGTTCTCTATTTGAAGATAGAGATCTCTCAAGAACAAGTATTCTTTCAAGGAAAGTACCACTGCTATCAGTAGTCCTTTTTAAAAAAATTTAAAAAAAATTTTTTTAGCTTTATTCATGTTTTCAGTGTCACTTTTACAATGCACTTCTCTTGCATTTTTTCTTTGAATGGTCAGGTGTCAAGCACTGTAGGAGTTTTGGGGCAGGAAACTTTGGTCTGCTAAGTCTGTGAACTATTGCAGGTCAATGCTGCTGTGATACTTTGGGAATGAAGTCCCAATGATACCTCTTAACAGTCACAGCTGTTTGAGCTCTCTCAGCTACTGCAAATAATTCACTGACCTGCACAGTTAGAACTATCAAGAGTTTTTTTTAAAAGCAATGTTGCCTGCATAGAATTGAGAAGTTGTAGAAGAAAAGAGAGAAGGCCTATTCAATATTTTAAAGATTTATTATGTTTTTCTGATTATAGAAGTGATATTGGCTGATTACAGACAGCTTGGAAAAGACATTCAATATTAAAAGAAAAACATTCTATTTATGGAGCATTTGGATACTATGTTTTTGATGTTGTGCATGTGTTCTTGGGGACTTGACTTCATGTCAATAAAGGACAGCAGCATCTCGTAATGCCACTGCCATTGGCCTTGCACCTCTGCTCCAATTTTCTTTCCTTTCACAACATGATAAACAAAACCACATGTTATTTGTGTGGTCAAGTTAAAGGAAAGAATATCTCACCAAAATGAAAGAACTACAAGTGAAAAAAATAAACCCAGCCCTATGGTTTTCCTTTGCTCACTGTTATGTTTCTTGTAGGAGGCTTGAAGTGGCAAATGTGAGCCAGTGGTCATAGCTTGAGCTGTTTTCTGTATGCACTGCACCCAAGGCTGGCTTTCAACCCACTAAAGAAAATTTATCCCAAACAACAGGACTTTGATTTTCCAAGCTCCTTTTCAAACTCAGCTTGGCTTTATTGATGTTGAATATATTTATTCATGGTGTTTGCACTGGTCTTGGAGCTGTCTGTGTGAGTAGAGCTGACTATATATTGAATTATACATTATTCATTTGCTATAATTTCTTTGACAGCCATTTTCTCTTTCTAAATTCTGTTGTAGAATGCAGGTGTACCTATCAACATCACCTGTCTTCAGCCATGTTTAAATCTCTCTTGTCTTATGCACACACACACACACACATACCCCTTTGCTCTAATCAAGGATTTCCTTTTAAAATTCAAATGTCTGGGCAAGGACTTCATGACTAAAACACCAAAAGCAATTGTAACAAAACCCAAAATTGACAAATGGGATCCAATTAAACTAAAGAGCTTCTGCACGGCAAAAGAGTGAACAGGCAAAACAGTGAACAGGCAACCTACAGAATGGGAGAAAATTTTTGCAATCTACCCATCTGACAAAGGGCTAATATCCAGAATCTACAAAGAACTTAAACAAATTTACAAGAAAAAATCAAACAACCCCATCAAAAAGTAGTCGAAGGATATGAACAGACACTTCTCAAAAGAAGACATTTATGCAGCCAACAGACACATGAAAAAATGCTCTTCATCACTAGTCATCAGAGAAATGCAAATCAAAACCACAATGAGATACCATCTCACGCCAGTTAGAATGGTGATCATTAAAAAGTCAGGAAACAACAGATGCTGCAGAGGATGTGGAGAAATAGGAACGTTTTTACACTGTTGATGGGTGTGTAAACTGTTCAACCATTGTGGAAGACAGTGTGGCGACTCCTCAAGGATCTAGAACTAGAAATACCATTTGACCCAGTGATCCCATTACTGGGTGTATATGCAAAGGAGTATAAATCATGCTACTATGAGGACACATGCACACATATGTTTACTGCGAGACTATTCACAATAGCAAAGACTTGGAATCAACCCAAATATCCATCAATAATAGACTGAATTAAGAAAATGTGGCACATATACAGCATGGAATACTATGCGGCCATGAAAAAGGGATGAGTTCATGTCCTTTGCAGGGACATGGATGATGCTAGAATCCATCATTCTCAGCAAACTATCACAAGGACAGAAAACCAAACACCACATGTTCTTACTCATAAGTGGGAATTGAACAATGAGAACACTTGGACACAGGGCGGGGAACATCACACACCGGGGCCTGTCAAGGGGTGGGAGCCTGGGGGAGGGATAGCATTAGGAGAAATACCTAATGTAAATGATGAGTTGATGGGTGCAGCAAACCAACATGGTACATGTATACCTATGTAACAAACCTGCATGTTGTGCACATGTACCCTAGAACTTAAAGTATAATAAAAAAAATTCAAATGTCTCCTTGAGAATGGTGGCTTTCTAAGGGAACTAGGGGTTTTCTAATAAATGGCTAAAAGAGAGATACTCATGGAATGATGTAGAGGATATATTTTTGAGAGTGGAGTATAAAAATCAGCATGAAGCATAGAAGATAGAAATGGGAAGTAGCAGCATGTCAAAGGCAAGCCTCCATTCATTTAAACCAGCACCTAGATCAAGAAAGAGACCATCGCCAGAGCCCCAGGAGGCCTCCTGCACACGTCCTTCTTATCATTAACTCATCAAAAGTAACTTTTACCCTCACTTCTAATACCACAGGTTGGTTTTAAGTGTTTGCTGGGTTTTGCTGTGATGACAAAGAACCCAGTTTTCAGTGGTTTATACTCTGTTTTGGATGCTGGTATTGGGATACTGCACACTCAATTTCAGCTTTGCGTGCCGTGCCTATGTCAGGTTCTGCATATAACGGGGACTGGGGGGAGCCTGCAAGCCTGGAGGGAAAGAAGGACTTGCTTTCTCCTAGCCACTTCGTATTCTTGTGGGCATTATTCTAGTAATCCTTCTATATTGTGGTGATGGCAGTTCCTTGCTCTTGCAGCAGCTGAATCCAGTTTGTAGTTCTTCCTAAACTTGTGGGTCTGGCTTCCTGGCATCCCCATACAGCACTAGCTGAGTAGCACCACCTCCTTAGAGCTGTGGGTTTCAGCCCCATGGGGCCTCTCTTCCACGTTTGGAGACCCCAGCACCAAATGGTCACAGGTCTCCTCCAAAAGCTTCCTCTGTTCACACAGACCTACCTCCTTGATGCCTAAGAGTTCTCTTTTTACCCTAACTTTACAAACTCAGCTTTGTGCCTAGTTAACACATTTTTTATGTGAAATGATCTCTATTCAAACAGCTGGTAAGATTTCTGCCTCTTAAGTAATAAATTTATATTTCTTTTATCTTTTTTGCTTTTACTATGTAGACACTCATTTCTCATACCCCTATTCTACTAATATAGTTAGACCATTTATTCATTTACCTAAAATATTGAGCACTAACTTTGACCAATTTAATCAAATTGTCTTCCAAGAATACACTAGTTTTATAAACCTTCTTTCCTTATGCTCACAAAAATTAAGTATTCTCTGAATTCATTTTCTTGAAGAAGTATCTTCTGGAACCTATGACCATCTCCAGGCTGAGCAGGGTCTACTGCATAGCTGTTTCCTTATAAATCTTCATTTATCACCATTTTGGAGATTCCTTCTCTTGTATGGGATAACTTGTTATCTAGAGCTCATGTTTTCTCTTTCTTGCTTTGTTCCCTTGTTTTGCTTGAGCACATCCTCTGGTAGTTTTTGAAGAAAGAATGCATGGGAGAAAAAAATGTTTTGAGATATTTTTTATGTAAACCTCTCAAAGGATAAAATTCAAGGCTAGAAATTGTTTTCTGTCAATTGCAAAGTGAATGCTTCATTGTTTTCTTGCCTCTGGTTTCTATGTTGAGAAGTTTATTGTCCTTTTGACTACTCCTTTTTATGAAAAATTTTATTTCTCTATGTTTTCAGGATCCTCAATATTGGAAATCTTCACAATTATATATTTTGGTGTGTGTATGCTTTCAGCCATTGTACTGGACACTCAGTGGACTCTTTTGATGAGGAAACTCCTGTCTTTCATTTTCAGGAAATTTTCTTGAATTATGTTGCTGATAATTTTCTCTTGTTTTTTTTTTTTTTCTCCAGATTATATGTATATTGAACTTCCTAGACTGTTTCTCCAGTTTTCTTAGGTTTTCTCTCCCATTTTCCATCTGGTTTTTCTTCTTCCTTTTCTTTTTTCCCCATAAGTGCAATATTCTCCTTTATCTCTCTGAAGTTATTACTGATAGATTCTTTGAAGCTTTTTTTCCCTCTGCACACTGTGTTTCCTCCAAGGTGCTTTTTTCTTTTTGTTTATTTGGTATTTGTCTTTCATAATAGAAGTTTTCTTCATATATCTTATATCCTTAATTGCCTGTTCATATGCAAAAATGGGACATAGAAAGCCTATTGAAAACCTTGTGTGTGTATATGTGATACACTTGAAGGTGGTTGGGCTAGAATATTCTTTTGGATAAATTTCTGATGCTCATAACTTTAGTTTCTTTTTCTCTTGGGCTGGTTGGATTCCTAGAGAAGACTCTTCCAACCTACTGCCAGAGGGTAGAAGCCTGTCAGTGTTACGGGAGCTGAGTGAGAAAAAAAGCCTGGGGGTCTCAATATCTTGCATTTTACTTCATCCACCTGTTTTCAATATGATACATCTACACTCATTAGCGTCTATTGTCTTGCAGTCCAGAGACCTTCTTTTTACCCTCTCTAGAGAATAAATCTTTGTCATCTAGTAGGGAGAGTAGGAATTTGAAGACTTTTAAGCAAACCAATTTTAGCCTAATATTATTCCCTGTTTCCTGAGATACCTGAGGTTCTGAGGTAGAAATTGGGTTGCTTCTGGGCTTTCCCTGATGTAGATAAGTATTTAGCTTTCTTTGTACTGTGATGTCAGTTACCACTTTTTCATCAGCTTCCTAACTTCCAAAAATTATTTTTTTTGCTATTGTAGTGTCTCCCATCTTCACATTTGTCCTTATGGGCTTATGCCTTTAAGCAAATCTCTATATTGGCATTTCATTACGGTTTTGGGATGGAGAAGAATCTGAAGTGTGAGTCCAGTCTACCATTTTTAACAGAAAGTCTTTGAGATTTCATGGACGTTCCCCTCCACTTTTTTTTTTTTTTTTTTTTTTTGCTAGGCTGACACTATCTTGTGCACTCTAACACAGGGACATTGATGTTGCATGCACATGTTTTCACCTTAGCATGAATCATTTTCAACTGGCTTCTTACTTCAGTCCCTCAAACCAATATGTTCTTTTTTTTTTTTTTTTGAGATGGAGTCTTGCTCTTGTCACCCAGGCTGGAGTGCAGGTGATCTTGGCTCACTGCAAGCTCCGCATCCCAGGTTCACACCATTCTCCTGCCTCAGCCTCCCGAGTAGCCAGGACTACAGGTGCCCACCTCCATGCCCAGCTAATTTTTGTATTTTTTTCTTTTTAGTAGAAACAGGGTTTCACTGTGTTAGCCAGGATGGTCTCAATCTCCTGACCTTGTGATCTGCCTGCCTCAGCCTCCCAATATGTTCTAGTTGAGTCACTCCACTTATCTTTCAGACATAACCCTACAAGTCTGAATTCTAACCTTGGACACAGCTCAGGCTCAAACCAGAATTCTTTTCTCTCATGATAGCCTTCTCTTTCACTAGAGGAGTCAGAGGTGGGCTGTTCAAATTGGTTCTGGTGTTACACTGTTGACTCATTAATAGAAGCATGTTTTCCCTAGTGTGACTGTTAAAATCCTAGTTATAAGGCACTCACTTTGCATATAATTGCGTATTTTGAGACTCACTAGTCTCAAATGGGTTGAGGATATTCTGATATTCTAGAACATTTGTTTCAAAAGATACCTTGCTATGATAGAGGCATCACACGGAATACTATAGCTATAAATATAGTTATTTTCTGAATTGTATTTTTAAAGAAACATACTTGCTGATAGGAATATTTTTACCTTGGATGGCTGGTTATATAATATCATATTAACAAAACAAATAATATAATATCTAGAGAAATCTGTATAATCTTATAAAAATTATGATTATCAACTCTAGTACTTCCAGCCTGCAGAAATCTTGGTCCTTTGTATGACATGAAGTTGCCAAAAAGATATTCAGAGTGGTTTCATCTTAATATTTTCATATGTACATCAAAAGAATATGAATGCTTCCAAGATGTTAGTCTGTTTTGTTGAATTTCACAGCTTTGCATCCCCAGTCAGGAAGCTGTCATGGCGTTGTGCTGGTACACCAGTGCGGATGCCAGCATGTGCATATGCTGACACATATGCTAAACCAGGAGTCAAGACTCCAGCACTCAGATGAATCTTAGACATCTCTCATCTAAATTCAGAGCCAAGGAGGTCCGTGTAGGCAGGCTTTCCCTAAGCTTACCTTCTGGCTATGATTTGAAATTAATCATTTTAATCATAGGTTAACATCAGGGTCCATGTAGTTAAGACATGAGACTTGACAAATTTTCATAGCCTAAGGCTACAGTCTTTATTGCCAGAGCAGTAAGCCACGGAACATAGTCATTGTGGTAGGAAAGATTTTTGTCTGTCTGACGTCTTTGTGGGTATCATTCCTTCCCAGTTCTCAGGTATGGATGTTCTGATGGGGCTATCTGCAACCTTTGGATCCAGAGGCAGGCACATGACCCAAGCCTGGACCATCAAAGTGCTCATGCAGTTGATGGCAGTGATGGCTCAGGAGCCGGCACCTGACTCAGCAGGCTTGTCTGAGCCTGCCCATGAGCTCTTTCTGGAGCTGTTTGGGGTAAGGTGCCGTCTCTTTGCTAGGCTGGTTGGCTGTAAGGACAGCATGTATAAAGCTGCTGCTGGTCATCTTTGCTACTCCTGGGAGAGAGTTTGAGAAACAAGTCAATACAGAGAAAGCAGAACCAAGGGATGGAGGAAAGGAGGCAGATTCCAGATGATATTCTTTGTACCCCAGGAATATCTCAAATCAGGAATGCCCCTGGAGTTTCTAATTTTGAGAGTCCAATAAATTCTGTTTTTGGAAAGGTGGTTTAATTGGATTCTATACCTGCAATTGAAAGAGACTGACTAATATGGTTGTATTGGTCTTCACCAACTGTAATTTTTCTGCAAACTACGTATACTGGTCAGATTTTAGACGGCAATCAAGTTGAATTATCCAACTGAGCTGTCTGTATTGATGAGGTTAACTCAGTATTTTCTGAATCTCTACTTTGTACAGTGTAGACACCTCTAAACCAGCAATAACAAACTGATATTCAAGCGAAAGTGGTCCACTTTAACAAATTTTCCACCTCTCAGGGTTTAGAGTCATTCCTTGTAAATGATTATGGAATTACCTATTTCACAGAGACACTGCGGTAATTATTTCAAATAAGTCCTTTAGGACCCTTTTGAATATCCTTTTTTTTTTTTTTTTTTTTTTGAGACGGAGTCTTGCTCTGTCGCCCAGGCTGGAGTGCAGTGGTGCCATCTTGGCTCACTGCAAGCTCTGCTGCCTCCTGGGTTCACGCCATCCTCCTGCCTCAGCCTCCCGAGTAGCTGGGACTACAGGCACCCACCACCATGCCCGGCTAATTTTTTTGTGTTTTTAGTAGAGAAGAGATTTCACCGTGCTAGCCAGGATGGTCTCGATCTCCTGACCTCATGATCCGTCCACCTCGGCCTCCCACAGTGCTGGGATTACAGGTATGAGCCGCCATGTCCGGCCGAATATACTTAATTGTAATAGCAAAAGTTATTTTATTATAACTATAGGATGCCTGTTAATTTCTCTATTGATCAGAATGTAGTAAGAATTTTCTCAAACTTATCTAACTCTAAACAGATGGAACTAAATATTTTTTTTCAGTATAAAGTCTGAGAAAAATTCAGATAGGTTTATTCTATTGTGTGTTCAAGTTACAAATATGGCTGATTTATGAAATGTTGACAGCTAGTATTCTAGGGTTTTAGCATGGCAATTCTTAAAATATTTAAAGAAAAGAGTTTAAAAAATAAATCCAATATTAAATGATGTAACATAACACATTGTTAATAAGAGACGTTAGGGTCTCCAAAGAATATGCATACAAAAGAATCAAATATATTTCATATATTAATTGACTTGCTAAATCCTCTTCCAATCTCTCTCTTTCTTTCTCTCTCTTTCTTTCTTTCTTTCTTTCTTTCTT
Source organism: Nomascus leucogenys (assembly GCF_006542625.1). NCBI lineage: Eukaryota > Metazoa > Chordata > Mammalia > Primates > Hylobatidae > Nomascus > Nomascus leucogenys. The sequence continues at coordinate 76,450,492 of NC_044385.1, forward strand.
TCTTTCTTTCTTTCTTTCTTTCTTTCTTTCTCTTTCTTTCTTTCTTTTTCTTTCTTTCTTTCTTTCTTTGTTTCTTCTTTCTTTCTTTCTTTCTTTCTTTCTTTCTTTCTTTTTTTTTCTTCTGACAGAGTTTTGCTCTTGTCACCCAGGCTGGAGTGCAATGGCGTGCTCTCAGCTCACTGCAACCTCCATCTCCTGGATTCAAGCAATTCTCCAGTCTCAGCCTCCCGAGTAGCTGGGATTACAGGTGCCTGCCACCATGCCCAGCTAATTTTTGTATTTTTTGGCAGAGACAGGGCTTCACCATGTTGGCTGGGCTGGTCTTGAACTCCTGACCTCAGGTGACCCACCTGCCTCAGCCTCCCAAAATGCTAGGATTACAGGCATGAGCCACCATACCCAGCACAGTCTTTCTTTCTATATAACACATACTAGAGCTCTTTCTTGTCTACATTAAGTTGGTCCTCTGTCCTCTCACCTTATTATTCTTTTGTAAAGACAGCTTTATTGAGATAGAATTTATGTATCATAAAATTCACCCATTTATGGTATACAATTCAATGATTTCGATTCCATTATTATTATACAGAAAATAAACTACACTGTTTATTTTCTTAATTGCACATATCAAAATTTGTAGTTACCTATTTACTTGTTTATTTATTGTTTATGCAACATAATCCCAATTTCGTGAGAAAAAAATACTGTGTGCACTGGACAGACAAAGATCAAAAGAAACACAGGATTATGGAGAATTTTATTTTCTTTCTTGAAATTTTCTGTGTTTTCCAAAATTTCTCCAATGAGCATCGTTTCTTTTTATCAGAAAATATACATTACTTTAAAAATGATCTTTAAGTACAACAATATGGGTGAATCTTAGCAATATAATATTAAGCTAAAAGACATTCCAAAAGAGCACACACAAAACGCTGTACTTTTACATGTCATACGTTGTTTTATATGTCAAAACCAACCAAAATGAAAATTTTATTTATTTATTTATTTATTTATTTATTTATTTATTTATTTATTTATTTCGAGATGGAGTTTCGCTCTTGTTGCCCAGGCTGGAGTGCAATAGTACCATCTTGGCTCACTGCAACCTCTGCCTCCTGGGTTCAAGCAATTCTCCTGCCTCAGCCTCTGGAGTAACTGGGATTACAGGCATGCACCACCACACCTGGCTAATTTTTGTATTTTTTTTTTTTTTTAGTAGAGACGGGGTTTCACCATGTTGGCCAGGCTGGTCTTGAACTCCTGACCTCAGGTGATCCGCCCACCTTGGCATCCCAAAGTGCTGGGATTACAGGCGTGAGCCACCGCACCTGGCTGAAAATATTATTATTTTTTTGAATGAATATAAATGCAATAAAACTTACAACACAAAAAGCAAGGGAGTACTGAACAGGGGATTTAGAATGACTGTTATTTCATGTGGGTAGAGCCAACAGAATGGAATCGAGGAACCATATAATTAGGCAGAGGTTATTGTTAAGAATCTAGTTTTTGTTTTATGAGTTCTTGTAATATTAAAATAGAAGATAGATAAATAGATACAGTCCATATTTTATAAACATATTGTCTCCTTATTCGAGTCGACTGTCTTGTGGGTTATAGCAGTTTTTGCAAGTAGATTCTGTCACTAAAATGTGCTGGTGTCACCAGGGCCAGCACCACCCAGTGATATCTCTGTGTCCTCCTTCCCCTGGGAAGAGGAATGTGAGATGGGGCAGGGCCCAGTCATGTGGCATCCCAGCCTGCAACTGTGCTGCTGATTGGGTGTCCATCTGATCGGCTAAAGCCCTGCCTTGGTTGTTCAGTGTTTTCAGCATTTCTCCCAGCGTGGGCAAAGCCACCAAGCTCATTCATTACCAGGCCAATCAGCCCTATCCACATGTAGCAGCACACCCACCATCAACTTGTACTAAGGGCAATGATTACAAAGAGGGGGGAGAAAAGGAGATGATTGTAGGTGCATGGAGATAGCACCTTTTCTGATGGTCAGTTCGATTTCAGTGTGAATAATTTATTTATTTATTTATTTTATTTTATTTATTTATTTATTTATTTATTTATTTATTTATTTATTTTTGAGACGGAGTCTCGCTCTGTCGCCCAGGCTGGAGTGCAGTGGCGTGATCTCGGCTCACTGCAAACTCTGCCTCCCAGGTTCACACCATTCTCCTGCCTCAGCCTCCAGAGTAGCTGGGATACAGTTGCCCACCACCATGCCCAGCTAATTTTTTGTATTTTTAGTAGAGATTGGGCTTCACCATGTTAGCCAGGATGGTTTCGATCTCCTGACCTTGTGATCCGCCTGCCTTGGCCCCCCAAAGTGCTGGGATTTTAAGTCAGAAACTGCCTCGACTTTTTGTGGTGCTCCTGATGTCTGCACAGCCCTACTTGCACAGTCTTTCCTGATGCGAGATGTGTCATCACGTCGTGCCTCTGCTGCTCATTTGAGACATATACCTTAGAAAAAGGATTTCTGAAGAGAAGAAGTAGAAAGATGACCTTTAATAAATCCTTCCAATTATAGAACCCGGTGTCTGGAATAGTCCTCAGAGAACTCCCCACTCAACTCTCTTCACTACACAGGCATAAGACGCAGGCCCTGTGGGATTGAATGTCTCGGCACCACCCAGCCGATCCCCCCACACTGGGAGGTCACCTGGCCTCTGACCCCCTGGCTCCCTTCCCAGCCCGCTTTCCACTACACCATACTTGTGGCATGTTCTACTTGTAGAGAAATGTGGTTTATAACCTCCCCAGTTATCATTTATTTCATGACTTTTACACTGCCTAGTTTAAAAAAGAATTTAAAATATTTTACCAAGTTATGATACCCTAAAATATAGAAAAAAATCTCAGAAGGGCAGAAACCACTTGGAGGTAAGATCCTGGGCTGACTTGGTTTCTGTGGTGAAGCCTTGTGGGTGTCCCAGTCTCCAAGGAAGTGAAAGTTTGGGAGTATCTTCATCCATGTGTCAAAAAACAGTGAAAGCCTGCAGAAGCACAAATTCAGCAAAAGCTCACTTCACCTAACAGAAATACTACTGAAAAATCACTTAATGCCAAAACAAATCCCGTGTTGTATTGGATGTATATCTAAGGTCTGCAGACTTGGAGAAGAGAAGTCACGTTTGATTTTCTGAAATCTTTGCAGCTTGAGGGGCCAGGGTGCTGGGAGCACCTGACAGGGAAGTCCTTGTCATACATGCTAAGAATAAAGCCCCCTCCCTTTTAGAGGCTAGCCCTAGTGGAACCGCTTCCACTCCCTCCTCTCCTGTTTTATTTATTGATTGATTGATGTATTTAGAGACACAGTCTCATTCTGTCACCCAGGCTGGAGTGCAGTGGTGCGATCTCGGCTCACTGCAATTTCTGCCTCCTGGGTTCATGTGATTCTCGTACCTCAGCCTCCTGAGTAGCTGGGATTAGATGTGCGCCACCATGCTCAGGTAATTTTTGTATTTTTAGTAGAGACGAGGTTTTGCCATGTTGACCAGGCTGGACTTGAACTCTTGGCCTCAACTGATCTGCCTACCTCGGCCTCCCAAAGTGCTGGGATTACAGGCGTGAGCCATCGCGCCCGACCCCCTCCCCTGTTATTGACACTTAACTTCAAACCTGGGAGAGAAAGGGAGAAAGGAAGGAAGTGTATGTCTGGAGTTAACTAGATAAAACTACAAGATGTACTGGTAAGTGGTGGAAACAGGTGTTTGGTTATAAAGAGTGGTATCTGCTGTTGTGCTGGGTTTCACGTGATTTATGTTTTCTCTGGTGAGCCCCGCTGGTATGAAGTCAGTAGGGCTTTGCTAGAACTGGTGTGTTCTCGGCGTAGTAATGGTCTCTTACTTGAGTCCCAGGAATCTCTGGGTCTCTTCCTTTTTTAATAACAAGAGCTATTCCAATAACATTTTTGACCCTGTGATGTTCATAGATAGTATTAGCTTTTTGGTTTAATTCTTCAAGATGAAGTTTATACCCTAACAGGATCCTTTGGGGGTGTTATTCCAAAGGGGAGCGTGATGTGTGAATTTCAGGCTGTTTCAGGATAACGGAGAAAGTAGTTTGTGGAGAAGGGACTTTGAAGCCACATCACACAGTTCCCAGCTTCTTCCACTTTGCAGAATGCATTCTTGGGGGTGGGATGTGGATGGTGTGTGTTCTTGCATAAGGTGGTCTTGTTACTCAGAGTGCAGGAAGTTCCTTTACTTCTTGGTTTGTGGTCTTTAATAACGATAACTTTAGGTGAATGAAACCTTTTTGTGCATTTTCAGAAATCTCCAAGGTTTGGATCATGCCAGGATGTCAGCTTTGTACAGGCCGAAGCTGAACTGCCTGTTATGAGAGAGCCTCAAAATATGTAACATCATTACCTCTGTTAACACCAGTTTGTCAGCCTCTAGACCCACTGTTCACAGTGGCATCAATCCTGGAGAAGATCCACACCTTAGAATGGTTTCATTTGGTTGCCCTGTTGGGACCTTCACTGAGTCTTACCCAGGGATTCTTACGGTGTGTCTGAGGTATGTTCCCCAACTGGCCCTGGGTGCAGAAATTATATTTGCAGCCAGATAATTTATAATTTGCTACATATGGCCAGTCTTTTTTAGCAGTTTTCTTTCTTTTGCATTTTGCCACGACCACTCCCAATTTACTGTTAGCAGCCCTCCTGGTACCTTCTCACCACAAGGGATTTATATTAGATATCTGTAGGCTCCGAGAGACAGAGAGAGAGAGAGAGAGATTAAGAGAGAGAGAGCCCAATCACATTACTTGCCTCCTGTTTTATTTTAATATCATTATTTTTTACATTACTGTTCCTTGACCCTTGTACATTAAACATTAAATAGAAGTCAAGGTTATAGTCATGGGGCCAGAGAGAGGAATCTACATTCCTTGATGACTCTAGGCTGGAACAGGAGTGAAGGGAGCACAGGAGTGGCTAGGGCTACAGTCTGTGCTTCTACAGAGGAGCATGTGAAACAGAAGGTTGAGGCGAGAGGCTGAGTGGCACAGATGAAAGAGCATGTTATTTCGGAGCTGGACAGACCTTAACTGGAATGCTAACTCGGCCACTGGCCAGCTATGTGGTCTTGGGCAAGTTACCTGGCACTTCCAAACTTCAGTGACCTTTGCATTATCTGTAAACTGGACTTGCAAGATTGTTATGGCAATCGAGTGGAATAATAGATAGTAAGTGCTTATTGTCACATATAAGGCATTTCATAAATATTATTTTCTCTTTCTTTTCATTATGAGGGAATGAGAAAAAAGTCAAAGACATGAAAATCCCCATGTTCTATTAATAACAGCTTCCATTTTTCTTTCTCATATTTTTATAATGCTTTAAACTATGTGGGTAATTGTTTCAGTATTTAATCTTTCCACTGAATTACTTAATTACATTTATGACAACCACATTTTAATTTTGAGTACATCAGTGGAACTATTAATTTATCCTAATGAATTTACAACATGGCTGGATTTTTTTTCACCATTAACTTTGTGGTGATAGAAAACTATGCTGCCTGCCATGGATTTATCTTGCTTTAATCATATTTCAATCAAATTAAATTCCTTAAAAGTCTAGATAAGGGTCCCCCCAGAGGAAAGGAGTAAGAAGATTTTCTCTGAAAAGCGTATTTAAGCCTGATGATTTATCAGCCTTGTTGACTCCCACTTCTGCTCTCAAGTGTTAGCAGAGGAAACTTGGTGGACATTTTTTTGGAGGGGTTGGGAACTCGGGAGGAACATTTTTCTGGAGGGGTGGGAGGCTTGGGAGGAATGCATAGTGGTGGAGGAGAATAATTGAGATTAGAAATTTCTTTTTCCAAAGAAAGCGGCCATTCTGCACATCTGGAGAGGGTGCCGTCATTTGTTTGGTTCCCAGATGCTTTGCAGTCCACACTTCTGGGAAGATCCCTGCCTGCCAAGTCATCATTGCCTTCAAAGGGATTTCTTTCTCAGCAAAGTGATAACGTTCACTGCCATAGCCTCCCCTGATTAATGCTTTAAGATTGATTGCTGGTCCAGCCTGGCAGACGGGCGCTGAATTTCCCATTTAGTACTCTCAGGTTTTAAACATTCAAAATGGCAGTAAATAAAACACATGCCTTTCAACATCCCTTTTTCCCCTCAGCTCACAGCTTTGGAGTTTAGGTTAACCTTTTTGTTATAACAGGGGTTTGAGATGAACAAGGAAAGCTCCCTAACAGTTCTTTCTTTGATTTGTTTCTTATTAAATTAAAAAATTTGTCATGTATTTATTGGAGAGGAGGGAAGAGGCTTGGCCATGGACACTAGTTGCAAAAACGAATTGTAAGCACAGGTAGTGGCAGATTAAAAACACTTCAGCAATTAGTATTTTCCTCTTGATGGTTTAAAACTGAAAAAAAATTATCTCCAACTGCTGCTAATATTACAGAATAAGAACAGGCTGATAGATCTTGCATACGAAACATCTCACTCTGGGAAAATCTTCACCCTTCTCATTCTCAGTTATAGTAAGACAAGGCAATAGCCTTTTTAGTTTGTGTGTACTGATATGAATTTCTCCATGAAAAATTTATGAAAGCTACTAAATAAACACATGGAGAGCTATAAGAACCCTAACCCTATGAAACACAATTTAGATCCACCTATCATGTAAATTAAACATTCCTCAGAAGAAACAGTTAGAGGTATGTTAGAGCTTTAAATAGGACTGTTTATATTAGGATGAGATAAAGACTGACATTCAAAAGTTATTAACCAACATGTATCTCCCCTTCTATGGAATTTTCTTAATAAGAACTTTTTTTTAAAAATTCAATATTATTTTGAATTAACAAATCTTAATTGTATGTATTTATGGGGTACATTGTGATGTTTTGATATATGCATACAATGCGGAATGGTCAAATCAAGCTAATTAGCATATCTATCACCTCAGTTACCATTTTTTGTGCAGAGATATTTAAAATTTACTGTCTTAGTTCTTTTGAGAGATGTAATACATTATCATCGACTATAGTCACCCTGCTGTGCAATAGATCTCAAAAACTTATTCCTCCTAACTCAAACTTTGTCCTCCTTGACTAAAAACTCGTTGTTCCCCATTCACCCCCCAGCCCTCAACCTCTGATGATCATCATCTGATAAGAATGGTTTGACACTTAGAATTTGAAGAGGTAATTTGAATGACATGAAGGCTTTTCATAATTGTTAATGTTTTATCACAAATGCATCGTTTCTTTACATATATGATTTCAAAGGCTTTGTCATATTCTTTAATCTAGTTATATGTCTTATGCACAGATGTTTATTTTATGGGAGTGTAACTTAATGAAAGCTAAGGGCAAATATGATTTCATTTATAGAAATTTACTTTCCCTAACAACATTGAGTTATACTTCCATAAATTTTATTCCCTCTTAACTAGGGAGGGAGGATGTGGAAAACAAAACAAAACAACTCTGGCCTTCTAAGTTCTTGAAGATCAAAGCTGCCATCTTGAGGAGTGTCTCCTCTCAACTCAAACAAGTGGGGACCCTTCCAGCTAAGGCCCAGGACACCTTTGTTTGTCCTAGAATACTCTTCTTTGATTCTGCTCTGAGGCTACATCTGGGGCACTCTAACTGCCCCCTTCAGTCTGTCCCCAAGCTACAGGGCAAAATCTCATGGGATCCGTGGTGAAACCCTAGGCTGGGAGATAAGACTGCAACATGCAAAACAGTCTTCTCAGATCACATTATGCCTGAACACCTGAGCACTTGGGGAAAGAACAAAGTAAAAAGCTAGCATGAAGGCAGCAGTTTACATCAAGGTAAAGTTTCCAGAATATACTTCAAGTCAGCCTGAGCTATCAAAGGGATTAGAGCCACTAAAATAATTTATGTCTTCGTAGGAGTTTTCTTGAAAAGCAGAAGTTCCAAAAGCAATGCTGAAGGCAGTCTAGTGTGTCTGATGATTCTCTGGACACATTGTAAAACACCACAAGCAGTTAGTGCAAGGGTGTGAAACACAGCACCTTTTTTGAGTTATATCTGGCCCTTGAAAAGCATGATTTTGGGAGGAAAGAGAGAGGAGGGGATCAAAATGTTCTCCCTCCTTGTTTCAGTGGGAGAGCAGAGAAGAAATGTTGGTCAAGATGCCCATAGATGGAAGAAAAGGTGGTGGGTGGGGGGCAGTGGTTAAGGACATAGAGGGGCAACTGCCTTGAGAAAAGGGAAACTTAGATGGAAAAATTAAGACTTGAACTTCTGGGGGAACTTACTTTGTTTTTTAATCTTTGTATGACTTTCTCCCACATGCCTACCCATTTCCCAAAGTGATTTGAGATGGATTGTTTTCATCCAGTCCAGTCTTGGAATAGGGATGCCCAGCAGGGTGCAGGGTCTGACACCCTCTCCTTGGCCTTGAGGCCAGATACCTGGGGTAAGTGATGAGTCCAGGCCAGAGGTAGGGGTGAGGTAGGGGGAGAAGGGATGGTACAACCTGCTGGTGCTAAAGGCTCTCATCTACTGGCCCCATAGAGTTTGTCTGTTTGCACACATGGTGTCTAAAAAGTACTTTCTGATAGTTCTTATTTTATTTATTTATTTTTCTTTGGGCATGAAGACAATCAGATTATAGTCAGCAAACCATTTAAAGACTAAAATTTTCATAATTTATCTATTTATATCAGTATTGTTATTTAGAACACTGACCCTGCAAGGTTATATACCTAGTCCAACAATGCCTTCTTTGTTGGGTGATTAGGACAATAACATTTTTGAGGGGTGCCTACTTAGTGCTTAGAGTTTAGTATTCAAATCATTTTTAAAACTTCAACTTTCAAATTGCATTTAAACCCAGTGCATGAACCACACAGAAACATTATTCTCACTATTTTCAGTCACATTTCTTCTTTTCGAGTCCAAGGTTCTAATTCAGTGGTCTTGTCTCCTATGACCTTTAGTCACCTCCTGAAATCAATTACATCCTCAGTGATGGCTATTACTCCTTTCCCCCTTGAATATATTAATACATGTCCCCACACAGGCCCCTGGAGCAGTCATACCACTCAGATGGCCGAACAGCCTCACCAATGTCTTGCCTGCATCCTCTCTGTTTAAAAACAGGACTCTCAGAGATTCTACCTTGAGGCCCCAGATCCTGCCAAAAAGAGATTTGCTTCCTCCTCTATTCTTAGACCAATTACCAAATAAAGCACTCCACAGAGAATCCAGATGAAATATTTCTCCACCCAGTTGGTAAGAAAAGTAATTAAACCAACACGCTGTGCTGAGCAGGCCTGCAGCAATGTAACACTTAGTTATAGCAACTGCCATAGATAGGAACTCAGCTGCAGGCTCCTGTCAGACCGATCTCAGCATTTCTAACCACTGTCCTCAGCAACGTTCACAAAGGGCCCCGTCTTAGACTCAGAAAGGCAGCTCACAGCCCTTAGGGGTATAGTTTGAGATAAAATAAAAAAATAAAAAATTTAAAAGCATGCATTAAGTGTGCTTCTCAGTCTGGCTGTAGATACAAGGCTGTTTGCAGAGCTTAGATAAATAAGAATAAGGGCCTACCTAGCTGGATCTAGCATTTGCTTGCTCTCCGAAGTTGCAGTGACAGGAGAAGAACTTTTGTTTGGCCAGGTGTAGCCTTTGATCTTATCAGCCACCCTTTCCCACTCTTGTTGGTACCATGAAGTTTAGGTAGCATATGACGTCTCCTAATAGAAATCACTACACATTCTGTAATCTGCAGTTCTTATTCAGGGCAATTAAAATCACTGTAATTTCTTTCTACTAACCAGATTTTGCTGAAATTCTGGAAAACTATGGAATACTTTTTTTTTCTGTTTGAAAAATCAAGCAACACATATTTCGTTTCAAATGGCAGACTGAACGAAGTAGTATAACTCATTTTCCTATGTCATTGCATAAAATTTGGTTAAAAATTGACTTAATCTTTCTCATATTATTAGGAAACAAAAAGGAAGAAGAAATGTCAAGCTGTCTAGCTGCAACAAGGAATATATCGCATTTCATCAATAATAGTAATAATAATGATGATTGTGGGGCTGATGACAGTAATGATGCCATGGGTTTCTTTAGCTGGGAAAATTGACACAGTTGCATAGACTAGAGGTATGCAAGAAGTTAGTCTGAGTAATGTAAGTTTTAAAATTAGTGAAGCAAGAATTTTAATGATTTTAAAAAGGGGAGTATTAATACTGTGTATGTACAAAGCACTGTGAAATGTATAAAGCATTTTCACATTTCAACAAGGGATATTGAATGGTTATTCAATAACGGACATTGAAACATGAAAAATCCCTTATTGAAAAGGGATTTTTGATTAAGGGATTTTGGAAAAGGAGGAAGCAGGGTTCAGATGGATTAAGTAGCAAGACCTGGATTTGCTGTTCTGTGTGCCACCGATTCTCAATTCAGTAAAATGACTTAGTCAATCCAAGTTTTCCTGATTTGGTAGATTTATAAAAGCCTATATATTGAGCTCATTTGTGACATGCAGACTCTTTCTTAAAAAAATTATTTTTTATTTTAATGGTTTTTGGGGAACAGGTGATGTTTGGGTACATGAATAAGTTCTTTAGTGATGATTTCTGAGATTTTGGTGCACCCATCACCCAAGCAGTGTACATTGTACCCAGTGTGTAGTCTTTTATCCCTCACTCCCCTCCCACCCTTTCCTCTGAGTTCCCAAAGTTTATTGTAACATTCCTGGTTTTCCATTCCTGAGTTAATTCACTTAGAATAATGATCTCCAATTCCATCCAGGTTGCTGTGAATACCTTTATTTCATTCCTTTATATGGCTGAGTAATACTCCATTATATCTATATATCTATATCTATATAGATATATAACGTTTTCTTTATCCACTTATTGATGGATGGGCATTTGGGCTGGTTCCATATTTTTGCAATTGCAAATTGTGTTGCTATAAACATGCACGTGCAAGCATCTTTTTCATATAATGACTTCTTTTCCTCTGGGTAGATGCCTAGTAGTGGAATTGTTGGATCAAATGGCAAATCCACTTTTAGTTCTTTAAGGAATCTCCGCACTGTTTTCCATAGTGGTTGTACTAGTTTACATTCCCACCAACAGTGTAAAAGTGTTCCCTTTTCATCACATCCACACCAACATCTATTTTTTTTTTTTATTTTTTGATTACGGCCATTCTTGCAGAAGTGAGGTGGTATTGCGTTGTGGTTTTGATTTTCATTTCTCTTATAATTAGTGATGTTGAGCATTTTTCCATGTGTTTGTTGACCATTTGTATATCTTCTTTTGAGAATTATCTATTCATGTGACATGTAGACCCTTGATCCTAGTGGTGACAAAAATATCTGTAATGGAGATGATACATTAATTTTTTTCAGATATATTTCTATTATAAATTTTGGTATCTTGGGGGCTTCTCAATTATTGAAATAATGAGCTCAAAAGACCAATGAAAAAAGCTTTTCTAAATCTCTGTAGCCTATCAGTGATATGGTCTGGAAGACTCAGATTATTTAGTTTTTTCTAGAAATGTTCAGAAGATTCCTGTTCTGCCTCTGTAGGCTGAACCAAAGGTCTTCCTGAATAGAAGGAAGACATGATGTTGAGGAATGTGAACAGTTTTCCCTTCTATTCTGAGAAGATTATGGAAATAAGAAGGTCAGGTGTTGGAGCCCTTGTTTTTCTTCTCTTAGGGTCCAACTTGGGATAGGGAAGGGACTGTGGGTTTAGAAAGCAGTATCTGTATTGGTATGGATGCTATGCAGAAACCTTTGCTCCTTCGGGCTACTGTAGTGAAGACTCAAGCCCTTAGGAAAATCATAGCTGTAGGCTTGGCACCGTGGCCATCATGGTGCCTGAGTGAATGTAGGTGGTATCAGGAGCCCAGGTCTGCCATTCTGGACCCCAGGGACTTATGTAACTCCAAGTCCCAAGGAGGAGAGGTGGAGATGCTGAGGGCCCTGGTGAACCAGCAGAGACCCTCATGCAGGAGAGAGTTCATTTTGGGTGAGGACTTAAAGATGAGAATAAATAGCTCGGATCCTGGGTTCCAGCATTTGGTGCCAGCACATGATCTCAAATGGCCAGACAGGTCCATTTGTTCCTCTGTGGTCAACAGTTGAGGGAGAAACTTAGTCTGACTCCTCTGCAGCAGAGGCCCAGTGAGAATTCAGATAACCAAGTAAAGCTCTGAGGACCCCCTTTCTTCCTCTATCACGCCATCATTAATGAGTGTACCTGGCCCCTCCAACCAGTCACCTTCTTGAATTGGAGGATGGGGAGGGAAAGATTTTACGCAAATAGATCAAGCAATTAACTAAAGAGACTGCCATAATTATTGCATCAGATCAAGGTTGATGGATTAAAAAGCATTTTATATTATTTTTTCCAGATTTGCTCTGGGGGTTTAGGCTTTGTGAGGATGATCAGATGAGTTACGGTGAGAAAGTAGAAATTTCCATATTTGATCAAAGCTAAGATACCATTGATTATTAGAAGAACCTTTGTTTTATCAATTACTGAGAAAGAAAAAAGTTACCATATTAGTCAGGGTTCAAGCAAAGAAATAGAACTAGTAGGAGCTATGTATTAAGAGATTTATTGCAAGGGGTTGGCTTATATGATTGTGGGGGGTGGTTAGGCAAGTCTGAAATCCAAAGGGTAGGTCACTAGGAAGGGCAGGCTGAGACTCCCGGGCATGAGTCCATAGGCAAAATTCCTCTTTCACCAGGGAAGTCTCAGCTCTGCACTTAAGGCTTTGCAACAGATTGAATCAGGCCCACCAAAACTGTCTAGGATAATCTTCCTTACTTATAGGCAACTGATTATGGACTTTAATCACATCTACAAATACCTTCAATGCAACACTTAGATTAGTATTTGATTGAATAGCTGGAGACTGTAGCCTAATCAATTTGACACAAAAACTGACTATCACAGCTACCAATTAAACTATGGCAAGTTCTGGTGAGACATATTTCAATTTTAGAGGTGTTGAAATGTAAAAAAAATTTAGAGTTTATGACATGTGGTACATTTTCTGGGTATAGTGCAAGTAATTGAGAACTGTATTACCTAACTTTATTTAGTAATTCTGGGGATTAGTAGTGATTTTGTAATCTTGTAATGACTTGTAATTCTAGAGATTGGTAGTAATTACAACTACCCCTTTGCAGAGAGAAAGCCTGAGTAACAAGAAAGGGAAGTCACTTCCTGAGGATTACAGCAGGCAGGGCTAGAATTAGGATCCTGTTTTCCACCCCCATGTTCTTTCAGTCCAGATCCCTATATTTTATTAGAATCACAGGCAAAGAAGATTGGTGAAATGTGAATTGTGTTTCCCTGGCTGGTGTCCCTGATCACCTGAGAGTTCCAAAGTGTGTAAAATGATTTCGTGGAGCCTAGTGGAAAGTCTGCATTTCATCTGAGGCAAAGTTTCATGGGCTAAAGAAGATGTTAAGTTGCTTTGCTTTTGGCTAGAGTTTTATGTAGTCCCTTTGGTCACGTCTCTGTCATATGCTCATCAGAAGCTGTGATGACCAGTTATTTAAGCTGTGTGGGTCATTCTCCTGCTTCCTCTCAAGTGCATTCTCTACCCTCCCTCACTTCGCATCAAAGGGAATTACCTTTCCTAGGGTTACTTGCCAATGACTTCTGAGTAGGTTCAGCGAATGGGAGGCACCAGAGGAAGCCTAGAGGGTGGGAGAGGGGAGAAGCCAGGGAGTGGCTCCCTTCTGGCTCTGCCTTGGGCTGGGTCTCCCTCAGTGGCTGTGTTTCTGCAGTGGCTCTAACTTTGCTTGGATGGTCACTGCCTCCACAGTCCCATCCCACCAGGCAGCCTCCACCATTGTTCTGGCTCCCACTGATGGTCGCGGCTTTTGGATGGCAAGAGCAACGTCTCCTCTCATTGTTCCTTAGGCTCTAGGAATGGCAATGGCTTTCTGCTCTTGTCTCGTCACTCCTTAGGGACTCTTTCAGGTCCCCCATCACTTGCACAATGAATTCCTCATAGCAAATTTTCTGTATTTGGAATAGCTATAGTGGTCCTATGTTCCTGATATGTAGGATTAAAAAATTAATTATTCTGGGAAAAGTAGATCAGTTATTACTTGAGAGATACACACTTGGGATGGCTTCTGTGTGAGGCTGTTTTTGTGTTGCTATAAAGAAATATCCATCTGGGTAATTTATAAAGAAAAGAGGTTTAATTGGCTCATGGTTCTGCAGGCTTTATAGGAAGCATGGCTCCAGCATCTACTTCTGGTGAGGTCTCAGGAAGCTTGCAATCGTGGTAGAAGGTGATGGGAAGCCAGTGTGTCACATGGGGAGAGCTAGAGCAAGAGGTAGGGGGAAGGTCCCAGACTTTTAAACAACCAGATCTCATGTGTACTAACTGATGGCTTCCTTGCAATTCCTTAAAAAAGAATAGAATTGATTGCCATTTGAGAGCGTGTGGACTGTTTGAAGGGAGGGCTAGGATTTGCTGTTCAATGTTTAGCACATTCTGGGAGCCTAGTAAACACTGATTCAAGGAATCCAAGTCTTCCAGACTCATAAGCCATTCGTGAGTCACGTTATCACCAAGGAAATGGAGCTAAACCGTTCCTGAGGGATCTGCCCCCATGATCCAGTCACCTCACAACAGGCCCCATCTCCAACACTGGGGATTACATTTTAACATGAGATACGGAGGGGACAAACATCCAAACCATATCAGCTCCCAAGAGGAAAAATACGAAAAAGAAGAAAAGGGACCTTGGCAGTGAAAGGGCTGGGAAGCCCTGAGCAGTAGAGGCACATATGGTAGTGCTGAAGGGAGCCTTAGCAGCCACCAGAGAAATAGCGGTACTTGTCCTGGGTCACTTAGCAGTTCATAAATGAACAACCAGGACCAGAATGCAGTTGTTTTTGCCTCCAGCCACATATTACATAGCAGAGTTGGAAGCATTTGGAATCAGAGAGAACCAAGTTAAAATCCCAGCTCCACTGTGCATTTCCTCTGTGACTTCAGGCAAGCCTCTTACTGTCTCTGAATCGCAGTGTTCTCATCTTGAAATTGAAACTAAACTTCCCAGTGTTCATGAAACTATAAAGAGTCACTTGTAAGTGTACTTGGTGGAGTGTTTGGCCACAGTAGCCACTAAATATGTTACATTTCCTTCCTCCCATTCAGGACTTTTCTATAACACTATCCAGGAACAATTAAAATTTCCAAGAAGGTAATTTCTTTTCTTTTTTTTTTTTAAACTTTCTTAAAACCTCTGCCTTCCCCTTTTGCTGACTTTCAACAAAGCAAAATAAAGGAGCTGACCAAATGCTTTAATAATCTAACTTGGCTGGGCACGGTGACTCAAGCCTGTAATTCCAGCACTTTGGGAGGCTGAGGCAGGTGGATCACTGAGGTCAGGAGTTCGAGATCAGCCTGACCAACATGGTGAAACCCTGTCTCTACTAAAAATACAAAAATTAGCCAGGTGTGGTGGCAGGCGCCTGTAATCCCAGCTACTTGGGAGGCTGAGGCAGGAGAATTGCTTGAACCCAGGAGACGGAGGTTGCAGTGAGCCAAGATTGCGCCATTGCACTCCAGCCTGGGCGACAGAGTGACTCCATCTCAAAAAAACAAAAAACACAAACAAACGAAACCCTCAATGCTTTAAGAAAATCTTGCAATTCCTTAAAAAAGAATAGAATTGATTGCCATTTGAGAGCAAGTGGACTGTTTGAAGGGAGGGCTAGAATTTGCTGTTCAATTTACTAGGCACATTCTGGGAGCCTAGTAAACACTGATTCAAGGAATCCAAGTCTTCCAGACTCATAAGCCATTTGTGAGTTAAAATAAGCCTCCTTTGAAGTGCTCAGACATCCTTCTCTACACTATCTTTAGTTGCCGTTTTGCCCCTTACATTACAGTAAGAAGTACATTTGTATGGAGTTATATATGCCACAGGCCTGCTCTAACACTTGGCAATCAGCAATCATTCAGACCTGCTTTCCTTCATTTTCCTTATTGGTTCCGGGTTGAACACAGGTCTTGTTACCTTTCAAGGGCCTGCTCCTATGGGCCCATGCCCCAGGAGCCCTAAGCCTTTTGGCCCAGTTGAAAAGCTGAGTTACATGAGAAGGTGACAGCCTCATAATGGCCCGTGTTCCAGCCCCAGCACTGTTACCCCCTACAGTGCTGTTGTAGCAGTGTAAAGAAGCAGTCGTTTAGACTCCTAAATGCAGTTCTTCTCTCTCGAGATCACGTTGGATTGGAGAACACCCAAATGAGCAGAATTGCTTTTGCTTTCAAAAGGGTGATACCTGGAGCACAAGTATCCACCTCCCCCATAGCCCACACTTTGAAAACTATGTTGTATTAGTGTTTTATTAACTGTGCTTGAATATTGGGCATCCTCCTATATTGCACCTTGATATTCTTGGCTGTATATAAAGAGTTGCTTCACTTTTAAGGGAGGTGGACTTAAAAGTTTATTGTTTGTGTTGTGATTTCCTTTCAGGTAGTTCCACTCTGTGTAGTTACACTCTGTGTAACAATGATGCAAAGTGGGCGGAGAGCTGACCTAAGGCTTTCAAATGGGGCAGAGGTAAGCCAACAGATTTTTCCCCGATTAATGCTATCGTTTAATTTTGTTGAATAAATGGGTGGAATTAGGCTGAGGACTGCAGGTTCTTGCCAGATCCACCAGAAAAGGTGGTAGATACAGTTGTAATCACAGTGGTAATCAGAGGGGTTTAAATTCTGTGCAGATTGCTTTAACGCTCCATTTTAACATGCTTTTTTTTTTTTTTTCTTCTCTAGCAGATTACCAGAAATGGGGTTTCAGGAATGCAGTTCTAAGCATGACCTGGGCTGATGGGGCACCTCTATTTATGGCAAATGGCTTTGACTTCTGTGGGACTGGGTCATATTGTTACAGCTGCAAGACTAAAAAGCATTTGAATGATTATATTTTGACTAGAATTCTTCCTACACTTTTAAGGAACATGGAAACTTCAGTCTCTTTTTCTCTCTCAATCTCTCTCTTTACTTTCTCTCATTCTATTTCTCTTCTACTTTCCCACATCCCCTTTTTAGAGACTGTGTTGTACTAATCTTTTTTTTTCTTTTAATTATACTTTAAGTTCTGGGGTACATGTGCAGAATGTGAAGGTTTGTTACATAGGTACACATGTGCCATGGTGGTTTGCTGCACCCATCAACCTGTCATCTACATTAGGTATTTTTCCTAATGCTATCCGTTCCCTAGCTTCCCACCCCCTGACAGCCCTTGGTGTGTGATGCTCCCCTCCCTGTGTCCATGTGTTCTCACTGTTCCACTTCCACTTATGAGTGAGAACATGCAGTGTTGGGTTTTCTGTTCCTGTGTTAGTTTGCTGAGAACGATGGTTTCCAGCTTCATCCATGTCTCTGCAAAGGACATGAACTCATCCTTTTTTATGGCTGCATAGTATTCCACAGTATATATGTGCCACATTTTCTTTATCCAGTCTATCATTGATGGGCATTTGGGTTGGTTCCAAGTCTTTACTATTGTGAACAGTGCTGCAATAAACATACATGTGCATGTATATACCCAGTAATGGGATTGCTGGGTCAAATGGTATTTCTGGTTCTAGATCCTTGAGGAATCACCACACTGTCTTCCACAATGGTTGAACCAATTTACACTCCCACCAACAGCATAAAAGCATTCCTATTTCTCCACATCCTCTGTTGTTTCCTGACTTTTTAAATAATTGCCATTCTAACTGGCGTGAGATGGTATCTCATTGTGGTTTTGATTTATATTTCTCTAATGACCAGTGATGATGACCTTTTTTTTCATATGTTTGTTAGCCACATAAATGTCTTCTTTTGAGAAGTGTCTGTTCATATCCTGTGCCCATTTTTTGATGGGGTTGTTTTTTTCTTGTTTGTTTAAGCATTTAAGTTGTTTAAGCAATTTGTTTAAGTTCCTTGTAGATTCTGGATATTAGCCATTTGTCAGATGGATAGATTGCAAAAATTTTCTCCCATTCGGTAGGTTGTCTGTTCACTCTGATGATGGTTTCTTTTGCTGTGTAGAAGCTCTTTAGTTTAATTAGATCCCATTTGTCAATTTTGGCTTTTGTTGCCATTGCTTTTGGTGTTTTAGTCATGAAGTCTTTGCCCACACCTATGTCCTGAATAGTATTGGCTAGGTTTTCTTCTAGAGTTTTTATGCGTTTAGGTCTTACATTTAAGTCTTTAATCCATCTTGAATTAATTTTTGTATAAGTTGTAAGGAAGGGATCCAGTTTCAGCTTTCTGCATATGGCTAGCCACTTTTCCCAACACCATTTATTAAATAGGGAATCCTTTCCCATTGCTTGCTTTTGTCAGGTTTGTCAAAGATCAGATGGTTGTAGATGTGTGGCATTAGTTCTAAGGGCTCTGTTCTGTTCCATTGGTCTATATATCTGTTCTGGTACCAGTACCATGCTGTTTTGGTTACTGTAGCCTTACAGAATAGTTTGAAGTCAGGTAGCATGATGCCTCCAGCTTTGTTCTTCTTGCTTAGGATTGTCTTGGCTATACAGGCTCTTTTTTGGTTCCACATGAAATTTAAAGTAGTTTTTTTCTAATTCTGTGAAGAAAGTCAATGGTAGCTTGATGGGGATAGCATTGAATCTGTAAATTACTTTGGGTAGTATGGCCATTTTCATGATACTGATTCTTTCTATCTATGAGAATCGAATGTTTTTCCATTTTTTTGTGTTCTCTCTTATTTTCTTGAGTAGTGGTTTGTAGTTCTCCTTGAAGAGGTCCTTCACATCCCTTGTAAGTTGGATTCCTAGATATTTTATTCTCTTTGAAGCAATTGTGAATGGGAGTTCACTCACGTTTTGGCTGTCTATTATTGGTGTATACGAATGCTTGTGAGTTTTGCACATTGATTTTGTATCCCGAGGCTTTGCTGAAGTTGCTTATCAGCTTAAGGAGATTTTGGGCTGAGACGATGGGGTTTTCTAAATATACAATAATGTCATCTGCAAACAGAGACAATTTGACTTCCTCTCTTCCTATTTGAATACCCTTTATTTCTTTCTCTTGCCTGATTGCCCTGGCCAGAACTTCCAATACTATGTTGAATAGGAGTGGTGAGAGAGGGCATCCTTGTCTTGTGCCAGTTTTCAAAGGGAATGCTTCCAGCTTTTGCCCATTCAGTATGATACTGGCTGTGAGTTTGTCACAAATAGCTCTTATTATTTTGAGATGCGTTCCATCAATACCTAGTTTATTAAGAGTTTTTAGCATGAAGAAGTGTTGAATTTTATCAAAGGCCTTTTCTGCGTCTATTGAGATAATCATGTGGTTTCCGTCATTGGTTCTGTTTATGTGACGGATTATGTTTATTGATTTGCGTATGTTGAACCAGGCTTGCATCCCAGGGATGATAAGCTGACTTGATTTTGGTGGGTAAGCTTTTTGATGTGCTGATGTATTTGGTTTGCCAGCATTTTACTGAAAATTTTCACATGGACATTCATCAGCGATATTGGCCTGAAATTTTCTTTTTTTTGTGTGTGTGTCTGTGCCAGGTTTTGGCATCAAGATGATGATGGCCTCATAAAATGAGTTAGGGAGGAGTCCCTCTTTTCCTATTGTTTGGAATAGTTTCAGAAGGAATGGTACCAGCTCCTCTTTGTACCTCTGGTAAAATTCAGCTGTGAATCCATCTGGTCCTGGGCTTTTTTTTTGGTTGGTAGGCTATTAATTACTGCCTCAATTTCAAAACTTGTTATTTGTCTATTTAGGGGTTTGACTTCTTCCTGGTTTAGTCTTGGGAGGGTGTATGTGTCCAAGAATTTACTCATTTCTTCTAGATTTTCTAGTTTATTTGCATAGAGTTGTTTATAGTATTCTTTGATGGTAGTTTGTATTTCTGTGGGATCAGTGGTGATATCCCCTTTATCATTTTTTATTGTGTCTATTTGATTCTTCTCTCTTTTCTTCTTTATGAGTCTGCCTAGCAGTCTGTCTATTTTGTTGATCTTTTCAAAAAAACCACCTCCTGGATTCGTTGATTTTTTTGTACGGTTTTTCATGTCTCTATCTCCTTCAGTTCTGCTCTGATCTTGGTTATTTCTTGTCTTCTGCTAGCTTTTGAATTTGTTTGCTCTTGTTTCTCTAGTTCTTTTAATTGTGATGTTAGGGTGTCGATGATTTTAGATCTTTCCTGCTTTCTCCTGTGGACATTTAGTGCTATAATTCTCTCTCTAAACACTGCTTTAACTATGTCCCAGAGATTCTGGTACATTGTGTTTTTGTTCTCATTGGTTTCAACGAACTTATTTATTTCTGCCTTAATTTAGTTATTTACCCAGTAGTCATTCAGGAGCAGATTGTTCAGTTTCCATGTAGTTGTGTGGTTTTGAGTGAGTTTCTTAATCCTGAGTTCTAATTTGATTGCACTGTGGTCTGAGACACTGTTTGTTACGATTTCTGTTCTTTTGCATTTGCTGAGGAGAGTTTTACTTCCAATTATGTGGTTGATTTTAGAATAAGTGCGATGTGGTGCCAAGAAAAATGTATATTCTGTTGATTTGGGGTGGAGAGTTCTGCAGATGTTTATTAGGTCTGCTTGGTCCAGAGCTGAGTTCAAGTCTTGAATATCCTTGCTAATTTTCTGTCTCGTTGATCTGTCTCATATTGACAGTGGGGTGTTAAGTTTTCCCACTATTATTGTGTGGGTGTTTAAGACTCTTTGTAGGTCTCTAAGAACTTGCTTTATGAATCTGGGTTCTCCTGTGTTGGGTGCATATATATTTAGGATAGTTAGCTCTTCTTGTTGCATTGACCCCTTTACCATTATGTAATGCTGTTCTTTGTCTTTTTTGATCTTTGTTGGTTTAAAGTCTGTTTTACCAGAGACTAGGATTGTAACCCCTGTTTTTTTTTTTTTTTTGTTTGTTTGTTTTTTGCTTTCCATTTTCTTGGTAAATATTCCTCCATCTCTTTATTTTGAGCCTATATGTGTCTTTGCACATGAGATGGGTCTTCTGAATACAGCACACCAATGGGTCTTGACTCTTTCCAATTTGCCAGTCTGTGTCTTTTAATTGGGATATTTAGCCCATTTACATTTAAGGTTAATATTGTTATGTGTGAATTTGATCCTGTTATTATGATGCTAGCTGGTTATTTTTACCATTAGTTTTTGCAGTTTCTTCAAAATGTCGATGGTTTTTACAATTTGTTATGTTTTTGCAGTGGCTGGTACCAGTTTTTCCTTTCCACATTTAGTGCTTCCTTCGAAGCTCTTGTAAGGCAGGTGTGGTGGTGACAAAATCTCAGCATTTGCTTGTCTGTAGAGGATTTTATTTCTCCTTTGCTTATGAAGCTTAGTTTGACTAGATATGAAATTCTGAGTGGAAAATTCTTTTCTTTAAGAATTGTGAATATTGGCCTCCACTCTCTTCTGGCTTGTAGGATTTTTGCAGAGAGAAAGAGAAGTCTGATGGGCTTCCCTTTGTGGGTAACCCGACCTTTCTCTCTGACTGCCCTTAACATTTTTTCCTTCATTTCAACCTTGGTGAATCTGATGATTAGGTGTCTTGGGGTTGCTCTTCTCGAGGTATGTCTTTGTGGTGTTCTCTGTATTTCCTGAATTTGAATGTTAGTCTGTCTTGTTAGGTTGGGGAGGTTCTCCTGGATAATATCCTGAAGTGTGTTTTCCGGCTTGGTTCCATTCTCCCCATCACTTTCAGGTACACCAATCAAATGTAGGTTTGGTCTTTTCACATAGTCCCATATTTCTGGAAGGCTTTATTTGTTCCTTTTTATTCTTATTTCTCTAATCTTGTCTTCATGCTTTATTTTATTAAGTTGATCTTCAGTCTCTGATATCCTTTCTTCTGCTTGATTGATTGGCTGTTTATACTTGTGTATGCTTCACAAAGTTCTCATGCTGCGTTTTTCAGCTCCATCAAGTCATTTATGTTCTTCTCTAAACTGGTTATTCTGGTTAGCAATTCCTCTAACCTTTTTTTAAGGTTCTTAGCTTCCTTGCTTTGGGTTAGAACAGGCTCCT
This sequence comes from Nomascus leucogenys, assembly GCF_006542625.1. Taxonomy (NCBI): domain Eukaryota; kingdom Metazoa; phylum Chordata; class Mammalia; order Primates; family Hylobatidae; genus Nomascus; species Nomascus leucogenys. Next base: position 76,472,560 of record NC_044385.1, read on the forward strand.
TTAGCTCAGAGGAGTTTGTTATTATCCACCTTCTGAAGTCTACTTCTGTCAATTCGTCAAACTCATTCTCCATCTAGTTTTGTTCCCTTGCTGGAGAGAAGTTGTGATCCTTTGGAGGAGAATAGGCATTCTGGTTTTTGGAATTTTCAGCCTTTTTGCGCTGGTTTTTCCTTATCTTCATGTATTTTTCTACCTTTGGTCTTTGATGTTGGTGACCTTCGGATGGGGTTTCTATGTGGATGTCCTTTTTGTTGATGTTGATGCTATTCCTTTCTGTCTGTCAGTTTTCCTTCTAACAGTCAGGCCCCTCTGCTATATGTCTGCTGGAGTTTGCTGGAGGTCCACTCTAGACCCTGTTTGCTTGGATATCACCAGCGGAGGCTGCAGAACAGCAAAGATTGCTGCCTGCTCCTTCCACTGGAAGCTTCATCCCAGAGGGGCACCCATCAGATGCCAGCTGGAGCTTTCCTGTATGAGGTGTCTGTTGACCCCTGCTGGGAGGTGTCTCCCAGTCAGGAGGTGTGGGGGTCAGGGACCCACTTGAGGAGGCAGTCTGTCCCTTAGTAGAGCTCAAACACTGTGCTGGGAGATCTGCTGCTCTCTTCAGAGCCAGCATGCAGCCCACAGCCACCCCTTCCCCAGGTGCTCTGTCCCATGGAGACGGGAGTTTTATCTATAAGCCCCTGACTAGGGCTGCTGCCTTTCTTTCAGAGATGCCCTGCCCAGAGAGGAGCAATCTATAGAGGCAGTCTGGCTACAGTGGCTTTCCCGAGCAGCTTTCCCGAGCAGCTTTTTTAACACTGTGAGAATTTAAATTTTAAATTTTAAATTTTTCAACTTAAATAACTGAAATGGCAGTGAAATACCCCAATTTTCAGCCTATAAGGCTATTGGGCATTTTGGTTTTGGCATGGCAAAATAATCCCAATATAGCCCGTCTTTCCCACTGATTACAACTATAAACTCTGGACAAAATACAAACAAAACAAAATACTATCTGAGGATTTTGAAAAGTAAACCGAAATAGGCAGATTGTTGAAGAGGGTCAAAACTTGGACAAGTAACCACTGGTGGTGAGTTTCACATTTTTTCCATTCTTTCTTACAGCTGTACCCAAAGGGTTCTCATTATGGAGCAGCGAGGGAATGGTGGCAGTGTGAGCAGATAAAATCTCAATAGAAACCCAGTCCTGCTGGCTAGAGTAACTAAGAAAAGGGGCTCTAGGGGGATGGAGAATGAGGAGAGAATACCAGAGTGGAGAGAACTGGAGAAAAAATTCCCAATTCTGTCTATGAATCTGCACAAGTCTCAGGCTCATTCTCAAAGAAAAAGAGGAGTAATAGATGCAACTAGCATAGTACAGGTTTTGACAACCAAACTGAGGTTTGAACCACTGCCCACAGATGGCAAGACAGAACTAGCAGTCTAAGCCTAAACAGTTGATTGCCATAAAACAAGAACATCAACATTCTCCAGAGGATTATAGTAGGATCCAGTGACTATAAAATGTAAATCCACAATGCCCAGATACCATTCCAAAGTTATATGACATATAAAAAAAACCCAGAAAAATGTGTTCACGTTTTTACCCCAGTGGAAAAGATAATCAATATGTGACCAGATCAAGGTGATCCAGATGTTGGAATCATCAGACACAGGCTTTAAAATAGCTATTATAGCTGCATACCATGGAGTAAGGAATCCACCCTTGAAATGTATGAGAAGATAGAAATGGATATCTTAAAACTGCAAAAGAATAAAATGAAAAACTTAGAAGTGAAAAATGCAGTATCTGAAAACTGGATGGGCTGAATAGCAAAATGAAAATATAGAAGAAACACCCCAGTGAACTTAAGAATAGATCAATAGAAGTTATCCAATCTGAAGAACAGAGAAAAAATATTGAAAAAGAGGAACAGAACCTTAGCGACCTGTAGCAAAATATCAGTAGATGTCACTGGAATCTCAGAAGGAAAGGAGAAAAAGACTGGGATAGACAAATATATTTGAAGAAATAATGGCCCGCATTTTTCTCAAATTTGGTAAAAGACATAATTTACAGATCCAAGAAGCTCAATGAACCCTGAACAGGATAAAATCAAAGAATATACCTGATACTCATGGAAATAAAAGCTATAAAAACCAACGATGAATTTTAAAATCCTGAAAGACATTAGAGAAAAAAAGCACATTACATTCAGAGGACCAGCCATTCAAATGACTACAGATTTCTCATCAGAAGCCATGGAAGCCCAGAAGACAGTCAAACAGCATCTTGAAGGTGCTGTAAGAAGAGAACTGTTAACTTAAAATTCTTCATTCAGTGGGTATGTCTTCGAGGAATGAAAGCAAAATAAAGACATTCTCAGATTAAAAAATTAAAGAGAATGTATTGCCAGGAAATCAGCATTATGAGAAATGCTAAAGTAAGTTCTTCAAGCTGATAGGAAATGATACCAAAGCAAACCTTGGATCTTCAGGGATGAAAGAAGAGCAACAGAAATGGTAAATATTTTTTCCTGTACTTAGGTACTACCACTGAAAATAAATTTACATTTCTGGAGGGATTTTCAGTATATGTAGATATAATACATACAACAACCGTACCATAAAGGTTAGTTGAGGAGATAAAAGTTAAGGAGGTAGGCGGCCTGTAATCCCAGCACTTTGGGAGGCTGAGGCAGACAGATCACAAGGTCAAGAGATTGAGACCATCCTGGCCAACAAGATGAAAACCCCACCTCTACTAAAAATACAAAAATTAGCTGGGCGTGGTGGCGTGCGCCTGTAGTCCCAGATACTTGGGAGGCTGAGGCGGAAGAATCTCTTGAACTTGAGAGGTGGAAGTTGCAGTGAAGCTAAGATTGCACCACTGCACTCCAGCCTGGTGAAAGAGTGAGATTCTGTAAAAAAAAAAAAAAAAAAAAAAAAAATGCTGAGGAGGTAAAAGTCTTATGGTTGTAAGACTTCTACAATTTACATAAAATGGTAGCACAGGAACTCTATCTAGAATATGATATATGATATATATACCTGGGGTGTGTGTGTATATATATATATATACACCTGGTCTTCATAATATTATATTGTATCTATATATGTTATATAGGCCGGGTGCAGTGGCTTACACCTATAATCCCATACTTTGGAAGTGCAAGGTGGGCAGATAACCTGAGGTCAGGAGTTTGAGACCATCCTGGCCAACATGGTAAAACCCCATCTCTACTAAAAATACAAAAATTAGCCGGGTGTGATGGCAGACGCCTGTAATCCCAGCTACTCGGGAGGCTGAGGCAGAAGAATCACTTGAACCTGGGAGGCAGAGGTTGCAGTGAGCGGAGTTTGAGCCATTGCACTCCAGCCTGGGACAGAGTGAGACTGTCTCAAAAAAAAAAAAACCCAAAACAAAACATATACACATATATATATATATATAATATATACCACGTATATAAATAAAAAACTCCCCAAAAAACCCAAAAAGATATAGCGAAAAAACTGAAGATAAATTAAAATAGAATACTAAAAAAAATTCAAAGAATCCAAAAGAAGCAAAAAATAAAAATAAAAAAGGAATGGAGGTAAGAGAATAGCAACAACAAAAGCAGGAGACAAATAGAAGCCAAAAAAAAAATGGAAGGGCTAAATTCAATTATAGCAATAATTACATTAAATGTTAATGATCTTAATACTCCATTAGAAGGCAAAGATTGACAGAGTGCATAAAAATCAAGACGCTGCTATATGCTGCCCCTAAGAAATACACTTTAAATATAAATATACAAAAAAGGTTGAAAATAAACAAATGTAAACTGTATATACCATACAAATAGTAAGAATGAGAAGATTGGATTGGCTATTTTAATATCAGATAAAACAGACTTCAAGACAAAGAGTATTTCTAGAGACAAAGTGGGAGATTTCATAATGATCAAAGGGTCATTTCGTCAGGCAGACACTTCATTCATATGTGTACACACACCTAATAAGAGAGACTTAAAATACTGCAGTAAAGATTAACCAAATTACAGGGAGAAAAAGAAATTCATAATTGTGACAGAAGATTTTAATATCCTTTCTCAATATTTGATAGAACAACTAGACAAAAAAACAGTAAAGGTATAGATAATCTTAACATTGTAAACCTCCTTGATTTAATTGATATTTATAGAACACTACATCCGACAACTGCAGAATACCTATTTCTTTCAAATGCACATAACATTCACCAAGGTGAACAACGATGGCCGAAAAAAAAAAATGGTGGTAAGCTATAAAACAGATTTCAAAATGTAGGAGAAGCAAAATCATAGAAAGTATATTTCTGACGACAACAGAATTAAATTAGAAATCAATAACAAGATATCTAGGAAAACCTCAAGTATTATGAATTGAATAGCATAGTTCAAATATTTCATAGGCCAAAGAAAAAAATGACAAGAGAAATTAGAAAATATTTTATCTGAATGATAATGCAAATATACAAAGTTTGTGAAAAGAGCTAAAGCATTACTTAGAGTGAAAACTATGGCTTTAAATGCTTATGTTAGAAAAAGGGAAAGACTTAAAATCAACAACCTAAGGTCCTACCTTAAGAAACTAAAAGAAGAGCAAAGTAACCCTAAAGTAGTGGAAGTCAATAATAAAGATAGCAGAAATAAAATAGAAAACAGACAAGCGAAAGAGAAAAATCAAGAAAACCAAAAGCTAAGTTTTTGGAAAGATGAACCCCAAACCTCTAGCTAGATTGGCCAAGGAAAAGAGAGAAAACAAATTACCAATATCAGCAATAAAAAGGGATTCTAACCACAGATTCTATAGACGATAACAAGATAATAAGAAAATGCTATGTTATCAAATTCTACCACTTAAATAAAATGGACAGATTTCTTGAAAAATGTAGCTTACCAAAACTGATACAAGATAAAATAAAAAACTTAAATGGTGCTATATTTTTTGAGAATATAATTATTCTACCTTTTATTTAATACTTTGGGTATTGTTTGAATTTTTCTTTTGTTCAACTATGTGTGAATGTATTTGACAGTTAAAATGAAAAATTTTTAATTTTTTTATATTATATTTTCTTTTTTTTAAACTTGTATTTTAGGTTGAGGGGTACATGTGGAGGATTGTTATATAGGTAAATTGCATGTCATGGGGGTTTGGTGTACAGACTGTTTCATCAACGAGGTGATAACCATAGAATCTGATAGGTAGTTTTTTGATCCTCATCTTCCTCCTGCTCTCTACCCTCATGTAGGCCCTGGTGTCTATTGTTCCTTTCTTTGTGTTCATATAAACTGAATGTTTAGACCCCACTTATAAGTGAGAACATGTTGTATTTGGTTTTCTGTTCCTATGTTAGTTTGCTTGGGATAATGGCCTCCAGCTTCATCCATGTTGCTGCCAATGACACGATCGCATTCTTTTTTATGGGTGCATAGTATTCCATTGTGTATATGTACCATATTTTCTTTAGCCGGTCTACCACTGATGAGCACTTAGATTGATTCCATGTCTTGCTATTGTGACTAGTGCTGTAGTGAACATACATGTGCATGTGTCTTTATGGTAGAACAATTTATACTTCTTTGGGTATATACTCAGTGATGGGATTGCTGGGTCAAATGGTAATTCTGTTTTAAATTATTTGGGAAATTGCCAAGCTGCTTTCCACAATGGCTGAATTAATTTACATTCCCATCAGCAGTGTATGAGCAGCGTACAACCTTATACCAGTGTATAAGGTTGCAGTGTATAATCTCTGTAATCTTGCCAGTATCTGTTATTGTTTGACTTTTCAGTAATAGCCATTCTGACTGGTGTGAGATGGTATCTTATTGTGGTTTTGATTTGCATTTCTCTAATGATTCGTGATGTTGAAAATTTGTTCATATGCTTCTTGGCTGTGTGTATGTCTTCTTTTGAAAAGTATCTGTTCATGTCCTTTGCCTACTTTTTAATGGCGTTGTTTTTTTGCTTATTAATTTCTTATAGATTCTGGATATTAGACCTTTTTTGGATGCATAATTTGCAGATATTTTCTCCCATTCTGTTGTCTGTTTACTTTACTGATAGTTTCTTTTGCTGTGCAGCTCTTTAGTTTAACTAGGTCCCATTTGTCAATTTTGTTGTTGTAATTGCTTTTGGCATCTTCGTCATGAAATATTTGCCAGGCCCTATGTCCAGAATGGTATTTCCTAAGTTATCTTCCAGGGCTTTTATGGTTTTACATTTAAGTCTTTAAGCCATTTTGAGTTGATATTTGTATATGGTGTAAGGAAGGGTTCCAGTTTCAATCTTCTCCATGTGGCTAGCCACTTATCCCAGCACCACTTATAGAATAGGGAGTCCTTTCCCCATTGCTTGTTTTTTGGCTACTTTCTCAAAGATCAGATGGTTATACGTGGGCAATTTTATTTCTGAGCTCTCTATTCTGTTCCATTGGTCTATGTATCTGTTTTTATGCCAGGACCATGCTGTTTTGGTTACTGTAGACTTGTTGTATAGTTTGAAGTGAGGTAATGTGATGCATCCAGGTTTGCTCTTTTTGCTTAGGATTGCCTTGGCTATTTGGACTCCTTTTTGATTCCACATGAACTTTAAAATAGTTTTTTTTCTAATTCTATGAAGAATGGCATTGGTAGTTTGATAGGAATAGCATTGAATCTGTAAATTGCTTTGGGCAATATGGCCATTTTAACAATATTGATTCTTCCTGTTCATGAGCATGAAATGTTTTTCCATTTGTTTGTGTTATCTCTGATTTCTTTCAGAAGTGTCTTATAATTTGTGTTATAGAGGTCTCTCACCTCTGTATTCCTAGATATTTTATTCTTTTTGTGGCTATTGTAAATGGGTTGCATTTTTGATTTGGCTTTCAGCCTGGGTATTGTTGGTGTATAGGAATGTTACTAATTTTTGTACATTGATTTTGTATCCTGAAACTCTGCTGAAGTTTTTTATCAGATCTAGGAGCTTTTGAACAAAGACTATGGGGTTTTCTAGGTATAGGGTCATATTGTCTGGAAACAGGGATAGTTTAATTTCCTTCCTTCCTGTTTGGATGCCTTTTATTTCTTTCTCTTGCCTGATTATCCTGGCTAGGACTTCCAGTACTATGTTGAATAGGAGTGGTGAGAGAGGGTATCCTTGTTTTGTTCCAGTTCTCAAGGGGAATGTTTCTAGCTTTTATCCATTCAGTACAATGTTGGTTGTGGGTTTTTTCATCGATGGCTTTTTTTTTTTTTAGACTGAGTTTCACTCTTGTTGCTTAGGCTGGAGTGCAATGGCACAATCTCGGCTCACTGCAACCTCCGCCCCCCGAGTTCAAGCAATTCTCTTGCCTCAGCCTCCCAAGTAGCTGGGATTACAGGTGCCCACCACCATGCCCAGCTAATTTTTTGTATTTTTAGTAGAGACGGGGGTTTTATCATGTTGGCCAGGCTGGTCTTGAACTCCTGGCCTCAAGTGATCCGCCTGCCTCGGCCTCCCAAAGTGCTGGGATTACAAGCATGAGCCACTGTGCCCAGCCAGCTCTTACTATTTTGAGGCATGTTCCTTCAGTGCCTAGTTTGTTGAAGATTTCTTTTTAATATGAAGGGATGTTGAATTCTATTGAAAGCCCTTTCTCCATCTGTTGAGATAATCACATGGTTTTTGTTTTTAGTTCTGTTGATGTGATGAATTGCAATTATTAATTTATGTATGTTGAACCAAGCTTGCATCCCAAGGATAAAGCCTACTTGATCGCGGATTAACTTTTTGATGTGCTGCTGGATTCAGTTTGCTAATATTTTGTTGAAGTTTTTTGCATCAATGTTCATCAAGGATATTGGCCCGAAGTTTTCTTTTTTTTGTTGTGTCTCTGCCAGGTTTCAGTATCAGGATGATGTTGTCATTGTAGAATGAGTTAGGGAGGAGTCCCTCCTCTTCAATTTTTCAGAATAGTTTCAGTAGAAATGGTATTATTTAGATTTTGGGCATTATTTGAATTTTTTTCTTTTTCATTTTTTCTCTTCTTTAAAAAATAATTTTAACTTTTATTTTAGATTCAGGGGTACATGTGCAGATTTGTTACCTGGGTATATTGCATGGTATATCCAGGTTTGGGGTATGCTTGATCCCATCACACAGGTACGGAGCATAGTACCCAATAATCAGTTTTTCAGCCCTTGCCCGTCTCTCTCCTTCCTCCCTCTACTAATCCCCAGTGTCTATTGTTGCCATCTTTATGTCCATGAGTACCCACTGTTTAGCTTCCACTTACAAGTGAGAACATGCAGTATTTGGTTTTCTGTTCCTGCATTAATTTGCTTAGAATAATGGCCTCCAGCTCCATCCACGTTGCTGCAAAGAACATGATTTCATTCTTTTTTATGGCTGTATAGGACTCCATGGTGTATCTGTACCACGTTTTCTTTATCCAATCCACTGTTGATGGGTACCTAGGTTGATTCCATGCCTTTGCTATTGTGAACAGTGTTGCAATGAACATGCAAGTGCGTGTATCTTTATGGTAGAATGATTTATTTTCTTTTGGATATAGATCCAGTAATGGGATTGCTGGGTTGAATGGTAAGGCTGTTTTAAGTTCTTTGAGAAATCTCCAAGCTGCTTTTCACAGTGGTTGAACTAATTTACATTCCCACCAACAGTATATAAGCATTCCTTTTTCTCTGCAAGCTCACCAATATCTGTTGTTTTTTGAGTTTTTAATAATAGGTATTCTGACAGGTGTGAGATGATATCTCATTGTGGTTTTGATTTATGACCTTGGGTGGTCAAAGGTTTCTTAGGTAGAACACAAAATTCATTAATTGTAAAGAAAAAAATTGATTACTTAGACTTACCCGAATTAAAACGTTAGTTCCTTGAAAGACACCATAAAGAGAACAGAAATGCAAGCCACACACTGGGAGAAAATATTCTTAGTGCATGTATTAAACAAAAGATTTGTATTCAGAATATACAAAGAACTCTTACAACTCCAAGAAAATGGTTTAGAGGTTTAAACAGATACTTCACAAAAAATGGTATATAAACGGTGCATCAACACACTTAAAGATTGTTCAACATCACTCCTTAGAATAGCAAAAATCAAAAAGACCCAACGCTGGCAAAGCAAAGCTGTGGAGCCACTGAAACTCCCACAATTTGCTGATGGGACTTTAAGATGGTGCAACCATTTTTGTTGTACCATTTGGAAAACAGCTTGGCAGCTTCTGAAAATGTTAAACATATGCCTATAGCATGACCCAGCCATTTCACTCCTGGGCATTTACCCAAAAGAAAGCATATGTTCCTACAAAACCTGTACATGAGTGTTCACAGCAGCTTTATTTTTAACAGTTCCAAATTGAAAACAACTCAAAGGTCCATCAACAGGTGACTGTATCAATAAATAGTGATTTATACAATGGAATACTACTCGTCAATACAAAGGAATGAACTATGGATGCACATAACAACATGGATGAATCTCAAAATCATTTTGGTGAATAAAAGAAGCCAGGCACAAAAGGATACATATTGTTCGATTCTATTTATATAAAATTCTGGAAAACACAAACTAATCTACAGCAACAGAATATTGATCAATGTTTGCCTGGAAATGAGGGTAGATGGAAGGGTAGATTACAAATGGACATGAAAACACTTTTGGGGTGATGAAATATTTGCGGTGATGGTTTGTGGTGGTGTGGAAATATTATGGTGATGGTTTCTCAATTATATATACTTGCCCAAGCTAATTAAATTATATGCTTTAAACACATGTAGACTGCCCTATTTCAATCATACCTCAACAAAGTTTATAAAAAGCTTTTGCGAGGGATATTGAAGCAAAAGATAAGCAGAAATATGTTGCTATTCTAGATCCTTTATTCTTTGAATGCTTGAATTTTAATTCCTTTTATATTTTCCACGTAAAGTTTAAGCCCTTTAAAACATCCATGTGCGGAAGTTGAGAGAAGGAAGAAGTCGAGGCCAAAGATGTAGCATTGGAAGTCAAGAAGAAAATAGTCTTTATAATCTCAGGAGTGACATGTTTAACTAAGGAAAGTGTAGGAAAAACAAAGTTTGGGACTGAGTTCTGAGGAACACAAACAATTCAAGGTGGGTAAGTGAGGTAAAGCCAGTATAGGAAGCTGAGGAGGAACAGCTAATGGGGTTGAAGGAAACCCAGGACAATGTATGATCAGAGAAGCCAACAGAAAAACATGCTTCAAAAAGGAATGAAGGGTGAACTATGCCCAACCCCACCAAAAGCTGAGTAAGTTGAGGGTATAATTAGTGCCCAAGAACTATGGGAGTTTGAATTTGCAAACAGAAAAAAAAAAAATAAGTAGAGCTTTGCAACTATGCAAGTTGTTACTTACTAGTATATAACAAATTTTGCTTAACTTATTCTTGAATTAATAGGTTTTTTTATTTCAAGGAGTACAAAATTAGAAATAATAAAAATAAAAATAAAAAATATGTTCAAAATACATAAAAGCCTAGTTACTACTATAGACCATTTCGATGTTTCACCGGGTATAGAGGCTATTCAATTACATTATTAACTTTTAACTCTTTGACAGTCACCATCTTCACTGCTCTTGAAATTTTAATTGTAAACCATTATTTATCTTATTACTATAATTTTTACTGTCATAACCAAAGAATTTCTGAGATTTTCAACCAACCCATATGATGAAGGTGTGAAACATCTTTTTATCACCAAGATGGGAAAACAACGGCAAACTCTTGCAACAATCAAGTTAAATGAATTGGTTATAGATGGTTCTTAGTGTTGGATTTTCACCTGAAGTATCTGCCATCAGCCTTTCATGGGAAATATTTTAATTTAATTTTGAAATTAAAACAGTGGTGTAGTTTCATTTTGATTTGTATAGAAAAGGGCTTAGACAGTAATGCAGTATAAACAACCCTGACAGAAATCTTGATTTATCGGTTCTTGGGGGATTCAGCAAGGGCTTTAGGGCATGAAAGGCATAAAGAAAACTTGGCAGGAAGCAGAGCTGAGGAAGGCAAGATACTAGCCAGCTAGCACAGTGTTTTTCCCCTGTTCTCTGACAGAAAGAGGACAGCCATGTGAGGAAGATAATCATGGCAGCAAAAGTTGCCAAAGAAAGTGGCTAAAGCTAAAATCATCAAGGAATTTGAGACAATGACGGTTCATCATCTAGAGAGATGGACTCTAACTGGATGAATATACAAAGCTCTGCTTTCTGAGAAGCGGGATACATCTGCTGAGAGACAGCTGGGAGTGAACTAAGCTTCATTCTGCAATCTTTTTACTGACATTTGCCATAATATTTTCAGTGATGCGGAAGAAATGCAATTCTGTAATTACATGGTCTCCTGGCTGTGGTCTCCATCCAAAGCATGATAGTGCCTGGACCCCCACCCTAAGAGTTTAACACCTCCTGAGTGTACAGGCCCATTTTGGCCCTAATGGAGAGAATACCAGCAGTGCAGACATGCCTAAGGTGCAGCACTGTCCATGATAGGAGCCCACTGAGTAACAAATGCCAGAGGAAGTTAGGGTGAAAGAGACGACCCTGACAGTAATGGTTTTTAAAGGCTCCATGGAAACTCTTAACCTTTCACCACCTTAAGGCAAAGAGGGACTGCCCTGTCCTCCTTCATATGCAGACTCTACTTTCCTTTGTGGTTTCCTTTTCTCTGTGCAGTTGCCTTCAGTAGAGTTTGATAGAGTGGGAGGGTGGGGAAATAGAGGAAATGGAAGAGAAGAAAGAGAGTGATTTTCTTCATCCTGCCCTGGATCCGGATCCCTTTGAATAGGATCTCTCCTGGACAGTTCTGAGCACTTCAAAGTGCATCCACTTCAGGTCACAGTAAGTGGGCAAAGGACTTCAGACCCTGGAGACACAAAGGTAACAGCTCCTCTTTACACTACCACCATTTGCTTTTTAGTAGGAAACCTGGGAGCCCCGGGCAGCTACCTTAATGTAGGTAAGAGCCGGCAGGGTGAAGAAAAGCGCTGGGCTGTGAGTCAGGAGATTTGAGCCCCTGCTTACTAATTGAATGATTCTGGGCCAGTTACTTAAGTGTCTCTGTGTCAGCTTCTCATTTTTAAAATGGGAAAAACAGTACTCACTCTGTCTCTTTAAAGAGCTGTCCTAAGGATCTGAAGATGATGTACATGCAAGTCCCTATTGGACCATAAAAGTTTATTAAATGTTAAGTATAAAGGCTCTTAAGAAGTTACATTAATTAAGAATATTTTAATTTAAAGATCTGAAATATATTAGGGGACTTTCTTCTTGAAATCCCATGGTGATTCTTGTGTAATATGAAGAAGGAAAATTGACGGGTGTCCTCTCTAACGAGAACTCTGATTAGTGGAAGGTTAAGGGGGTGATATCAAACAAGTAAACAGAGAAAGATTGTTTCAATTGCAGGAACTAGAATGTGTGTAGTGAAGGAAAAACCACAGACTGAACTTTGGAAGGAGTCCCATGCAGGTTTGTAATCTTCATGTAGGGCAGAGCTTCCCAATGGGTGGGTGTGAATAGATTACAGGCATGAAATATTGGTCTGGATTAGTTGCCTTGATGGAGAGCACAGTCGTAGGTGGCTACCCTGAATCTCTGCCTTCACACATTGATAGGTCTGTTCCTGCGTTATTGTTATTGATATGCCCATGGAGTGACATCTGTGTTATCTTCAGGAGCACTGCACTAATGACTTGTGTGCACTCTGCCCATTAGAATTTCTTTATTATTTTGAAATTCCTAACATGAAAAAATTTGGTTTTGCAACACATTTATATTATCAGCTAATATTTTAATTTAAAAGAAGACTTAGATTTTTTAAACAGCTTTAATAGTTATGAATTTCTGAATGATTATAAGATGTTTAAACAATTTTAATCACTTGCTTGTGCAAAGTTTTGCTTGGTGTTACTAAAAATTTTAAAGACAGCATGATTTTAAGAAGCCTAGATGAAGAAGCACATGTAGCCATTTTATGCATTAAACCTTATAGGAAAAAGTTAGATTCAAAGGCGTAAGCTGAAATTTTTAAATAAAAATTTGAAAAGATCTTATTTGGAAGTTTAAAATAATTAGATACTTAATAGCTTCCCTAATACTTTCAGTTTTTCAATCATAAATATATAAGAAAGTCATAGTGGTTTCTCCCAGCTCTCTTCCAATTTACTCCATTGTGTCATGCAAGTATTATCATTACCTCTGACTGCCATGACATGACACCATTGGAGAGTGGTAAACTAAAGAAAAGCCCATTGCTTGGTTATTGGCTACCTAATTGTTATTGAGTTTCCTGTGAGCTGGTAGTACCTTGCTTCATCAGCTTAACCCACTGCCAAAAGTTCTTTATGCTTCTTCTTTGTATTATGAACACATTTTCCTCTAAAGCTCTTAAGTACTTCTTGTAAGTCAAGGCTGGCATTAGGGTGTTTGGATACAGAGATTATGGATAGTAAATGTGAATTTCTTAATTCATTGCAATCCCAACTCTACCCCTGAGAAAACAGCCCAAGCCACATGGTACTTAGAGGTAAAAGTTCTCTCTTGATCAAAGACAGGTTTCTTTTATGAGCTGGTTTCTTAGAGCCTTCTCTTGATTTTATAGGAAAATGGGGGTGGCTACCCCCATCCAGTACTCAGGGCTCTCCTGAAAGTGCTGGCTGTGGGCTGGTAGATATCCACTTTCCAGAGCCTACTGGGATGTGGAGTTTTTGCAGCAAGGAAACCCTCCTGCTGTCCCTGGGGCTAGGGAAGGTGTCTGGTGGGAATTCTAGGTATCTGTCTGCCAGTAGTAAATTACTTCATGTTTGACTTCAAATTCTTAAGTTCAATTTTTTAGGTATTAAAATTGGTGAGGGTAAATGTAGTCTGTTTTCTTACAACAATAAACACTCAACTCTGGATGACACAGTTGGGGCTTTTTATAATGACTTTGGCAATTTTGGCAGCATGGTATAGTGAAAAGAACATAGCTTTTAGAATCAGACAGGCCTAAGTTCAAATTTGAACTCTGTCACTTACTAGGTGGCCTTAACCTCTCTGAGTCTCAGTTTCTTTACCTGTGTAATGCAAACAATACCCTAACTCCTGGGATTGGGACAAGATTTAAAATGGGAGAACATATGGCAAGCACCCAGTTTAATGCTTGGCACGTAGTATTCAGTCAATGACAGGTATTATTGTTACTGCTCTATTATTAGCCCATAATTACATTCAAAAGGACATATATTCAGATAAACATTACTAGCAGCTTGAGCAGGTGATAGGGCATTTGTAATTTAACTTGTGTGCTTATTTCAGACTCAAAAATTACTTTATCTCAGAAGTAAGTCAGAACTCCTTTCCCTTCTCGCCCTGGACTAGGGGTAGATAAATGGGTGGGGCTGCTTCACTAACCTGTAGGTTAAAGACTAAATGAAGACTTTCTAAAAACCAGAATGCTAACAGTGGTTCCCTCTGGTAAGTGGGACTTCAGGTGCTTTTTCCTTTCTTGGTATTATTCTGAAGTCTAAAAAGTCAAGCTATTTTCATTTTGTAAACATAAACCAGACCAAAGATGCGGAATGGTAAATTTTTTTATCTCTTCGAAAACTTCCTTCAGCAGCTGCACACATCCCACCCCCACACCCCATCCAACCCCACACTCCCCAACCATGTATCCTGCTAAGTCGGTCAACTCGGTCCCTGGCTCCTACCAGGAGGCATCATGGTGCCGGAAAGGTTTTCTCGTTTTCCTCCAGGCAGGAGGGAACATGATCTACAGGCAATCAATGAAAAGCAGCAGCAAAGTAACATGGGTAATGTTAAAAAATAAGACAAAACAAAAAACCTAAGTGCAAGCTTCAGAATCTGGGAAACCAGCTAGAGAAGAGAGGGAGGGAAGTGGGGGAAGCAGGACGGATAAAAATACAATTACAACAAGAAGGAAATGGAAAATAAATAAAGGAAATTCCTTTACTCAAACTAAGTCCCTTGAGGGAGATTTGTTAGAATGGATGGTGGTTGGGGGGCAGGGGGGAGGGGATAAAATTCATGTCGGACTGTACAATTTGTGGGGGATTCCTCTAAAATAATTTCAAAAAGGACAGCCAAGCAGAATTCATATAGGACTCATTTGGATTTATTACTCTCTCTTGCAGTCTACACTTTCTGAAGTGTGGATTTATGAGTTTTAGATCATTTGTTTCCCGTCCCACTAAGGTAAATAGCTCAGTGCATTTGGTGCATTTATGATTGTTGTGCAGAGGAGTGCAGCTGATGAATTACTTCTTTTCATTTATCTTTTGACCAGAAAATGTATGGTTTTCTGGCAATTTAACTTTTAATCTGTAACATTTTTCTCTCAGTTTTGTTGCAGGTGCAGTATAGCTGTTTCTAATCTAGGGAGGTTGGGTGGCCCAGAGGTTAGATCTGTGCTATCAAATATGGTAGCCTCTGGATAGTAAGCACTGGAAATGTGGCTAGTCTGAATAGAGATGTGCTAAAAGAGCTTAGTGGATTTTGGAGACTTGGTATGAAAAAAAGAAAGTAAACTATCTCATTACTAATTTTTATATTGATTTACATGCTAAAATTATAATATTTTGGTCAAAGTGGGATAAATATAATATGTTATTAAAATTAATTTTGTCTGTTTATTCTTACTTCTTACTTTATAAATGTGGCTACAAGAATACTTAAAATTACATATGTGGCTCGCATTTGTGGCTGGCATTATATTTCTATTGGACAGTGTTGAATTAAGAGCAAGAGCTTGGGAAGTTCAAGTCATTTCCTGCCTTATGAACTTGGATAAATTATGAAAACTCTCTAAGCTTCAATTTTCAACTAGTTAAACAAGAGTAATAATATCTACCTAACAGGGTTGTAATGATTTATATGTTGTGATTAATATACAAATATATTTATAATAATATAAGTAACATAAATATGTCGTTATTTATGGTATTACTTGAAATAATTCCTGTGATATCTGGCAGATAATATGCACTGGGCAAATGCTGATTCTTTTCCTTGTGCATTTTACTTACCACTGGTATATGTGGCCACTTTGTTTATAATGAATTGTTTGGGATCAGGATAAAGTAGCCTGTACTTGTGTATTTCTCTTCATCTAAAAGATTAGAGTCCTTGACAAATAGACAGTCACACAAGGTCTCAGAAGGGAAGACCACCATTTTTAGCTAGATGGAGAATGAGTTTGCGGCTGAACATTATACCTGTGGCATCTCCCATATATCATTAGCTGCTGTGATTGTTAGACACACTTGGAGGCATTGATTAAAGTTGTTAATCTTCTGAAGTGTCTGAGGTTGTCTTTTAAAGCCCCTACATAAGTTTCTGATCATCTCCAAGAGTTAACAAGTGGAGTATGCCTGGAGATATTATAAAGTAGACAATTGAAAAAACAGGGCCAATCTCATCACAACTTCTCTTTCTCCTTCTACTCCCTATTAATTTTCAGCCATTAGAGAGTAAAATTATGTGGTTTGGAGTTGGTTTGCCTTTTCAAGCCCCAAGGTACTATAACCCTTAGTTATAGATTATCTTCAGGTGTCAGGTTTTCTTCCGGGATGGCACTCTTTTATGAATAGAACCCCTACCAAGCGCCTGTGAAATCTACCCTCTGTACTGCTCGCCCAGCCTTCTCTACTTGCAAGTTGTCCCAAAATGTTACAACTAGGAAATGTGAGTTTTTGGTGGCCACAAAGGTGGGGGTTTTTTTTGCCCACAAAAGTGAATTCAAGGGATTTATTTTGGTTTTAAAATTAATATTCACTTTTTAAAGGTACAAATTTGAAAACCTAGTTATTCCTTTAGTTTTTAAACTCAGCTTACAGCTCTTATTATTTTATTTATGTCAACAAATTTAACAATCACTCTTAAGATGGCATTCGAATAATGTTTTAATTTACAAATTGTAATTCTCCCTATTTAACTTCTCTTTAAAATTAAATATTTTGGTTTTCTTTAACAAAACTTTTCTGAAGATTTAAATTATGCTTATAAGTTTATAAAATAAATTTATACATATGCTGGTTCTTAATTTCTCTTAAATATTCTAATACTATACATAATTATAGTAAGATTGATGTTTAAAATCACAAGTCTACATGAATTATTCAATGAACAATTTAAAGCTGGAATTACAAGTCTGATCTATTGCTCTCTTAGGGCAAAACTGCTTAAATCCTCTATGCTTACATTCCTTCTAATTCTATTGGGTAAACGACTTTGGAAGTTGCAATAAGATAGATGAATAAATGAGATATGTCCAGAATTCAAAGGGGTTATCATTTTAATATCCATTCAAATTGCATGACCCTAAGACTGGAAGCATATGAAAAGAATACAGCAGTTTTAAGAGTCTTTAAAATAGAAAATATATATTTTATGAGACAATCTCATGGACATTAAAAGTATAATAAAGGAATGCGATGAACAACTCCATGTGACAAAATTTGATATTGTAGAGAAAATGAACCAATTATTTGAAACATAAATAATCAAAACTCACAAAAGGGGAAATAGATAAGCTAAATAGTCCTATATCTATTAAAGAAATTGAATCAATAATGAATAACCTCTGCCAAAAGACAGCATCAGGACCAGTGAATTCTACCAAACTGTGAAGGAAGAAACCAGCCTTACCCTAATACCAAAACCAGACAATGTACAAGAAAGGAAAGCTATAGGCTAATATCTCTTATGAACATAGATGCAAAAATCCTCAACAAAATATTAGCAAATTGCATCCATCAATGTATAAAAAGTAATACATTACTATCATTTGGGATTCATTCCAGGTATGCAAGGCTGGTTCGACATATGAAAATCATTCAATGTAATATTGACAGGCTACATTAACAGGCTAACCAAAGAAGAAAAATCATACAATTGTATCATTTGTTGTAGAAAAGTCATTTGATGGAATCTAACACCCCTTCATGATAAAAACTCATCAAACCAGGAGTAAAGGGGAACTTCCTCAGCTTGATAAAGACCGTCTACAAAAATCTCAAAACTGACATACTAAAATGGTAAGAGACTAGATGCTTTCCCCTTAAGATTGGGAATAAGACAAGGATGTCCTCTTTCACCACTCCAATTTAAAATTATACTGGGTCCCGGCGAGGTGGCTCATGCCTGTAATCCTAGCACTTTGGAAGGCCAAGGCAGGTAGATCACTTGAGGTCAGGAGTTCAAGACCAGCCTGGCTAACATGGTGAAAACCCATCCCTACCAAAAAATACAAAAATTAGCTGGGCGTGCTGGTGTGTGCCTGTAGTTCCAGCTACTCAGGAGGCTGAGGCAGGAGAATTGCTTGAACCCAGGAGTTAGAGGTTGCAGTGAGCTGAGATTGTGTCACTGCACTCTGGCCTGGATGACACAGTGAAACCCTGTCTCGTCTAAATAAATAAATAAATAAATAAATAAATAAATAAATAAAAAAAATTATACTGGAAGTCCTATTTACTGCAATCACATGAGATAAGAAAATAAAAGGTATACAAATTAGAAAGGAAGAAATAAAATTGTCTTTATTCATAGATGACATGATTGTCTATGTAGAAAATCTCAAAGAATCAGCACAAAAACTCCTGGATCTAAAAAGCAATTATAGCAAGATTGCAAGATATGAGGTTTATAAACATAAATCAATTGCTTTTCTGTATATCAGTAATAAGCAATTGGACTTTGAAGTTAAAAAAAACCCTTTATAGTAGCATCCAAAAATGACGTACTTAGTTATATATCTAAAAAATCTAGGTATAAGATTTATATGTGGAAAGCCATAAAACACTGATGAAAGAAATCAAAGAAGGTCCAAATAAACGGAGAGATATTCTGTGTTCATGACTGGATTGTTAAAATGTCAGTTCTTCCCAATTTGATCTGTAGATTCAATGCAATCCCAATTAAATTCCATCAAGCTGTTTTGTGAATATCAACAAATGGACTCTAACATTTATATGGAGACAAAAAACAATTAAAATAGCAAACATACTGCTGAAAAAGAACAAAGTTAGAGGACTATCCAATTGCCAGGCCTACTGTGCGGCTACAGTAATCAAGACATTGTTTTCAAGAAAAGACAGATATGGAACAGAAACGAGAACCCAGAAATAGATCCATACAAATATGGTCAACTAATCTTTGACAAAGGAATAAAGGCAATTTGGTGGAGAAATAATAGTCTTTGTCATTTCAATAAATAGTGCTGGAACAATGGAAGTCCACATGTAGAAAGAAAATGACACAGATCTTACATTTTTGGATAGTTGGTTTTGAGCTGTGATTTTTAGGTTGAAATTTTAATTAGCTTATATTTGGTATAAAATCAAAATTCACCACATTTACAAATTTAATTTATCGATATATAAGAATTACTTTAAGTACAGAGGAAAATTTATTGGATAAATAC
This sequence comes from Nomascus leucogenys, assembly GCF_006542625.1. NCBI lineage: Eukaryota > Metazoa > Chordata > Mammalia > Primates > Hylobatidae > Nomascus > Nomascus leucogenys. The sequence goes on from NC_044385.1 coordinate 76,492,009, forward strand.
AATTGAAGTACTTAAAAAGTATATTGAATATGTTAAATTTATAAATTTAGTTGTAACACTTGAACATTAGAATCAATATTATCCAAAGAGCTCTTAAAAGTGATTGTTAAAATCTGCTACAGTTACCAATAAAATAATACTTGTAAGCTGAACTTAAAAGTTTAAGGAATAATCCAGTTTCTGTATTCTTTTTTAAATGTGTGACAGGTGTTCAGAGGATCAGTTAGAATCCTTGGTTCATAACACATTCTCATCATTGGTCCATGCCTGGTATTTATTTGGTTGGTAACTTTAATAAATTAACTCACTTACTATTAATTTTTAAATCCAAAGTAAACTCTGAATAGTCTTTTCTTTATTCCAAAACTGTCTGTGAGCCCATAAAAATCTCACATATTCATAGGATGAAGGTGGGATGTGGAAAGGGGCTAAAATGTGTTTTTGTGAATAAAAATGATTGTTTAGAAATAGTAGCATTTAGCCTAGTTATTAAAGACAGGACATTTGAGTAATTTAAAAAAATAGATGAAATGGAAAAACACTCTCTCAATAAGGTTTCTATTGTAAAAAGGCCAAAGGGAAGGACATTCAGAATAAAGAATCTTATACTTGGAAGTGAACAGATAACTAAATTTAATGAGATGGTCTGGGACACATAAGAACCCTCAAAATGTTACTGGAAGGTTATGGTGAGTTAGAATATTGAGGGGTGAGTTTGGGCAATCTAGGTGAAAGTGTCAGCTAGACAATCATAGATATACTACTAGCACTCTCTGGGAAATTGGAATTGAGAACACAGCGTGGGAACTACCAGCTTAGAGGCAAGAGCTGAAGCTCTGAGGATAGTGAAGGCCTCCCAGGGAGAGATGGGGAGAGAGGAATGAAGGCAGAAGAAAAGTCGTTTTTCTTTCAAATCCTCTATACCTTACATTATTCCCTGCTTCCTTTTTCTCCTGCTTCCTGGGTTGGGATGGGGATATCTCCTCTTGGCTTTTAAAATTATGTAGAGACCAGGAACCACCTTGTAGAGTAGGGGTCCCCAACCTCTGGGCCATGGACCACTACCGGTCCATGGTCTGTTAGGAACAGGGCCACACAGCAGGAGGTGAATAGCAGGCGAGTAAGTGAAACTTCATTTGTATTTACAACCATGCTCCATCACTCCCATTACCACCTGAGCTCAGCCTCCTGTCAGATCAGTGGTGGCTTTAGATTCTCACAGGAGTGTGAACCCTATGGTGAATGCTGCATGCAAGGGATCTAGATTGCATGCTTTTTATGAGAATCTAGTGCATAATGATCTGTCACTGTCTCCTATCACCCCCAGGTGGGACTCTCTAGTTGCAGGAAAACAAGCTCAGGGCTCCCACTGATTCTACATGATGAAGAGTTGTATACTTATTTCGTTATATATTACAATCTAATAATATAAATAAATTGCATAATAAGTGTAATGTGCTTGTATCATCCTGAACCATCCCCCTCCACCCCGTGTCTGTGGAAAAGTTGTCCTCCGTGAAACCAGTCCCTGGTATCAAAAATGTTGGGGATCACTGTTGTAGAGGACACAGAGAGGTTCTTTTGAGAACCCTAAAGCTGTTAAAAACACACCCAATAGACAGCACAACTATATAACTATAGGTATTCAAGGGCAGTTACTACAAGACCAGTTTTCAGGACCAACTTTTCATCTTGAGTGGATGCACAGTCCAGACTGGTTTTCTTCCATAAGAGAGAAAGAGGGAGAGCAAAAGTGAGAACTTTTGGAGAAGGGAGGAAAAGTCAAAGGGGGATGGTCAGGTTCAAGCATGAGGCCCTTGGAGACTGCTGGCCAGGGGTGCTGCAGAGTCACCGTCTCTATTGTGTAAACTTTCCTATGCTGACAGATTGCCTGGTGTGATAACTTCACTCTTGTGTGCAAACACTCTCCCTTAAAGACACATAGAGAAAAGCTGGCCAAGACCCAAGAAATGGCTATAGAAAGGTATTCATTCTCAGGGCATTTCTGAAAACAGATTTTCTCTACATTTTCAGCTTTCTTTTTTTTTTTATCTTCACCTATTTATTTATATGTTTATTTATTTATTTTTATTTTTATTTTTATTATACTTTAGGTTTTAGGGTACATGTGCACAATGTGCAGGTTTGTTACATATGTATCCATGTGCCATGTTGATTTCCTGCACCCATTAACTCGTCATTTAGCATTAGGTATATCTCCTAATGCTCTCCCTCCCCCCTCCCCCAACCCCACAACAGTCCCCGGAGTGTGATGTTCCCCTTCCTGTGTCCATGAGTTCTCATTGTTCAATTCCCACCTATGAGTGAGAACATGCAGTGTTTGGTTTTTTGTCCTTGCGATAGTTTACTGAGAATGATGTTTTCCAGTTTCATCCATGTCCCTACAAAGGACATGAACTCATCATTTTTTATGGCTGCATAGTATTCCATGGTGTATATGTGCCACATTTTCTTAATCCAGTCTTTTGTATAAATTTTCTCTTGACCTCTGACTCAAAAATCTTCTCAAACCAGGCATGTCAGTTTCTTAATTAAAAATGGTGTCTTAGGCCGGGCGCGGTGGCTCATGCCTGTAATCCCAGCACTTTGGGAGGCCGAGGCAGGCGGATCACGAGGTCAGGAAATTGAGACCATCCTGGCTAACACAGTGAAACCCCGTCTCTACTAAAAATACAAAAAATTAGCCGGGCGAGATGGCGGGCACCTGTAGTCCCAGCTACTCGGGAGGCTGAGGCAGGAGAATGGCGTGAACCCCGGGGGGCGGAGCCTGCAGTGAGCCGAGATCCTGCCACTGCACTCCAGCCTGGGCGACAACGAGACTCTGTCTCAAAAAAAAAAAAAAAAAAAAAAAAAAAAAAAAAAATGGTGTCTTAGTCTGTGAGGCCTGCCATAACAACATACTACAGACTGGGTGGCTTAAACAACAAAATGTATTTTCTCACAATTCTGGAGGCTGGAAGTCTAAGATTAAGGTGTCTGCAGATTTGGTTTCATCTGAGGCTTCTGTCCTTGGCTTGCAGATGGCTGCCTTCTTATTGTGTCTTTACAGGGCCTTTTTCTCTGTGCCTGAGTGTCCCTGGTATCTTTTCTTTTTATAAGGACACCAGTCCTGACGTATTAGGGCCCATTGTTTTGATCTCTTTAACCTCATTTACCTCTTTAAAGGTCCCATCTCTAAATATAGTCACATTGGGGATTTGAGCTTCAGTATATGAATTTGTGTGTGTCTGTGAGGGGGGAAATTCAGTCCATAATAAATAGTAAGCTGAGATTTGTCTACTGTGGAATCCCTGTCACACAGTAAGTACTTAACAAATATTTGTAGAATGAATCAGGCTGTGACTGGGTAACTCATTTATCAATGTGCTGCCATATTTTTTAAAGTCTCATAAACCTTAGTCAATTAAATAAATGTTTCATTTTGCAAGAGTTGGTAATGATGCCTGAGTAACTTTATAAATGGGCTAAAATCAACATACTTATCTTTAACATGAGCCCTAGAGGGTCAGATCAAGCCATAGTGCAAGACCCTAGTATGATTCCTTTCCTTTACCAAAGTGTTATGCTGGAACAACATTGCAGTGAAGGTTTAAAACTAAATATTGAAGATGAGGTGGTTTTGCAAACTTTCTGGATGATCTGTGTTAAGAGGCACAGAAGGCAAGCATCTTGCTTCCTTCTTACAAAGAAACAGAAGTGGTGAAGTAACTTGCTAAAGGTCTAATGCAGGTGAGTACCAGTACTGGGATTAGAATTCAGTCTTGTGTCACTCCAGGGTGCTGTTTTTTTTTTTTTCTTTTTTTGATGTGCTTCTTGTTTAGCCCATTTATCTAGTGGATGTGAAGATTCAAGGAGAAAAGCCTTTTCCTTCTGACACTGAAGTACCTAAACTCTCTCGTTAGAAAATCTACTTAGGTGCATTTCATAAATTGATTACAGATGAAGTCCAATAGTAACGTTGTTTATATTTGTGAAATCTACCATACTTGTCAGTTTCTAGTTTACAGATTATATAAGGAAATCACTTACATCCAAAATACAATCTTTGCCAGTACACCAGCACAGCCTCTTGGGAATCTTGAACGACACATATACTGAATTGACACTGCAAATCAAGTCATTTGCCCAAATGGAAGGATTTAGGGATAAATTCAGCCAACAGTTACATGCTCAGATCCAAGAATCTGAAATAACCACTATATTGTATAACTAAAAATAAAGCAGTTTTCACAACACTTGGCATTTTCAGTTGACCTAGTCAATACTAGCTAATACTTTTTATAATTCTTGAGTGAAGTGAGTTTTTTCTTTATTTTACATGTACAACTGGAATCCTGAAAAGTTAATAGATTATCTTTTATCTAAGTACTATAGTAGGTAAGGTAGCATCGATAGTCTTTTACTGAATCTACAAATATTTTTTTCTCGAACATGACGTAATTTCTTTTGTTTAACAATTTTATTGAGACATAACCAACAAACAATAAACTGCACATACATATAGTGTACAATTTGATGTTTTAACATATGTATAGTCTTATTAAAATTACCACCACAATCAGGCTAATAAACCCACTACTCCTAAAAGTTTTCTTGGGTCCTTTTGAAATTCCTCTTTCCAAGGTAACCATTGATCTTTTTTTCTGTAACTACACATTAACTTGCATTTTCTAGGATTTTATATAAATTGAAACATACAGCATGTAATCTTTAAAAAAAATCTCTTTTCTTTCAGTCAGAATACTTATTTTGAGACTCATCAATGCTGTTGAATATATCAATAGCTCACTCCTTTTTATTGTGGAGTATTATTCTATTCTATGATTATATCACAATTTCTTTATCCATTCACTTAATGATGGGCATTGGGGCTGTTTCCAGGTTTTTGCTATTACAAAAAAAAAAAGGCAGCTATGAATATTTCTGTACAAGCTTGTATATGAACATATTTATTTTCCTCTTAGGTAAAAACCTATGAGTGGAATGGCTGGAACATATGGTAGGCGCATGTGTAACATTTTTGAAATTGTCAAACTGTTTTCTAACGTGATTGTACCATTTTACATTCACACCAACAGTGTACGAGAGTTCCAATTTCTTCACTTCCTTGACATCGCTGGGTGTGGTCAGTTTGCTAAATTTTAGCCATCCTGATAGATTTGACTTCATGCCTCATTGTGGTTTTCATTTGCATTTCCCCAAAGACTAATTATGTTGAACATCTTTACATGTGCTTATTTACCAATTGTCTATCTTTGGTGAGGTGTCTATTTGAATGTTTTATTTTTTTAATTGTTTTTATGTTTTCTTCTTATTGAGTTTTAAAATTTGTTCTTTGTGAGATATGTAGTTTATAAATATTTTCTCCTAGTTTTTGCTTGTCTTCTTATTCTCTTATCAAAATTAAAAGCTTCTGCTCTTCAAAAGTCTACTGAGTTTCAAATTATCAATTTTTTCCTTTTATGGGTTGTTCATTTGGTGTTATATCCAAGAAATCTTTACCTATCCTGGGATCAGAAAGATTCTCTAACAGAAGTTTTATAATTTTAGGTTTTACATTTAGGTCTATGTTTCATTTTGAGTTAGTTTTTATATACAATTTAAAGTATGGGTCAAGGTTTATATTTTTGCATGTGGATATACAATTGTTCCAGCACTATTTATAGAAAAGTTTATTATTACTTCTCTGACTTACCTTTGTACTTCTAGCAAAAATCAATTGTTTGTATATGTGTGGATCTATTTATGGACCCTCTATTTTGCTCCAGTGATCTATCTGTCTATCTTTATGCCAATGCCACACTGTATTGATAACTGTAGCTCTATAATAAGACTTGAAATCAAGGCATGTAAGCCCTCCAGTGTTGTTCTTTTTTCAAAGTTACTTCAGTATTCCAGGTCTTTTGCATTTCCATATGAATTTTAGAATTAAATTCTCAATTTTTACAGAAAAATTTACTTTTGACTATTGAAAAATTGAATTTTGATTGAGATTGTGTCAAATCTTTATAGATCAGTTTGGAGAAAATTGACCTCTTAGCAAAATTGAGTCTTCTGAGGTTGCTCATAACCTACCTTATTGGACACAACAAGAAAGAATGGCACTGCCAATGCTGTGCAGCCCCCACTCTGCCCTCAGTACGTCACATGTGGCATCTGATATTCAGGCTGAGCAAAATGTCAGTGTCAAGTCATATAATAAATTAATCACAGATGAGCTTAATTCCTTGCCTTCTAAAAATAAAAATAGGAGATTAAGTTATAGTATTTTCTTCCTATACCCCAGTGTGTCATTTGTTGCCGACTTAGTAGACCACTAGTAAAATGCCTTTCTACCTCTAAGATGCTAGAATAGAAAAAAAATATTGTTCGCTGCTCATCACAATGATCAAAATTACCTTGTATTTTGTGATGACTGCTTTGGATTTCCAAGGCACCAGCCACTATGTCTCACCTTATGCCCCGCATGACTTAGGGGAAAGAAGAGATCATAGACAACATCTGGCTGTCTAGTAAGTAGAGCTTGACAGTGTCAGAAACAAGATGCAGCTATTACTTTGTTAGCTATAGTGCTCTGATTGTTATTTGTTGATGAAAGCTGTGGGAAGAAATGGCAATGCATATGAACAGGAGAAATTTAGTTATGATTTATGCTTCTTTAGAAAATGCCAGCAGCAAACATCATTTCCAAAGCATTCAAACCACCTATGACTAATCACAGGATGACCAATGTTCCCCTTGTGAGGTGGTAATCAAGTGCATTGAAGACATTCTCCCTAATTTTGAGCATTTTAAAGCAATATGATGCCATGATTCAGATTTTCCTATTGCAGGTGTCCACAATGTTTCCAAATTTATGATATTTTGGAGACTATGCATTTTTCCCTATGGGCATTGATGACCCACACTGAGTAGAATGAGCAATGTGGGCGTTGGATTGCTGGGCAATTCTTATGCTCCCTGGAGGGATCCCTTTCTCAATTGCCATGGCAGCTATTCCAAACCTTTACATTCATTAACATCCAATAAATATTGATGGAAGCCTTCTCCATAACAGAAACTGTACTCCCACCTTCTACCTATGTTTTCTTCATTTTTAGCAGATAAATCAAATTTTTAACTTTTCAACTACACTTTCTTCTTCTACTTACAAATGTGCCCATTGTCTCACATCTTTTTACTTCTATCCTTTCTATCTCTCAAGAAGACGCATCCTTCTCAAATACATCCTCACCTCCTATTCTCATTCTGGCTGATCTCCTGTGTCTCTAGGAACTTTGTTCAGATATTCTGCTTCCTCTTGTTTTCCATCTTTTCAACTGGACCCATCTTTCCAGATTGCAAATCTGATAATATCTCCCTGCCAGCCTCCCCACTCCCACACACTAAGCCCTGCAGTGGTCACTAGTACTCTTAGGATATATTGAGAAAAAATTATTCCATTTGGCCTCCAAAGCCCTACATAGTCTGGCTTCTGCCTGCCTCCCCATTCTTACTTTTTTTTTTTTTTTTTTTTTTTAGACAGAGTCAGGCCAGAGTGCAGTGTCACTATCTCGGCTTATTGTGACCTCCACCTCCGTGGTTCAAGAGATTCTCATGCCTCAGCCTCCTGAGTAGCTGGTATCACAGGCGTGCACCACCACGCCTAGCTAATTTTTGTATTTTTAGTAAAGACAGGGTTTTGCCATGTTGGCCAGCTGGTCTCAAACTCCTGTTCTCAAGTGATCTGCCTGCTTCAGCCTCCTAAAGTGCTGGGAGTACAGGCATGAGCCGCCATGCCCAGCCTCCATTCTTACTTTCACTCATTCCTCCTCTCTCTGCTCTACACATACTGGATTTTTCAATCCCTGAAACACATCTTGGGCTTTCTCCTATCAAGCTCTTCCCTCTTTACTTAAGTTCCACTCATCTTTGCTGTCTTACTTAAGCATAATTTCTGTAGGGAAACCTTCCCTGACAAGTTCTTATTCTGCCAATTTTTTCCCTGTAGACTCCCATGGCTTGAGGTATGTCTTATTCTTAGAATTTGCCATAATTGACATACTCTATTTAGTGTGAATGATTATTTGATTAACATCTGTCTCCCTCACTAAGGTATAAGCTTCGTGAGGGCAGAGGCTTGTCTTGTTGTGCCCACCACTTAATAACAGAGGCTGGGCCAGGTGCCGTGGCTCACACCTGTAATCCCAGCACTTTGGGAGGGTGAGGCAGGAGGATTGCTTGAGGTCAGGAGTTCAAGACCAGTCTGGCCAACATGCCGGAATCCCATCTCTATTAAAAATACAAAAATTAGCTGGGCGTGGTGGTGCCCACCTGTAATCCCAGCTACTCAGGAGGCTGAGGCACATTTTCTTCCTTCACTTTTTTCTCTTACTACTCTTCTGTCTTCCTTCTTTGTTTTACTATCTTTTTTCTCTCTTTTTATCACTTTATTTTATCTAATAACTATTTATTGGGCAAATGAATGAAATGCTAGTTTTCCTGAGGGTTTTCTGGTTTTTGACTTTTTTTTTTTTCTCTGTTTCATCTGCCTCCTTTTCCTTAGTAATCTTATCCAACACCATGGCTTCACCATCATCCATATGCTGGTATCCATAATGCCCCATGATGTCCAGACCTGTATTTTCAACTGATTATCTTCGTGGAATTGTCCTCTAGTAACTTAAACTCAACCCAACTCAAACCAAAGTGGTTATCTTCCTTAAATATTTTTCTTCTGCTTAATCCTACCCTTTGTAAAGTTTGCCACTACCCATTTCAAATGGCTTAAACCCAAAATCTAAGGTCTTTTCCTTTTCCACAAATGCCAAATTCTGTTGATGCAAATGAAATGTCCCTTTCCAAAATCCCCACTTATATGCCCCTAAGTACTATTGCCTAGTTTTGTTCTTCTCTAATTTTTCCAGAAGGAGAACTCTTTTATATAAGAGCAATATGTAAAAATTATTACATGAGGTGGACGGAAGGGAGCTGCTCTAGTTGAAGGTGGGAGAAGGGATCTGAAAGCAACCCCTTGCCCAATGAGGCGGAATCAGAAGTTGGTATAGTTTGAAAGCTACTAGCCTATGTTACTGCAACACCCTTAAAAAAACTGCTTTTACATTTTTTTCACATGTAAAACACAGAAATAATAGGGATTTATGAAATATCTACTATGGGCTAGGCATTGCAGCAGATGCTGTGAATATAATGGCAACTGAGATCAATATAGCCCCTGCTCTCAAGGAGGTTATATCTAACAGGGATGGCAGAGAGAAAAAAAAGCAATTATAACCAAGTGAAGTAAGTGCTATGATGGGGGTGGCAAGGAGCTGCGGGCTATGTAGAAGATCTAATGTAGTGCAGGGACAGGTTGAGGGTGGACCACGGGTAGCTTGCTACAGGAAGAGACTGTTAGGCTAGGACCTAAAAGATGAGCTGGAGTTCAGCAGGTGAAGAGAAGAGAAGACTGTTCCACGCAGAGGAAACAGCACTGTTGGTTGTTCCAAGGGAGCTAGCTCAGCTACTGAAAGGAGACGAGTGGGAGTGTAGAGTGAGTATTCATGTCAGGGCTCATCTTTAGCTTAAAAAGAACCAGGGAACTCTGGAGAGTCTAGTTCAGAGTATAATGCTTTCTCCATCCGTTTCTTGCCCCGTCCCACCTGATTTCTTCTTCTTTTGGCTTTGGTACTCGTTGGGATTAGTTCCTCACTGCCAAGCTTGAAGCCAATAATTTCATCTGAAGCAGATGACTTGCAGCAAACCACCGGGAGCCTCCCTGCTCCCCATCTCCATGGGACAACCTCAAATAATTCAGAGCTGTGTAAACCTTGAAACCACCTAAGCCCCACCCAGAGACCTCATAACTCTTAAAAAATTCTTCCTCAAACAGAGGAATCCGTAGGCTTGTTTGATCTTTTTATGTTGCTGTTTTCAGGATATAACTTTTCTTCTCTTTTCCTCTCAAGCCCGGGCTCTAGGCAGTTATCCAAGAGAAGAGAGGTCTGGAGACTGCAGCCTGTCTCAGGGCACACATCAAGGCAGAGATGAAAATATAGGTGAATAGTCTGGGATATCTTTATGAACACTTCTCAGATGACTTGGCTGAAATCTTTCTTTTACATCAGAACTCAATGGTTTTAACAACACAGTTTGATAAAAAACATTTTCTTTAGCAGTCGTGTTACAGTAATTAACATGTAACCTTGGGAACTCTATACGTGATTTAATTCCTCTTTGAACCAATTTTTCGTAGTTTTATAGACATATCTTGGGTTTCTTTCCAGGTACAAGAAGAGTTTTAAGAATTATGGTCATATGGATTTTCTGCTTAGCAGAATTCTCTATATTTTGAGTACCTTTACCCAAATGTTAGTATTAGACACACAGTGAAATGAAAATTAAAATAGAAATAATAGTACAATAGGCCTGCATGTTCTTACCTGAAACTTTTGTGACCAGATATATTTAATAATTCAAAATATCTGAGATATTAGAAAGATAACATGGTGCCTATATTACATAATATTATAGGTGGGGTCTGGAGTGTGATCACGCATAACGTGTCTGATATGGAATATCTGAATATCCACACTGCATAGCATAGCCTCATGTTAGTTCACCAAATGAACTTTGGTGCCACACTTAACAAAAATACCTTAGTTTCCAGAGCATTTTGGATTTTGGAATTGCTGAGAAGTAATTGTACACCTGTCCTTGTCTTGCTTCACTGAGAGAGTTGCTGTATCAAGGGTGTTTAATCAGAAAAATGTTATTTCATCATAAAATGTTATTTTATAGCCTAGCCTAACAGCATTGGAGAATCTTTGTCCCTTTTGTTTTCGGCACATGTCTGTTTGCAAAATCTTTTTTGGTTATAATTAAAGTAATTCCTGTATTGGAAGTTCAATATACTATTGTCTGATTTGAGTCATTATCTTACTATCAGTCCACCAGCTGCTGTTTGCTGAGCTGATTGGCTTTCCAATGTATATTTCTTTTACTATAGATTTCAGGGGTATCTCTTTCCAGATGATCTATTGGACATAGTCCTTTATGCCTCTATTACTTGTTTTGAGAAACTTTTCCTAAGTTAGTTGTTTAGTTGACTGTGTTGGTCCAGTGGGCATCTCAGATTTATTCGTCTAGAAACTATGCTACCTGGAGGCATAGAAAGAGTAAAGTACTTGGAATACTCAGAATTCCTGGATTTCGTTTCATTTCTTCTTCTTTCTAGCTATGGTGGTGATGGCTTACAATTCATTGAACTTGTTTGAGGCTTAATTTCTCAACTTCAAATGGGGATTAATAATAACAGCTTTTGCTACTTCTCAGGCATAATGTGAAGTAAAATGAGAAGAGGTTGGTGCAAACAAGAAGATACAGTGCAATTCACATTCAATGAAAGGGAACGGTCTAAATGCAAGGTCTATATGCACTTAAGATGTTTTTATTGATAAATATTGGGTTACATGGCTTTACTTCTGCTCAGATCTGGATAGGGACCATTTATTGAGTGGCTGCTGTATCAGGAACCACAGGAGGCATCCCTGATTAATCCCAGTAACACCCCTTTGAGGTGGCTGCCATCATTCTCTATTTGAGAGAGGACAGAGACCTGACCAAGGTCACATCACTACTTAGTACCTGAACCAGATTGAAAACCAGATTTGTTTGATGGTAAAGTCAGCACTCCATTTTAATTGCAAAGACTATTGTGCAATGGTGAATGTTTTGTGGTGTTTTTTTGTGTGTGTTTTGACAATTGAGAACAAGATGGGATTCATAACAAATTAGATAGTTCACTTTTCTTATATGTAAATTCCAGACAGTATCAATAAATCACACACTTTGGATGCTCGGGGAAATTAGTTATAATTTAATGCTTTGGAAAATCATTATTTATCCCCCTTTGTGGTAGAATTTATTCTCAACATCCTTATAAATAAACAAAATGTTTTACTAGCTAAAAAAAATTACCAATCCATTCTTTCTTCACGAGGCATGGAGACAGTAGAACAACGGCATTTTTCTTTACTGTACTCTTGGCCTAATTGTTTGCTTGCCCTGAATGAGTTACTGAGCGGAGAAACCCAGGCAAGCTTCCCATAGCATTCTCCTTTCTTATTTCTAGTATTTGGTTCAGTCCGCGATACTCTTTTAGCCATCAGTGACTGCTCTTACCGAGACTGTGGCTGTCCTCGCCCAGAGTTGAGGTAGGGGTAGGTTGGGGATGGGAGACTCACTAGTAAGCACTGTGGAGTCTATCTGAGTCCCTGGCAGTATCTGTCCGATATGGTCTGGCTCTGTATTCCCAACCAAATTTCATCTCAAATTGTAATACCCGTGCGTCAAGGGAGGGACCTGTAATCCCCGTGTGTCAAGGGAGGGAGGTGATTGGATCATGGGGACAGTTAACCCCATGGTGTTCTCGTGATAGTGAGTGAGTTCTCACGAGATCTGATGGTCTTGTAAGGCAGTTTTCCCTGCTCTTGTTTACTTTCTCTTACCGGCATCATGTAAGATGTGCCTGCTCCCCCTTCCGCCATGATTGTAAGTTTCCCAAGGCCTCCTCAGCCATGTGGAACTGTGAGTCAATTAAATCTCTTTTCTTTATAAATTGCCCAGTCTCGGGTATGTCTTTATAGCAGTGTGAAAGTAAGTGAATACACTGTCTATCTGTTTGTCTCTCTCTCTGTTATTTAAGATCAGAACAGGACTTGCTGTATGACAGAAACACAGCTGAAGGGGTGTTAGAAAGTCCGGGGCTTATGAAGACGTTACCTGACCTCCCATTTTGTTAACTGGGGCTTCATTCCAGAGAATAAGAGTTTCTTTATGGGTTCAGACACTTCTGGCTGCAATTAGCCAATTGTTAATTTACGTCTGAGTGTTGGAGGCTTTAGTTAGATAAAATATTTAAAGGATTTAGTCTCAGTGAAAAGAACTTTAAGTAAGAATGGCTTTGAGGAAAAGAGAAAAGTTAGATTCCAGCTTTCCTTCTGGGTGCTGACTACGGGGAGTGGCGAAGTAGGTTATGAGATAATAAGAGCTTTATTGTCAATTGTTGCATTCTTTTAGAGGCCCCGACGACTTTAGATTTCCTTAATATCTTTCTCCCTTTATAGTTAATTAAAAAAATTATTGAGCACCTTATATGTGTCCAGGCATTTTATGCCCTGGAGCAAACTCTAGTGATCAACACATCCATAATCCTTGCTCTCATGGAACTCACAGTCTAGTGGGGAACTACACAAAAACACTGTAAAATTGTAACCAATGTTTATGGTTTATGGTGTTATGAGCGTTGAGGTTGTTAGGGAAGACTGTTTTTGTGTGATGCCTTCATCAGTGTTGGGGTTGCTATAGCCCATTTTTTTGTGGCTATCAGCTTTAGATACTTTTATTAGGTCTTAAAAGGAATATTCTAGTAATTAATCATATAGATTGTAGATGGGTTGCTGGATTGCATTGATTTTTAAACAGATATATATACTCACATACACAGAAGCACACATACATATAAATATATATATATCTGTATATGTTACATGTGTATATATATGTATACACATATACATGGGTGTGTGATTATATAAGCAATGTAAAGTGATTGTAGAGAATTTGGAATATCATAAAACTACAAAAAAATTAAACTTACCCAGAAATAATTAATGTTAATGTCTATCTACTTACCTATCTCTAGTCTTTTTTTCTAGACATACATAGATTTAAAAATATAATTTGGATCATATTGCAAAGATGACTTTGCATTTTCATTGAATCACGACCATTTCTCTTGTCATAAAATAATCTTTAAAGGAAATTTTTTTACTTCATTATACTCTATATTTCTATCAGAATTTATGTAATTATTCCTTTATTGAACGCTAGTAATGTGTCCCATTTGCTACTATAAATAATGCTGTGAAGTACAAGTTTCTATCGTTTATGACAATTTTCATAGGCTAGATTTTGAGAAGAAAAACAGGGTCAAAGGGAATGAAATTTTAAGGCTTGTGATATGTACTGCAAAATTGCTTTCCAGATAGGTGATATAAATCTAGTTCCCATTAGCAAAGTACGAGAGTGATTATTTTATTGGTTACCCTGTCATTGCTGAATATGATGATTGTTAATCAGATGGCTGAAAAATATTATCTTCCTTTTATTTCTATTCTGGTCTACTAGTGGAATTAAATTCTTTTTTTTTTTTTTCTTTGAGACAGAGTCTCTCTCTGTCACCAGGCTGGAGTGCAGTGGCGCAATCTTGGCTTACTGCAACCTCCGCCTCCCAGATTCAAGCGATTCTCCTACCTCAGCCTCCTGAGTAGCTGATTACATTCTTTTTTATACAGTTATTAGTACTTTTTTATGAATCTCAGTTTATATTCTTTCCTCATTTCTTTATTATGGTTTTTAGTACTTGTTTCATAAAAACTTTTTATTTATTAAAGATGCCAATAATTTGTCATATGCAAAGTTTTCCAAGTCATTTAACAGAAGTTTCTATGTAGTTAGATCTACTTGTCTTTTCTTTTTGATTTCTAGCTTTTATATGCTCAGAAAGTCCCTATCCTATTAATCAGATATTTTGTCTATGTGTTTGAAAGCTAGATGAATTTTTAATATGGTGCCCATAAGATACTTCAGCAACCTGGTGCAGTGCCTAATAAATATGGCACTTGGGGACATGATCTGTGGTCACTAGAAGTTTGCCTAGTAGTTAGATCTCAATAGTCATTGGTCACTGGGATGAATATTCCTTAAGCCATGTTTTGAAAGAGGAATAAATATTACCCAATCAAACAAAAGGGAGAAGAATCTTCCAGATAAGGGACCCATGACATGAAAGGGTACAGAGGGAAGAAACCAAAATCATGATGTGCAAGGAGTGCTTGCAGCAGGAGCTCAGCATGCATGGTAGGGAAGGTGTTAGTTAGGCATGGTCAGATCATACAATTTTCAGGCCATGCTGAGAAACTTAACTTTACATCATAAAAGATGAGAAATCATTACAGGGGTTTAAGCAGGAAAGTGATATGGGCCATACTGACATTGGGAAATTTAGGTACATTACTTCAGTTTACTAAAAATAGTGGAGAAGAGGATTGGAGTAGATGAGATTTGAGTCCTGGCAGTCCATTAGGGAAAAAAGCAAACTACACTTAGCAGCAATATTTAAGAAGTGTGGGCTGGGCATGGTGGCTTATGTCTGTAATCCCAGCACTTTGGGAGGCCAAGGCGGGAAGATTGCTTGACACCAGGAGTTTGAGATCACCCTGGGCACCATAGTGAGACCCCTTCTCTACAAAAAATAGAAAAAAGTAGTTGGGTGCCTACAGTTGCAGCTACTTGGGAGGTTGAGGCAAGAGAATCACTTGAACCTAAGAGGTCGAGACTGCTGTGAGCTATGATCATGCCACTTTATTCCAGCCTGGGTGAGAAAGTGAGACCCTGTCTCAAAAAAAGAAATGTGGAAGGTAGTATCATTTGGGCTAGAGAGGAACACATTCAGGAGATATTTAGATGGTAGAATTTTTCCACTTCCCCTTGATCCTCAAAGGAGGGCCAGGCTCATGCCTGTAATCCCAGCACTTTGGGAGGCCAAGGTGGGTGGATCACCTGAGGTCAGGAGATTGAGACCAGCCTAGCCAACATGGTGAAACCCCGTCTCTACCAAAAATACAAAAATTAGCTGGGTGTAGTGGGGGGGCGCCTGTAATCCCAGCTACTCAGGAGGCTGAGGCAGCAGAATCTCTTGAACCCGGGAGGCGGAGGTTGCAATGAGCCGAAATCATGCCATTGCACACCAGCCTGGGCAACAGAGTAAGACTCTGTCTCAAAAAAACAAAACAAAACAGAAAACAAAGGACACAGCATAGCATAAAGGAAAAAAGATCTGGACTGGAAATCTGAAGCCTGGCTCCACCATCAGCACCATGATCTTTACTAGTTACCTCCCCTCTGAGGGCCTCTACTTCCTTATTTGTATAAGGATTTTCTGAACTAGATGATCTTTCAAGTGTCTGGCAGTTTTAACACTTCTGTGTTCTTGTAGTTTTAGGCACCAGCTTAGTGTTTCGAAACTGTAAAATAGCCTGAGAAATCTTGTGAAAATAGGAACTTGCACTTTTCTAGGATTTTTGTTTCCTGTTTTTATAAAATTTGAGTTAGTGAGGACTAGATATCAGGATGAGCTCCTGCCTGCCTCTTGGCCAGCTTTGTAGAGGGGTTTCTGATGCCCAGAGGAGAGGCAGTTTGAGTAAGGGCAGCCGACAGCAAGCACAGAGCTCCCACACAGCTCTCTCGCCTTCCAGGCGTGGCTCAGTGGCACCATCCTTGTGGCCTCCTGTCTTGTGACCATGAGCAGACACGCTCGAATATGATGGCCATGTAGCCAACTAACTATAGCTGTTGGAAACTCAAACCCGTGGTTCAAATCCATTGGCAATTTTGGTAAAATCTAGGGTTTGGCTCATTCAATCTAACAATGCTCACCCGACTGTGTGGCCAGTAATTTACCAAAAACAGTATAGCTTGTTGCCATTTTCATCTTCAGTGGAGGCAGAAAAATGGAAGGATATAGAAAGAGAAATGCCTCACCTTTCAGAAGCTCCTTGCTCTTTGGTATTTAGTTTGCTATTTTCTGTCATTTTTGTCTTGAGGCATTAGAGTTTTTTCCATTCAGCTGTCTGCCTTGCAATGTTATCTAAGGAATCTATAAGCAGCTTAACCCTGTCAAGGGAAGATTGTACTAAAACGGCCTGTTCAGGAAGCCCTGGAATTCCACACTTCAAGCCATTAGCTGTGTCTTGCTTACATGAAACTTATCACGCCACCCTCAGAAAATTTCCATCTTATCATGGGCGGCATTGTAAATAATGGAAAAAACTGTCTGAAACTGTTTGAATGTTTTCTTAGATTATTTGGAAATTTCCAGCTTTGTGCACTAGACAGAAGACCTTTGACCTCTGGGATGACAGCATAAAGGCGAGGTATGCCTTCTCTTACTTAGCCAGGGAGGGCCTATAATGACTGTGCAGACACTTTCTATTATTTTTGTCATGAAGTCTCTAAATTTAGTCACCAAGCCTATGGGAAACAAATTCGCTTTGGGTAAAAAAGCTTAGCAAGAAGAATTCATTCCTCAAGTGTAGCACCTTTTTTTTTTTTTTGAGATGGAGTTTTGCTCTTATTGTCCAGGCTGGAGGGCTGGAGTGCAAATGGAATGACCTTGGCTCACTGCAACCTTGCCTCCCAGGTTCAAGCAATTCTTCCTCAGCCTCTGGAGTAGCTGGGATTACAGGCACCCACCACCACACCCAGCTAATTTTTTTGTATTTTTAGCAGAGATGGGGTTTCACCATATTGGCTAGGCTGGTCTCAAACTCCTGACCTCAAGTGATCCGCCTGCCTTGGCCTCCCAAAGTGCTGGGATTACAGGTGTGAGCCACTGCACCCAGCAAGTGTAACACTTTTAAAAGTCTTTTATTTATCTGCCTATAATCTTAAGAGTGAGTTTTTAATTAAATTTTGTCACTGAAAATTTATTATTCCTTTAGGAAGCAATTTTGCGGGGGATGCTTAGGTTAATATGTAATTATATACTTAAAGTTCTTCTAGGTTCATTTAAAGATAAAGTAATATATCAGTTATTACAAGATGCCAAAGGCTAAGACATGCAATTTTCTCAGTCCAGCTCACTTTTTGTTTCCAAAGCCCTTTGCATGCATTAACAATCTTTAGACATTATGAAGTCACTGTCACCATTTAGCTCACCTTTGCATCATGGGCTAAAATGGATGCAAAGGGTTGGTTAACTCAAAGTCATGTACTTTATTCCATCTAAATTTTGTTCATTCTGTTATTCAACCTGAAATGTCCTTCCCCTCAATTTCTGCCTGTGAAAATTGTATTTGTCTCTTAAGATTCAGATCAAATGTTACGTTTCATTACCTCCTAGGGTAGATTTCTAAAGAAAAGGATCTGTGAACATTTAGGAAAGCAAGGAGTGGTCACCAGGAATTTGTGTGGATTGCTGATAAAGAAGTTATTCTGCACTAACTTCATCTCTTCGTTGTCATTATGGCTCATCTGATAAACAAATAAATGCAATAGACGTATCTTTGGATTTCAGTAAGTCTTTGATAGGGTCTCTCGTTAGCCTTTTGGTCTATCAATAGTACAATTAGGGGGATTAGTAACTGGTTAAATGGCTAAAGCCACAAATGACTGAATAATTGCTTTTGGCCTATGAAATGTTTCCCATGAAATGCTGGCATGCATTTGTCCTTGGCCTTGTCTTGGAGAAAAAAATTATTAATGATAGTCAGAATAGATTTAGATCATGTTGTAGTATTGAAGACCCCCAATCCCATCCCCACTGCCAATTTAGTGGTTTAAAACAATAAAGATTGATTTCTCTCACACTACTTGTTCATCTTGAGATGACAGGGGCTGGATGGGTGGGGTCTTTGCTTTGGGTTATTATTGCAGTCATTATTTGGAACATCGTTAGCTGCCAAGGCCATGTGAAAAGAGATGTTGAGGAAGCCCATATGGATGCACAACCACACACACCTCAAGTGAATGGGTGTGCAAGGCGGCAGTGTGCCTGCAAGGAGAGAACCGCCAT
Source organism: Nomascus leucogenys (assembly GCF_006542625.1). Taxonomy (NCBI): domain Eukaryota; kingdom Metazoa; phylum Chordata; class Mammalia; order Primates; family Hylobatidae; genus Nomascus; species Nomascus leucogenys. Next base: position 76,510,646 of record NC_044385.1, read on the forward strand.
GTTTGTGAAAAGCCCTAATGACCACCACACCCACTGGGATGGAAACAAGGTGTTGGTGGATGACACAAAATTAGGTGTATGGTGAATAGGATTTTCCCTCAGAGGACCTGATAGGAGGTTCTGAACTTTTTCAGTAATTATTTATATGACTCTGGGCAGATGACTTAACTTTCTTCAGTCTTGGTTTCCTTACCTATAAAATAAGACCATCAATGATATTAATGTGTCTGGGTGATGGTGAGGTGCTGTCTGGCTGGTACTGGTGTCTCTGAGCTTGGAGTCAGGTTTCTCTATTGGTGCTTTATTCTTAGGTGTATAAAAGATATTAATTGTAAAATTTTTATTATGAATGGTACCATTATCAATTTTTAAAAATTGGCTTTTTAAAATTTAATGTAATTTGTTTTGAATTGTATATTACATTTGTCTGATATATTTTTGCCAAACTTAAAAAAAAATGTGTCAAATCTCTTATAGATAGCTCATTGTTATTTATTCAGCCCGAAAGCCTTTTTCTTTTTTAGTACAGACATTTGATTCATTTATATTTATTCCCAGCACTTTAAATTAATTTTTCTTTCAGGCGTCTTAACTTACACTTTCGTGTCTATATTTCCCTTTTATTCTGATTTGTGCTGTATATACTATTTGCTTTGCACTTGCCTGTCTGTAAACATCCTGATTTTCAATCTACAAATATATACCTTAAATAAATAAAACCCTAACTCATAAAGCTCATCTTTTTTGAAACATCAAAATCAAGAATAAAGATAAGCATTTATGACTCCAAATTTTGAACGCTGAGCTATGTGGGACTTTAAAAGTTTAATGTGTGATTATAAATGCCACATTTAATTTTTTAAAGTGGTCAATATGTATCTCTTTATAAAATATTTTTCTTTTTTTTCTGTTAAGATTTGCAGTGATTATTCAGACCTATTAAGCTGGTGCAAGAGTAATTGCGGTTTTTTGCTATTACTTTTAATGGCAAAAACCATGATTACTTTTGCACCAACCTAATATATCTGTAATTTAACAGGTTTTAATGCTTCCTGATAATCCTTTTTAGTTACAACTTCTCTCTTCTTGAGTTCTTTTTTGTTTTATTTTGTTTTTGTTTTTTGGGACAAGGTCTCACTCTGTCATCCAGGCTGGAGCACAGTGGCGTGATCACAGCTCACTGTGGCCTTGACATCCTTGGTTCAAGCGATCCTCCCACCTCACCCCATGCCTGGCCAAGTTTTTATATTTTTTGTAAAGACTGGGTTTCATCATTTTCCCCAGGCTGGTCTCGAACTTCTAGGCCCAAGTGATCCACCAGCCTCGGCCTCCCAGTGCTGAGATTACAGGCATAAGCCAATGCACTTGACCTCTTCTTGGGTTCTTAATTGCATTTCATTTCTGTGTACTAGGGACTGTGTACTGCAGGAACTTTATTCGGAAAGATATTAGGAGATTTTCTGAGCCTCTGCATCTGAGGATGCCTTTCTACTGTCTTTCTACAAGAAGATCAATGACTGTGTATGAATTCTTGGGTAATACTTTGTTTTCACTTAAATTCCAGAAATGCTGCTCCATTGCTTTAGTGTCTAGTGCCTTGTATGAAGTTGGCATGCTTTGCCAAGCTTGTTTAAAATTAGAGTTGCCGAGGATAAGTCTAAAGTTGACTTTTGATCCTTTGTAGGAAAAGCAGCCACCTCCCATTCTCTAGGCCTAACCAGTCTCTGGGGCCCCTGGCACTTGTCCTGCCCCAGGTGCTGCTGTGACTACCAGCTTTGTGTGGTCTCCAATGGACTTCATATGGACATAGCCGACTATGCCTTGCCTTGTCAGTCCCACATCCCTCACCTTCTGACCTGGGCTTCCCTGCTGATGCAGAGGCACTGGACATCTTGAGACTTGCTCACCATGACATATGTGCACCCCAGAGATGCATGGAAGTTTACATCACCAGGGGCACATTTTTGGCCAACACGAGGTGGGGAGGTAGTGGGTAAAATGTTTTCCCTTCCTTCTCAGGACAGAATTGCCATAGCTCAAAAGGCCCCGTGAAATTTTGAGAAATCTGTTATGCTTGATACTAGGGATACCTTGGATATTTGCACTTCCTTGGTCTCTTCCTTTCTCCCAACTTCTGCTTCCCCGGGGTTGTTGTACACCCACCAAAATAATAGCACCTAAACCTTTGCCTCAGGCTTTGTCTTTACAGAAACCCAGGCTAAAACAACAGGTAACAAAAACAGGTGGTTTTTGCTTGAATACTTCTAGAATTTTTTCTTTGTTTTTGGAATTTAGAAAATTTACTAAAACAAACTAGGTATAAACTTATTTTCAAAACTGCTGCCTGGATCATTGTGAGAACTCTCTACATCCAGACTTGGATTAAAAAAAAAAATTAGGATAGTTTTTTCTAGTATTTTATCTATTTGTACTGTTTTATTGTTTATTTTTAGAAATGCTTATTTTGGTTAAATCCTTACTCAAATATATATAGACATTTGAATAGTTCTGCCTTTACCATGGCTTCTCCTTTTGTTCACAGATTATGTGCTTTTGTATTTTATTAGCAACATGAAGCATGTGTTACAATTGTTTTCTCTTTGTCCTTGGAATGTGTGTGCTTTAGAAGGCAATGAGTCCCTCAGAGTCCTCTGGCCTTTCTTCTCATCTCTGTGCTTGGGAATGTTTCCACATGCCCAGGTTTATTCTCCTTTACTTATCCATGTGAAGAGAGGTCTGTGAAGTCCCAATTTTTAAGAACAGACAAGACACAGGAATTGCTCAGTGGGGCACAACCTCACTTTGGTAAGATACAAAGGGTGCTATCTGGGGCTCAAAAAAGGACTGAAAAGGATGCATGGAAGGTGCTGAGTTGGCAACCTGGAAGAGGGGGTGGTGCTGGAAGAAGTGGCTGCAGCTGTGGGACCTCATTTCAAGGAAGCTGCTCCTGAGCCCCTGCAGCACAGATACCTGGGAGAAACAGGGTCCTGGGAGAAAAGGCTTATACTCTTATGCCTTCGATCAACAAACAACAGTTTCCTGGACCACGAGCAAACTGGACCAGCTGGGAGCAGGTAGAGACAGATGTATGGGTAGAGGGAAGTCAATATACCTGTAGTTTCCTGCGGAAACAGAACAGTCTTAGGGCAGTGCAGGATGGAAAGACACACTCCAGAGCCTGAGGCACCAAAGCGGAACAAGCATAGGGGCTGGCTGCCTGCCGTAGATCTGGGGGGATTATTTAATGTTGTATTGGAATCGAGAGTGCTGTAATTTCTAAGACTTTATGTTATTGCATGGACAATTTTTCTCATTTTATGGTATTTCCTTTGTTCATGTAGGTGATTTTGGTGGGGAGGTTTTTAGAATGTTCTCTTGTTTGTTAGCTAGAAGCCCAAGGGCATTTCTTTGTCCCCAAGGACAATGCTCCAATCCAAAGGATTTACATTTAGAAATTTCAGGCACCAGTTGGCACACAGGGGAATCTGTGAGCTCTCCTGCCTGAATTCAGGATGGACCTAAGACATTTTAGAATCCAGCCTTAGGTGAGACCACTAGGTGAGTTTCTGAGAAATGATCCCAGCAGCCGACCAACTCAGTCTCTGCAGCCTTGTAACACATTTGCGAGATTCAAGCACTCTAGTGAAACACAAATACACATTATGTAGCAAACAGAATTGGGATAGGTTACGCAGAGCTAAGGCATTAAACATCCCCCTTCCCCCCGACTCCGCAACGATTCTAATAGCCAGGAACAAGCAGCGTCAGGATCTATGAGTAGCAGCTGCAGCGTTTAAATAAACATCAGCTTCTGCACGTGCGTTCGTGGCGGGCCTGTCAGTGTGCTTTTCAGCCACACCTGCTTGCCCAGATGGTGGCCTCTGTGAGCGGCCTCAGCTCCTTGAGGAAGGACAGTCCCGGATTGTTTCGCAGAGGTTTACTGATGGGAAAATAACTACCCATCACCTCAGGGAACATTCTCACACATTTTCTTTATCATGCATTAAAAAAGTTACCAGTTTTTCTTTTTTTCCCGTAAGACACCAGAACTTCAAGTCTTTTGCAATAAGCCTGGAACACAAGTCCATTCATTGGTTCCAAAGTGGATTTGCACAGTCTCCACGAAAACTGCCAGGGGCTAGGTGGGGCCCTGGTGACCCGGGCCAGGCCACTGAACCAGAGCTGGCTCTGGGATTTGAAATGACGTCCACTCCTTGTGCTGTTTGGGCTAAATCTAAAAGGGTAGCTCAGCTGCCTGCGTTTTTTGACTTTGGGAAACTCTTTTTCCTCATGGCTTTCCCAGCACAGCCTTACCTCTGTTCCTACACAGTCTCCTTCATGCGTTCTCTTCTGGGCCCTGAAATGTTCCTGTCTTCAGAGCCACGTCCTTGGCCCTCACCCTTTCCCCCTCAGCACTTGTCTGGGGTCATCCAGATTCCTGACTTCCATACCGATGCTACTGCCTCCCTTTGGGACATCTCCTGGGTCTCCTACAGGCATCTCAAACTTCTGTTGTCCTCTGTTCTCTGCCTCAGTTACTAATTTCCGTGTCTCCCAAAAGTTGACCTCATGCCCCAGTCTCCTCCTGGGATTATGGGTCTTTCTTTGTTCTAGCCTTGTCTCCTCTCTCCTTGGTTTTTCACTGTTTGCAAAACTTTTCTGCTTTTTCATCTGGAAAAATCCTTGCTTAAAAACAGTCCTGCTCATAGGCTAAAACCTTTGTGGAACTTCACCCAACGCCTGCTTCCCACGCTGGAATTAATTGCTGCTTTTCTTGGTAAAATAAGCATGACCTAGAACCTGCTGGATGCCAAGGCACTAGGGACCCTCAGAGTCTGGTGTGGGGGATGGACCGTGGTTAGTTAGCATTTGAAGTAGTACAATAAAGATATGGCCTAAGAGCTGTCAGAATACAAAGGAGGGAGTCACTAATGCTCCATTTTAGAAATCCCCATGTAGAGGAAAATTAAATCAGCAAGATGGGAGCAGCATGTGTCCCTAGGTGACATGTATGGTCCACTCCAAGCAGCTGTGTTTCAAATGCAGATCTGTACCTGGCAAGGCTTTCTTTTTGTTTACCTCACCTAGCCACTAATCCTCCCTTACTTCCAAACACATCTATCATCTATTATTTCCATCGTGAGGTGCCACAGAGCAAAGACAGTATCATTTCTCCTTTTTCCTCTTTTGAGATCTCAGCATGAACTCATGGCTATAATATCCCTAACTCCTTCAACATGACATGATGATGTTAGCAAAAACCATACCTGAAAAATAAAAACAATCTTAAGTGGCACCCACTCATAATGAACTTCTGGGTTCTGCACCCTTTACAGACCTTCTCATCATAGATCGTCCCTCTGCCCTGGGGTCCTTGCATTTCTTTCCTGTGGGCTTTGTTGTTTACCACATGCTGTTCTGATCATGCTATCTTTCATTTAAATAGAAAGATAGCATGATGATGAAACGAAAATGATCCTAGGGTTGCTGTGAGTGTAGCACACACCAGTATCTGATGCTCACAGTTTGACAGGTCAGATCAAACTGTTATTCCAGAGCTGAGGGGAGAGACCAGGCCTCCTATGGGAACTGGGACAGTGAGGAGAAGCAAGCATCTGGTCACAGCCCCACCCATGGACTCTGTCAGGGCTTAGGAGCTGACTTGCAGGGTGAACCTGTGGACAATGAATTTGAGAGATAGAAGGGAGTTTGGCAATAGTCTAGTCTAACACTATTGTATTACAGATGGTGACATGGAAGCTCAGAGAGGTAAAGAGGTGTGTTTATGGTTCATGGAGGATTCGTGGCAGCCAGTGTGGAAGCCAGTGTGCCTGAGGCCCTCCCTGTTTAGTGGTGTCCATTCCACACTACACTGTCATCCCTGGAGCTCTGCTTCTTGTTGCTTGGAGCTATGAGCTTTGGTCATGAGTACAGCCCTATGAGGTAGATATATCCTAACTTACGGGTGAGGACACAGAGGTGTAAAGAAAAAGAAATTGCCTAAGATCACAGGGAATCCTTCTAAAACTGGACAGTCTCACCTACAAGATGGGAATAGAAATACCAATTGATGGAATTATAAGAAATTATGGGTATAAAATTTGTCAGGTAGGATATCATGAGCTATTAATTCATGTGTTTTTTTTCTTCACATTTCCTTTCAGCTTGTTACATTCTTTTATTTAGATAGCTAGATAAGAGGGAATCAGAGAGAATTAAGCCAGGGACAAAAGAAGTCACTTATTCCTTCTTAGTTTTAAAAGTCTTTTTTTATGGCTGCATATTCCATATGGAATGCGCATATACCAGTATTCCATGGTGTATATGTGCCACATTTTCTTAATCCAGTGTATCATTGATGGATATTTGGGTTGGTTCTAAGTCTTTGCTATTGTGAATAGTGCTGCAGTAAACATACGTGTGCATGTTGTCTTTGTAGTAGCATGATTTGTAATCCTTTGGGTGTATATCCAGTAATGGGATCGCTGAGTCAAATGGTATGTTCTCATTCATAGGTGGGAATTGAACAATGAGAACACTTGGACACAGGGTGGGGAACATCACACGTGGGAGCCTGTCATGGGGTGGGGGACAGGGGGAAGGATAGCATTAGGAGAAATACCTAATGTAAATGACAAGTTAATGGGTGCAGCAAACCGACATGGCACATGTATACCTGTGTAACAAACCTGCATGTTGTGCACATGTACCCTAAAATTTTAAGTATAATAATAATAATAATAATAATAATAAAGTCTTGGTCTTTGCTGTGGATGTTAGCCTGTTGTCATCTCTCAAGAGTTCTGAGGCCCTTCCTATTTTGGGGATTCCTCCATCACATGAGTCTTGGTGGAAGGCACGGTCCTATCTCCTACTTGAAAATGTATGGGGCTGGATGTTCCATCTTTTCATAGAACAGATTTCCACAACAGAGAAGTGACAGAGTCCTCTGGGTAAGGAAGATGGGGTAGAGAATTGGAGAGGATGGTGGCGGGATCTCAGAGAAGGCTCTGTGTCTTGCCCCTCCCTCTCATCCAGTGGAGTTGGCTGTAAAAGGGAATGATGTGAGAACATACTGAGAAGTCTGAGTTCAAGGCTACAGGGGATGTGTGCAGTATTCTCTGGAGCCCTGGGAGAAGGCTGCCTCCCATAGCATCCTGATGGAGCCAAAGTGCTTACAAACACTATCTCAGTGATAGTTCTTTTTTTTTTTTTTTTTTGAGATAGAGTCTCACTCCTTCTCCCAGGCTGGAGTGCCGCGGTGCAATCTCAGCTCACTGCAACCTCCACCTCCTGAGTTCAAGCAATTCTCCTGCCTCAGCTTCCTGAGTAGCTGGGATTACAGGTGTGTGCCACCACGCCCAGCTAATTTTTGTGTTTTTAGTAGAGACGGGGTTTCACCCTATGTTGGTCAGGCTGGTCTCAAACTCTTGACCTCATGATCCGCCTGCCTTGGCCTCCCAAAGTGCTGGGATTACGGGCTTGAGCCACTGCGCCTGGCCAACATTTCATTTTCAAATGTTAAATTAACATATATGTTCTCTACTGACCATGAGAATTCTTAAGATAACTGTGTGGCAGGTTTAATGTAATGGACAAAAAGTGCCAGCCTGCTGTTGGACTTCAACTCTTTTGGGCATGCTGAGGGCAAAAAGTCAGACGTAAAGACTTAAGTCAGTCGTCCAAAAACTGGCTGCTTGATATCTTGCAGGCAAGTTATCCAGATGACTGAATTCTTTTTCTGCTTGTGTTTTGGGATATAGCTGTTTATGTATGTTTGTATGTTCTGTTGTGTTTCTGTCAGGCATGAGTTGCTGAATTTTACATGAGCTAAATCCTTCTTGGAGATGTGTTCAGGCTCAGAGCTCAACTTTGTGGCAAATTCTGGCTTCTTGGTGCTAGCATTCCAGGTGCTGATTCTGTTTCTCATCTCTTCCTGATGTCACACCCCTTCCTGTTCTTGTGCCTCCTGCCATGTGGTTAGAGAGTGATGGGCTGAAGAGGTTAGTCCCACAGACGCCTGGGCACCAGCCCTGCCTCAGCAGCACCTGCTGTTTTTAATTTCTTGTTTTTCCCAACCTCAGCCCCTGGCAAGCACCATTCTACTTTCTGTCTCTGTGAGTCTGACTACTCTAAGTACCTCATCTATGTGGAATCATGCAGTTTTTGTCTTTTTGTGACTGGCTTATGTCACTTAGTATAATGTCCTCAAGGTTTATCCATGTTGTAGCACGTCTTAGCATTTCCATCCACTTTAAGACCAAATGATATTCCTTTGTGTGTATACACCACAGTTTGTTTGTTCATTCATCCATTAGTGAACATTTGGATTAAGGACTACAACTTACACGTGAGTGCAATATTTGGGGAGGCAGTGTGTGTGTGAGGGAAAAACATCATGAACTTTATGGTCAGACGGGCTTGGGTTCCAGTCATGGCTCTGCTGTTTATTAGCAAAACCTTGAAAAAGTTACTTAGCCTCTCTTTAAAAAAAATTAAAAAAGATTTAAAGTATATCTTGAATGCAAAATAGAATGTAAATGTCCATGTCCAGTTTGGAGAGCAATAATATAATAATACAAAAATAGAGCAAGCAGCCATATACTGACCACCCAGACTAAGAAAGTGAACATTACTTGGACCTTTGAAAGTCTTCAGTACCCCTCCTGGTTGACTCTTTTCACTTCTGTCCTAAACTAGTATCCTAAATTTCATGCAAATTAGTCTTGTGTTTTTCTCTGCAGTTTTACCATACATGTAGATCTCTAAACAATGTATTGTTTGATTTTGGGGTGCTTTTTGGACTTTATATTAATGAAATTTCACTGTTATTTTTCCTTTAAGCTTTAATTTTTTGAGACTCACCCTTGTTGAAATGTATAGCTATAGTTGATTCATTTTTATTATTATAAACCCTCCCTCTCCCTGCCTCCCTCCCTCCCTCCGTGCCTCCCTCCCTCCCTTCCTCACTCCCTTCCTCCCTTCCTTCCTTCCTTCCTCTGTAGAAGGTAGGCTCCTGCCTCCTACTTGAAAATATATGAAACTTCCTTTCTTCTTTCCTTGTTAATTTTTATACTACTGTAAACTATGCTGTTATGAACTTTCCCACACATATTTCCTGGTACGTGCATGAGAGTATCTCTAGAGTATCTCCATAGGAGTGGAATTACTTGGGCTTAGGGTAATTGCATGTTCAACTTTATTAGGTATTGCTCAGTTGTTTCCTAAAGTGGTTATCCCAAGTTGTTCTCCCACCAGGAGTGCATGAAAATCTCCCTTGTGCCACATCTTTGCCAATATCTGCCATGCCTTTAAAAATTTTCTGTCAATCTAGTGGATGTGAAATGGCTTTGCCTTCCCTTTAAAAATATTTAGTCTCAGCTCTTCTTATTGTGCACTTCTATGGCGGTGAGTGCAATGTGTGTAGTGTACCAATGAGAATTATTTTAGAGCAAGATTATCCTTCTATGAACGAAGCTGGTGGAGCATCACAGATAATAACTCAGTAGAGATTCCTATTATTGATGAGAATCAATACTAATATAAACATTGACTAATTCCTAAGCTGACTTCTTGCCTTCCCCCAGGAGGAAAAGGGACTTTTTACTGGTCCCCAGCTCCAAACCCTGGTGTTAGGCATCGAGAAGTATCAATCAGGCTTCTACTGGAGACATCACGAAGGATGCAGAAAATACAGGTCATCACCTAATCATAAAAGGGAGGAGATGATCTGCTGAGTTCCAGACAAAAGATAGATACTTTCCTGTATGTAAATCCCTGCAATATACTCTTCAAGATAGGGGTAACACCTGATATAGGGGTAACATTCTTAAGGACAGAGAACCAGACCCAGAGTTGGGTCAGTCATGTAAAAATATATTTTAGTTCTGACTGTTCCAAATACTGTCCTTGAACACAAAATGAATATACAAGGTTCCTGCCATCAAGAGTTTTATACCCAGTCTGGTAGAAAAAAACAGATGTGAATACATCTATAATTGCATTTTCATATGTTAAGAGAGATGTATGATAGAGGTATATTATAGATACAGGGAAGGCTTCTTAGAGAAGGAGACACTTGAACTGAGCCTTGAAGGATCCATAAGAGCTTATCAGGCAGCAAGAGGGACATTTCAAGTAAAGAAGACAACATGAGCAAAGTAACAGGTCTGTGAAGGAGAATTTTCTTTCTCAGGAGTTCCAGGAGTTCAGTAGCTGGTGAAAGGAGAAAGAGGATTTTTGGAGTCACAGGCAGGGAATAGATCTTACAGGACTTCTATGAGTCCAATGCAAGGAGTTTGAGCTTTATGGGAGCCTTTGATAAAGCAGGAGGATAACATGGTTAGATTTTGGTTCTAGAAAAATCACTCTCATGGCCATGTAGATTGGAGGGACAAGACTAGGGGCAGGGAGGATAGGTTGTAATAATGATAGTTCAAGCAAGAGATGAGGAAGTCCTGAATTAGATGAGGCAATGAAGACACATTTCAGTTCTTCTCAGGTTTTTGTGACTAGCAGACATGGTGAGTGAGAGAGTGGTCCGTGTTCAGGAAGCCTCCTGGGTTTTTGTTTCTGTTGTAGACTGGACAATGGCACCATTCACTGGGACAATGAATACATGAAGATGAGTAGGCTTGGGGTGAGACATTGACAATGACTTCAGGGATGGACATGTTGAATTTGTGGGGTCTGTAGGACATTCAAATAGAAATGTCCAGTAGGTACTTAGAGTTTCTAGGGTGACCAGCTCATTCTGATTTGCCTGGGACTTTCTCAGTTTTAAAACTGAAAGTCTTGCAGCCCAAGAAATCCTTCAGTCCCAAGAAAACAGGAATGGTCTAGAACTCAGTAGAGTTTAGACTAGAGAGACTGATTTGGAATTATGGAAGCCATAGGCATGGATGAACATTCATAGGGTATGTGGAGAGAGAGAAGAGAAGAAGGCCAAAGATTGTTCCTGAGCAAACCAACCTTTGATGGGTAGGAGAAGAAGAGGAATTCATGAAGGGGCCTCAGATGGGAAGCCTGGTGAGACAGGGAAGAGATATGAGAAGATAAGATTGTGAAAGCTAAGGTTGAGGGGAAGAATTGTAAAGGAAGGAATGGTCAACTATGTCTGAGACTGCAGAAAATCGATGAGTAGACTGGCTTTTTGAAGTGGTCAGGACTTTTTGTAACAGGCTGATTTTGTAATAGGACGTCAGGAGAGGGGTGACCCACAGCGAGGAAGAGGGTACACACTTTTAAGAAGTTATAGTGTGGAATGACAGAAAGAAGAGCTAGCTAGTATGGGAAATAAAGATGAGGGAGAGTTTCGAAAAAATTAAAGAAATGTGACCTGGTTTATAATGAGGGAAAGAAGTTAGTGTAGAAAGACAGATTGAAGGCATGAGGGGGATAACTGTTAGAACAATTGGGAGGGATGGGGTGAAGAGATGGGGTGAACTAGAGCAGACCCCTCTTTTGAGACCAAAGATATCAGTGAGGAGGGGTGTAGCAAGGGCATGTAGCCACTTAGCTACAGAGTTGGGATTTGAATCAATGTCTGCCAGATTTCAAAAGTCGTATGATTTCCACCTCTTCATAGAAAAATACATAGAGCCTCAGTAAAAGACGTGCACACATGCATAATCACTTAGTGCTACACACAGACAGATACGTGCTGCTGGTGAAATTGCGGAAGTGATCAGAACAATTGGAGCCAGGTGTAGTTCATCTGGGGCGCTTAACAGGAAAGATGAACTTTGAACAGAATTCTCAGGGAATAGAGGAACGTGGTGAGACAAGAGTTAGATCAAATTTTTTTAAAAAAGTTAAGTCATTCTCCAAATCATTCTTCCTTTCAGAAACTTGCTTTGAGGATATAAAAAATTTGCTTCTTGTTCTTACTGGTGTGTAGATTCTCAATAGATGAAATCGCAGTAGAATATATTATCCCATGTAGTGGGTTGCTAGTCCCTACCTCTTCCATATCCATTTTTTTCCTTTTCTTTCATAGGAGCAGAATTTTTAAATGATATTGTGGTCACTCAGCTAACTATTACATTACCTACCCTTCCCTTGTTCTTGACCAAGGTGTGGCCAGTTGGATGTGCTCAGAAGTGACAATGCCACTCCTGGTTGTGCCTTTAAAAGGAGAGATATGTCTTCCTTGCCCTCTTTTCTCTACTCTGCTGCTTGGAATGCAGAGTAGTAATGGTGATCAGTCTTAAACCATGCGATGAGAGCAATGTCCTAGGGATGGTAGAGCAACAATATAATTGGAGCATAGGTCTCTAAAACTGAGGGACCTTAACACTGAGAGGCTACCTTAAAATAAGCCATTGCTAATTTGGATTTATGTTACAGTAGTTGAATCATATATGTAATAAGACTAACATAAACAATGACTTATTTCTTTGTAGTATTCATATGCATTTCCAGGATAATACTGATGTCTGAATTCTTTGCCTGTTTCAGTCCCATATTAAAGACTTCCAGAGAGTGTATCCCTGTGACCTTAAATTCCTTTGCCTGAAACCTAACTCAGAGTCACATTTAGGTACAGTTATACCAACTGGGAAGGATGAGGCAGGGTTAACCTTGGTCAAGATTATCCCTGTTCACTTTTCTTGGTCATGCATTCTTGGTCATCACATGCAACATGTATTTTCTTCATCTATTTCATTTTTTAGGAAGCTGTTGAGGAGTTAGTTTGTCAGTTAGCATTGCATTAGCTGTGAATAACAGAAAACTTGACTAGATGGTGGCTTAAACAAGTTAGGGTTTTAAGTTTTTTTGTGTGTGGAACAAGAAGGCTGACCGTGTTAGGCAGTTCAGAGCTTTATAATGCACTCAGTGTCCCCTTAGGCTGCCTCTGTTTTTCTACCTAGCAACCTTAGCACGTAGTTTTTGTTTTCATGTTTGTCATCTCATGGTTCTTCTTTAGGCATCACATCTGTATTCCAGGAATGAAAAGGGGAAAATGTAAGGAAAAAAGTGCAAGCCTACTGAGTTGGTCTTCTCATTTTCATAAAAATTTTATAGTGACATATACGTACAGAAAAGTTCACAAATCACAAGTATGTAGCTGGATTAATTTTTACAAAATGAACATACCAATATAACTGGCACCCAGGAGACACACTAGAACATTTCCAGCACTTCAGAATCCTTATTCCCTCAGAAATACCTCTTATACACCCCAAAGAATGGCATAGGTTAATTTTGCCTGATTTTGAACTTGATGGAGTCATATAGCAGATACTCTTTTGTGTCTGACTTCTTTTGTTTAACATAATGTTTGTGAGAATCACTCATATTATTTCATAGAATTGTAGAACATTTATTCTCACTGCTATATTCTAATGTATAAATATAAATTTTAAAAAAATCCATTCCAGTATTGTTGGGCATTCAGGTAGCTTGCGGGTTTTGGTTATTATAAATTATGCTACAATGACTATTCTAGTACACATCTTTTGGTGAACATATGTTCACATTTCTGTGGATATATACCTATGTGAAGAATCCCTGGCTTGTAGATTGTGTTTATATTTAGCTATGCTCCTGCAAAACAATTTCCCAGCGTATTTTTTATCAATGTATCATTCCACTAGTAGTGTACAAAATTTCAGTTGTTCCATATCCTTCAACACTTGGTATTATCCATCTCTTCAAATTTGGCCATTCTGATGAGTATGTGATAGTATCATATAATGTTTTTAATTTTTATTTCCCTAATAACTAATGAATCACCTAAAGTTGAGGTACTTTTCATTTCATATGTTTATTGGTTATTTGGATATCCTCTTTTGTGAAGTGCTTTCTGTAAATTTTTTGTACAGTTCTCATTGTATTGACTGTCTTTTTGATTGTTTTATAAAGCTCTCTATATCTTCTGAATGTGAGTCTTGCATTAGCTTACTAGGGGTGCCTTAATGAAACACCACAGACTAGATGGCTTAACCAACAGAAATGTATTTTCTCACAGTTCTGGAGTCTAGAAGTCCAAGATCAAGGTGTCAGAAGGGCTGGTTTCTCCTGAGGCCTCACTCCTTGGCTTGCAGACTAGAAAATATAGTATTTTTAGATGGACCTATTGTTGCTTTGCACAAAACTGAGATTTTTTAAAAAGAGGAGAATGGACAGGCAACTAGCAAGGTCTGGCTCAGTCCCTAATTTTTCTAAAACTAGTGGGGATGAAGGAAGAAGAGAGGAAGTGGTACCTTCTTTTCTTATCAAATGAGCAGTGTTCCAGGGCTTTTGCTGTTACAGCTGGAACCACACTGGCACAGCTCAGGGGAATCAATGGTTCTTGTTATTCCCTGGCCTTCTGAGATTGGGCTAAGCAGGAATAAAGGTCACAGCAGCTCTTCTAGTAAGCCTATGGGATGGCCATGATGGTTCCCATGGAAAGTGGATAGGCCAGAGAAGATTCTCCTCACCCCCAATCTCATTTATGGTTTGATGGAGCTGAGAGTCCCAGAAAAGTATTCCATAACATTTCAGCCCAATGCATCCCCTGGTAAGAGAAAATTCTCATATTAGTTTTGGAACAAAAGATTGTAAAAATATTTCAGGAAATGAGCCCTAGTTCACATTGTCACATGTAACTACATAAAGGGCATTGAATTATCTTACTTATATTTTTAATAAGATGATTTTTAGTATTGCTCATCAACTCTTCCCCTTCCCCTCAAACAGGCTTGAGACTGTTTACTAGTATATAGGGTAATCTGTGCCTTGAAAGAAAGAATATGTGATATCTGTTTTCTACTACACTGATTTAAATCTGTTTTCTCCAAACTGTGACCCAATCTAGCACAATGTAAGGAGCCTATATTGGCATACTAAGACCACTGCCCTCCCATTTTTATTGAAAAAGGCCAAGAATGAAAAAGCAAGCTGTCTTAGTCTGAGAGACAGACATCAGGGTGGGATTAAATGTGCAAGGATTTTGTTAGGGGAAATACGTGTCTGGGAGAAAATAGGCAGGGAGCAGAGAGAGCTGTTAGACTATGAAGCAAGTCTATCTCACAAGTGAAGGAGAGAAGGAAGGAAGGTTAGGTGGAAGTGTCCTAGACCATTGTGCAGCCTAAGGAAGCTTCAGCAAGGTTGTTATGGAGTCTGTGAACCAAAGTTTGCTGTCAGAGGAGTCCCTTCTGTCCCAGGAACAGGCTTGCCCACCACACCCAGTCATTGGCTGGGAGCAGCCTGTGGCTGGGAGCAGCCAGTGTGGATGTGGTACAAATGTGATGGCGGATCTCAGAGTGCAGCAGCTGAAGACCTTGGTCAATTACCTTCCCTGTAGCTGGATATTTGCAAGTCACATTCTAATGACAGCTTAGTTAGCTTTTGCTGGAAATTAAAGAGGCCGGGCACGGTGCCTCACGCCTGTAATCCCAGAACTTTGGGAGGCTGAGGTAGGCAGATTACCTGACGTCAGGAGTTTGAGACCAGCCTGGCCAACATGGTGAAACCCCATCTCTACTAAAAATACAAAAATTAGCCGGGCATGGTGGCACACACCTGTAATCCCAGCTACTTGGGAGGCTGAGGCAGGAAAATTGTTTGAGCCCGGGAGACAGAGGTTGCAGTGAGCCGAGATCATGCCACTGTACCCCAGCCTGGCCAACAGGACAAGACTCTGTCTCAAAAAAAAAAAGAAAAAAAAGAAAAAAAAAAGAAAAAGAAATTAAAGAGAGCATTGGGATGCCTCTCACTTTCGTGAAATGTAAGAATCCCACTTGGCTGACACCAGTTGACATGAATGACTTTAGAGAGGGAGTGAAATATGGTGAGTCAGAAGAGAAGGGTTAAAGAAGGGATATTGGATGAACCCAAAGTCCATAATATTAAAACTGAATGCACTATGAATTATTTTCATTTTAAATTCTATTGTCTCTTCTTGAGTAGGTGCTATGAATAGTTTTCTTAAAAGTTTAAACAAAAACTTTTCAAACAGGTTGATTTTCAGGTCTGAAAACATCTGAATCAAACATTTGGTGTGTAGTGACATAGCAAAACAAATTCAGATCAGGATCCCTGACCTATGACTTATTGACAGATTCACAGATCAGTGTGCTCATGTTTTGAAAACAAGCAATCTAGGCATGTAAGGCAAGATATCAGATATCTGAGAATCAACTTTTTGGTGCTAGTTTTATTTTTATATTGCACACCATCAAGTCCTAGAAAGGGCAAACACAAGAAGGCACCAAAGCTAAGTTCTGAATTTGGCCCGGGGACAAACATCCATGTAACAGCCACAGCAGTGGGGCCTGCAAACCTGATTTATTCCTCTGTCATCTCTCTAAATCACAGTTTATGCTGATAAGGTGACCTAACTTGTTTAAAAGTGAAATGGAGAAGGTTGATGAAAATTTAGTGCACCCCAGGTTTGTGGGTTGGACGCCTCCATTAGCAGCAGGACCACAGGCAAAAGGAGTGGGAGGAATACAGCCAGAAACAGGTTCTCACTCTGAACAAGATTAAGAGATGGAAGAGCTCATGAGATCATCTCACTGAACTCCCCACTTTACTGCCTGAAAGGCTTGGGAGAGGAGGGGCATGTCTGAATAATCTATTTTCTGATTTTTCTCTCTCTTCACTAGAAGTGATTTAGCTGATGACTTTCCTGCCATTTCTCTTGGGGAGATAGTCCTTAACACACACACGAAAGTCATCAGTATCAGGAAGTTTCATCAGATGATTATTATTTTTTTCAGAGGATTTTATGACATTAGTCTTCTTCCAACCACCGTGAAATCCTTTTTCTTCCCAGTTTCCTCTCCCGTGATACCTATGAGTTATTATTCGTCATGTTAGTTTTCCAATCACTCAGCTAGGGCTCTTCTTTCTTTTCTGATTCATGGGCAGGTCGATTCTTTGAAAGGATTTGCCACACATATGATTCATCAATGGCTTTTGGTCTTCTGTTATTCATTTAGTTCTTGAGGGGTCCTACAGCCTGTGACCAAATGACACACTTGATGGCTTCCTGAAGGAGCTTTCTCAAAAGCAATAGCATTTCCTTGCATATTTGAATCTGCTCTTGCAGCAATTTGAAGCTGCGAGCCCAGCTCTGTGAAGCAGAAGGTTAGACATTACCACAGACTCCAAGGCTTGGAAACATTGCAGGACATTTTGTAAACAGAAGTGCAGCCTTAGGAACACATCTTCAGCATACGGGGGAAGTTCCAGCACATTTCACAAGAGGGAAAAGTACTGCAAGGAAAGGATAATTTCAGTCTTCTGTGTTGATTACCCTTCTCCTTGCCCTCTGTACAAGGGGGTTAGCAAGGGCAGCTGGTTGCAAGGCTGCAGCTGTTCTTAATTGTTGATTTTAGCTTTGCAGTGGTCCCTTGTGGGAAAAGATGCCACATCTGTACCATGGAATGGACTTACAGGTGTTTGAGAAATGTTTTCTTTCCTACAAGTTACATGACACTCTGTAACAGACAAGCTATTAAGACATACCAGGCTGATGTCCAGAGACATGGGCTTAAATGGCTCCCTTCCTCCCCCTTTCTCCATTCTTCTCATACATAGACCTGTGAAAAAGATCTGCTTTCTGCTTAAGCCAGGGAAGGGTGCATTCCCGTCATTCTCTCTTTCTGTTCCCTGCAAATGGCCTGGATACATCAACAGCAAAAGAGAACATCAGGTTCAACTACTTTACAAACCTGCTCAAAGTAGGCTCAGGTTAAAATGAGTCCCAAGTTGAAAGCAATGTTAAAAAAATACAAAAACGAGCATATGAGAAATATTAGCTTTTTCTTTTAAAAAATAAAAAGGCTACTTGATTAAAAATAAAATCTGTTTTTTTGTTTGTTTGTTTTGTTTTGTTTTCTATGAGTGAAATGCTACAACTTGGGTTCTAGATTAGGGCAGGGCATGCATTCATGTTTGTTTTGTTGGTGTAACAATGGGTTTCGTTAAGTGGTTGTGGGTGTCTCATACGCAATAGGACACACTGAATGCATTGATATGAATGGATTAATACTAGCACAGTACTCGCTCCTCCTACCTCCCCACCCCCTTTAGGTTTGAGGCAACTAAAGCTGCTTCTTCCCTGGACTCCACATCTATTCTGGCTCACCTGTGATTATCCCCCATGCCTACCCTGACAACCCACTCTCAACTAAGCTTAGGATCAGCACCTGGACTCTCCTGGCCATGTGCCTACTGTGGTGTACACACACCTGTGTCTCATGAGGGTGGGATGAGAAAGAAGACAGACGTTGCATATACTGGCTGAAGTGTTCACATGCATGTAATCAGTGTTCCTCGACCTCGGTAAGAAACCACAGGGCTGCCCAGTCCTGGTCCTTGGCGTGTGTTCTTGCCTGGATCTTACAAATATTAGGAACAGGCCCACACTAGCATGCTATCTCTTTTGGTGTGCTACTTTCAAGAAAGGAAACAACATGAATTTTCATGAAAAATACAGGTAAATTTCTCACTCATTCTAAATCCTGAAGGCAGGTGCACAGAAAATTAGTCTCAATGGAAACAGAAAGTGAAGTTGACCACTTTTATTTCCCCCTTTCAAGTAAATTACCTCCGTCAGCAGAGAATGTATTTATTCCAGAATTAATCTAAGCGTTTGAAAGTTATTGACGTTTTAGAAAAGTATATCCAAAGGATTGACAGTGGCAAGTTGAACAGTATTTTAAAAACCCACAAAATATGCCAAGGTCTGAAGGCCATTCAAGTTTGGGGTTATGGTAATAAGCATAACCGTAACTCTGAATTCTATGAGTTGAATCAAATACTTGGACTATACAATCAAGTAAAAAGCTTGACAGATTTTTTTATAGTGCACAGCTTAGTAAGAGCTCAGTAAATATTTACTATACTTAAAAAATCCACCCAATGTCTGGACAGGTTTGGTCACAGTAGTTCATCCTGTAGCCCAAGATAGGGTAGCCCAAGTCATCCAAAATCTCGTGGTGCTTCAGTGGCACTGAAAGCCAACCATAGCTTCCAAACCTGAAGTAGATACTTGAATGTGATAAAGTGGAACGAATTTTCCCATTTCATGTGTAAGTAGATGCAAGAGCGCACTCACCTCAATGTGGTTTGATTCCTATCCCGCAAAAGCACACTTCAGTCTCAGTATTCATGATGGTTTCAGTTCACTTGTTGGTCATTGTCCCTTTGCTCTTTGGTTCTCTGGTCTCAGCGTAAGAATGCACACTGATTTCCGTTAGATTCTATTTGGGCAGAGGGGCGGGGATGGATTATGTTTCTGTGATTGTGTATGAGTTTGGGAGTGGATGAATAGAGGAGGAGTTATGTAGTCAGAAGATGGGTACACTCTGATGAGGGTCTCCAGTGGCGGCCCAAAGTGATGCATGAAGTAGTAGAAGCCGATATTTGCTCTCTCTAGCCTTCTGCTTTCTAGCTTTAAAGCATCGTGGGTTTTTTTCCCCTCTCAGGACTCCATCCCTACTGTGAAAACCCTAATTTATATTTTTTTCTGCTCTGTTCCTATGTGGAATTAATTCTCAGTGTTTTTCAAATTGTGAATCTTGACCCATTAGTAGTTGTTAAATTAATGGGTCAAGTCAGTAGTAAAAAATGAAGTCATGAAATATATTAGGAAGTGTCAGAGCACATCTTAGGCAGTAGGGAAAGCATTGCTTCTGCAAAAACTTTTGTTTCAGTTGTACGTGTATGAGAGAGTACTGAACAGTACTGTAAAGGTTGTGATGAGAACAATTTGAAAAGCACTGACCTCAAGCAAGTTGTTTGAGGTGGATTTGTAGGTACACAACAGGCATCAGGAGGAAGGTTTAGGGGCAGGAGACCTCTTCTGTGTACCTCCCACTCCTCGTGTCGGCAACCATCTTCCCATTTGGCCTATATTAAGGTCATACCTATTGTTGTTGGTCCTTTATCCTTGCTTTGTGGAGGACCATCATGAAATCAAAATATTCTTCAGTGAATACTTGGCAGCTTGGAAGGTGCTTTTATTCACATTATCCCACTTGACTATGGATTCTACACACCAGATGCTAGGTTCATCCCAGAAGAGAGGCCGGGTCCAGCTCCTTGCCCCTAAGACCACCTCTAGCATGATCTTATCTAGCTTGTTTTTATGATGCAATGTTAATGCGGCCACTACCCTTAAGGGGACACATGTATCTGAAGGTATTTTCCATGCATGATTAACGTTTAAAGTTATGTTGCTATTCCTTGGCCTAAGTAAGGTGTGATTGACCTTATGGCATCTGTAGTAGCCAAGGGTTGACATTAGAGAGGATGAAATAAGCAAGTGGTAATGGCTCTCAGGAATTATGGTAGCAAGGAGAAGAGGATGGTTCTTCACTGCTAAGCAGCTTGACTAGGGGAGAGACAGCCAGCATCTTACTGCTTCCTGGCACATGGAGTGTTCCACTGAGAATCACAGGCAGACTCAGGTAACCAGCCACTTTTCAAATGGGCTGTCTTCTATAGTGCTGTTCCACCACCATTCTGTGGGCCCAACTTTTGCCATTCTGGGGGGTCTGCCATTGCTAGCTTAATTCCATTCACTTCAATTCAATTGCTGTTATGAAAGGCCTACTAGTGCTATTCCCCTGAGAATCTATAGAGACAGAGTAGAACTCTTGGATGAAAAGGTGAGGGCTTAGGACATCTGGTTAGTGGAACTTACTTATTTTTGGGCCTCTTTCATCAAGTAACACCAGCTGATGCCTAGGAGTGTGGGAGTCATATTGGCTTTGTTGTCCTCCATTAGAAACTCTTCGTGTTTAAAAAAAAAAAAAAAAAGCAGCCTTGGAGAAATCTTCCACCCAGAAGGAGTTAAGCTGTGTGTCTGCACAGCGCAGCTTTGTTCTGGCAAGGTCCCATCAGTTTAGGTCATTTGTGATGACTTCACTCTCCTGGTGACATCAGCCTCTAATCTCCTGAAGGTGAATTCATGTGCGATTGCTTCAAAATACTCACTCCCTGAGTTCCAAGCCATTCCTGTTGATATATGGACAGAGCTTGTCTTTCCCAGGCCACAGTCTGGTTTGTGCACTGCATTTGTGCTTACCGTATCATATTACCATGTGGACGTTATGTCACTAACTGGCACAACTGGCTCAAAATGAAATATGCTTGCTGCAAGCAAAAACCCAAAAGCTAACATCAACTCTCCCCAGCCCCTACCCCAGGTACAAAATAAAAGGGCTAGAGGGATGGCTGGACTAGATTTTGGTTTAATATGTTTCTAACTGTTCTCTCCCTCCTCTCCCTTTCTGTGGCCTGAATGTTGATAGTAACTTTATCATCCTTTTCAGTCCTTTATACCCACTAACTCTTGAAAATGTTTGGTCACTGATGGCACAAATTAAATCTAAGACTTTGGAATAATTTAGTTTAGCCTCTTCCTAAATTATCAAGTCTGTGAACTCAAGTAACCTTTTTACCTTCTAAGACCACTTTCTTTGTCTTTCAAATGTCATAAAAGAATATAGAATAGAAATGAACGCAGCCTGGGCTTATTGGGTAGGTGCCAGGAATTAGCTTTGACAAAGATGGCGTTACCGTGCACTTGGCCCAAACTGACAGGTGTGCAGATGCCTCTAGAAATTGTGGGAGATGAACTGGAAGTATCCCCAGAGTTTGTCCAGCCTTAGGGCGGTGTAAGTACATTTTAGGCCCTTCTGTTATCCACAGGCTGTGTTGACACCCGCTTATGTCACCAGGGATTCAGAATGCCACAGCACCTCCCTGACCACCATCGTCCTCCTGCTGCCCCCACTCTGGGGCAGAAGAGGGTAGTCTGTCTGCAGAGAAGCAGAGCCTCCACACCACTTCCAGGATCCCAAGTACCCATTTATTTTGATTAATAGCTCTTGGCAGTAGACAGTAGCTTCTGGAGTACAGAACTGGCCGGGTACACACTGAGGTTTAAAATCACATCAAGAAAATATCATACTAATACAGGATTGTTAAGGGGAGAAACTGGTGTTCAAACAATAAAATACTACTCTCACTGTTTATCTTTGTTTCATTTTGAAGGAAATAAAGAAATGAAACCTTGCAAGTGTAGCAGCCCGGTTATCAAATAGTCATAGCCACAGACACTCAGTTTTGGGGTCAGCCCACAGACTATGGGGGTACTTTTCTCTGCCTCTGCACAAAATAAATGTTGAGGCTCTCAATTTTTTGAGGAGGGAAATAAAATCCTTGGATGCTTGCAAATATATTTTTAAATGCAGGGAAAGCTGAGCTTTCTGAGTTTCAGCTCTGTTTCAGCTGGGGTGCGGGTGGGGGATTGGCCACATCACAGTGGAAACTGGTGGAATCTTAGTCCAGGAGGCTGGCGCTGTTACCATTCACATCAGCTCATGATATACAAAGGTACCAGATTTTTTTTAAAGACCCAGTATAAAGTAAACCAACTTTCTTTCTCCTGCTATATATCCAAGGAGGTGGAAGTATTAAAGAACCCTTTTACACCTTCTCAATGCCATTCTCTTTCTTGGTTCATGCAGGAAAAACAAAAAACAAAAAAAACCCAGAAGACAGAATAGAGAAAAAAAACCCCAAATATCTAATTAAAATACAAAATTAATAAAACATTCTCATGTGCTCAAATCCTACATCTTCTCTTCTAACAGCATGGCTGTTATATATGCACCTGCTTACTCTCTTTCCCCAGTAAAGAAACAGCATCTCCTTACTCCAGAGGAAATGGAATTTCCCACTTCCCCACTTCTTGCTCCCTGCAAGCTACTTGAGAACCACAAAGGCTGAGCCTTCTTGTTTGACTGGGAAGACTGGAAGAGATCTACCTTTCTAGCAGAGAAATGCCTCCTGTGGACATTGGGCCATAGCCACACATGGGATAGAAGACGTGAGGGGTGTCTGACTTTTGGAAAGAGCTGAGCACTGGATGAGCTTTATATTTTTCCCATGTGCCTTACTGGGGTTGTCCCTGGAGAGGGAGTGCTTCTTTTCATTTCTAGAGGTGGAGTGCGATTTGCTTTTGCAGTTGGAGAGGCAGGGAAAAGCTGCCAGTGTCTGTAGCAAGCTAGGTAATTTGCGCATAACATCATTCCTTTGATGACGGCATCAATCGCTTTGCTTGACTGATTCTGCAAACTAGTGGGTTCTTTGATGAGTGTGCCTTGCCCTCAGTTTGCTGAGCACTCTTCCTCGGGGTGGGATCTCTAAGCCATAAACAAGGAGTACTTCCCCTCCAGTTTAAGATCACAGGTTGACTTCATCGTATCCACTGTCTCACCAACTTTCTCCATTCACCAGTCCAGCCCAAGGGCAGCACAGCCTTGAAGGCACCAAATAGGGAAAGCATGCCACTCCGTACCTCCTTCCTGGCATCTTCTGCTTAGATTAGGCTCATGCCAAGGTCAGAGCCAGCTGCGCCATCACACCTGATGCAGCCTTGGGCCGTGCTGGAAGTGTAGGGGAGAAGACTGCCCCCAAATGCTGATCTGCATGTGTGCATCCACCAAAGGATGTGATGGGAACACTCTTATCAGCAGACCTTTCATCCCAGCCCTGCCACCAGTGCTGTGTGACCCTGAGCTAGGAGCCTACTCCACACAAGGTGTTTCTCATTTGTCCTGAGACCCTAGCTCTGAAGGGAAAGAGTTCCTGTTGGGGCCATCAGCTCCCATAGCCACTGGGATAAACACTGATGTAGTTGTTGCTCAACTAATGAATGAAGGAACCAATATGGCCAAAAAATTTTTTGAAACGTGTGCCCTCCCTAGAAGGTTAGCCGGGGCCCCTGTTTTGCATGCACAGGCCTGCCCTGCCCTGCCACCCTACCAAGTTTCTTTGAGTTTGTAATTTGGTCTGAGACTAGAGATGTCATCTGATATGATATTCCCACCCAGGGAAAGTCACCTTGGGAGGAACTCTTGTTATCCCTGGAGCTCAGGCTCCTTGAGTGCTGGGATGCTCATGTCTCAACAAGGCACCGTCACTCTTGTGTCCCTGTGCCTAGAGCAGGGCCTGGCAGGCAGGCACTCAGGAACAACTCGATGAATTGAGTTGTTAAAGTCAGCTAAAAACTTTCTGTACAGGTGCAAAACTTGCTGTTCAAAATAAATCCTAAAGATGAAAACAGAAAGCTATAGATAAAATCCTAAGTTCCAGTGATCTCAGGGAGGCAAAACCTGTCATTCTTTGAAAGAACCTATTTGGATATATATATATTAATATATGTATATGTATAAGTACACCTACATCTCTTCCATCTGACATGTTTTAATAGTGTGCTTATGGAGTGGGTTTCCAAAAAGAGCTAAGTCTTAAAGAGAGAACCTACAGTTTTCTCCCAAATGTGGGCATCTCACTATAGCATCATGGGGTTTGCTGTTTAACCTCTCTGTCAAGCAGTTCAAGGAGTTACCTTCTATGGAGGTGGCTTCTTAGATATTTTTTTCCTATAATATCCTCCTCCAGCTGCTTCTTGACAAAGAAGCACTTGTTTATTCACTCTACACAATTTTTTTGCAAGTCTTTTCATTTTTGTTAATCAAAAAGTTTCGTTTTCTATTTAGCTTTCTAACTCTGTGCTTGTGCCTTCAACACTTTCACAACGATTTTCTGTTCCTTGATAAGGAAAGCATGCTTGATCCTGTCATGAACACATTTAGCATACATGGAACCACCACAGGCCCTGCTGACATGTTTCTTTGTTTTGGACAATCTCATAGGAATTTGAGGTCTTACAGCATGAACCCCTCAAAGTCTGCCTGGGCACACACCACATGTAGATTTTGGTGCTTTCCCAACCTTCTTGGTATAAAGGTAAATGATTCTATTACCAGGGGTTCTGGACAGCTTAGTTTTGTTAGAGGTTGTATTGCAGGAAAGCCCATGTCGGTGTGTCAAACGCTGGACCATTCTGAGTGCCTGCAGACAATGTCCCCGGAAGAGGAAGAAGAAAACCTTTGCGAGGTCCTCCACATAATTTTTAATATTAAGATTGCTTGTTTGTTTGTTTATTCTCTCTTTCTAGTCCCCCTCCCTGGACCCTCACCACTCTGCCCAGCAGTAGGCACTAGGGACACTCCATGAGGGCAGTGATTATGCCTTATTCCCCATTGAAACCTCAGCACCTTGTCCAATGCCTGGAACACAGAAAGATGCTTAATGTTGGTGTGCTTAATGAATGAATTGCTAGGAACAAATGATGACTTGTGAAAACACAGGGGTGCCTGTCCTGGCTTGGTTTATTACCCTGGATGCTGACAACCATCAGCACGTGTGAAAAAACAATTTAAAGTCAATTCTCTGGTGAATCAAGTTTTGGCAATGGGTGATTGGTGTTTGGCCAATAGCCTCTCCTCGAAGGCATTATTCACACATAAGGCATAGAAGCCTGGCCGAGAGGTCTTCTTTTTTATTTTTATTTTTTAACTTAGTATTGTAAAAAAATTTTTATTGTGGTAAAATACACATAAGATTTACAATCTTAACCCTTTTTAAGTGTACAGTTCAGTGGCATTAAGTATACTCACAGTGTTGTACAACCATCAGTCTCCAGAACTCATCTTCCCAAACAGAAACTCTGTACCCATGAAACACTAACTCCCCTCCTCCCTCCCCCAAACCCCTAGCAATGGCCATTTGACTTTCTGTCTCTATGAATTTGACTGCTCTAAGTACCTCTTATAAGTGGAGTCACATGCTATTTGTCTTTTTGTGACTGTATTATTTCACTTAGCATAATGTCCTTAAGGTTCCTCCATGTTGCAGCATGAGTCAGAACTCCCTTCCTTCTTAAGGCCAGATACTATTCCATTATCGGCATACCATACTTTGCTTATTTATTCATACATCCATGGACACTTGGGTTGCTTCCACTTTTTGGTCATTGTGAATAATGGTGCTATGAAAATGTATGTACAGATATCTGCATTCAATTCTTTTGAGTATATACCTAGAAGTGGAATTGCTGGATCATATGGTAGTTCTATCTTTAATTCTTTGAGGAACCTACATACTTTTTTCCAAAGCGACTATACGGTTTCACATTGCTACCAATAGTGCAAAGAGTTCCGATTTCTCCACATCCTCATCCGCACTTTATTTTCTGGGTTTTTTTTTTTTTTTTTTTTGGAAATAGCCCTCATAATGGGTGTGAGATAGTATCTCATTATGATTTTGATTTGTATTTTCCTAATGATTAGTGATGTTGAATATCCTTTCATATGTCAATTGGCCATTTGTATATCTTCAGATAAATGTCTATATAAGTCCTTTGCCCATTTTTAAATTGATTTCATTGTGTTTTAGGAATTTATATATTAGGTTGGTGCAAAAGTAATTGTGGTTTTTACCATTACTTTTATTGGCAAAAACTGCAATTACTTTTGTACCAATTTAATACTTTGAGTATTTATTCCTCATCAGATTCTGTGTTGCATCTATACATCAACTTAGAAAAAATGACGTCTTAAAAATATTGAATCCTCCAATTCATGAGCAAGGTATATTTGTTCATTTATTAAGACCATCTTAAATTTTTTAGCAATGTTTTATTATTTTTGGTGTATAGGTTATATTTTTGTCAGATTTATTCCTAGAATTCTGTATTCTTTGATGTCATTGTAAATTGTATTGTTTTTTGAATGTCATGTTTGGATTTTTCATTGCTTATATACAAAATACAATTAATTTTGTATACTAGTATTGCAATGCTGTAATCTTGCTATATTAGTTAGCACACTTACTAGTTCTAGTAGCTTCTTTGTACATTCCGGCAGATTTTCCACACAGATGATCTTGTCATTTTCTTGCTTTTAATTCTCTATTTCCAATCTTTATGCCTTTAGTTTGTACTTCATTACATATTGTGCTGGTGGGAATCTTCAGTATAATGCTGAACAAAAGTGATGAGAATAGATATCCTTGTTTTGTTCCTGATCTTAGGGGAAAGGAATTCAGTCTGTCACGATTAAGTGGGATGTTGGCTGTAGATTTTTTGTAGATGTCCTTCGTTTATTTGGGGAACTTTTCTTCTATTTCTATTTTGCTAAGGGTTTTTATCAGAATGAAGGTTGCATGTTGCCAAATGCTTTTTATACATGTATTGAAATGGTATATAGTTTTTCTTTTTTAGTTTGTTAATATGGTGAATTACAGTGATTGATTTTGGAATGTTAAATTGGCTTTGCATTCCTGGGACAAACCTCACTTGGTCATGATGTATTATCCTTTTTATATATTGTTGAATCTGATTTTCTAAAATTGCACTGAGAATTTTTACATCTGTTTTATGAAGAATATTAGGTTGTAGTTTTCTTTTCTTGAAATTTTTTTTTTTTTGAGACGGAGTCTCCCTCTCGCCCAGGCTGGAATGCAGTGGCGCTATCTTGGCTCACTGCAAGCTCCGCCTGCAAGTTCACGCCATTCTCCTGCCTCAGCCTCCCGAGTAGCTGGGACTACAGGCGCCCGCCACCATGCGTGGCTAATTTTTTTTGTATTTTTAGTAGAGACGGGGTTTCACTGTGTTAGCCAGGATGGTCTCGATCTCCTGACCTCGTGATCTGCCCACCTCGGCCTCCCAAAGTGCTGGGATTACAGGCGTGAGACACTGCGCCCAGCCTTTTGAAATATTTTTGGTTAGTTTTGTTATCAGTGCAATGCTGGCCTTGCAGAATGAATTGGGAAGTCTCCCCTCTTCTTTAATTTTCTGGAAGAGTCTATGTACAAATGGCATTATTTCTTCCTTAAGTGTTTAGTTGAATTTACCTGCCATTAATCCCTTCCAGTGCAGTTTTGTCTCTAAGAGTCTGATTTAGGTCTTTAAAAATAACTCCTCCGTCTCTGTTAAACTTTTTGAATACATGGAATACAGTTTTAATATCTTTTTAAATTCCTTTGCCTGTTAATTTTAACATCTGTGTCAGTTTTGGGTTGTTTTTGACTGATTTTTCTCCTCAATGTTTTCTCATTTCTTTGCATGCCCAATAACTTTGTTTGAATGGCAGACATTGTGATGGTTATTTTTTTTTATTCCTATACATGTTTGGGCTTTGTTCTGAGATGCAGTTAAGTTACTTAGAAACTGATCCATTTATGGCTTACCTTTCGTATTTGGAAAGCAAGACTAGAACATCATTTAGCTTAGGGCTAATAACTTTCTACTACTGAGGCAACATCTTTCTGAATATTCTACTCAATTATATGTAAAATTATAAGGTTCTCCAATCTACTTACTGGCAACAGTCAC
Source organism: Nomascus leucogenys (assembly GCF_006542625.1). Lineage (NCBI taxonomy): Eukaryota > Metazoa > Chordata > Mammalia > Primates > Hylobatidae > Nomascus > Nomascus leucogenys. The sequence goes on from NC_044385.1 coordinate 76,538,838, forward strand.
TTTTTCTGACCTCATGTGAGCTCCAGTTGCTGTCCTTTGTAATTCTTTTAGATGGTTCTTCCCCTGGTCTCTGCTAGCTTCCTCAGCTGTGTGCACTGATTAGTATTCTGTTGAATATTCAGAGGGACCATCTACAGATGTCCGATTCTCTTTCCCTGCAGCTTTTTGTCCCCCCTCTGTCCTGCCAACTTTAGCCATGTTGGTCTTTCCAAACCCTTGCTTCATTTCTTCATTGTAGGGAATCATTGAGCTGCACTGGAGTTTCTCATTCCTATGATATGGCCTGGAAACTTTCATGTCAGTAAGTTAGGGCTTTGGTAGGGTTCTTCTCATTCGTTTTCTATCTTATGTCTTCTGTTGGGTTCTGTCATGATGATTATTCACTATTGTGTTCACTTTCTTGTTTCATCAAACGTATTTTTAATATTTTATCCAGTTTTTCTAGTTTGCTTTTGTAGATGGTTTGGTAGTAATTATCTAGTCTGCAATTATTGGAATAAGAGGCCTGAGACCTTTTAATTTCAACGAAGTTTTTTCCAGAGAAGTGAGCAGCTATTTCAGGTCTGCTGGAGTCCTAAGGTAGAGTCCAATTGGGATTGAGAGCTGACCGTCCGGCCAGTCTGCAAGTTCTTGCAGAAGAACCTACTGCTGAGGACTGAGGAGTGTGGGAGTGAGAGGGTGCTTGTTCCGAGGGGAGCAGGAGCCGGAAGTGACAGCCTTGCTAGAGAACTGAATCATGGTTATCAGAGAGGAGGAGAAAGAGTGAGAATGCTGCCACATACTCATAGTTCTTTCCTGTTCAGATCCCATTCGATTTGTGAAGTGTGACATTGAGAGTCTGTTAAAATGAAATGCACTTTTATAAAAATTCTGCAAAATATGGAGCCATAGGCTCTCTATCAACAGGTGGGAGTGAGAGGCAGTGAAATCTGAGTTATGACTGTTAAGGTGACTGTTTAAGTATACCCAGGATGTGAGGCCTGGGGGAAATCAGGTTACACAGAAGCCAAGTTAACCCGGATCCAGCTCCACCTTGCAGTTTCATTAACAGAAGGGGTCCTTGGTACAAACCCGCTGCCGGTCAGAAACTGGCCTGAGGCCAGAAACTCATTTTACCTTAACCTGAGAATGTCCATCAGATGATGAGGTTCTTGCCTAGGATGGATATTTTTCTAAGTTGGTACTCAGAAATTGACTTAAGGGTCCTTAAAATTTCACAATGAGTCACACATAAGGCCAGGTTTGCTGAAACCGAAAGTGTTGAAACTGCCTGGGGGCAATTTGTCGGTAACCTGTAGGCATTTGAGAAGCTATGAAAAGGATTAATATAATGCATAAAATGAAAGACAAGCAGTGGGGGTGGGGAGTGAGAAAACTATTTCCAGTGAACATAGCCCTAGTTCAGAAGATGAAATCTATATTTCACTCAGCAGAGGGTACAAATCTGTATTACATTAACTCAGCAATTCTAACCAAAACAAAGACAGGATGGCAAATATTTAAACAGTGATTAAACAGTGCCCAGGCAATAGGAAATGTCTGCTCATGCCAACTGTTTGCTTGAACGAAATAAAATAAATAAGGGACACACAAACTGTGTCTTCCTGGTTGTTCTCAGGGACCTTCTCTGGCATAGGGGCAGCTCCCTCAATCATGAACTTGAGTCTCATGGGTCCCATTAGAAATAGCCTAATGAGAAAGAACTCTGAAAACTGTTAATGGCTAACAGGGTACAGGATATGTATTTTTCTTTTAACGTATTTTATGTATGTAAATGGCAAGGTACAATCAGAGCAGATTTCCCCACCAGGAGGTTGAATGCTTAATTCAAAACAAACACCTATTGAATTTGGTAGTAGATCTCTCCCCTCTCTCCCTAATTTGGCTTTTTGCCAGCTGTTAATCTAATTGCAGGGGTGGCAGCCTGAGATTCTGTGGCCCTCTAGGGCAACTCAAAGGACATATTGTCATTACTAATTATTATATAGTGGTGCTGTGATTAAAAGCACCACTGTCCTTTGAAAAGCCTCAAATGAGATGACAGCACAGAAGCACCTGAGTGTGCCCCATAAACTGATATTCTATTCACTGTGCCATTAAAGTTCAACAATGCCATTATGTCTTAAGTGACAATGAAAAGTTCCTATTCCAGCTTTTAGTCAGAATGACCCCAAGTTTGATGAAACCCCACTCAACCTCTTCTCCGGTCATCTTGAAAGTGAAGCTGTTTGGTGTGTTGGTGTGAGGTAACTAACCATGGTGCTACTATGTGCTTTTGTAGGCAGAGCTAGCCTGATGATTTAATTCACATTGGGACACTTACTGTCACATTCATCGCACTGGATTAACTACTGCAAGTGAACAGCCAAAAGAAGAGGTATTGCTATAGGTTGAGTGATATCTTCCCCTCAAAAGATATGTGGAAGTCCTAACCTGCATTTCCTCAGAATGTGACCTTATTTGGCAATAAGGTCGTTGTAGATACAATTAGTTTCGATGAAGTCAGACTGGAGTAGAGTGGGTCCCAAACCAAGATAACTGGTGCCTTTATAGGAAGGGGAAATTTGTACACAGGGAGAATGTCTTGAACATAAAGACAGAGGTGGGGAGATGTAACTCCAATCCAAGGGATGCCAAAGATTGCCAGCCAACCACCAGAAGCCAGGAGAGAGGCCTGGGACAGGTTCTCCCTCACAGCAGAGTGGGTTCATGTCTTAGTCTGTTTGAGCTGCTATAACAAAATACCATAAACTAGATGGCTTATAAACAACAGATATTTATTTTTTGTAGTTCTGGAGGCTGGGAAGTCTGAGATCAAGATACCAGCAGATTCAGTGTCTGGTGAGGGCCCATTTCCTGGTCCACTGATGGTGCCTTCTGACTGTGTCCTCACATAGGGGAAGGGGCAAACTAGCTCTACGGGGTCTCTTTTATAAAGGTTCTAATCCCATGCATGAGGGCTCCTCCCTCATGGCTTCTCAAAAGTCATCGCCTCCTAATACCATCAACTTGGAGGTTAGGATTTCAACATATGAGTTTTGAGGGGACACAAACATTCAGATCAGAGTAGCCCCTAACCCAATATGACTGGTGTCTTTATAAGAAGGTGGCTTTGTGAAGACAGAAACACACAAGGAGAATGCCATGTGACAACTAAGGCAGAGACTGGCATTAATGCAGTTACAAGCCAAAGAATGCCAGAAATTGCCAGTGAATCACCAGTAGCTAGGAGAGCAGCAAGGAAGGACACTCACCCGCAGGTTTAGCGGGGAACATGTCTCTGCTGACACCTCAATTTTACACCTCTAGCCTCCAGAATTGTGAGAGAATATGTTTCTGTTTTAAGCTGCTCAATGTGTGGTGCTTTGTTATGGTAGCCCTAGGAAAGGAATACAGTCAGGAACACTCTTGTCCATAGGCAACATGGGATGTAGCAATGTATGGCCAAATCTTTCTCCTCCCACCATACAGAACACATTCATTCAGACTATAAATTGGCCCAAGCTTAATAGACATTCTCTTTTTTACTAGTGGGTCAACACAAGTATAGGCCAGGTTAGTTCTATAGATAAAACAATTTGAAATGTGTAATGTTAAAGCCAAAGGTCCAATGGCTATTTATTCCACATTCTATATAACTACCCTAACCCAAGGAGCTGTTCTAAAACCCCAGTGACTAGGACCCTGATAAAATGTTCTTTAAAGTGTTAGAACAGAGATTCAGACTCTCAGAATTTGCTGTTTCAGTTTGAGAAGATGAAGAGTTTGAAGATAAGAAGACTCAAATTTGAGTCCAGCACCCAGCTGCCAGTCTAGCAGCCCATTGCAGCCCCCAGAGAATGAAAATGGAATGCTTGGTCCAGTCCCCATGGTGGGTGTCCTCCAGGAAGCTCTGGGGTTCCCAGCTGGCCTCCAGACATACCAGGGCCATATAGATTCCTTAAAATAAATATCTACTTGTGTGTTGCCTTTTGGTGGCTCTGATCATCTATAGCATCAAGTCTAAGCATGATGCTTGAATAAGCCTCCATGATTTATGCCCCCTCTGGGCTCTGGGCTCCTGATCACTCTCTCCGTTTAGCTTTATATCTAGTTACACAAAATTGCTTGTTGTTTCTACAATAAAGCCTTATGTGTCTTGTCTTTGTGACTTTAACTATCACTTAAATTTACAATGCCGTTTCCTTCTTTTCCTACTGAAACAACCCTAGTTAATCTTCAAAATATTCATCAGGGACACTTTCCTATGAAAGCCTTCTTTGACAGCATCCTCCGGATAGACTTAATACCTTTTTTCTTTGTATAATTTTTTACCTGCTCCTTTACTGTGCATCTCAAACTATATTTAATAATTTGTTTATAATCATCTTTTAATTAAACTGTGAGATCCTTGAGGGCAGGAATTGTATTTTATTTATATAGGATGCCCAGTAGTAAGCACAGTGCCTATACCTGTACAGGTGATTAGTAACTGTTTAAATGAATTATTCATTTAACAAATATTTCTTGAGACTTTTTATGTTGCAGGTATTGTTCTGGGCTTTGTAGATATGGCAGTAGTCAAGAAAAATAAAGACCTTTCCTGCCTGAAGCTTGTGTTCTGGTAGAGAAGATGGATACACAGATAAAAATAATAGACATTGCATATACTTGTAGGTAATGATATGTGCTACGAAGAAGAAAAAAGGCAGTGTAGGAGGTTGTGGGTCGATGGGAATTCTCTTAGATTCACAAATCAAGAGGTGATGAAATGAAACTTAACCAAAAAAGACAATGACTTCTCTCTAACCAATCTTGATTACTGATAGTTTTCTTATCCAAGTCAGCTTAATGTGCTGTTCAAGAGAATCAGTGTGGAAGGAAGGAAATGTGCAAGAGAGTCCTGTATCAGACACAGTGGGCAGGGAGCTTTACATCTCTCATCTTATTGGGCTTTGACAACACCCTTCAAGATAGGTGCTGTTGCAGATGAATGACAACCCAACCTTAACTTCATGGAGGCCAAATAATGTGTCCATGTGGAGTATCTGAGTGTGTAAGCCAAGGTTCAAACCCAGGCCGTCCTGGGCCACTTGTCACTACCAGTTCTACAGTTGAATTGTATGAATACTTATCAGGTGCTGACTTCGTGTCAAGCCCTGTTCTTCATGCTTGGCATACACCAGCAAATAGAATAGACAGAAATCCCTGACATTTCAGAAAGTAACAAGTGTTGACAAGGATGTGGAGAAATTGAAACGCTTGTGCACTGTTGGCGGGAATGTAAAATGGCACAGGTACTATGGAAAACAGTATGGTAGATCCTCAGAAAATTAAAAATATATTTACCGTATGATCCAATGATTCCATTTCTGGAAATATACCCAAAGGAATTGAAAGCAGGATCTTGAGGAGATATTTGTAGACTCATGTTCATAGCAGCATTAACCAAAAGGTAGAAGCAATGCAAGTACTCATCAGCAGGTGAATAGATAAACAAAATGTAGCCTACATGCATTTACTACACATGGAATATTATTAAGTCTTCAAAAGGAAGGAAATTATGACATATGCTATAACATGGGTGAACCTTGATGACATTATGTTAAGTGAAATCACCCAGTTACAAAAAGACAAATATATGGTTCTGCTTATATGAAGTACCTAGACCAGTCAAATTCATAAAGAAAGTAGAAGAGTGGTTGCCAGGGGCTGGCAAAAAGGGGAAGTGGGGAGTTAGTGTTTACCGGGTACAGAGCTTCAGTTTGAGAAGATGAAGAGTTCTGGAGACGGATAGTGGTGATGGTTGTACAACAATGTGAATGTACTCGATGCCACTGAATTGTACACTTAAAAATTGTTAAAATAGTAAATTTCATATTGTGTGTATTTCACCACAATTTTAAAAATCTCTGCCCTTGTGGAGCTCATGTTTTAGTTTGGGGACATGAACAGTAAACAGATTAAATATGTAAATCATAAGCTATTAGAAGGAGATGAGTGATATAGAAACAGAACAGATTGAAGAAGATTGGGAGGGCTGGGGGCAAGGAGAGTGTGTTTTCAGTTTTAAACGGGGTGGTTAGTTTCATGGTCTTCTTCAGCTAGAGTTAAAATAAGTCGTCAATAAAGCTTATCAGCTGTGAAACTGGGGTATCTTCCTTGGCATCCATGCTTTGCCCAGAAAACTCTGACTTGTTGGAAACTTGAGTGGGAATTTAAAATCTCTTAGAAATAACTTTCAAGTATCAGTGTAGGAAGTCCAGAGCACACAGAGGGGAGGAGGGACTGTCACCGGGCAGCATCCAGAGGGACTTCATTTTCAGTGTGTGAGGGAGACAGCCAGGTGGGGTGTGCACATTCAGGAAATAATAAACAGTAAGAGGGAGAGGGCAGAAGACAGGTGGAGTGTGTTGGAGGTGGGTACACTAAGGCAAGGCAGGAGGCTCTAAAATTTGTAGGCTGGATGATGGGAAGTAAGTGCAGCGTTTAAATTTTTATTGTAAATTAGTTATTTACTCCATCCATTGATTCCTCCAGCCATTGTTGGAGGGACCAGCTTGGCACGTGCTTCTGGGCTCCTTCCTGGGGATTGGGTGCAAGAATGGCTGCCCTCAGAGAATGAATCACAATCTGGTAGGAAAGTAAAAACATGCACACTGGGAATATTTAAATAGCAAGGCCATGTAGTTTATACCAAGATGAGTGATCCAGACAATAGATGCCGTAGACAAGGATGACAGTCAAAATATCTGTCAAAATTTCTAACAACCAATACTGCACAGGCATCAGACTGGATTACGATGGATGCCGATCCCATCAGAACACACTGTGGGAGTGGACAATCTGTACCGCATGAATATCAGCCCTGGTATGGTAGCATTGAGGGGCAAAGGTCTCTAGGGACTAGGGCCATTGTGGAACAGTTCAGGGAGGAGATAGAACTCAGACTGAGCCTGGAGAGGTGGGGAGGGAGAGAGAAGCGGGAGTAATTAAATTAGTTTCACGATGTAAGTAGGATTCTTAGAAGATTATTCTGACAGCTGTGTGTGGCATGGAGTAGAGTGGGAGGAATGAAGGAAGAAAAGTGGTGAGGAAGCTTTTCTAGGAATTGAGGTATGAGATGAGAAGAATGGAGGACTCCCTATTGGAGAGAAAGGCTTGACCCATGAGCCAGGGAGAGCTGAGCGGCGAAGAGTAACTTGGAATCATTCCGCCAAGAGCCAAAGTATTTATTTCTTACCACGAATTGTTGAAATGTGACTATGAAGAGTAGTAAAAGCATAATAAGGTGTGAACTTAAGCCCTTGACACCCTTTCCTCTCCCTTCCCTGAAATTCCTCTCTTAAGATCCAACAAGGGAGTTGAAAAATAATATTGTGAAAATGGCTTGCAAGACACAGCTGGATTCCTCACAGGAGTAGCTTTGTTAGCAGAAATTGCTCCAGGGTCTGCAGTATGCAGAGCACAGAGGTGGGCAGATCAACCTCAGCCTCTGGATTGGGTTTGGGAGAAAGTCTCTTTAAAGCCCTCAGCACTATTCCTGGGAAGCCCCACCTTAGGAGTTATGTCTCGGGAAGGTTCCTGACCTGCTGTCCTAGCAAAGCCCAAGCTTCCCTTCTTGTCAAAGTTGGACTTGGGCACTCTGCTGTTCAGCTCTCCACCTAGGCAAGTTTTGTGTAGAGTTCAGGAGGCTCTAAGAGTTGTAGGGCTTCCCTTCTGCAGTTTTAATTTTGAGTGTTAATAAAAAAAAAACTCTTTAGGCAAGTGATAATATTGGTACAGACCTCTTTGAAAAGAAGAGAGGAAGATATACGACCGAATGCATTTCAACTTCCACAAGAGCTATTTGAAGAGGATAAAGATGAAGGGTGAAGGGATAAAGTGGGTGGTGGAGTGGAAGGCCAGTTGGAGTAGTTTATTCTATAAGGAGTGAGATAATTGGGTGGCCATTTGAAAACACACACACACAAACACACCACACACAGACACACAAACACACACACAATGACACCCTTCACTGTGCACCAAATGCATCAAGGATTTATGTATTTTAATATGTAACTTTCATAATATAATCTTTTATACTATGAAAATAAGTAAATATACCACTTTCTTTTCTTTCTAAACATTTACTCACTGAAGGATATCTAGGTTGTTTTCATGTTTGGCTATTACCAGTGAAGCTGCTGTGAAATTTCATGTACAGATTTTTGTGGGAGCATAAGTTTATCTATCTGGGATAAGTGACCAAGTATAGTACAATCACTTCTGGGTCATATGGTAATTGCATGCTTAGTTTTGTAAGAAATTGCCAAACTGTTTTTCAGAGTGGCTATATCATTTTACATATTACTTATATATGTATATATAAATTTTTTAAATAAGAAAAATTTTATTATATAGTTTTAAAAACATAACATCAGATAATTTTGTTTTGCTATCATTATAAAGTGAAAAATGAATGTTTAATATGTTAAGAATGGAAATCATGCTCACAGTATATTCTTTTAAAGATATTTTAAAAAGAAATTTATGAAGAGAGAGATTGATTTAGTTAGTTAGTATTTAGTTAATATGAACTTCTATAACAAAATACTGTAGACTAGGTAGCTTAACAGCAGAAACAAACTTCTCACAGTTCTGGAGGATATGTGATTAAGTAAAACATGCAAGACAAGCATACTATAAACAGCACAATATGATTTTAAATAAATGTTCAATTCATTAAAAAAATAAAGGTACACACACATGCAAATTTTTGCTTAAGGACAAGGTTATGAATCTTGGCAAGTCACCTCCATGGAAATATTAATGTATATCATGCACAAGGAGTGGAGGAGCATCCACTCCTCAGGGGACATTGGCAATGTCTGGATGCATTTTTTGTTGTCATGACTGGTGAGGAGGATGTTACCAGCATCTAGTGGGTGTCAGCCAGGAATGCTGTTAAACATTGACAATGCATAGGACAGCCCCTATAACAAAGAATTATCTACCCTCAAAGTCAATAGTGCTGAATTTGAGAAATCATGGTTTAGGGAATCTTGATTAAAACTTTTCAACTGGGCTACCCTGAGATGGTGAAATATACTAGTATGGTTTGCTTCACAGTGTCAACTTTACTCCCATCTGCAGCACGTGAGTTATAATCTTCACAGGAGCCAGCTCCTGGGGAAAGACTGATCATAGAAGAAATTCTCATTGGCTTTGACCAAATCCTTCTCCTTGCCAGTTAGGAAATATTGACTTTCTAATCTTTTAGCAAAAGCTCCCTCTGTATTTGAATATATGTTTGGTTATAACAAATAACTTTTTCCACAAATGGAAAAAAGTATCGTAAATGGCAACAGATGTAGTTTAGTGCTGACTTTAGATGGTGGCTGGACCTCCTATAGGACAGGCAAAGCTAAGTACTTTCTACTCAAAGCCATCAAACAAAATGCTTACAAATTAGAACGTAGTGGCCATTGCTTTACTTGTTATGATAAACCAGAAAAACAGGCTTCAGCTTATTGAATCTATTATTGAACCCTAATTAGCTGTGGTGTTTGGACATTCTGAGGCCCATGGTAAGATAAATAATATTTATGGTTTCTTCCACGTATCAAATAATTGTTTACGAAATGTAGTATAGTATGGAATGCTCTCTTCTCTCAGAGTTTAGACCACAGAATGACCAGGAGCTCATTGTGGGGTTGGGGTTGAAACGCTGGAGCCCAGCATGGGTAATCTTCGCATAGACACTCTCACCGCAGATATCAGAGAGCTTAGCAACGTCTCAGGCTCATGCAGACTCCTCACCGGCTTCCTCACCAATGCCCTTCGTGTCTCCATGTGAGCTTTGGGTGGAATTGAGGAAGGGTAGCATTAAATACACTGAGAAATCTGAAAATGAAGGGTGGGGGAATTAAAAACGAGTTCACTTGGGTTCCAGGAAAAGTTTTGAGGATGTCAGCATTTTCCATGTTGGGGGAAAAAAGAGGTTTTTAAAAACTTTTCCCTCAGAGAACTTGCTAAAATCTCATCAGTGCATAAGTGAAAGGAGATAGTGTGGAGAAAAAAATTTTAAGCCATCACCAAAAAGGTGAAGTCCCAAAGATACAAACCAAAATTCCAAGGTAAATACATCAATGAAGACAAACAGAACTGGTCTCAGTTTCCTTATCTGTAAAATAGGCAGAACCAATCCCTTATCCTAAACTCTTGAAACCAGATGAGTTTCAGAATTCAGAACTTTTAGTATTATAGAAAGATAATAAAGTACATATTGTCATGTATTATATAGAACACTCAGAGGCGTTGGAGGGCAATATCCCTTAATGAAACACATTAATTTTTCTGTAGTGAAATGTGCACCAAATGAGTTAAGTAAAGACTATAAGTAGCCTCAGGTTAGTTTGTTAGGTTTTGCTGCCAAGTAAGTTTGCTTTAGACTTATGAAAAAATGTTCAGTTTTCAGAGATTTTAGATTTCTGAATTGCTAATGAGGGATGGTGTACCAGTGTCTGTCTCAAAGAGGTGTCTTGAGAATAAAATGCCATAATGGATAAATTGTGCACACTGCTGGCATATACTAAGCATGCAATAACAGTGGCTATTGTTACTAGGTTTTTGTTTTTATAAGTAAAAGTAATCAGATATTATAACTATAATATTATTATCAGCATTGGAATTCTTTTGGGTTGATGTATGTTTCTTTGCCATTTCTTCTTTCCTTTTCTCTCCTTTTCTCCTTAACCCCCCACCCCCCACTCCTGTTTGCCTGGCTGTCTCCCTCCTTCCCCCCCCTTCATCTCTCTCTTTCTTTCTTTCTTTCTTTCTTTCTTTCTTTCTTTCTTTCTTTCTTCCTTCCTTCCTTCCTTCCTTCCTTCCTTCCTTCCTTCCTTCCTTCTTTCTCTTTCTTTCCTTTCCTTTCTCTTTTCTTTCTTTCTTTTCTTCTCTCTCTCTCCCCTTCCCTTCCCTTCCCTTCCCTTCCCTTCCCTTCCCTTCCCCTCCCCTCCCCTCCCTCCCCTCCCCTCCCCTTCCCCTCCCCTCCCCTCCCTCCCTCCCCTCCCCTTCCCTCCCCTCCCCTTCCCCTCCCCTCCCCTCCCCTCCCCTTCCCCTCCCCTCCCCTCCCCTTCCCCTCCCCTCCCCTCCCCTCCCCTCCCCCTCCCCTCCCCTTCCCCTCCCCTTCCCCTCCCCTCCCCTTCCCCTCCCCTCCCCTTCCCCTCCCCTTTCCCTTCCCTTCCCTTCCTCCATCCTTCTTTTCTCCCTCTCCTACACAGGGCTTTGACCTTAATATCCTTGCACATAACAAATGATGTGAGTGATCATCTTTAATCTGGTTTGGTTACTGGACAGACTCTTTAAGCTTCATCTGATTGTGCATGAATAGAAGTCCTCTTCTTAAAGAGATAAAAACCAAAACTAAAACAAAAATAGTAAAACAAGCATCACGCATCTCACTTGTCTTAGATTTCTGTGCCCTTTTTTCTCAGCAAGACCCAAGTATTCTAACTACAATGATTCTGATGACCAGGAATTCCAGAGCTGGCAGCCTGGCTGAGTCAGAGGGATTTGAGTTGGATCAGCACAGAATTCACACCAAAGTCACCGTGAACTGGCATGAAAAACAACAACAACAACAACAACAGCAGCAGCAACAATATAGACACATACAAAACACAAAGCAGCCAGCTACCAGCCACCTCTGAATTGTATCCAAATGAACTGCTACTCATACCTCCACTTCCTGGGCCCCATTTCTCTGATTCCTTTTCCACTGCAGACCTATTAGCCACAGTCTCACATTGTTCTAGATCTCTACTTTCTCCCTTTCCTTGCTTTTGGCTCTCCCTTTTCTCTCTTTCTTTTCTTTTCTTTTTTCTTTTTTTTAAATACGGCTTCAACTGCTCAACTTCTCCCCTTTTAAATTATGTTATGAACCATCCACAGGGGAGAAAAGCCAACAAACGCATGAACTACATTCTGTTTACAAGTTCGTTTCTAAGTCTGATTATTTATTTCTTTAATTTAGAAGTTCTATATCCCCAAGAGGACCTTAGTAACTGAAAGCTGCTCTTATTTTACTAATATATTTAATAACTCTTCATTTTTATAGTAAGAATGAATCTAGGCTTGCCAAATATTTTCATGGTAAAATATTTTAATTCCTCTGAAGAAGACGGAGGATCTTAACCAAATGACTTATGCAGAGAATACAGGCATAGAAAAATGGAACAAATATCATTGTTAATTGTTTTTTCTGTGATGACAGTTTACTCTGTAGCAGCAATTCTTAAACTTGGTACCTGGTATTAGTACAGCAGGTGTTTTGGAAAAAGTAAAAGGATTCTGTGCCCACATAACTTTGTGAAACTTTGAACAAAATTAAGCAGATTTCATTAATGTAGAAACAGTGTTCCAGACATACAGTGTTTGAAATATTGGTACTGGCCTACTGGCAGGTCAGTTGTGAGGTCTTGACACCCTCAGTTTTCTACCAAGGAAAACTACTCAGTTAACAAGCTACTGCTCATAGGCAGCCATAATTGGACTTTTCCCCTCATCATGGCTGGTGATGGGAGTGGTCACTGGATTCCAGGCTGGCCAGATCATGGACTGGCCACAACTGCCAATCAAGGACAGGACCAGTCAATTAGCAGACAACACATAGAGGCCACCGGGAGGCAGCAAGGTCCCTGAGGATTTCTGAGGAAATCAGTCAGGTATAGGTGGAAGCCTTGAGAGATGAAAGAGAAAAGCAGAGTGGGAGGCAGGGTGGCTGATAGGCTGTGTCAGGAGCTGTGGATGGGAGACAGGAAATGCAAGTTACAGAGGAGAGGTGGATGGACTGCCTGCACCAGAGGGGCAAAGAGGTAACCTTATTCCTAGATCAACTCTAGGACCTTCCAATTGTCTTTTGCCAGGTTGGGCTGTGCACCTTACTGATTGCCCCAAGACATTCCTGTTTTTATTTCCAGTGACTTCCACTTCTAAACTTATTCATTACCCAATGCATCCTCATAATAAATTCTATCATAATTTGAAGTAGCTTGAGGACTTTGTACCTTGTAGCTAAAAAAGTCTAATGAATGCTTCTGGTTTATTCTGAGGGATTTTTTAATAATAACTTTTTTTCTCTGCAAAAATAATACACAAAAAATTGAAAACCCAATGAAGTACAAAGCAGACAATAAAAATACTTATAGTTACCCTCACTCAGTCACTGTTAAATTTTGGTATATATCTGTGAAGGGCTCTTTCTCTTTTAATTACAAGAATGGGTGCACACCACATACACTGTTTTCTATTTTTTTTAACCTAATTATTGTAAATATGTTTTTCTTTTTATCACAACATATTTAATTATTATGTCATATTTTGTTGTATGTCCAAAGTTCAATGAATTCTCAATGGTTGAACATTTTGGCTGTTTATTTATTTTTTGCTACTGTAATCAATTTTGTGGTAAATCACCTTGAAGGTAAATATTTGCACACATTTGTAATTATCTCTCAGGATAAAGTCCTAGAAGGGGGGGGAGTTGTCAGGTCACAGCATATGCACGGTTTTAAGGATTCGAATACTTATGGAAATTACCCTTCAAAAGGTCTAGGCTAATTTACACGTCAATCCAGCAGCCTCTCATAGACAAGCTTTGTTTTCTATGGCTTCTTTTTGGGCTTTTCCCCTGTCCTGTAGAACCTTCTGGGTTTTAGTGTTGATTGTCCCACCCTTTTGATTTCAGAGCATTAGCCTTCTCTGTAAGCTTTTTAATGCTTTGCAATGAGATTACTAGTTCTATAATTTTCAGTGCTGGCTCTGGCTGCTTTGTCTCAGAATACCACTGCAATTTTCTCTGTCTTTTTTTTTTTTTTTTTTTTTTTTGCCAATGGATCTGTTGAACTGCCTAGTGAGCAGTGCAGGGGGAGAAAGGTGAACCCAGTTTCATTTGCATCCCATCTGGCTTTGGCAGCAGTAGCATCGAATTAAACTCAAGCCCCGGAAGATGTGCTTGCTTTGGAAAATGAAAGACCTACAAAGTTCAAGGAGCCCATTCGTGGCAAGTAAATTAAGAGCATAAACCCAAAGAATGTCTGCAGTTTACAGCTTGGTAGTACACAGTTGCTTCTGATTGGTATAATCTGTCATTGCTGTGATGTGTTTAGAGACAACTCAGATTACACTCCTGATATACTAGCTAGGGCCAACCACCTGTGGCCCTAGTCAACGATCAAAGATAGTTACCACAAATGCTATGTGAGGAAATAATGGCTTAGAGTGGAATAAAAACTGCAGTGCTGCTTTTATTGTGTAGCTTTTCATCTTATGTGCTTAGCGGAACAGGGCATGAGAATCCTATTTATTGGCAGTAAGACTCTTTCTTTTACCCTTGGTGTCAAAAGGGCATTTGGGGAATTTTGCTGTTAGTTAAAAGTTCCAAGGCACCAAGCGCAGGCAGGCTGAAGAGATGAAACTTGAGCCAGTCATTTTTACTGCCCGTTTGCTTCTCTGGTAAGAACTTCTGGGAGAAGCATGAGGCTACCAGTTAAAATGTGTAGGTTGGACTTTTGTGGATTACCTATTTAAGTATTCATGTTTTCTCTAATAGAATAAGTACATGCCATTGAGAATAAACTGTATTTATTCATACATTTATTTATTCATTCATTTTCCCCTTATTCAAAGCCATCAATTGAATATCTATTAGGTGCCATGCACTGCATATATTTAAAAAATATTTGCATACATTTTATTCAAGAGTTTAAGTCCCAGCCAAAGCAAGAATTTTAGACTTTTATTTATTAATGTGCCTGGTTTTGTTACAACCTAATAATCTGCCTCCTGGGAGCCTTTAAGTCCTATAGTCTTATGGAGGTGGTGTAGGATGATTGGGGGATTGTACTTTAATTAAATAAAAAGGCATGAATTGTTTGACACAGCAGTCATGTGAAAAAGGCAAGTTGTTCTCTAGTGCACAACAAAAAGATCGGAGCCCCTATTTCCAAGAAGTTTATTTTGTGGGGATGCAGGATTGGGGACCTACGCTGTGCCTCTGTGGTCACTTGGTTTCCATGGTCGCTCTTACCTCCGGAGGCCATTCTTGTTTTGGCATTGCCTTCTCCTATGCAGGGTGTCGTCTCTTGTCCTTTATTACCCCAGAGTACTGCTGGTATGAGATTATTGTGTGAAGCTGACTTTTCAGAGGGCTGAGGCTACCCTTACTCTATACCAGCTACAAGTTCAGAGGGTTTGCCAAACATCCCTCCAGTTTGGTAATTTACCAGAAAGAGCCACAGAATTCACTGAAAGCCAAACTTGTGATTCATTACAGGAACAGGATACTGGTTAACATTAGCCAAGGAAGAGATGCCTTGGACAAATCCCAGGAGGGGTCGAAATGTGGAGCTCCCATTCATCCTCTCTCGCTGGCATCATAGACAGTATTACCTCCTCCCGACCACTGTTTGTGGCAGTATGCAGGGCATTGCTGGGCAGGGAAGCTCATTGAGATTTGGTGTCCAGAATTTTTATTGAGGCCTAATCACATACTATCTGCATGGCTGATCTTCAGTCTCCAGACCTTCCCAGAAGTTTTGGCTAGCATCTTTCATCCCCAGTTCCTCTGCAAGTGTGAACTGATACAACATGGCTTAAAGCCTCCATCACAAATCACGTAATCAGACTCTCTGATCGCCAAAGTCCCCAGGCAAACAAAGATACTCCCCTTAGACTGGACGCTCCAGGGGCCTAGCATCACTTTCTTGTACCTGAGGGCAAAAGCCAGAGCTTTTATGTGTGTGTGTAAAGTTAATTCTTCACTAAACAATTATATTAACAAAAATTTTCTAGAAACTTATAGATCATTCTTAATCTCATTGACTAGGTCTCCTCTCCACCTTGTGGACCCTGAAAACCTGAGACAGGTCTCAGTTAATTTAGAAAATTTATTTTGCTCAGGTTGAGGACGCGTACCTGTGACACAGCCTCAGGAGGTCCTGATGACATGTACCAAAGGTGGTAGCAGCACAGCTTGGTTTTATACATTTTAGGAAGTCACGAGACATCAGTCACTATGTTTAAGATGTACATTGGTTCAGTTCAGAAAGGTGGGACAATTCGAGGCAAAGGCGGGGCAACTTGAAGTTGGGAGCGGGTTTCCAGGTCGTGGGTAGATAAGAGACAAATGGTTGCTTTCTTTTGAGTTTCTAGTTAGCCTCTCCAAATGAGCCAGTCAGATATGCATTTATCTCAGTGAGCAGAGGGGTGACCTTGAATAGAATGGGAGGCAGGTTTGCCCTAAGCAGTTCCCAGCTTGACTTTTCCCTTCAGCTTAGTGATTTTGGGGTCCCAGATTTATTTTCCTTTCACAACCTCTTCACTTTCCATTATATTTTTTGAAGTTCCTTCTTTATCTAGACCCTCTTAATATCATCCTTTTACCTCATTCATGGATGCATATTCTTTCTTTTTTAGGCTGCCTTAGAAATGCAAAATTTGCCTCACTTTGCTATGCAGAGCAATCCATCTCTCTCTTGGATTTGCCCTAGTATAACCAGGAGCCCAGGAGGCCTCCCATTCCTTGTCTGCAAAGGCCTATCCACACCCAAGAGGTATTTTCCTCAACAAAACAAAACAGGAATCTATTCCTGACTCCACTTCTCCTTTAGAAGGCCAATCCTGAACAAAAGTAATCATCAACCATAAATTTCTATACCCAGTGAAACTATCTTCACAAATGAAGGTAAAATAAAGACAATTTCAAGCACACAAAAAACGAGAGTTTTATTATCCAAAGTCTCTCACTAAAGGAAGTTCCAAAGGACATATTTTAGGAAGAAGGGAAATGGTTCCAGAAGAAACATCTGAGATATAGGAGGAAAGTTGAATAGACAAACAAATAACAAACAGAAAGGTAAACATGGGTAATTAAAAAAAAAATGTAACTGCAATTGGTTTTTGTTTAAAATAAGAATGATTTATTTTCCTCTTACAGGTACATTTATGATTATATTGCAGGTGTTAAAAGAAAAACCTTAGAAAAATTAAATTTAGTAGAGTTTAAGTCAGCAAAGAGTGATTCATGAATCAGGCAGTGTCCTGAGCCAGAATAGGTTTAGAGTGTCACCTTGTGCTGGCTTGTGGTTGAAAAAGATTTATGGACAGAAAAAGGAAAGTGATATACAGAAGACAGGATGAGATACAGAAACAGCTGGCTTAGTTACAGCTCCATGTTTGCCTTATTTGTACAGTTTGAACAGTTAGCTGCCTTTGATTGGTCCAAACTTGGTGATTGGCACAAGCGTAGCTGACAGTCTGTTTACACATCTAGTTAGATTACAGTTCACTATGTATGGAGAAACCTTTAGGCTGAACTTAAAATATGTAAGAAACCAGCTTTAGGCTAAACTTAATTTAACACAGGTAAATCTCAATTTAAATACTATTGGTAAACTTTTCTTATTATTGCCTGACAAATGATGTCCCTTTTCCTTTAGAAACATTTTCAAAGAATCCAGTCCTTTTCTTTTAGTCGTCAAATCAAGTGTTTCTTAGTTTTCAACTGAGTAAGAAAACTTTTTCATTTATTATTTACTAGGGTCAGGAGCATTTAGTAGCAATGATAAAAGTGCAGATCAGAGACTACTTGTATTCAACAGAAGTGCTTTATAAGGTCTCTATTCAACTGGGCATTCTGTTAAGTATTTCTAGTCAATGGAGTCCTACGGGGACTGCTGAAACTTTAAGCTCAGGATAAGTGGTCTGGATGTGCAGTGCAGTTTAGTAAATGAACTAGAGCTCGGGTTCTATTTGGAACCCAGTTTTTTGGAGCTGAAGGGGCCCTTGGAACTCTTTAATCCCAGGTAGAAAAATGGAGACTCAGGAAAGCAGCACAGAGCATTTGTTGTCTGAGATAAGAGAGATGGGGCCAGTTGAGAGCTCTGACCAGGCCCCTGGCAGGCAAAGGGCTGCAGAGCGTTTCAAATTGGCAAAATTGACCTGTGCTTCTCCATGTTGTGCTTCTCCTCAGAACTTTTGGGAAGCTGTGTGACTGTCATCATTCCAGCTAGAACACTTTCTTCCTCCAGAAAGTTTTGTGATCTGTTAACAATCATGTGTGGACCAAAGAATTTGGGGAAACTTGAAGCCAAAACAAATTTATCTAAGATTGTTGTTGTTTTTAAACAAGTGGCCAGCTTTGCAAATTTATGGATTGGTCCCCAAAGCTTGTGCTCTATAATTGACCCTTAACAGGTTAGCAGTAGAGGAGAAGAGAGACAAAGGCCACACTCTAGGGACTAAGAGCTATCAGAGTGTCGAGAGGTTGGGAGGGCTGTGTGTGTGTGTGTGTGTGTGTTTGTGTTGTTGGAGAAGGATGATCAGGTGTAGGAGAGAAGGGAGTAACTACCACAACTTATGAATTTGGAAGCAATTTCAAAATCTCTATGTGGAGATTTTCTTTTGTTATATGGACAAACCTGGGGAAAGCCTCAAAAAGTTGAATGTCTTAGATCTCCACATTCTATTTTTTTTTTTTCCAAGAGAATGCTTTCTTAGTGGTGGGAAGCAGCCCCTAGGTATGCAGGAGTGCAGATGCATGTCTTCCTTCTCTTCTAGTGGCTGGGACTCTTCCTGGCCTGGCATGGCAGCAACTGTGGGTGGGTGGTGCAAAATTTGTGCTCGTGTGGGAGGCCCTCACAAGTGACCCAGCCTCTTGTCATTTCTGAGATGTTCACGTGGTGATGTGTCCTTTGCTCTAAAACAGTTGCTGTCATTTGTGATAGGTACACAGAAGTGTATGGACACAGGTGCAAATTCCCAGACCCTTACCTGTCACCAGGAGGCTGGTGGACTTTTCCAGGGCATTTACCCCCTTTTCCTCTCCTGAATGACAATGTTGTGAATTGTGTGGGGGTTCAATGGAAGTGTTTTACTGACTGAGGATTTTTATTCTTGCTCATTATAATATTCTCTTTATTTCCTCATAAATACTTTAGGTTTCCTGTTGTAACTTTTGCTTTTCAATATCCATTTTATGTGGTGGTGATGATGATGATGACAATCATAGAAAACAGTTATATAGCCATCAGAATGTACCAGGCACTGCTCTAAGCATTCACTGTATGTTAATACGTGTAGGCCTATTATTATCCCCCTTTTATAAATATACATGTTCTCAGACCTTTTCCTTTTATTAAATTAGATTTTCATTCTTATGTTATCCAGTTTTATACCCAAAGTTTTAGTTCCTTTTAAATTTATCATTCTGAAATTTTTATTGCTAAAAATTATTTCTAAGGTAAGTTCTATTGTCCAATATTTTCCATTCTTTTTCTTATTTTTGTATTCTACTTGCTTAATTACATTTAATAATTATTTTCTTTAATGCTGCCTTAGGGTTAACCTTTTTCATATATTTTTAATCCACCTTTAAAAAGTTCTTTTTTTTCCTATGTACAGGGGACAGAGAAAAAGTTACACAATAGCATAGGGACACATTCAGACAAATCCAAAGAGAGCCAATGGTATGGGGGGAACAAAAGATAGGGTGAGACCGTCCTAGAGTAAAAGGGAACAAGAATTAACCACAAGCAACTTCGGAACCTGGATTAGATGCTGGTACAAAAACAAAACAAAACAAAACACAGCAAGCAAAGATATTCTTAGGACAATTGTGGAGATTTGAATATGAACTGGAATAATGGTTCACTTTCTTAGGTGTGGTAATGGTATCAGGGTTATGTAGGAGAATATCCTTATCCTTAGGCCATTCATGAGAGAGATGGACAAAGTAAATGAGGTAAAATATTAACAATTACTGAATTGAAATGAAAGATATATAGGCATTGATTTCACTGTTCAACTTTTTTGTTGGTTTGAACATTTTCATGGTAAAAGTTAGAAAATACAAACAAAAACAAAACAATTTTTATCTTTATTATCTGTTTTTCAATTTTTGGTCTTGAGTATATTTATATTATTATCTGTTTTTCTGTATTTTTGTTGTAAATTTTTAGTTCTTATTTTATATTTTTATTGTTTACTGCTTTATAAAATTTATGTCTTTACTATTTTATAAAACCAGGTAATGCCTCTGGTCCTGGATGCTGGCTGGGGAAAGGAGCAGCCTGTATATATTGGCCAAGATGATGAGATGTAAGAGCTTGTGTTCTCTCTGGTCACCTGCCTAGACCCCTTGTCAGATACCTCACACCTTCACTGTTGGTTCCCAAAAAACTCATATTAACATTAAACTCATAGTCCTCTCATAAATTACGTGATAATCTAAAATGGAGAGATTTGCCCTTTTCCATCTTGCCATTGAAATTCTCATGAAAACAACAATAACAGAAATACCAAGTGCAATGGCAGGAGATCTGCAGGAGAAATTTCTAATGGCCCAGGACGGGTGTGGCTCTGAGGCAGGAAGACAACAGGAGATCCCCTCTCTACACCCCTGCTGCAGAGAGGGGAATGGGGCTTAGTGGTTAACCCTAGGCCTGGATATGGTTTGTCAAAGAGAACACAAAGCCACAGGCAGAACATAGTGCAATTTCCTAAAGTGTGAGTAGACTTGAGGGAAGTTACTTTTATATTAAAATAAACATGGGTATATTTTGGAATAGCTTGCAAAAGAGAGATGCCAAAGGAATTTTACGCTTATTGAAGGCTGTTTTGAGACATCCTCTAAGACTCCCAGGAGTGTAAGTGGAAGAGTTTGTGAATCTCTGTATTATGATTTATTATGGGTTGGTTTGGCTAAAGAAGGTTTTGTAGGGGGAATGTTTTCATGGGCCAATATTGCCTACATATATATATATATAAAGAGAGAGAGAGAGAGAGAGAGAGAAAGAGAGAGAGAGAGAGAGAGTATAGACAACTTTTTCTTCTTTGAATAGTAACCTACCGACCATTTGTATGTTGAAGTCCTATCCCCCAATACCTCAGAATGTGACTGTATTTAGAGACAGGGCCTTTAAAAAGGTAATGAAGGGAAAAGGAGGTCATATGGGTGGGCCCTAATCCAATATGACTGAAGTCCTTACAGGAAGAGGAGATTAGGATGCAGATATGCATGCGTAAAGGAAAGACCACATGAAGACATGCGGAGAAGTCGATCATCTGCAAGCCAAGGAGACAGGCTCAGAGGAAACCAACCCTGCCAGTCAACACCTTGATCTTGGACTTCCAGCCTCCAGAATTGCGAGAAAATACATTTCTGTTGTTTAAGTCACCCAGTTGTGATGCTTTGTTAAGGGCAGCCCCAACAAACTGATATACTGCTGGAATGGTGCTTATCAATTTTGTTATTCTGTTAATTTGTTTCATTTACTTTCCAACACAGTTTTCTCCTTTCTCATTCACTGATATCCTGATATTTGACTTCCTGATCAGAAATGGAAGTGATGGGGTTGGACAGCAGGTGTTGGAAACTCAAATGCCTTAGGGACCATGCATGTGGATGTGCAAATCCAGGATGTAGAATAAAGATGTGTGGTGGTTGCTGCCACAATGAAGGGTGCATTCCCACTTAAAGACATTCAGATTCCAATGCTTTAAAGCCCTGTGCCAGCCCAAATGAATAAATAAGTCCTTACCTGTACTGTCTGGCAATTGCAATCCCTGCTCCAGTACAGCCTGGGCCTCATCCCCATATTCCCTTGATTTATTACAAGAGGTCCATAAACACAGGTGCCAACCAAACCTTGTCTGTAGACTCTGTAATGCCACTCATGTACTCACCTCTTAGTAAATTAAATCGCAAACTCACTTGTTAAATTCAAATTAATTTCAGAACCTTTTTTATCCGATACTTTCTTCATCATGATGATATATGGGGTTTATCCAGATTTTTTAAAAAATTCACTTTTTGAATTATAAAAGTCATGCATACGTATATGTTTATTGTGAAAAGATACATTTCTTTTCCTCCTGTGGATCTTCCCCTCGGAATTCCAGTTCTAATTCTACTCCTTGTGTGAACCCCTGAACATGCACCCATGCCCATTCATTTTTCTGGGCCCCTCACAGCAGCTCTAGCACCTCCACCTAAAAGGATTGAAAGGGAAGATGAGACCCCATTGCAGAATATTTGAAGTGGTTACTCACCAGCCCTGTATATACATATTAAAATTCTCTGAGTTGTTATAGCAGCTGTTGCAACTGAAAATAATTCAGCAAACATTTTCTGTGTAGTTTATGGGCTCGGGAACAGTCCAGAAGCTTTGGAATTTGAGTTACCGTCAGCCCGCTGCTCAGCCAATCTCCACATGTCACAGGCTGGTAATTTGATCTACAGCTCCCTTGAAGTGAGTTTGTACTGAACACAGAAAGCTCTTTTTTCCCCCTTTTTGCCAAACACTAAATAGCCTTTTATGTGTGTCTTTTTTCCCCTTACACAATAATGATTTGATTCAACAAAAATATTACACACCTTCTTCCTGAGGGTTTTGTGTCCTTTTCTTGGACTCTCAGCTACACATTTTGGGCAGCAAGTTTCCTTGTTCCCTCGGCAGCTGCCTGCACGCGGTCCTCCAGAGAACCTAGGTCTGGGAGAGACCGCCTTGGATTTAGCTGGGCCTAAGAAAACACAGGCGGAGCAGTGAGAAAAATATTATCTTCCAATGCCCCTTCCTTTCAAGACTCAGGAAATCTGCTTCTTTTCAGTGCTCTTATCACTGCCGTGAAGTTTTGATTTTTCCAATCTCCAGTGGTGGTTTAAAAGGAGCTTAGAGCAGAAGCTGAAAGGGCCTCCTGTATTTAGAGAGCAGAAGCCCCACCTGCTCTCTCTGGGGCACCTTCCAGTGGCCAGGGCCAGGGGGTGTGTCTGATGATGGAGACAGTTGGAGCCACTTCAGCACTGGCGCCGAATTTATTCCATCTGCTGATATTTAGATTGTGGTGGGGAGGGCAGAATGCCTGATGATGCCATCAGTTCACCATCATGCAACAGGTAGCCTGCTTTCCAGCTACTTTGCATGATATCCAGACTTTCTGGCATCAAGGCTTGGTGGCTCACAGGGCTTGAGGCAACACTACTCTGTCCATTTTTTTTTAGTGATTCCCTCACTGGTGGTGGATCTACCTAAGATCACAGTGGCCGCGGTGGTATGCTATTTTGGGTTACTGAAAACTGAAACCTGTTTTTCGCTGAAGACAGTTTGTCTAACAGTTTAGTAACCTTTATACCTAGAATATCAGGAGTCCTGTCTGTCTGATCAGCCAGTGGTACTATTAAGGAAAGATGAAAGATTGGTTTTCAGAGTTGTTGAAGTTCTAGTGACATTTTAAATAAAAATTGAATACTTGGACATCTAAACTTATTTGATTGAAGCCTTAAGATGCCTAAAGTCATTGTGGTTGAGATTATATCTGTTTATGGCTGACAAAAATTATCATAAGTGTATAGAGTCTTATGCTGGGGACCTTGCTGTCCATCTGGGAGACCATCTGCAGAAAATCCCAACAGCTGCAGTTTACTTCTCATTTTTCAGAATAGAGATTGATTATAAAGGAGGCACAAAACAATCTAATAAACAAAAAAAACCAAATATTTGATTATGGCATTAACTTTATGGTCATTTCTAGAGGAGTGTGTGAGAGACATTAACTAGGTTCTGATTCTTGGAACAGATTAGACGTTGGCCTTGCATCTCCATGGAATGATGTCCCCAGAAGGCCTTGCTTGTGCCTGGACACTGATGTCTGAGGAGTATGCTTCCTTGAGCTTTCCATGGGCCAATCTTAGAGGGCGGGGCTCCATGATCCTGGCCTTGACTGAAGGGGGAAGGATAGATTGGAGGTTTTTCCAAAGACTCACTGGAATTTGGAGATAAAATATTTAATAGGTTGAAAGCCTTTACAAGGGGGAACTCTGGTCTCCCTGTGGAAGATGACCAAATATGGTAAAAATGTTCCCATTTCTGGTGGATCGATCAATCCTTAAATATTTCTAGAATAACTTCCATGGTTAAAATCTGGATCCAGATTTTCTAATGAGCAATTTGCAGAAAGAACCCACCTGCATCAAATGGCAAAGTCAGAACCACGTGCAAGAGTGAACTTCACAGCCCTTGCTTAGCAACATGCCTGTTTGTAGCTCACTGGGGGATGGAGTGCCCTCCAGTCCAGACTCTACACTAAGAAATTAGGTAATTCAATGACAATAATAATTTTAGCTGCAGTTTAAGGAACGTTTACAGCTTTGAAACAGGAAATGGAAAACAATAAGTAAGAAACTATAAAATAAATTGAGCACATAGCTTTCTGTTACATTTTATACCCAGTGGTACAGAAAGTTTACTTAAGGAAATGACAAGGCTTATTTAGAGGACCAGCAACTTCTGGAGTCTTTTATTGAAATGGAAATGGGAGCAATGTTGGATACTCTTAAGGCTATTTCTTTGTAAATTCCCAATTGGGAAGCTTTAATATGTGTCTAAAAGGATTTAAAGACATTTTTCTTTTAATATTTACATGCCATATTATAATAAGATGAATCTTTGCTGTGAATTTGAATCTGAATATTAATGTCGGCTGTATTTTATTGAGTGATTATAGTGAGCCAGGCTCTGTATTAAGCACTTAAAATGCCTGAGCTTATTTAATTTATTTAACATTATGATATAGGTATTATTATTATCTCCATTTTACAGATGAGAAAACTGAAGATAAGAAAAATTATGCAGCTTGCCTAGAATATGGCTGCTAGGAAATGTTGTAAAGGAACTCAGATCTGCCCATTCCCAGAGCCTGAGGTCTTAATCTATTCTGCTGACTTAAATTCTGTATCATGAGTTTCACAACCTGAAGCTTGGGAACTCCTGTGGAGCCCTGGAGTGATGTTTAAGGAATACTTTAGTTAGCTGTACACACTACAACTCCCATATTGTATTTTAGTTTTTAAAAATAGTTTCTTTAAAATAAATGCAAGAGGGGTCTCTGAACAATATGCTCAGGTCTCCAAACTAGCTGAATTTACCATGGACTATTTTTCTAGCATTTGGATTTTAACAGAAGCCGAGCAAAGTTGGGATGACCACACCCTTCCTGGGCTTCAAGGACTTTAAAAATGTCTCGGCTGCCCCAGAAGTTGGAGAGCTCTACATTTCAGCATTGGTGGTGTGTGTTGTCTGAATGAAATGGGTTAGGGGTAGTGGGGAGATAAGAGGATTTATAGCCTAAAGAAGGTCAGGGAATCCCAGTGGCCCACCTGCTTTAGATTCTCAATTTTCTCAACTTTAAATGGAAATGGTATCATTACCTATGTAATCTGAGTGTTATTAAATGCATTAAATTAGACAATACATGTGAATAAAGCTTATGAGTTATTATTTTGGAGATATTTAATGTGTTCTCTCCTCCTTGACAGTGGGCTGATATTTTACCATCCTGTTTCTAAGGCCTTGTTAAAGTTGTTTTTCTGAGCGTGCTCTATCCATCAGGATCCTGGCAGGAAACAGATGGTGCACTCATGCTGGGAAGAGTTTAATAAAGGAACTGTTTACAAAAGTGTGCGCAGGATTTAGGAAAAGCAACAAGGGATGTTGCATCGCCCCAGTAGAGGGCCATTACCAACACTAAGCCAGAAGGGTGGAAGGAAAGGAGTGTTTACCAGCACCTAGAGAGGTTTTTGAGAGGGCTGCCTGATAGAAAATGTGGCCTTTGGTGGAGGAATGCAATCAACTCACAGAAACCTACCAGGGAGAGATCTTGGGGGAAAAATATCCTGACCTTACTTTCCTTCCTCCCTTTAATCTCCTGCAGGTATTCTTCACTGGTTGAATGCAAATGGAAGCCAGAGGAAAAGAGAACCCTTGACACAGTTTTCGTATAGATTGGCCTCCAGGGCAGACAGCAGGTGAGAGTGGAGAGTGGGGCTGGGGGACAAACAGCAGGTATGGAGCACAGCATGTGGCTCTCCACATATTTACCAGTAACCTTCATCACTCTTGCCAGATTGGACCGAGAATCAACTCAACCCGTAATTATGCTGTCGTGGTACCTCTACCTCCTTTTCTGTGTTTCCTCAATTTCCAGAAACTTTCATTCTCCACTTCCAAGCTATCTTGTGTTCTTTTGCTCCTCTAAGTTTTCTTACTGTGGAAAAATGAACACAGAAAGTTAACTCACACACTTAAATGTCTTATGCCTAATTGTTACTTTAAAATATGCATACTTATTTTCACTCCTGGGATGGCTAAATTGCTACCAGATTGACCACAGATAAACAATACAAAGAGCAACTATCTGAAGGCATCAGAAAGTGAGTAACTGTAAGCAGATTATGGGGATTAGTTGGCACATGTGTGAAAGGATAAGACAAGGTGTGTCTTCCCCTATTTATGGTTTTTAGCTTAAGAGCAGGCCTTAGACAATGCCCATAGTCTTTCTGGCCTGATGAACTAGAAGAAAGAGTTGAGAGCAGCCAGAGCCAGAAGAAAGTGAGAGGAAACCTCTAAAAGAAGAGTGCCAGAGAGGGGAGCCCCAAATTCCATGCATCAGGTGCCCAACTTTCTGGCTGAGTCCCAAACTTTGTGTGCATGTGGCACACTGCAAGCAGCTCAGTAAAAGGTCAATGACCTAACTGAGATAAGAGCTACTGCCCAAAAGACAGAGTTTGCAGTTTTGCCAAAACAAAAACACCACACTCATTGGGAGAAGTGTAACAGAAATGCAGAATCTCCCTAACAAAACATTCCCAATATCCAGGAAACCATCCAGAATTGCCCAACATACAAAGAACAGGAACCAGATTTCTGACCTATTCTGAAAAAATATAATCGATGAAGATCAATCTTGAGATGACCTAGATATTGGAATTAATAGATGTAGATTTTAAAGCAACTGTTACTACAGTAATTAAAGGAATATTTATATTTTTATGTGCTTGTATTAGAAAAGAAGAAAAGTCTAAATTAATGACCTAAGTCTACCTTAAAAAGCCAAAAAGATTAGAATAAGTTAAATCCCAATGCAGTAGAAGAGTAGAACTAATTAAGGTAGGAATAGATATCAACAAAATAGAAAACAACATTAGAGGAACTATGTTGGTTATAAGAGATGCAGTTTAAGTATAAAGACACAGATAGGAGTAAAATTGATTCTTGAAAAGATCAAGAAAATTGATAGAACCATAGCTAGACTGATCAAGAAAAAAAGAACACAAATGATCAATATCAGGAGTGAAAAAGGGGATATAACTACAGATCCTGCAGACATATAATAAAATGATATGTTGACTACCCTTTTTGCCTGCTGATTCCTGGACACTAGGAGTCCAACATGCCTTGTCAACAATCATAAATTATAGCTCAGTGGGACACTTGCTGTGTCCTCTGGCAAAAATGTGCCCTTCTACGGTCAAAGCCTGCAGAACCCAGAATTATGGGGGCAGGAAGGACAAAAATCCCCCAGTGGGTCACTGGGCATGATGACAAGTGTGATCCTTCCTATTTCCACCCCTTGGTTACATGTTCAGTACACTGGAACATATCCAGAGCTTTTTGGGTGTGAAGATTTGGGTACAGGAACACTGTCATTGAGAGCAGTGCTCCAAAATTCCTTCCATAAATACTGAGCTGTCTCCATCACCATGGCCAGATTTTCATATTTTTTTTCACCCCTGGCCGTGTAACACACCTCACAGCAGACCCGTTGCTTAAACAGCTTATCTGTTTGCTCCCTACCACTTCTGCAGGAGAAAAATGGAGTGGAGTGGGGGAAAGAACCTAGTTCTTTCTGCAGGAGAGAGAGTTAGTGCTTATGGTGTGCATTTTTATATGCCCCAGTCTCCCTAGCAGTTAGTTCAGGGCCATGTGATTTGTTCTGGCCAATGGGTGTGAGCAGATCTTCTGAGTTGAGGCAGTGAAAAGCCAGTGTGATTCCTCTGTGGCTCTCTTTTTCGGGTATGGCAACCTTGGAGGCCATGTGTTCCAGATGGTGTAGCTGTGAGTTGCAGGAGCACTGCCAAACAAACAGCAACTTTATGTCCTGTCAAAGTAACCTTTATCCTGCTAAGCCTCTGAGATTCCTGGTTTGCTTGTTGTGGTAGCAAGTGCTAATTACCTTGATTAATAAATCTATTCTCTGCACACCCACCAATCAATAAAAAATTCAGAACCCTGATTATAAATGTTTTCACCGTTGGTCAACTAAGAGTTTCTTGTAGGTTGCTATGCACTTAGCATTTTGCTGGGTGTTTTGTTATCAGTGCCCACTCTGAGTGGGTGGAGCCCACTTTCCTGGTGGGTCATGGACTCCCTTGTATCAGCAGATGAATAGAGAGGTTAAGAAGCATCACGAGTCAGCTTTATTTAGTTCTTATCTGGACATGGACAAGGTTACAGCCTACCCAGATATGCAGAGGGTATTCAGTGCTACATATTCAAGCTCCTTTCCTGGCTAAATTTCTGTTGATTTCTCCCATTCCTATAACTGGAACATCACCTGTTAATTTCTTAATGTACGTGCACACAACAGATTCTTACTATGTATTCTCTGTCTAGCCAGGAGCATTACAACTGCTTCCACCACACCACCTTATTTGGCTATCTGAGTCTTGGGGTTAATTTCTGAGCAATTAGTGCTGCTGTGGTCATTTTTTTTTTTTTTTAGGCTCAGTCTTATCAGATTGGATGCCTCTCGCTTTGAACCCACACTTTGTTGCTTCATCCTTATGACTCCTCTATTTCCCTCTTCATCCTTTTATTAAACAAAACTTATTAACGCTGTAATCAGACCAGCAGCATTGTGCAATAGGCGCAAATGTTAGGTGCCTTACACATGCAATTTTGTGCCCAACTTTGGCAGCAGTTGTTTTTATTCTGTCTTCACAGATGAGGAAATGGAGGCCCAGTGAAGACACAAGAGAAGTTTTAGTGACCTGCTACTTTTAGATATAATCTGTATAGAGAAATAATATGGATATAAAAGAAGTTGTTAAAAATAATTGCAATATCTGTATATTGTAAACCAGCAGTCCCCAATGTTTTTGGTACCAAGGACAGGTTTTGTGGAAGACAGTTTTTCCACAGACCAAGGGCAGTCAGGGGATGGTTTCAGGATGATTCAAGCACATTATATTCATTTTGCAATTTATTTCTATTATTATTACATTATAATATGTAATGAAATAATTTTACAACTCACCATAATGTAGAATCAGTGGAAGCCCTGAGCTTGTTTTCCTACAAGCTCATATGGGACCGCATATGGGGTTAATGGGAGACAGTGACAGATCATCAGGCAGGCATTAGATTCTAATAAGGAGCATGCAACCTAGATTCCTCCCATGTGCAGTTCACAATAGGGTTTGCGCTCTTATGAGGCTCCAATGCTGCCGCTGATCTGACAGGAGGCAGAGCTCAGGCAGTAATGTGAGCAGTGGGGAGCAGCTGTAAATATGATGAAGCTTCCCTTGCTTGCCCGCCACTCACCTCCTGCTGTGTGGCTTGGTTCCTAACAGGCCATGAACCAGTATTGGTCCACATGGCCCAGGGGCTGGGGATCCCTGTTGTAAACTACTTAACATTGCTAAGAAAAACTAAAGAAGATATAAATAAATGGAACAATATGCTGAATTCTTGGAATGAAAGAATCAGTATTGTTAATTGTCTCCAAATTGATGTATAAATTCAAAGCATTCCCAGTGAAAATCCCAGAAGGCTTTTTTTTTCTTTTTTCTTTTTTTTTTTTTGGTAGAAGTTGATAAGATGATTCTAAAATTTATATAGAAATGCAAAGGACTTAGAATAGCCAAGATAATTTTGAAAGACAACAAAGTTGGGGGACTCATACTACCTAATTTTGAGACATAAAACTATTATAATCAAGGTAGTGTGGTAATGGTATCAAGATGGACAATATATAAGTAGATATAATGGAAACATAAATCTAATGTATCTGGTCAATTGACTTTTATAAAGGTTTAAAGGCACTTCAACAGAGAAAGCATAGCCTTCTTAACAATTGATCATCCATTCATAAAAACAGGAAAAAAAAAGCAGAAAACTCCTTTGATTCAAACCTTGCAACATATCCAAATCCAAAAGAGATCATAGGCCTACTTTCAAGATCTAAAAATATAAAATTTCTAGAAGGAAACAGAAGAGAACATCTTTGTGACAAGGTATTAGGAAAAATGTTTATAAATCCCATACCAAAAGAATAAACCATAAAAGAAAAAAATATAAATTGGACTTCATTCAAATTAAGAACCTCTACTCTTTGCAAGAAACTTAAGAAAATGAAGAATATCTACCTACTGGAAGAAAATATTTTCAAATCACATATCTAATAAGAGATTTGCATACAGAATATATAAAGAATTCCCTTAACACAGTAATAAGAGAACAAATAAACCGGTAAAATAGGGCAAAATATTTGAACAGGTACTTTACCAGAAAGGACATATGGATGGCAGATAAATGCATTAAAAATGTTCAATATCATTATTCCTTAGGGGCAGATTAAAACCACACTGAGATAGCACTACACATCTGTTAGAATAAAGACTGACCATGGCAAGTCGAGGGTGGGAAGCAACTGGAACTCTCATCTACTGCTGATGGATGTGTAAAATGGTACAATCATTCTAGAAAATAGTTAGTTTCTTTAAAAGCTAAACATATAGATAGCAAATAACCCAGTCATTTTACAGGTATTTACTGAAGAGCAATCAAAGTATGTGTCTATACAAGGACTGAACATGATTATTCATAGAAGCTTTATTGTAATAGTCAAAAACTAGAAACAACCCAAATGTCCATCAGTGTCCATCAATAGATGAATGGATAAACAAACTGTGGTATAGCTATACAATGGGATACTTATCAGTAAAGTAAATGAACTATTAGCACATGCAACACAAGTGAAATTCAATGTAATTATACTGATAGAAGCAGATAAAAATGACATACTGTATGATTTTATTTATGCACAAATCTAGAAAATTCAGACATTCATAGTGACAGCAGATAAGTAGTTGCCTGGGGATAGGGGGAGTGGAGAGTAGTGGAAGAAAAGGATTTCAAAGGGGCTAGAAAAACGTCTTGGGATGATGGATATGTTAATAATCTTGATTGTGGTGACAGTTTTACAGGTATATGTCTATGTATAATGTCAAACTTATCAGATTGTTCTTATATAAGTACATTATTTTATATCATTTACACCTCAATAAAGGTGCTAATAGCAAGTAAATAGGGGATATTTATTGAAAGGCAGGTGATGATAGGGTGAAACAATTTAGCTTTGAAGCCAGGATGCCTGGGTTACTAATTTTTTTCTTCTACTCACTGGTTGTATCACTTTGGACTGGTTAACTCTTCTGGGCCTCTTTTTCTGTGTCTAAAATGGAGGAAACTATTCCAACTTCTGTGGGTTCTTGTGAGCATTAAGTTAGTTTATTAATATAAAGCACTTATGGTACTCCCTGGTATGTAAGAAGTATTTAACAAATGTTAAGAAATCATTATGCATTGGGCACCATGTGAAGTGTTTTATGAGAATTATCTCATTTAAACTTAACAGTCCTCTGAAACAAGTAACAATATCCTTATCCTTTGTACCAATATCTAAGTGAAAAGGAGAAAACCAAGCTGCAAAGAGGAGGTTTAACTTATCCCAGATTGGTTACATAGGAGGCAAGAAGCAGAAGCCAGATTTGAGTAAAGGCAGTCAAACTTCAGAACCCACACTTTTAATCCTGTGAATAAGTGCTAACAGGTGGGGCACTGACTCAGGTGCTAATAAGAAAGTTGTCTAGACAGTGCCCATGTTTTCAGAACATTTCATTCTCTGAGCCTTGTGAAACTATTGAAGACCAACATGTTTGGGCAGCTTTCTGAGTGTGCCTCTTATGATTACTCCTGGCAATCATCTCAGTGCTCATCAATCCTATTTCTTTTTCCTGGGCACAGGGTCAAACTATTTCCCAGCCTTCTTGTATCTGGTGAGGTCATGTGACTAGTTCCTGCCAATGCAATTTGAGCAAAGCAGTGTGTCATTTCTAGGCCAAGGCAGGTAAGAGTGGGTGGCTTTCTCCCTTTTCTACTTTCCCTACCCATTTCTGCTGGTTTGTGTTTAAAATGGAGGAGCCACAGCATGGGAGAAGCCTGCTTCCTGAAAGACCACCTGGAGCAGAGCCCCTATTGCTGACCTGTGCAGAACCATACTTTATGTGTTAAGTCACTGGGATTCTGAGATTATTTATTAAAACAAGTAACATGACATTGCCAATATACTACTCTTATGCCAGTATGTCACTCTTATGCCAATACGTTACTATTATGAAATATTACTTTTGCTGAAACATTCCATCTCCAAGAATTTCTAAAATATGGGTCAAATACGTAGATGGACTCTTTTGCTAGGAGATGGACCACAGAGTTTTGTAGTAGAAGTTTAAGTAATAGGAAATAATATATAATTAGTAGAAGGTAACATATGTATGACACATGGAATAAGAGTTTCAATATTTATTTATCTGAGATGGAGTCTTGCTCTGTTGCAAGTTGGAGTGCAGTGGTGTGATCTCAACTCACTGCAACCTCTGCCTCCCGGGTTCAAGTGATTCCCTTGCCTCAGCCTCCTGAGTAGCTGGGATTACTACAGGTGTGCACCACCATGCCTGGCTAATTTTTGTATTTTTAGTAGAGACGGGGTTTCACCATGTTGGTCAGGCCGGCCTCGAACTCCTGACCTTGTGATCCGCCCGCCTCGGCCTCCCAAAGTGTTTCAATACTTAAATTCCTTCCAAGTTACAATATTTAAATATCCTTCATCTCACTCATGGAGCCTGAGTGGTGACCAGTGTTCTTCGTTCCAATTCCCTGTTGGCCTTTGCTCTGTGTGCATCCTGTTTCTTGGGGCTTTAGTTGTGGGCATCAGCTCTTGGCTTTCCAAGATCCACAAGAAGTTGAATAATCTCTGGCCATCTCAGAGGTATAATTATCTCCTTGGGTTGTTTTAAAACCTACCACTCACATCTCAAAAACCTATTCAATGGGACAGGTTGCCACCATCTGTTTTTCAACTGCCATTTTTTTTTCTTTCTTGCTCGTTGGAAGGTTTGTCTTCTAATTATTTTATCAGCTTCCCCATATGTGATGTGTCTTCTTTCATACTGTGCCCTGTCTGTACTATGACAATTCATGGTCTGCAGACAGCGCTGTGGTTCCTGGCCCACAGCTGGGTTGCAACTCCATCAGTCTCCCGGCACCAGAGTCTTCTCTTGGGTTTCTGGGGTTCCAAGTGAGAGAGAGAAAAAGAACACTCAGCACCCTGGCTTGGGGACCATCTGTGACAGCCTGAACACATAGCATTATTTTTATGTTTTCCCTCTTTTCTTGTTCTGTATTGGAAAAAAAAAAATGCCAGAGACAGTAGCCTTTGTATTACTGGAGTTCAAGAGGTTTAGGGAGAGGACAGCTGTTCACAATGCTGGATAGTGAGGGCCTCATGTCATCGTCATGGAAGGGGGCTTGATTCCAGGCATCTGATTCTGAGCACCTGCTGTTTTTGCAGAAGGTGATCAATCACTCAGCACAGCACTTCAGAGGCTATC
Organism: Nomascus leucogenys; assembly: GCF_006542625.1. Taxonomy (NCBI): domain Eukaryota; kingdom Metazoa; phylum Chordata; class Mammalia; order Primates; family Hylobatidae; genus Nomascus; species Nomascus leucogenys. The sequence goes on from NC_044385.1 coordinate 76,572,370, forward strand.
CAGAGGCTATCCAGAGGGGAATCTGATCCTATAGCCCTATGCTCCCATTTTACTGATGAGGAAACTGAACCCTAGAGTCAAATTGAGAGTTCCTCAAAGATAGTCAACAGACCGAAGCCAGTCTGAGAACCACTTACTCCTGGTGGTTGGAATATAGAAAGTGACAGTAAGTTTTTAAAAACTTTTATGGTAATTTGACAGAGAAATTTTAAGTCATCTAGACCTGTATTTCATATGTCTTTAAAAGTCCAGGTATGTTGTCATTTGTTTTATTTTTTATAATAAACTTTATTTTGGGAACAGTTTTAGATGAACAGAAACATTGAGAAGATAGTACAGAGAGTTCGCACATACTCTGCAGTATCTTATAGATAGTGTAAGATAGTAAAATTAATATATTACATTAGCTACAATTAGTGAGCCAATACTGATACATTATGATTCATTAAAATTCATACTTTATTCAGATATTCTTAGTTTTTAACCTAATGTCCTTTTTCTCTTTCAGAATTCTATCCAGCGATACCATATTACCACTAATCATCATGTCTCTTCTTGATTGTGACAATTTCTCAGACTTTTCTTGGTTTCCATGACTTTGAAAGATTTGAAGAATTATCGGGCAGGTGTTTTGTAGGATGTCCTTCAATTGGGATTTGCCTTTCTCATGATTAAACTGGGCTTATGGGTTTGGGGGAGGAAGACCAGAGAGCTGAAGTGCCATTTTCACCACATCATATCAAGGTTACATACTTTGCACATGACTTATCACTGTTGTTGATGTTGACCTTGGTCATCTGGCAGAGGCAGTCTTTGCCAGTTTTCTTTACTGTAAAGTTATCTTCTTCCCTGCCCCTACTTTCATACTATGCTCTTTTGAAGGAAGTTACTATGTGTAGGCCACACTTAAGAAGTGTGGAGTTGTAGTTTATTTTAGTGTACTTGACAAGAAATTGGTTTGTGATATATTGAAAGTGAAAGTGGTCCTCCAACACTGCTCATTTGAGAAGAACTGCTCTAAAAACCCTGCGTAAGGGCACACAGACGAAATGCTGGGACAGAGCCCAAGGCATCTTGGCTTCAGTCCCAGGTCCTGTCATTCCCCAGAGCCTAACTTGTGCATCCATCTAACTGTGGGGCCAATTTGGCTGGCTCTGTAACACCACAGACTACCCCCTAACTTTCCATGAATCTTAAGGAGTGCTTCAAGTCTTGGTGGACGTTTCTGGAATACTAGTTTCCTCTAACCTTGATGCATTCATTTGTCAGAGTTACTGTTTTAGGTCAGGTTCAGTGGCAAATAGGTTCTGAGATGAAGATTTGTACACAGAAAATTCTTTTGGGGGGTGATAGGAGAAGGACAGGTCAGAAGGAGAAATCAAACGTCAATGCAGTCCAAATAAAAGCCCCTGCCAATCTTACGGTGAGCTTTGGACCTGGGATGGCGGTTCAGAGTTGCTCTGAAATTAAGCAGAAAGATCAGCTTTGACTGTCCCCACCCCACCCCACCAAAACCACCCAACACATACACATTGACCAGGTACTGGATTGGATACTGTCTGTCTTTGGGAGGGAGGTGTCATTGGGAAAGTTGGCCCCCTTAGCCCATGGACATAACTTAAAAAGGAACTCAGCTAAGCCACCAGAAGTCAACACTCCTGGCAGCTGGGGGATGAATACTTAGGACCTGATGAGTGATCTGGATGGCACCCTGCAGCACTTGCCACAGATACGATTACTGTTTTCAATTCTTTTGCCTTTGTGTTGTGTCTAGATTCCAGGAACCAGGAGGTTGTTTGCTGTACTCTCCCTTGTACAGTTAGCTGTCTCTAGTGCCTGAATGCACTAATTGTCCTTTGGGTATGGATGAGGTAATGAAGGAAAGGGATGCTGGGAAGAGAGGCCACATGAGAAGGTTAGTGTGGGTGTAAGACACAATGCAGAGGATTTGTATTTGTGCCATCTGCCTGCTTCTATGATTCATCTGGGTCTGTGCACCCTCATAATCAGTAGGCTGCAGCAAACTAAGTGTTGCTTGCTAAAGAAAAATGAAAGCTGGAACTTCAGCAGGGAAGAAAGTATATGCCCCACCGTGATGAGTACAAACAAACACACAGCATCAGGGAAACCACACAGAATGAAGCTCTGAGAAGACTGTTAGCGTTTTCCCTGCACGCCCCAGGGGAAAAGGTGTAAGTAACAGAATTATTCCAGTTGGTCAAGAATTCATCTTTCCTGTCACTTGTCTCTTGTGGGAGTTCAAACTTGCTTAGTCCCACCCATTTTGATTGAGAGTGAAAAGAAGGACATTTTAATTTAAGAGCAGAAGATGGAAATTGAGGGCAGAACAAATTTGGCAAATGTAAATTCTTATCCAAAAATCATGCTTCCTGTACTTGGCACCTTGTTTCTCCGATTCTGCCTGATGTCCATCTCTTTTTCTCATTGCAGTTTGAATTCAGGCATGTGTCTTTCCTCTCAGCTTCACCATGCATAAGAGGATACTTGGCATGAATGAGCTCATCCTGGCTGATAGGAAAATCTTATAATTAGGCAAAGAAACTCAAAAGAAATGAAGCCCTTTTCCCTCCGTGAGCATCTTTCACTAACTGGCCTAGGAGTTGGTGCCTACCATTTGGATTATATGTAGCTGTGGGGCAGGAAAAGGTTAAAGGATTTAGAAAGAATTGAAATAAAAATGAAATTTTTTTCCCTATTAAGATAGCAGAAGTTCGAACGTGAATCACTGTTTTGCATAATAAGCATGGCCATATAATAATAGCTAACATTGTTGAGTTCTTTCTTAGTGCTGGGCACTGTGCTAAGCACTTTATAGGGTTATCTCATTTTATGTTCATCATGACTCAATAATGTGGATATTATTACAACCCCTCAAGACAGATGATGAAACTAAGACTTGGAGAGGTTAGGCAAGTTGCCTAAGTGTGGAGATAAAATTCGAATCTAGGTACCAATGTTTTTGAACCACTCCTGTACTGCTTCAGTAGCTATGGGATGGGGATGGGGGAGTGGTTTGAATGGCAAAATGGGAAATGTCCTCACATAGGCCTCCTAGGGAAAAGCCCTTCTGAAAAGCATCCTACTGTAAGTTTCCTTCTTGTAGCTTAGACCGTTTTCTTTTGTGCTAACAAGAGAGACCAAAGGGACGGTTGAGATCTGAAACTTAAGTCAGAACCTTAAGATTGAATTTGGGACCTCTGATATTGACTCAGAGTCTGTGGCATGAAGATGATGACCAAGGCCATAGATTTGGATAAGATTGTTCCAAGAGGAAATGTGCAAAAAGGCGGTCAAAGAGTTCAGGCTGGATTTTGGGAAGCCAACATTTAAATTAGGACATGTAGAGGAAAATAAGTCAATGGAAAGGTCCAGAAAGAAGAGTTAATCTTTCTGTGGTAATCCAGGAGAGGGAGGTGTGTGGCTATCCAGAGGCAATGAGGCAAAACTGTCAGGTTGGATGACATCTTGTCTTCTAAGACGGGAGGTGGAAGGAAAGATCAGAAGAAAGGTGACTACATCAGAAAGTGGAGAGGTAGCAGAGTTAAGGAAGTCCACGCCAGGGCCTGTATAATCTCAAGGAAGTAGAATGTTCATTTCTTTGGGGTTTTCACACTCAATTCCTTCCTTCCCCAAGTATCCCATTAATTGCCACCCCTGCCCCAGATGGCACTCAAGCAGGAGCACCTCAACCCAAGAGTAATCCAGCTGTTGACCTTGACAAAATCATGTTGGCTTGACACAGAGAGAGAAAGATGTATCTGTGCCTTTGCTGGGAAGCTGGTGATAGAGACCATGGCTGTACCACTGCCAGCTCTCATGTGGCTCTGTTGACAGGGGTTTCACCCTCTGATGAACTTCTCCAAACTTTCTTGGAAAACCAGCTGGGCAGTTTTACCTTTTGTCTACTGCCTTGGATGGATCTCATTTCTATCCCAGTTTGGGGTTAAGTATTTTCTGGCTGCCTCCTGCCCTTGGAGCATCCAGAGACAGGTGACATGTGGACACTCTGCTCACTCCTCTTTCTACTGGGAACTTTGGGCTGAGGCCAACTCCTATGAGTGCTAAAGTGCTTGGGGGTTGGCAAATTCAAGGTAAACACTGCCTGATGTCAGACTCCTGTGAGATATCCTACATCCAGACTCCCACAGTGGGAGCTTGCAGCCTGGCAGGTCTTCCTTTCCTTCAGTGCTCTGGTGCCTGCCTCATTTATGTGGCTGTTAGTTGAATATTTTGTACTTTGAAAATATATGAAACCCATTAGTCAGTGGAGTAGGATTTTAGCACTCCAATCTCTCATTTTATGGACAAAGAGACTGAGGTTCAGAAAGGATTGACTTGTCCAAAGTCACATGGCTGGTTTGAACCCAGGTCTTCTGGTTCTCAGTCCATAGCTCTTCTCATTTTTATCATGCAATAAAAGGTAGCTCATCACAGAAATGTAAAGAGAAAGAATGGTGACCTCTCTCCTTTCCCACAATTCTTTCCAGTTTTGTATCTCTTGCTCCCAGTTAGACAGGTTATAACTGACTTTGTCTCTTCATGGAAGGGTACCCATAGCTCACACCCATAGCTAAAACCAACTCAATCCCCTGAATCATTTCTATTTACAATCTATTTCCCGGATTTAAAAAATTAGTGAACAAATCTCTTCCTTCTGCAGATAGGAATATACCCTTAGGGCAACAATCCTGGAGAAATTTGACTTAAATTTAAACCAGATTACAAAACATTGGGACAGGCATTGGTGGAGGTGGGATGAGATTATCATAGTAGTTCAGTGATGAGTGTTTAGCATAGTCTATTCTAAGTTTATAACAATGCTGGGCATTGTTCTATTTTACTGTACAGGAAACTGGGTCACAAAGAAGTTAAATAATTAACCCAGGTCCCTAGGGTTAATTGTGTTAATTAAGTCTCAGTGTTGGATTTCAAATCTTGGTTTAACTGGCTCTGATGGCTGTGCTCTTTCTACTACCCAGTGGTTCTCTAACTTGATATATAAAAATTTTCTGAGAAGATTATTTAAAAAGTAGTTTCCACCCAATCCGAGGATTCTGATTCAGCAGGGCTGAGGTAGGTTGGAGAATCTATATTTTAAAAAATGCCCTCAGTGGTTCTGGCATAAAGTGTTGGGAATTCCTGGAGGAAAAAACCAGAGAGGTGGGGGGCAATGGGTGCAGATAGCAGCTTCCCCTCTTTGACAGCTTGGGGCTAGGCCAGCCACTCTCAAAGCCTCACAGCCTCCCTAGACCTGGTCAGGTGTCCTCTGACTGCAAAGGGTGAGAGGCCTCGGCAAGCTGTGCTGGAGGAACTCGTACTAAGACGAGGCTCCCCAGCGTGGAAATCCGAAGTTCACCCAGAAGTTTCAAAGTTAGGGATGTAGTTCCTTCTCTGTTGTTTTCCTTTCCAAAGAAAGACCCACTTCCAACCATACTCTAAGTCCAGAGGTGGACTCTGCCTTGTCTCTATTCTTAGTGTTGGCACAAGTGGCTGGCCTAGGGAAGTGCCCAGTGTTCATTGGATCATGAATGGTGGAGGGCATGCTAGGGCATTCAGTCCTGGCGAGTTAGGTTCAAGGGCTTCCCTTTCTAAGTGTCTCCTGTTTGAGTGTTACACTCTGTATGGGGGCTACCCTCTGAAATGTAGCTCTAAGGAACACATAGCTGAGGGTCCCAAAGTAGGCAGTTTTCTAAGGGGCATAGAGATGAGTGTGTATGATAGTTTTTATCTTCCCTGATATTTTACAAATTGAGTCTCATTTACTTGTGGGAAAATAGAGATTAAATTTCTAATCTAGCCAGCCTGTAATTATTTCTTTTCTTTAGCCAATCACTGATACTTCAGGCAACTCCTTCCCAATCCAGAGTTAGCAGCAAGTATCATTAACTCGCCTTCTAATATTTCTCCCGGATAATAAGACAAACAATCAGGAGATTCCAAGAGCCTGAAGCCTAACCAAAGAATCTGGTCTGTTGGTTCCTCGATATCATCACATGCCCCAGGGCTCTAATTTTCCATGCCTACAAACCTCAAAAGCTCAAGTAAAGGCCTCTGATGATTTTCCATAATGTGATTCCATGTGTTATAGAATTCCCTGCTTAGCTCCCACCTCCAAATGTACACTACATTTAAAGTAAGCCAACATGCACAGAGAGACAAGATAACTCACCATCTTGATAGTCGAAACTTTATCATTTACCTGAGTTTCCTCCTCCTCACCCATGTCATCCAGAAAACTGAAAATGGTCCAGGCACAAATTAATGAACAAGGTGGATGGGAGACATGAGGTGGTCATGGTGGCTGTGGTGACCTGGTGGGGTTATGCGCTCCCCAAAGGAGGCAGGTTCCATTTAGACACATCCAGTTTATTCCAGGTGATAACACAGGCGAAGGGCTGGCAAGTGTTCTTATTCTTCAGGAGAAGCTGCAAATATGAATGCGATCTCCAGATTTAAGAGATACTGGTGTTATAGACTACCTATCTTTCTTTTCCTTTCCTTTCCTTTCCTTTCCTTTCCTTTCCTTTCCTTTCCTTTCCTTTCCTTTCCTTTCCTTTCCTCCCTATGTCACTCCTTATTTCCTTGTCCTACAAATATTGTTTATGTACTCCCCAAAATTCATATATTGAGGCCCTAACCCCTCTACCCTGTGATGATAATGGAGATTGGCTCTTTGGGAGGTAATGATGGTTAGATTAGATCTTGCAGGTTGGGCCCTCATGGTGAGATTAGTGGCCTTAGGAAGAGAGAGAGATCTTTTGCTCCCCTCGCATGCATTCACTGAGGAAAGGCCATGTGAGGACATAGTGAGAAGTTGGCGACTGCAGCGCAGGAGTGAGCCCTCACCAGGACCTGAATTCACTGGCACCTTGATCTTGGACTTTTCAGCCTTGAGAACTGTGAGAAAACACATTTCTGTTGCTTAAGCCACCTGGTCTATTGTATTTTATTAGAGCAGCTCGAGAAGACTAACATAGTTGATCATGAGTGCTGGACAACAAATTATATCCTTAGATCAGCTGATTGCTGACCGTTTGCCTGCTTTGTTGTAAAAAGGGCATTAAAAAATGAAATTAGGGATGGACGAGTGGGTACAAAAGGGAGAAGGAATTAACACAATTTTGAGGTATCAGCAGGTAGGTAGGGCTGGTTGGTTGTTTTCTAAACAGCTGTGCTCGAAGTAATATTTTAGCAAGATAGGGGCTTTGGAGCCTGCTTGGGAAGGCTCAATTTCCTTCCTTCCTTCCTTCCTTCCTTCCTTCCTTCCTTCCTTCCTTCCTTCCTTCCTTCCTTCCTTTCCTTTCCTTTCCTTTCTTTCCTTTCTTTTTTCCCCCCTCCTTCTTCCCCCCCCCCACTCCTTATTTCCTTGTCCTACAAATATTTATGGAGCACTCCCTCTCTAAGCACCTCCACCCCCCGCAACCCCCAACCAACTGCACTAGGCCCCTGAGAATACAAAGGAGCAAATGACTTGGTCTTTGTCTTTGAGGAGCTTTAGGCTCCCTAGAGCTCTGATTTGTCTAAGTGGAGCTGTGAAAGGAGGGCAAGTTTTCCGGGCCATCATTTCTGCACCCGTGACCCCTGGGAGTTGACATAGAACTAGTGGCTGCTCTGGTTCAGAGTCAAGTGAGAGGAGGTGCTTGAATGCTGCTCTCCTGTATCAACATCTCCCTCCTAATTTAGATCAGAATTGATTATTTGGTTGTAGGCAGCATGGCAGAGGGGAGAAGGTTCAGAGAGGCCGCACTGCTGAATCACCTTCCTTCGGGCAGGTTGGATTGTGATTGCCATGAAGTGAAAATATCCATAACCCTGAGTGGTCATGGGTTTGAGCATGTGTAGCCACTGCTCCTATAACTTGGCTGCTGGTGGCTGGTGGCAACCAGGACAAAGAGAGAAGAGACTCTTATGTTAGAGAAATGTAGTGTTTATAATAAAGTAAACCTTATAGCATTTCTAAAAAAAGTATTCAGGCAAGTAAATGGCAATCAGTAAACCATCTGCTAGTGAGGTCCACCCAAAGCCCATTCATTTATTTACTCAGTAACCTATCATTGTGGAGGGCATTGGATTAGGGGCTGTGGATATTGGTGATTAAGCTGCAGGTCTTGCTTGGTCTGGCAATTGAAAAACTGATTTTTCCAAACACTGTATCTGCATATCTTGGCTTCATGAAGATAAGGACCCGTGGCTGCATAGGTCTAGGGGATAGAGCAGAGGGCTTCTGGCATTTAATCTCTGTTAAAAATACTTTTCAAAATCATTTTACCAGCATATCAAAGCTGTAAAATATATTAAGTTAAATGAGAAAAAAAAATCAGAGATGTAACTGTTAAAATCTAGAGTATTTTAGTTGAAAGACTGGGACATGAAAAGTAAATTTTCAACTTGAGAACACTTTGTCTCAAGGGAGGTTTAAAAAAAAACACCTTAAAAACAACAAGAGCTTCAAAGCAAGTGTTTTTATCGCTGGCAAAGCAGGTGGTCCCACATTTATTGTATGCAGGGCTCAGGGAAGCTTAAACTTAAAATGCTTAATGATTTTTTAAAGTTCAGCTAAAAGACGTTATTTTGGGATAGAAAAAAGTCTATTTATTCCACTCTAGGTGCTCCGAAGCAGGGTATGGATTCTGCTTTCATCTTCCAATGCAAGCCTGTTTCCACAGGGTTGAGATCTGGCATGGACAATTTCAGCCTGAAATAATTACTTTTAGAAATTTGCAATGAGTGGAAACAGTCATGTAGAGCTGTGGATCTTGCTACCTGGATCAATAACTTCTTCTAGTTAAGATTCTTGCCAAGGAAAACAAGGAATATCAAATTTCATAGACCTAACGAACCACTGGAAACTGCTTGCACCCATGTGTGCAAGGATCGCTTTTTATGATTTATACAAACCAAAGCACTCATTGGAATAAGAATAATAGCTAACGTTTATTTATCATTTATTATCCTGGCCACTGTGCCAAGTATTTATATACAGTGAGTTACTTAATCCCTGCAACAGCCCATGGGTAGGTACTATTATTTTTCCTTCTTTATAGATAAGAACATTGAGGCACAAAAATGCTAAATTATACAGTGGGATCAATGTGTTGCTGGCTTAGAAAATGAGTCAAGTTCCATATGTGTGAGTAAATGTGAACATTCCCATTTCCTTGTCATTTGGTTTTCTTTCTCAAGTTTGGTGTGTTTGCTCTGTGTTCACAGGATATTGTTAACTTCTTAGTCCTTTGAAGAAAAATCAAATTTTTTCTTAAGAAGAGACTTTTGAAACTCACAATATGAATTCAAGAAGCAAAAAAGAAAATCGAATTTCACAAACGGGATACCAATAGCTTGGAAAAATCCATTGCTTTCACAGGGTTTGTTGTTGAGGGAACCCTGCCTTTCCCAGCATCCTTGACATTTCTTCCTCAAATAAAAGGTAATAAAATGCAACCAACTGACTCCTTTTCTAAGTGAATGACATATTTACTCTACTCTTTAAGTTTAAACTCTTAGCAATCCCCCAATCCTTAGTTCCCATGAAATGTGATGTTCTCCTCCTAAAATGTTTGGCCAAGTTGGGGAAGGTAGGCATGGCAGTGTGAGCCTGTAGCCAGGTTCCAAGGTTTGCTTGAGGTCAGGAGGTTGAGACTAGCCTGGGCAATATAGCAAGACTCTGTCTCCACACACACACACACACACACACACACACACAAATTCAAAAATTAAATGTTATTTCTAGTCTTCTGCTAGCTTTTGAATGTGTTTGCTCTTGCTTTTCTAGTTCTTTTAATTGTGATGTTAGGGTGTCAATTCTGGATCTTTCCTGCTTTCTCTTGTGGGCATTTAGTGCTATGAATTTCCCTCTACACACTGCTTTGAATGTGTCCCAGAGATTCTGGTATGTTGTGTCTTTGTTCTCGTTGGTTTCAAAGAACATCTTTATTTCTGCCTTCATTTCATTATGTACCCAATAGTCATTCAGGGGCAGATTGTTCACTTTCCATGTAGTTGAGCGGTTTTGAGTGAGTTTCTTAATCCTGAGTTCTAGTTTGATTGCACTGTGGTCTGAGAGACAGTTTGTTATAATTTCTGTTCTTTTACATTTGCTGAGAAGAGCTTTACTTCCAACTATGTGGTCAATTTTGGAGTAGGTGTGGTGTGGTGCTGAAAAAAATGTATATTCTGTTGATTTGGGGTGGAGAGTTCTGTAGATGTCTATTAGGTCCACTTTGTGCAGAGCTGAGTTCAATTCCTGGATATCCTTGTTAACTTTCTGTCTCGTTGATCTGTCTAATGTTGAAGGAAATAGAGACACAAAAAACCCTTCAAAAAATTAATGAATCCAGGAGCTGGTTTTTTGAAAAGATCAACAAAATTGATAGACCACTAGCAAGACTAATAAAGAAGAAAAGAGAGAAGAATCAAATAGATGCAATAAAAAATGAAAAAGGGGATATCACCATCGACCCCACAGAAATACAATCTACCATCAGAGAATACTACAAACACCTCTACGCAAATAAACTAGGAAATATAGAAGAAATGGATAAATTCCTTGACAAATACACCCTCCCAAGACTAAACCAGGAAGAAGTTGAATCTCTGAATAGACCAATAACAGGCTCTGAAATTGTGGCAATAATCAATAGCTTACCAACCAAAAAGAGTCCAGGACCTGATGGATTCACAGCTGAATTCTACCAGAGGTACAAGGAGGAACTGGTACCATTCCTTCTGAAATTATTCCAATCGATAGAGAAAGAGGGAATCCTCCCTAACACATTTTATGAAGCCAGCATCGTCCTAATACCAAAGCCTGGCAGAGACATAACCAAAAAAGAGAATTTCAGACCAATATCCTTGAAGAACATTGATGCAAAAATCCTCAATAAAATACTGGCAAACTGAATCCAGCAGCACATCAAAAAGCTTATCCACCATGATCAAGTGGGCTTCATCCCTGGGATGCAAGGCTGGTTCAACATACGCAAATCAATAAATGTAATCCAGTGTATAAACAGAACCAAAGACAAAAACCACATGATTATCCCAACAGATGCAGAAAAGGCCTTGGACAAAATTCAACAACTCTTCGTGCTAAAAACTCTCAATAAATTAGGTATTGATGGGACGTATCTCAAAATAATAAGAGCTATCTATGACAAACCCACAGCCAATATCATACTGAATGGGCAAAGACTGGAAGCATTCCCTTTGAAAACTGGCACAAGACAGGGATGCCCTCTCTCACCACTCCTATTCAACATAGTGCTGGAAGTTCTTGCCAGAGCAATCAGGCAGGAGAAGGAAATAAAGGGTATTCAATTAGGAAAAGAGGAAGTCAAATTGTCCCTGTTTGCAGATGACATGATTGTATATCTAGAAAACCCCATCGTCTCAGCCCAAAATCTCCTTAAGCTGATTAGCAACTTCAGCAAAGTCTCAGGATACAAAATCAATGTACAAAAATCACAAGCATTCTTGTACACCAATCACAGACAAACAGAGAGCCAAATCATGAGTGAACTCCCATTCACAATTGCTTCAAAGAGAATAAAATACCTAGGAATCCAACTTACAAGGGATGTGAAGGACCTCTTCAAGGAGAACTACAAACCACTGCTCAATGAAATAAAAGAGGATACAAACAAATGGAAGAACATTCCATGCTCATGGGTTGGAAGAATCAATGTTGTGAAAATGGCCATACTGCCCAAGGTAATTTATAGATTCAATGCCATCCCCATCAAGCTACCAATGACTTTCTTCACAGAATTGGAAAAAACTACTTTAAACTTCATATGGAACCAAAAAAGAGCCTGCATCGCCAAGTCAATCCTAAGCCAAAAGAACAAAGCTGGAGGCATCACGCTACCTGACTTCAAACTATACTACAAGGCTACAGTAACCAAAACAGCATGGTACTGGTACCACAACAGAGATACAGATCAATGGAACAGAACAGAGCCCTCAGAAATGATGCCGCATATCTACAACTATCTGATCTTTGACAAACCTGACAAAAACAAGAAATGGGGAAAGGATTCCCTATTTAATAAATGGTGCTGGGAAAACTGGCTAGCCATATGTAGAAAGCTGCAACTGGATCCCTTCCTTACACCTTATACAAAAATTAATTCAAGATGGATTAAAGACTTAAATATTAGACCTAAAACCATTAAAATCCTACAAGAAAACCTAGGCAATACCATTCAGGACACATAGGCGTGGGCAAGGACTTCATGTCTAAAACACCAAAAGCAATGGCAACAAAAGCCAAAATTGACAAATGGGATCTAATTAAACTAAAGAGCTTCTGCACAGCAAAAGAAACTACCATCAGAGTGAACAGGCAACCTACAGAGTGGGAGAAAATTTTTGCAACCTACTCATCTGACAAAGGGCTAATATCCAGAATCTACAATGAACTCAAACAAATTTACAAGAAAAAAACAACCCCATCAAAAAGTGGGCAAAGGACATGAACAGACACTTCTCAAAAGAAGACATTTATGCAGCCAAAAAACACATGAAAAAATGCTCATCATCACTGGCCATCAGAGAAATGCAAATCAAAACCACAGTGAGATACCATCTCACACCAGTTAGAATGGCCATCATTAAAAAATCAGGAAACAACAGGTGCTGGAGAGGATGTGGAGAAATAGGAACACTTTTACACTGTTGGTGGGACTGTAAACTAATTCAACCATTGTGGAAGTCAGTGTGGCGATTCCTCAGGGATCTAGAACTAGAAATACCATTTGACCCAGCCATCCCATTACTGGGTATATACCCAAAGGACTATAAATCATGCTGCTATAAAGACACACGCACACGTATGTTTATTGCGGCACTATTCACAATAGCAAAGAGTTGGAACCAACCCAAATGTCCAACAATGATAGACTGGATTAAGAAAATATGGCACATATACACCATGGAATACTATGCAGCCATAAAAAATGATGAGTTCATGTCCTTTGTAGGGACATGGATGAAACTGGAAAACATCATTCTCAGTAAACTATCACAAGGACAAAAAACCAAACACCGCATGTTCTCACTCATAGGTGGGACTTGAACAATGAGAACTCATGGACACAGGAAGGGGAACATCACACTCCGGGGACTGTTGTGGGGTGGGGGGAGGGGAGAGGGACAGCATTAGGAGATATACCTAATGCTAAATGACGAGTTAATGGGTGCAGCAAAACAACATGGCACATGGATACATATGTAACAAACCTGCACATTGTGCACATGTACCCTAAAACCTAAAGTATAATAATTTAAAAAAAAAAGGAAAAAAAATTAAATGTTTGGTCTTCTACAACCTGGCTTTCCACTTCTGATTCCCAACCATGCTCTGGGACCACCTGTCTCCTGTGCTGAGGAAGGCTGAGAAAGCACTGTGTTCTTTGAACACAGTGCTCAATCCATCCTGCATTGATGCCTTTGCTATGACAGTTTCCCCTGGTCTCTTCCTCCTCTGAGTCTAGCTCGAGGGCCACTTCCGAACAGCTGCAGAGTTGAGCTGCTCCTCGGTACACTTCACTGTTGAACCAACCTGGGCCACAGGTGTCGCAGTAAGGTTGTCTTCAGAGCCTCACCCTGCAGGAAGAAAGTCTGTGAAGTGTCTGGCCCTGGCACGAAGCTGCAGAATCTTGGTGAATCAAACAACTTCTCCAAGCCTCAAAGAAGGCACTTTAAAAATTGTGAAGCACTAATTGAAGGAGAGGAGAGCATCAGGGATTCCATCCTCCACTTACTAGTAGCTGTCTTATTCAGTTGGGACTGCCGACCCCCAGTTAGCCTTCGTCCCTGGAAATGTGCCTGAGATGCATGTCTCTTCACATGCTTGGGCCTTCCACAATGTACCAAAAGCCAGGGTTAAACAGTGTCAGCGGGATGAACACATTTCAGTGGCAAAGGCTGTTGGAAACTACCACTGTGTTACATTTCACTTTAAACTCCTCACCTTGAAGTGAAGCTAAGTCAGGCCAGAGAATTGAATGGATTTGCCCTTGGCCACAGTATGAGGTGGTGGAGTAAGCGGAAGGAGAATGTGGTATGTGTTACAGGCTGTCAGTATTTGCCAGACTATGGTCTTTTAAAAAATATATACATACATTGCACAAAGAGTTTGGCATTATAAAAAGAATCTTTTAAGTACCACAGTCTTTTATCCAGAACATTATTAAGAACTTTTTATTAAAAATTAAGATGCCTCAGAAACCATATAAAATTTTAACAGGCTCTACCTTTCCACTTCGCCTTTTCCAGGGCACCTCAGGAGAGGTGGTAGAATTCTCAAACATTTGGAGAACTCTGCGAGGAACATTCTACTTTGCCAATTTGTCCCTGTATTGGCCCAGGGCAGCCATTTACCACCTTGTTTTTGGTTATTTCAGCTGCTGCTAGGCGTTCGCCTTCAAACACACCTGGATTGCTGTGAGGACACTGCCCCAGAGGCGGAACACGATGTGTTTCTCAGAGCTGCGCATTGTGGGCTGTGGGCTCCCACAGCCCCGTGTGTGTGAGCCTGTCGGCACTCACCAAGCTCTTCTGAAGTTCTCTGTTTTCCTCTGACTTCTCTTCTGGATGGGAACTTAGGTACAGGACCAGCCTCATATATATTCATCAGTGCAGGTTCCTTTGTTCAACTCAGATGAGCACCATATGGGGTTCCTTCTTTCTGTGGGCCTCAGTCCCTTCTGTGCTTGTCTTTTAAACTAATCTGCTCACATGGGGAGAGTCTTTTAAAATTTTTCCTGAATGTACCTCTTTTTATATTCAAGAGACCCTTTGCCATTCTAGGGTGCTGTAATTTGACAAATAAATCCTTGTCCCACTTTCCCCTGCCCTGGTTTCTCACCTGGATCCTGGCCTTTCGTTCACCTGCCGTCTTTCAGAGTGGAGAGTTCTCACCCTTCAGTCTCCTATTCACTGCATTCCCCCAAATTCCCTTCTCTTGGGTGGTCTGCTTTATCACTTTCATATTTCTCTAATTCTAATAGCAAGACTTCAGGCCCAGCTTGAGAAAGCATACATTTTCCTCCTTCATGTTCGTACAGTCCATTGGACATCCTTACCATCAGCTCTTGTTGGTTGAAAGATCTGAAAACTTTCAACTGGACGTTTCCTGAGGTTCTCTTTTTTGTTCATGGAGAAGCAACTGGAGCCCTTCAGTCTGGGCACAGTCAGGAATTTTCTGGATTGCTGCTGTTATTTTTTTATTCAGTAAACATTTGCTGAGTCCCTTCCATATAAAAGTCAGTATCCCAGGGGCTGGGGATACAAGAACATGACCAAGGCCCTGCCTAAAGGGGCTTGCAGGCTGGTGCGGGAGACACAGTGACACATATTGCCTTCTATTGGATACCAGTGCAATAGGTTGGAGTGGGAGCAGGATGTATGGGATGCTCTGCCCCATGCCAGAGGATGGACCACCTCATTCAGTAAGGGAAGGGGTGTCAGGGAAAGCTGTCACCAAAAAGCCCTAGTTGAACTGAGCTGCGAAGCACGATGAGTCATTCGCCAGGCAAAGTCAGCCAGGGCATTCCTGGTGGAGGCAGCCACACAGGCAAAGGCTCAGAAGTGTGCAAGGGGGTTGACTATGTCCATTCTTTTTATGAATGTTGTCAAAGCTTCAGTAATCTTGCCCCTGTGCGTTTCTTGTCTGCCCTGCAGGCAGAATGAGCTGTGAGTGGGTTATCAGGAAAGGTCAAAGACTGCATGGCTGGTGCGAGGGGCTGCGGGGCTGGGCCAGGGCCAGGGAAGGGGGAGGGAAGGGTGAGTCACTTGAAAGTTTTGTGTGCTGAGACATGGCTCTTAAAGGAGTCCTGGGGTTTTTGCAGAGGAGAAAGTGCTTAAAGGCAGATTATGCAGCCAACAGTGAGCCAGTAAATGGTTTCACTGGGGCCTATATTGGGACATTTTGGCAGCCTTCTTTATTGGGTTTGGGGCTCTCTGGCTATCAGATACCTTTCTGTTCTCTCCTTGTGAATGCCCATGAGGGGTTTAGGGTAAAAATGTGGAGCTTTTAAGCATCTTAATGTGATTTCAATTGCATTTTAATTTTTAATAAAATGTTGAATAAAGTTCTGCTCAAAGAGCCACAGGGATGAGAAGATTCTACTTAATAGGGAGCGCAGTATTTTCATACTGGGAGATAGATGGGTTTAACAAGACCCTGGTACATCTCTTTCAAGTAAGTGCAATAAATGGTTCTGTTGGAATGGGAAAGAAGGGAGGTGCATACATACATGCATATATCTTATTTTTCTGTATAGCCAGTAATTCCACTCTTTGGAATTAACCGCCGAGCTTTTGGCATCTTTGACTAATACCCTCCTCATATGATAGCTACACTGCTCCAAAGACGGTACAGACATCTGAGCCAAACATTTTTTCTGTTTCGTTTGCAAGAAATGGAACTGACAGATATACCTGTCTATTTTGTTTCCAAGAAAATGTCTTGTTAGAAATGTGTGAAAATGTATTATATGACAGTTGCTGAAAATGTTTCAGATGCAGCAATAAACTGATTGTGGTTTTTGGACCAGATGTGCACCATGTTTAGAATTTATTGTACTTCTCTGTATTCTAGCCCAGTGCTTAAGTAAATAGAGAGAAGTGCTTCGCTTTTCAGTGAGACTTCTTATGTGGATGAATGGCATTTTCCTCCATTTCATGATGGGAAGTTATAGGAATCATGCAAATTGGAAATAGTCACTCACCTCACACCCATTGTGTAGCTGAGAAGACTCAAACTAAGGGCCTGTTGTTTTTGTTCTGACTCCTGAGGTTAAGGAGAAGACTTAGCCTGCAAACGTCTGTAGCTTAACAGTGCCGCATTTTCTGACTCACATAGAAACAAAATAAATGCACTTAATGTCAATTGTAGTATTTTAAATCCCTGCCTTTTGATCTGACACATTGTAGATCCTAGTCAGAACTTGGTTAGTTAAAAAGGCAGGAGACTTTTTCATGCATACCCCTGTGGGACTCCAGGCAGCCTTTGCCAAAGGTGTTAGACATTTGTTTTTCTATGTGTGCTCAGTAAAATAGGCTTCTAAGCGTAGAAATGATCTGCGTGTTGTGATTGATCTGCTTTTTTATGCTATTTCATGTTCCATTTCACTTCTAGAGGCACACTGATTTGAATGGTTAAAGATTTGTCTAATTTCCTTGCCAAGGAGGATTATGTTTCCAGCTTTTTGTTAATTCTGGGCATTTCAACCATTGCTTCTGATAACATTGTGCTTTACTGTGCTAGGCATTCCTTGGACCCAGGACTGGGGTAAGACATGGTCCTGCTGTCAGGGAAGCAGTAAGATAGTTCATGAAGGGCATGAAGTCCAGGTGCTTCACATGGGAGACCTCGTTTAATGCTCATAGAAACGTTAGATTTTGCAAGGGGTGAGGGTGTTATTAATTTCTTTATTTAAAACAAAATAAAACTGAGCATCTTGTAGCTCAGAGATGAGGATCCAAAACTAATAGCTGCTTGACGACAGAGCTCATGCCCTCCCTCCAACTCACTGCTTGACTGGTTGGATAGTCAAGACATAACAATGAACATAAGGCTAGAAATGTTTGGAATAAAGGCTAACATAGGCACTAGAGCATTAAAATACATTGTGCGTTAGAGAAGGGTCACTGTGTAATGTAGTCAGTGAAGGAAGGCTTTATGGAGGAGACCTGAGCTGTGTTTGGAAGCCTGAAGATGAGGATAGAAATCACAGGCATGAAGGCACCAAGGAGGACGAGCTTGCAGGGTTGACGAGCTACACCGGATTGCCAGGGGGCAGACCTAGAGAGTTGGGGAGAGGGGAATAGGAAAGAAGGGGAAGGTGGAGGGCAGGCTGTTTAGAGCTCCTTGAGAAACTGTGTGTGTGTGTGTGTGTGTGTGTGTGTGTGTTTGTCACATGCATGTCAGAGGAGGGTTTACAATGTGGAGGAAACATACCATTTAACTAAAAATCAAAATGTTTGGGGATATACGATGTTCAAATTTCCCATTGTAGCTAGAAAAAGTAGTGTTTTAATAATGAGAATGTCATGTTTCTTTTCCTATCAGGGAATAAAATAAGTCAGCCTCTTTGCTGAGTTGGAAGTGGCTGAGTTGTTGGCAAAGTGAATGAATTCCCTTTGAGTCTCCGTAATAAAAGGAGGCAACAGGGGAGGGGAGATGGGGCAGGTAGAGGAGGACCAGTGTGCAGACCACCACAGCCCTGCTATTTGTCCGATTATCTGAAAGTGCTTGGAAACTAGGAAGCAGATAAAAACTTATTAAAGGAAAGAAAATCCAGAGGAAAAACCTGGGGAGCCCAGGGAGCATGCAGGGTGGCTCTAAAGTGGGATTTGGGATGGGGTTATCTTTTTTCCCAGAGTACAGCTTTTCAAACGTTTCCAACAAATATTCATTTATGCTACCAGGGACAGTAGCATAAAATGTGAAGGGATGAAATATAGTTTCCTTGCTTTTTTCCTTTTTGCTTGTAGGGAGATACCTAGCAACATTTAGTACAATTTAAAAAACACTTATTATAGAAATTAATGACGTGATTTTATAATAGAGCAGAAAAAGAAAACCTCTAAGATGGAGTGAGCGACTTAGGAATCCCTATGTAGTCATCACAGATGCCTGTCTATTGATAGGAACCCTGTTTCAAACATGGAATTTAAATTTAAGAGAAAGGTACACACCAAATTCATGCCTGATCTTTCTGGTGACTTGAAAGAAAGTAATAGAGTTTTTAAAAATGTGTGAACAATTGATATGAAATGCTCAATGTGTATACAATCATTTATGTGGCAGGCAGTGCACTGCATGCTGGAGCTAAAAGAGAAAGGCCAGGGGCTTTCAATCTATTGAGAGAGGCAGACAAAAGAGTAATACAAAGTGATTGGTGCTACAATATGCAACAAGAGGTGGGAATGTTAAAAAGGATTGATTTACTAAGACTGGAAAAATCAGGGAAGGCATTATGGAGAAGATGACATTTGAGTGGGTTTTGCGGTATAGATAAGAGTTCAGATGGAGGCGAGAGAAGTGAAATAAAGGAGAATGGCAAGGGGCATTGTAAGTGGAAAGACATACAAGGAAAAACTCAAGCATGTTAAAGTTTACCCTTTACTTGGGGAACAAACCACAGGCCCCCTTTTCAGATTCCCTGAAACGAGTATTTCCCTAAACTAGATTGGGAAACGCCACTGTTACTTTGAAGAACCACTGAGGTTTTTGTTTTTGTTTTTGTTTGTTTGTTTTTTGGTAGGAGGGTGGTTTAATCTGGACAGAATTGGAGGAAAGGAACTGGCACCAGAGTGGAGGCTGGAAGGATGGTGGAACTGACACTGGGACAGAACACAGAAAACAGAATCTAATGCTGGTAAGTTCTTTGTTATAGAACTTAACTTTGTGTTGTAACCCCTGTCTCCTCCACTGGCCTACAATGCAAGTTTCTTGCCTTAGTCATCTTTGCATATCTGTGCCCAACACAGTAGGTGTATTAGTCCATTTTCATGCTGCTGATAAAGAAATACCCAAGGCTGTGAAATTTACAAAAGAAAGAGTTTTATTGGACTTACAGTTAGTTCCATGTGGCTGGGGAGGCCTCACAATCATGGCGGAAGGTGAAAGGCACATCTCACATCGCGGCAGACAAGAGAAGAACTTGTACAGGGAAACACCTCTTTTTAAAACTATCAGATCTCGTGAGAATTATTCATTATCACACGAACAGCACACTGGGTCCCTCCCACAACACGTGGGAATTCAAGATGAGATGTGGCTGGGGACACAGCCAAACCATATCAGTAGGTTCTTAATAAATCTCTGTTGAATGAATCTAGGGAAGAATGAGCTATTGTAGTTGTTTGGTCAAGAGATTCTGATGTAGGTATAAGCCTCTGTGGGAATCTTGGAAAATGTAAGACTTTTTGGGGTTAGAAAATAAGAAAAAGTAAGTATCTCAATCAGGTTTAGATACAGCTCTCACTTTTGATATTGACTCTGATAAAGCAGTATGATTAATTTCTTTGTTAAGGTGCTATTTCTTGAGGATGTATTTTCTATAAATCACTGATGAATTCTTTTGTCCACATTGAAATCTTATTCATATGAGATAGTCAGATATATAAGGAAAATTACTACTTAATATATTTAAAAAAATGAAGAAGTGAATTAGGGATGATAAATTATGAGCCTTTTGGTGTGGACTGACAGTTATTTTAGTAAGTAAAGGAAACATTTTCTTAATGCTTATCACAATAGATGTGAGACAAAAAGAAGACAAATCTCCATTTACAATTTATTTTGCTCCAAGACTTCACAATGCAAGATTTACTTTAAAGGCACAACTTAAAGAAAACTAGATGAATGTTTCAGCATGCGTTATTACCATTATCACGTTTAAAATGGCAGAAGCATAGTGCCATCAACTCTGCTTTTGAAAGATGGAGGTACCCCCACTTTAGCTTGGCCAACATCATCTAGACAAAAAAGACAGCGAGACCAAAACCCATGGCCGAAACCAAGCTTTGTGAGGCTAAAGCATCCCAGAGCAGTGTGTTGGGACAATGTTTTGAAATATCAACTGAGTGTTTTTCTAGGATTTACTGGGGTCCCTTGGTTCTTCTTCCATTCAGTAAGCTAGGTCAGTCTGGCTTCATTGTCTTAGGAAGGTGTGTCATAGAGCAAGTGTAGAAAAAGAAGTCAAATATTGCCTTTTGAGTTCTAAAAGCCTAGGTCCCTCTGGAAAGTGAAGAACCTGGTACAGATGAGCTAAATACCTGAGCTGTGAGAGCCAGTTATCCATCCCAAGCGGGGTAAAGATTCCTCGGGGTCAAGAAGCATCTGGGAGTTGTGGGGACATATTTGGAAGTGTCTATGTGGATCATCTCTGAGAAAGACGACTGGTGCCCAGTCCCTACCCAGACTGAACCCTGGGAAGTACAATTCCAGAACCCCCAATAGAATTGTGGGAGCTGTGTTTACTCAGGGCCTGGGCCTCAGTTTCTGGATAGTGCTCAAAGAAGACATGGTTGTATGGCGATGAAGGGCCTTCAATAGCACCAGTTTCCATGGGGAGAATGATTCTTTGAGCCAAGTAGATGGGTTTTTGAATGACCCCACAGTTTCTCACACCCCAGTATGGTGTGGAGCAGTGAGTGAATTACTGGGCATCAGAGAGGAGTGCAAGGAGAAAGAAGAGCAGAGGCAAAGGTGGGAACGTGGGCTAGGCAGCAGTGAACTTACTGCATGGTAGCCAGGACCAGGTGGGCCCTGGGGCATCAAAGCAGATGCCACTGTGCTTGGCTCAAGATGACTGAGGACCCAGTGTCCACCACCCCATCCCTGCCTGCTCAGCCCTGCTGAACCCCTAGAATCCCCATGTGACTGAGTTTAGGCTTCTGCTACCTTGTCACAGGCATGGGCCCTCAAAATAAAAATTCAGCTGTCGTATGGAAAAATAAAGTTACATTTCTTGCACACATGAATCTGGGGACTGAGATTCAAGCCTGCTCTTTGTATAATAAAAGTTCCATTTGATGAAATCTGATTAAGAATGGACACTTCTCTGTCCTGCAAAGATCAGTATGCACTTAACCTCGGGCAAATACAAAGACGGGTTTGTTCCACAGTGAGATACCATCTCACACCAGTTAGAATGGCAATCATTAAAAAATCAGGAAACAACAGGTGCTGGAGAGGATGTGGAGAAATAGGAACACTTTTACACTGTTGGTGGGACTGTAAACTAGTTCAACCATTGTGGAAGTCAGTGTGGCGATTCCTCAGGGATGTCGAACTAGAAATACCATTTGACCCAGCCATCCCATTACTGGGTATATACCCAAAGGACTATAAATCATGCTGCTATAAAGACACATGCACACGTATGTTTATTGCGGCACTATTCACAATAGCAAAGAGTTGGAACCAACCCAAATGTCCAACAACGATAGACTGGATTAAGAAAATGTGGCACATATACACCATGGAATACTATGCAGCCATAAAAAATGATGAGTTCATGTCCTTTGTAGGGACATGGATGAAACTGGAAAACATCATTCTCAGTAAACTATCGCAAGGACAAAAAAACAAACACCACATGTTCTCACTCATAGGTGGGAATTGAACAATGAGAACTCATGGACACAGGAAGGGGATCATCACACTCCGGGGACTCTTGTGGGGTGGGGGGAGGGGGGAGGGACAGCATTAGGAGATACACCTAATGCTAAATGATGAGTTAATGGGTGCAGGAAATCAACATGGCACATGGATACATATGTAACAAACCTGCACATTGTGCACATGTACCCTAAAACCCTAAAGTATAATAAAAAAAAAAAAAGAGATAAAAAAAAAAAAAGACGGGTTTGTTGAAAAAATACACAAAAAATCTCTCAGAAACCAAGCAGAAGAGTAAAGCAGGATCCGAGGGGATTCTTGGAAAGTTAAAAATGAACTTCCTTCTCTGTTGTAACGGGCTACGTGGGCTCTTTGATTTTTGCCTGTGTGCCTTGCCTGTCCCTCTTCATTCCTAGAGTCTTCTGCCTCTCTAGCCTGCGCAGAGACTGTGATGGCCTTGCCCCAGGCCTCACACCTGTTCAGTTCTAGCAGTGACCTCACGGATAGAGGAGACTCTTTTGTGTCTCTCAGGTCCGTGTCCACACAGCAAGAATCTGATTGGCTCCCTGTGGTCCAGTGTATATTCCTGGTCCAATCACTGGCTGGAATGTTTTGGTGCCGAGTCACAAACTACATTCCGAGCAGTCAGGGCTGGGCTGCCATGTTGCACAACTGCAGGGTGTGCCTGCCAAACAATACTCTGGGAGTGGCTCCCCTGGGTATGTGTGGTGCTTATCCTGCATGGTGAGAGGCAGTGGTCCTGACTAAAAGTCCTGCTCTCCTGGTTAGTAAACGTAATAAAATGGTGGAACATGGTGTTGTCGCTGTTTGAATTGAGTGAACATCTTCCTAACATATGTTGAGTGGCCATATGAATGCATGGAGCAGGACTAGGAGAGCTGACCTTAGCATACAGAATGTTCATGGTGAGCAGATGAGGCTGCCTACTCAGGTGGTTAACTGCTTAGCACTGTGGTTTGGAGAGCAAGCTTTGATGTTCAACACACCTGTGTTCACATCCCAACTCTGTTTATAAAAATGTGACATTGGTCAAGTTATTTGATTTCTCTGTCTCAGTGTCTTTATCAATAAAGTGGGAATGAAAATTTCTACAGGAATTCTCGTAAGGATTAAAAGAGTCATTTAAAGAACTTAGGCCAGTGTCTGATGCTTCATAAGTGCCCAGTAAGTGTCAGATGTGACTTATGTCATTATTATCACGAATAATTCTATTATTAGTGAATTATTTCACTAATTTTTTCCAATAATTTATCTCACTATTTCACTAATTAATTTAAATTCTATTAGTGAAATAATTCACTAATTCACTAATATATCACTAATACTAGAATTATTAGAATTATAGTGAATTAATAGAATTAGTGATATATTAATATAATAGATTAGTAATATATTAATATAATAGAATTATTAGTGATATATTAATAATGTAATTATTAGTGATATATCACTAATAATGTAATTATTAGTGATATATTACTAATGTAATTATTAGTGATATGTTACTGAATTATTAGTGAACAATTGTTAGTGACTTAGTGATTATTAGTGAATTATTAGTAATATTTTAGTGAATATTAGTGAATTGTAATAGAATTAATAATAATTCTATTATTAGTGATATAAGCCATATGCATTTTAGTCTTAAAATGTTAATGACCCATTATATGAAAAGCATTTATTTATCTGCATTCAAGATACATGTTTGGTTAAGGTCCTTATAATTAAAATAAAAATCAGAATCACAATATTATACCAACATTGATACAAGTAATAATTAACAACAACAACAGCAACAATGATGATGATGATTAAAAACCTGGATAACATTTTGTCTCAGGCTTAGTGTGGTTTGGGTATGCATGTACTTATCGTATTTGATTTTGATTTTATTTTAAACATTTTGTCTTTACTTTTTTTCTTAGCATCTTGACCCTTTTGTGACATCTAGCAGGATGTATTTTTTTTTCAAGATGCATGTTTCACAAACAAAATATATGTTTATATCTGACTGTACCCAAGCTGCTAATTATGGGCATCTCTTTCTATAGCTCACTATTAATCACTCATGTCTTTGGGGTTATATAGAAAACAATTTATGTTACAAAATCAAATCCTCCCTTTAAAATGTTTGCCCTGTAAGTGAGGCGGGAGGAAATCACAAACTGTTATTATTTTCCCTTAGATGGATCTAAATATTAACATTCTCTTAGCTTTAAAGATTATTTTTATGCCGCTCCTTTATAAACAATTGAAGTTCACTAACTCTTCTGTTGTCTCGGGTTCTGTCTACAGCATACCCAAACAACTCAGCTAAAAAATGGGCAATCAGTTCAACAGGTTATTTGGCATTATATGTAGAAAATAAAAATGTTTGAATAGCTTAAAACATTTTAAAAAGCATAGCATATAGTAAACCAAACTGAATGTTTAAACATAGACTAAGGATCTCTCACACAGAGGAGGGAGTTGCCATTTTTAGCTCTCATTGCAACTGTATTAACTACCCAACTACCAGGGCAACAATAGCAGCCACAGTGGCAGGAGTAGTTATGGCAGGAGTAGGAGGAGGGAGAATAAGCTATTAATAGTATGAACAACAGTAGTAGTTGTAGTGATTGTTGTAATAGTAATAGTTAACACCACATGTACACATTGTTTTAGGTACTTCAGGTACAGTAACTCATTTAATCTTTACAGCAACCTTAAGAGATAGTACTATTATTTCTCCATTTTACAGAAAGGGAGACTAAAATTCCAAGAGGTAAAGTCACTAGTGGAGGAACCAAGATTTGGAAAACAGTAATAATGGCTGACATAGATAAAATATTCATGCTTCTCAGCTACTGACACGATTACCCCCATTGAACCCTCACAGTGAGCCCAGGAGGTGGATTTCTTCTTATCCTCATTTAACACAGAAGGAAACTGAAGCTTGGATGTCCGCCTGATGAAATGTCAGACAGGGTCTGAAACCAGGGATCCAAAGCCAGAAGTCCAGTCTTGCTTTCAGTTTGTTGGTGTCTTGCAGATTCTGCTTGGAATGGTTTGTTGAGGGAAGAGAAGTCCTCTAAGTAGAAGCTGTTGCCTTGAGGGGGGATCTGGGTACCCACCTCTCCCTGAGGAGCGTTCTCCTACTGCCTGTCTTACAAAGAGGGTGCTTTTCTTCTGAACCACCCCGAAAGACTCCCACATTGGAGGGTGAGGCAGTAGGGTGAGATGAGTGAGGCACTTGTCCTGGGCATAGCATTTCAGGGGACAAAAAATATGCAGTAATCAATATAAATAATATTTTATTTACTTATTTATACATTTTTGAGTCAGGGTCTTAGTCTGTCACCCAGGCTAGAGTGCAGTGGCACAATCACAGCTCACTGCAGCCTCAAACTCCTGGGCTCAAATGATCCTCCTACCTCAGCCTCTCAAGTATCTGGGACCACAGGTGCGCACCACCTCCTGGGCTAAGGGATAAGTAATATTTTAATGCAACATTTACAAATAGGTAAATATTAAACACTTAAAATACATTTAAAAAAAATCAAAACAAATACCAAAAATATCCACACCTGAACAAGATCTTCACACTGAACATAAAGGCAGGATCAGTTTGGTTCTGGGTCTCTGGACTCCTGGATGGAGACCAGGTGGGCAGGTGAGCCTGGTGCTGTCCTCACCCCACAGGGCTTTCTTGGGTCTCGAGCAACATTTGGGCTCCTCTGTGCAACTGTCTACACCACTGCTCACCCAGGCCTCCATCACAGTCACCATGATGATGAGCAGTGCTTCTTTAGGCATCATGTCACCAAAACAATATTTCATCATGCAGTGCTATTTTTAAAAAGTGAGGATGGCATTTTCCAATGATATGTTAAAAGAGTTACACCTCTTCCCTCTCCACCTTTTCTCTCCAGAACCCAACCAAAGAAGTTGTTTAAAAAAGAAACAGTCAATGCCTTTTCCACTTTTAGATCTGCATATTGGGCCACTCTTGGTTTCTTTTTTCTTATTTAGTACTTGAGGGTGTCAATTTAAGAAAACTCAGCTCTCCTACCGGCAAGTCAGCTGGGACACATGTATTCTGTTCATCTCTTCCAAAGGCACTGTGGAATTGTCCAGTCCCAGAGGCCTTGGGCTTTGAGGACGCAGCCCAGCAGTCGTGGTGCTGAATATGAATATAGCGGCTTCCCAACCCAAAAGACATTTCATTTATTATTTTAAAAATATTTTCTTTGGGCTCTTTTAATCCTCAGGGACATTGGCTTGATGAATAGCAAATAAATTCCCTAACCAGACTGTTGTTATAAATATCCGTGGCATTAATTCAAACCATTTGCATTGGAAACTTTTTTTTTCCCCGGGAGGAAAAGGGGTGGCTGATTTAACCTCAACATTTGGGACACGTTTTTCCCTAAAATAACTACAACATCCATCATTTTTTTTCCTGCTGGTGTGTCAATTTTTTAATGAGAGGCTGGGTCCCTTTAGTACCTTTGGTCTCCATAGTAACAGTTTCATGTGTTTATTCTGGCTTACTGAAATAAAGCACTGAGGAAAAGGTCAGTGACTCATTTTTGATTGGGGGTTACTCTAATTAGAGGATGATTATTTAAAATTTGATCTCTAACACAAAGATACCATGTGCTTAAAAATAAGACCATGGCAAGCATGTTAAATGACAAATGATGAAACATTTAGACAGTGAGAGGCTTCCCAACTATGGGTCTTTCTTCACAGGTGCAGGTGTTTTCAAGATTATTATTGTTTTCATCCGTGTTCAACCGACCTTGACTTCTTGCCATTCCCTCTCTGGTAGCAGGATCTGAGTAATGCATTAAGTAATGGATTAAAGTGTCTGGAATGACTAATGCAGTTCTAGGAGTCAATTTAGACCTATGGTATATGCATCTGAGATGAGCTGAATCAATACAATAAAGTCCTCTCAGATAGCCGCTGAGTGGCCAGGGGAGGCATAAACTTTGCCTAGGTACCATTTTTCTATCCCCTCGGTCACTGCAGGTTTTGGATCTGTAGGAAGGCAGAATGGGGCACGCAGTGCTTTGTGATTGTTGCGTTGGGTTGCCATTGCCATTGTTTGACTTAATATGTATCACGCCTTTCTTTCCTCATCTGTGAAATGGCAATAACAGCGGAAGCTGCATCGTAAGATGTTTGAGGGGATTAAATACAATAATCATGCATGCACAGGGCTTAGCAAAAACTAGACTCTACTTAGGAAATACCTCAGCAGTGTTGGCTGTTATAATTATTATTTTACTTTCATTATTTGATTGGCACTTTGGCCTTTGGACTGAGTTCCTTTGTTCTCAAGGGAATTGCTTAAAACGAAGGTAAGACTCTGGCGAGTGAAGTTTCCACTGCAGAGTGAGAAATCAGTTTGAGCAGGTGTGGATGTGGCACTCTGCAGGGAACATTGTGTGGGGAACATGGTCCTCCGTTAGGGCTCCATGAGGCTTTGCTGTGTCATGGCTGAGAGCTGAGGGCTGCTTTGTCCTCTAGAACCCAGGCTCCCATGGACTGGCTCACAGGACGAAGGGCAGAGCTCAGGTAGTGGTCCTCAGGCCCTATCTGGTTGAATCTCCATCAAGCACGTTTCTTTAAAATACAAAGAGATGCAAACTTGGCTGGCAGAACTGGAAGTCAGCCACACCCGTGTGACCCCATATTGTGGCCTAACAGGCTGACTCCATGAGACACAGTGAAACCAGGTTGACCTTATGAGTGCAATTGTGTGGGCTGGCAGAGAAAAGCTGAAAAGTTTAGATAAAATTCTGGGAATTTGAATGATGTGTTTTTCTAGTTACTCTTGAAAATCAGTCTCTTTGACGGATCCTAGTAAATTTGAGACCTTAGAAGCCAGGCCTTAATTAGGGAACTTCACCCGTCCACTTAATTAACAACTACTCATGGCTCTGTGTCAAGCACGTGCGTAGTCAGCTGGGACGCTGCGATTCTCCTCTTTTGGAGCTTACATTTTAGGTAGGAGACAGAGACAGTAAATGAATGAAAAAAGAAAGAAAATTACTGTAAAATATTATACGCTATGAAGGAATAACGTGCTAGAGAACATTTGTCAGACTCTTGATCTTTCTGTGTTGCAGCTAAGGATGGAAATAATGTTCTGTGGTAAAGATTGTGGAGTGAATCCTTCTCATTAAGTGTTGATACCGGCTCGGTCTTTCCTCTTAGGTTGTACAATTGGACTGAGCAAAGTGCTGGCTATTGCTGTTCTTATTTTAGTTGTGAATAACGATGTTGCTAGGGCCTAAGTCTCTTCTAGCTGTTATAATTACTATTTTTATTCTCATTGTCAGAAAACACAGCTTTGCAAACTGATTTGCTCACAGACTGCTTCCTCCTCGCCCCCGGTAAGTATCTCGTGAATCTTGTGTTTCCCAGAACACATTTTGGGAAACAGTGTTTCAGAAAATGCAATTCCGATGGGCCTGTGTTATGAATTCCCAAAGAGTAGTAAGTGTGATTTCAAAGAGAAATATTCCAGATGAGATATCTGCACTTGTTGGCTAACCTAGGTTTTTGAATGCCTGATTAAGGTCACCTATTTTTGGCTCATCATCTACCCCCATTAGTCAATGTTGTTGCAAACTAAAAATAGTCCCTCAAAACAAAACAAAACAAAACAAAAACAACAGATATTTAAGGGCAAACAAATAAATTCCATTGTACAGTTTAATGTAAAATAAATAAATATAAGGTAGCCTTGTTTCTAAAGTTTGCAAAAGGATAAAATGATACAGAAATTCCTTTGAGGAAATACTGTGCATGTCAAGACGTGCTGTTTCTCTTTTCCATCCTTAGACTATTTTAGTTCTTAAAAGATTTGTAAATCAAATTATTTTACGTTGGTGCATCCACTTGGCTCTCTGGGATGTGGGGGTGCTGTCAGAGGCTGCTGGCTATGTCCCAGGGTAATTGAATGCCGATTGAGGAGACTTGAATTGAAGCTAACTCCACCACTTTCTAGCTTTTAGCAAGCCTCTTAAACTCTCTGGGCCTTTTTTCTTTCTTCTAGAATGAGGACAATAGCACCCATGTTACTGGGATGTTGAGAAGATTAAAGTGAGATAATGTTATGTGAAAGTACCTTGCAAACTATCAAGTCTGATATTATAATCTGGTTTAGTCTGTGCACTTGGTTGTCATTGCATTGCATTGGGAGAAGACTGTTATTGGACCTGGGCTGGGTAATTAAGTCCCGAATTTTGAGAACAGAGGACTAAGCATCTCCGAAATAGAACAGAAGAAGGAAAGAGGAATGGAACTGCGTGACTATTAGTGTAGGAAGGGAAGTGGATATTCACAAGAAGTAAGGCAGTTCAGGGAACACGCATTTTCATTGAGCTTGGGGACAGAACAGAATATGCACTCACTAGTATGTTTTTTCCAAACATGTACTGAAGTAGGGTGACATTAGGTGAGTACTGTTAGGGTAAATACAGTAATTCCATTATCCCTGAAAAACATGTTAAAAAGAAACATAGTTCCATTTTCAGTAATGCAGACAAACAAGATAACCTGAAGCCCTCCGCTAAAAACACTTGGAAATGCCAGCTAGACCAGAACAGACATTTTTTTAAAGTGCATAGTTAAGCCTCAAGAAAGTAAGAGGAATACCCAGGGATACAAAATAGAGAGGGATCTGAAAATTTGAGTACTGACAGGTAGGTGTAGCTGCCTTTTATTTTCGGTAATTAGAGAGTTTGGGTATAATAGCCTTGCAGGTTCTTAGACAAGGCATGAGGCTGTCAAGAAGTGAGTTGTTGGACCTGAGATCCCTCCCTGCACATGCCTAAAGGTGACACCCGCGAATCCTGTTCTCAACTCCCTGATTGCTTTGAGTCTTTCTTTCCTTTCACCCATTCTGCAGCTTATTCAACAAATATTCATTCAGTATTTTCTCTGTGGCCAGCACTGCTCTAGGTTTTGTCAAAGGCGGATTCTGATCATTCATACCTCACTCTGTATAAGTCAAGGTATGATTGCATAAAAAAGTGTTTTGAAGACTAGATTTCTATACAAACCTGTTACAATCCTGTAAGAGTTGCGTGGATAAAGTGCTGATCTCAGCCGTGCTGCTCCTTGGTGAGACCCTCAGCCACTTCCTTAACTTCTCCAGCAGGAGCTGGCTTGGCTTCAGTATATAGGGTACACCCTCGTTAGTCCAGGAAATACTTGTTTTCAATCCCCATGGGTCTCAGCATGTGCCTTCTCATTCCTAAGGGCAGTAGCCTCTATAAGAGAGTATGTGAAGCCTTGGAGACCCGTGCCAAGAGGGTGGGCTTTCAGCAGAGGTTGGCTTCTGGGCTCCCAGTCACCCCATATCTTCATTTCCTCAGGAACTGTCCCCACCACCACTGGCTCAGGGGTCTGATGGATATCATGGAGAGCCCCCAGAGATGTGAGGTTGTTTTTCAGATGCTAGAATTGGAGATAGAAGGAAAACAAGAGAAGACCAATGAGCTTGACCTGTGAAATTCAAGGGTAGAGGGTAAGGAGAACTCTGAGAGCCAGAGTGTTGGCACCACCATCCTCGTGCAAAGGTTGATCATCACCAGGTTAATCCTTTTGAAGAGAAAGGCACAATGCAGAGGAGCCCTCCCCCTCCCACTGCTGAAAGTCTGGCAATGTCAGATACAGTCCAGTTCTTATAATTTGGGGTGCTGTAGGGCTGGCTGGGATCTCAAGTGCCTGCTTTGAGACAGAGTAATGAAACAGGAACTTGGGGGAGTTACTCTCTGAACCTCCCATGGGGAATGGAGTTTCTCTCATAGAGGCCTTGCTGCTGGAGTCTCAGGCCTGTAAGAAGAAATTCTAGTTTTTGAGTAATTTAAGTGGTAACTTTAAGTTCACTGAGAGTTGCACTGAAGGCCAACTTTTTCCTCTAGTGTAATTATTCGGGAGCAACCATTTGTTGGCAAAAAAAAAAAAAGTGTAAAGGCCTGGGCTGCAGCAGTTGGAGCCCATCTGTCTGCGGCCTTTTATCAAAGCTTGGGAAAACTGAACTTGCGGATAGGCTCAGTTGGAGTTTGGGTCATTGGGGAACCATGGTTGACAACTATTTACTGTTCAGTCAAGAATATGTTTTCAGGTCATTTGTTCAGCTCTGTGGTTCCCCTTTGGGGCATAGGCTACTTAAAATTTTGTAGAAAAATAAATCCATCTCCCTTTAAAGACTGGCCTCCTTGTTTTTGTTAGAAGCCAGCACAGATTTTGACACCAGACAAATATGTATCTGTACGTTTGGGCATTGCAACTTACTAGTTATATGAACTCAACTATATCTCTTAAATTCTCTTAATTTCCTTACCCTTAAGATGGGGATGCTTGGCTTGTTCCAACAGAAATTGGATGTGTTGGGATTTTGGTAACTTCTATTTTGTGTGTGTGTGTGCTTCCCAGGACACTTTAATACAAAGTACAAAATCAGGCTTACTCTCAGTTCCTTGTTAATCTCTTCTGGCTTGCAAACAGAGAGGTGAAGTTCAAGGGTAGGGGTGTATAGTAAGTAGACAAGGACCCTCAAGCCTAGCTATGGGACTGGGGGAAGCTGCCATACAGAGCAGCAATTTCCTGTTGGAAATCCATACTCAGGACTTATCTCAGAGACATTGTCCACAGATAATGCTCATAACAACTAAAAACTAGCAAAGCAACCAGAAGTATAATATAAATTTGGTTTGACAGTGTTAAATGGCACTTGGCAGAATCAGTTCTACAAATCACTAGGTTAAGCAATGTTCAGTACAAGTTTGGAGTAAATGAATACTCGCTATGCAGAGCCAAAGATGCATTTATGTATTCATTCATTGAGTAATTAGATATTTACTGAGCCACTGCCAGGTGCCAAGCCCATCTCTCAATACAGGGTGTGTGTTAGTGAAGACCACAAAGAGCTGCCCTCCCAGGGCACAGTTCCAGTCAGGGAAACAGACAAATTAAGAAATAAAAATGTGACATAATAAGTAGTGATAAGATATTTGAAAAAAAAAAGTGAAGCAGGGGAAGGAATTAGGGAGTCGTTTTTTTCAACAGAGAGGCCAAGGAAGGCCTCTCTGAGGAGATGATGTTTGATCAGAGACCTGGATCAAGTGAAGAAATGACCAACTCATGGGGAGATCAGAGGGGAGCAACACCAGTAGACATAAACCAGGATTGTCCTAGGAAAACTAACACCTATGGTTACCCTATAGACCAAGGTGAGGACTTTGGATTTTATTCTAAGTGTGAGGAGAAGCTTCAGGGAGGGACGTGATCTAATTTGTGTTTTAAAAAGACCTCTCTGGAAGGTAGACAGCAGACACAGGGAAACCAGTGAAGAGGCCATCATAGAAGCCCAGGTGAGAGATAATAGCTCAGCTTCACATTAGGTTTGGCTTACATCTTTTTTTTTTTTTTTTTTTAGAGACAGAGTCTCGCTCTGTCACCCAGGCTGGAGTGCAGTGGCGCGATCTTGGCTCACTGCAAGCTCCGCCTTCTGGGTTCACGCCTCAGCCACCTGAGTAGGAGTAGCTGGGACTACAGTGCCTGCCACCACGGCCGGCTAATTTTTTTGTTTCTGTATTTTTGGTAGAGATGGGGTTTCACCGTGTTAGCCAGGATGGTCTCGATCTCCTCACCTCGTGATCCGCCCCCCTCAGCCTCCCAAAGTGCTGGGATTACAGGTGTGAGCCACCGCGCCCGGCAGGCTTACATCGTTTTTATTAGACTCTACACAGAACTCATCCTGAGGCTCGGCCCTGTCATTCTTTCCCAAAGCAGAATTATTTGCTCTGAATATTAAAGAAAATTAGAGAATCATTGATTCCAAGGAGGTGCTGGGCCGGTGGAGGATGTGGGTGTCCCTGCAGTGTCTCACTGCCCTACCTCTCTTGTCCTCCCCGAGCAGCATAAAGGTCTCAACCCCTCTTCGTGCTCTTCATTGTCATTGTAGGTTATTGGTTCCAGAATGGAATGTCCTCTCCTTTTCTCTTTCTGTTTGTAAATAAAAAATTCCTTTTGTCTTCCAAAGTAATTTTGAGCATGCAGCAATTGTATCTCTAAACAGCCCCATCAGGGACATTCTGTATTTTGTTGGAGTTGATCCAAAAGTCCTGATAGATGAATTTGGAATTGTCTTTTAATGGTTCTTGGAAAAGTTTTATTAGGTACATGGTGGACCTGGGGAAACTTGTTGGGACTTGTAGGTTATATAATTCTTTTAGCTTCATTGCTAGAATGCTTGGGACTTTTAACCATGACTTCATTGCTCTTGAATATGGGTTTCATGCATCTGGTTGCTTGGCTGTTTTCAGAAAGTAGGGGTAACAGTCCCATTAATGTATCATCTTTTCCATGATTAGAAAAGAAACCTGAGAATGCTTTCCTAGCAAGTATGTAGACACAGTTTCCTCCAACACCTGTTCTTTCAAGTCATGAGACATTTGAAAATAACTACAGAAGTTCCTGCATCTAAGCCTGTCTTTTGAATATCTGTTTGAGCAACGTGAAGTTTTGCTAGTGTGAGCTAATGTCAGCATGCACCCTCCTCCCCACTGCCTGTGGATTCAAGTACGGCAAATGCCTGTTGCTTTGGAATGACCAGGAGATGGCTTATTTTGGTTCTGTATCATTAATCAACAGATGTGTAAACAGATTTTTAAAAGCAAAATGCCTAATGTCACATTGCTATTACATCAAGGAGCTAGGATTCTGACTCCCTTTTCTAAACATTCATCCACACTGTGATGCTTTGGAAAATTTAAAAATTATGCAACAATGCACTCTCATTGTGAAAAAAATGAGAAAACATAGATGGAAAAAAGAAATGAACCTCAAAAATTCCACTATTCAGCGATAACCACTGTTAACATTTTCAGGCACTTCTTTTCAGTTTTTTTTCTACAAAATATAATTGCAAATGCATTTTCAAAGATACTGCTTTACAATTCCCTTTTTCCCTTTAATAATATTTTGGGTTTTGTTCATGTTCTTCTAAATCAGAACATAGATCTGCATTATCATTTTTAAAACTTGCATTGTTTTCCATTCCAGGATGCTAGTACTGTTTATTAAATATTTCATTATTTTTTTCTCCTCCTGAGCTTGACTACTGTATTAGTCTGTTCTCATGCTCCTAATAAAGACATACTTGAGACTGGGTAATTTATAAAGAAAAGAGGTTTAATTGACTCACAGTTCCACGTGACTGGGGAGGCCTCACAATCATGGTGGAAGGCAAGGAGGAGCAAGCAGGCAAGAGAGAGCTTATGTGGATGGCAGCAGGCAAGAGAAATCTTGTGCAGGGGAGCTCCTCTTCATAAAACCATCAGATCTCCTGTGACTTATTCACTATCAGCAGAACAGCACAGGAAAGACCTGCTCTCATGATTCAATTACCTCCCATTGGGTCCCTCCCATGACACATGGGAATTATGGGAGCTACAATTCAAGATGAGATTTGGGTGGGGACACAGCCAAACCATATCAACTACCAACTGATTAACCAAATCCCTCAGTTTTAGAACATTTATTGAATGTTAATAATATTTCAAGTTTGCACTATGCACTTTACATATGTTATCATTTAGGTAACTTGTTTACAATTTCTTGATATTACTGATTATCCTTATTCTCTGTATACATTCTGTAGGATTGTACACTGATTATTTAAGGGCTTTTCATAAATATTGCCAGAGTATGCTCCAGAAAGGTTCTACCAATTTACATTCACAAAGCACAAAGCATCCAGAGTGTTTAATTCTCTACATCCACACAATCAATGGGTATTATCAACTTTTAAAATCTTTTCTAATCTTCTAAGGAAAAATGGTAACTCATTCTTTCACCTTGGAATTCTTTGATCACTAGAGAAGCAGAATTTTGTCTCTTGATGTATTCATATTTTTCTCTAAAATATTTTAAATCCTATATATTTGAACATATTAAAAAGTATATTTTGGCCAGGCATGGTGACTCATGCCTGTCATCCCAGCACTTTGGGAGGCCGAGGTGGGCCGATCACGAGGTCAGGAGATCAAGACCATTCTGGCTAACACGGTGAAACCCTGTCTTTACTAAAAATACAAAAAATTAGCCGAGTGCAGTGGCGGGCGCCTGTAGTCCCAGCTACTCGGGAGACTGAGGCAGGAGAATGGCGTGAACTCAGGAGGCAGAGCTTGCAGTGAGTCGAGATTGCACCACTGTACTCCAGCCTGGATGACAGAGCAAGACTCCATCTCAAAAAAAAAAAAAAAGTGTATTTTAATTATATGTACTCACATGTACATAATGTCATCAATGCATGCCTTTAAAATCATGAAGTTCTCTTTTTACTGCAATTTTTTTGTTTGCTTTATCTTCTTCTTCTTTCCTTTTACATCATCCTTTCTGTCCCTTAAACAGCCTTTAAAACAACATTGAATGCATCTTTCCATATTTTTGTATGTCCTTATATAATCCTTATATAATGTATGATATACATGCATACACATACACTATATTATATACACATGTATATGTATATGTATATATACAGTTTGTTTATATATGTTTTTTAAAAAGTGGGATCATATATTACATATTTTTCTGCATCCTGCTTTTCTCACTCAACAGTACCTCATTTGAAAACCCTCCAAGTTGTTTGGTGGAATTACAATTTATCATTTTCAGTGACTGAAATTTTTTGAAGGCATGCTCCTATTGATAGGCATTGCTTGTGTTTCTGGCTTTTTCTTTTTTTTTCCTACCACTACTAACAATGCTACAGTTAATATCTTTTTACATATGTCTTTACAAAGAAATTGATTTTTATGGAACACACAGGAATGTTATTGCTAAGTGGCCTAAGTGTGGATATGTGTTTTACCTCTAAGAAATGATGCCAGACTGCTTTGCCCGAAGGTCCAAACACATCCCCTTCCCACAAACAATCTCAGAGGGTACCCATTTCATTATGTCCAGCCAGCAATAGCTGTTATGGCATTTCAAATTGTTATCAGTCTGATGGCTGTAGTGATAATCATGTTGTTACTGTAATTTGCATATCCGTGGTTACTGCTTGTGAATTTGTATATCTTTTCATTTGTTTGCCACTGATTTACCCATCTGTGAATTGTCTTTGCCCATTATTTTATTGGGTTACATTTTTCTTATGTATTTGTAAGAGATTTTTTGCATACTATAAATAAACTTTTATTTTGTTTTATTTTATTTTTAAGATGGAGTTTCGCTCTTGTTGCCCAGGCTGGAGTGCAATGGCGTGATCTTGGCTCACTGCAACCTCTGCCTCCTGGGTTCAAGTGATTCTCCTGCCTCAACCTCCCAAGTAGCTGGGATTACAGGCACCCACCACCATACCTGGCCAATTTTTGTAAGTTTAGTAGAGACAGGGTTTCACCATGTTGACCAGGTGGGTCTTGAACTCCTGACCTCAGGTGATTCGCCCACCTCAGCCTCCCAAAGTGCTAGGATTACAGGTATGAGCCGCCACACCTGGCTGAAAAACTGCTAATTTTTAAAAATATTTATTTTGAATTCAGAAATTAGAACAAATTTTAAAAATAATTTTACAATTTTTTACTACAATTTTTCATTTTTTTCTATGCATGCAGGTATACAATTATGTAACCACCAAAAAGAGTTTTTTCTCATCTTTTCCAATACTTATGCCAGTTATTTGTTTTCATGTTATGTATACTATAATACCTATAATAGTGTTAAAATAATGTGAAACAGATAATCTTTATCAAGCTATGATTTTAAAATTTGCTGCTAGCTTTTAGAAAATTTCTTTGTTGAATTCAAGTGGTTTCTTTCTAGCCCTGTTTTAGTTAGGACTGGCTAGTGAATTTCGTCAAATGCCTTTTAATTATTTATTGATAGGACATGTGTTTTATCTTTTACTTTTTTGCTGCACTTAATTCAATGGATATATTAATTTCCTGATGTTAACCAACCTATTATTCCTGAAAGAGACTCAACTTAGTCTTTTGATATATTGAGAGATTCTCTTTGCTAATACTTATTTAGAATTTTTGCTTTTATAGTAATAAGTCAGATTTATTTCCAGTTTCCTATTTTCCTTCTATTTTTATTGAGTTTGGACACTGGATTTTAAAATTCTGTTCCAATGGTCTATGTAACTGTTTTTATACCAGTATCATACTATTTTGGTTACTATGGTTTTGTAATATATTTTGAAATCAGAAAGTATTGATGTTTGCAGCTTTGTTCTTCTTGATCAAGATTACTTTGGTTATATAGGGTCCTTGGGTAAAGAAAATGTGGCACATATACACCATAGAATACTGTGCAGCCATAAAAAAGGATGAGTTCATGTCCTTTGCAGGGACATGGATGAAGCTGGAAACCATCATTCTCAGAAAACTATCACAAGAACAGAAAAACACTGTATGTTCTCACTCATAAGTGGGAGTTGAACAATGAGAACACATGAACACAGGGAGGGGAACATCACACA
The DNA here is from genome assembly GCF_006542625.1 of Nomascus leucogenys. Lineage (NCBI taxonomy): Eukaryota > Metazoa > Chordata > Mammalia > Primates > Hylobatidae > Nomascus > Nomascus leucogenys. The sequence continues at coordinate 76,610,046 of NC_044385.1, forward strand.
CTGGGGCCTGTTTGGGGGTCGGGGGCTAAGGGAGGGAGAACATTAGGAGAAATACGTAATGTAGGTGACGGGTTGATGGGTGCAGCAAACCACCATAGCACATATATACCTATGTAACAAAACTGCACATTCTACACATGTACCGCAGAACTTAAAGTATAATAATAAAAACAAATAGTATGTGTAATAGGGTCTTTTGTGATTTTAGTATTGTTTTTTCTTTTTCTGTAAAGAATGCCATGCATTGAATTTGTGGATCACTTTGGACATTTTTACGACATAAATTCTTCCAACCCGTGAACAAGCGTTGTCTTTCCATTGGTCTGTGTCTTTAATTTTATGCATGAAAGTTTTACAGTTTTCAGTGTACAAATCTTAACCTCTTTGGTTAAGTTTATTCCTAAGTATTTTTTTTTTTTGCTATTGTAAATGGGATTGTTTTCTTAATTTCCTTTTTGAATAGTTCATCCTTAGTGTATAGAAATATCATCTATTTTTTGTGTTGTTTTTGAATCCTGCAACTTTACTGAATTTGTTTATCAGTTCTTTCTGTGGAGTCTTTAGGATTTACTTTATGTAAGATCATGTAATCTGCAAACATAGGCAATTGTACTTATTTCTTTCTGATTTGGTTGCCCATTACTTTTTTTTTTTTTTTTTTTGTCTAGTTGCTCTGGCTGTATCAAATAAAAGTGTCAAGAGTGAGCATCCTTGCCTTGTGCTGAATCACAAAGGAATACCTTTCAGTTTTTCTCCATTGATTATGATAGCAGTGGGCTTTTCACATGTGGGCTTTATTGTGTTGAGGTAAGTTCCTTCTATACCTATTTTGTTGAGTTTTTATCATGAATGATGTTGATTTGGTCAAATGCTTTTTCTGCATCTGTTCAAATGGTCATGTGGTTTTTATCTTTCATTCTGTTAATATGATGTAGCACATTCATTGATTTGCGTATATTAAACCAGCCTTGCATCCCAGGAATAAATTCCAATTGTTCATGGTGTATAATCTTTTTAATGTGTTGTTGAAAACAGTTTGCTAATATTTTATTAAAATTTTTGTATCCATCAGAGATATCAGCCTTAGTTTTCTTTTCTTGTGGTATATTTGTTTGGCTTTGGTATTAAGGTGATGCTGGACTCTTAAAATGTGTTTGGAAGTATTCCCTCTAGTTACATTTTTTGGAAAAGTTTAAGAAGGAATGGTATTAATTCTTCTTTGAATGTTTGGTAGAACTCAGCTGTGAGGCCATCTGGTCCTGGGCTTTTCTTTGTTGGGAGGTTTTAAGTTACTACTTCAATCTCTTTATCTGTTACGGGTTTGTTCAGGCTTTCTATTTCTCCCTGATTCAATCTTTGTGGTTTGTATTTTCCTAAGAATTTGTCCATTACCTCTAGGTTGTCCAATTTGTTCATATATAATTGTTTGTAATAGTCCCTTATGATCCTTTTAATTTCTTAGGCATCTGTTGTAATGTCTTCACTTTAATTTCTTATTTTATTTATTTAATTCTTCTTTCTTTTTTATAGTTAGTCTGGCTAAGGGTTTGTCAATTTTATCTTTTCAAAAAATCAACTCTTGTTGATTTTCTCTATGATTTTTCTATTCTCTATTTGATTTATTTCTGCTCTAATCTTTATTGTTCCCTTCCGTCTGCTAATTTTGATATTGCCATTATATATCAATTTGGGGAGAACAATTTGGGTCTTCCAAACTAGTTTGGTATATATCTCTAATTGTGTAAATATTCTTTAATTTTTCTCAGTAATATTTTATATTTTTCTGTTTATAGATCTTGCAATCTTTTGTTTAATTTATCCCTAAGAATATTTTTATGCAATTACAAATATTTTAACATTTGAATTTCCAAATGTTCGTTGCTTGTGTATGAAATAAAAAATGGACTTTTTGCAAATTAATTTTTATCCTACAATCTTAAGTTTATTTATTAGTTCTAGTAGCTTTTTTTGTAGATCTGTTGGATTTTCTATATAGATGATCATGTCATCAGTGAATAACAATAGATTTACTTCTCACTTTCAAATCTGGATGTCTTTTTGGAGAGAGTTAGTGTAGAATTGATTTTATATTGTCTTAAATGTTGGTAGACTTAGCCAATAAAAGCATCTGGGCCAGAAGTTTTCTTTGGGAAGGTTTTTATCTATAAATTCACCTTTTGATATAGATATAGGATTAATGAGGTTACCTATTTTTTTCTTGAGTGAGCTTTGATAATTTCTATATTTCAAGAAATTTGTCCATTTTTTCCTTATGTTGTTGAAATTATTGACACAAAATTGCTCATAGTATTCCCTTATTATCATTTTAATAACTGTGAAATTTGTAGCGATGTTATTTTTCTTGTTCCCAATATTGTTAATTTGTTAAAGTGTGATTTCTATAAATGGCATGTCATTAGGTTGTGTTCTTTAATCCAGCCTGACGATCTCTGCTTTTTAATTAGGCTGTTTAGACCATTTACTTTTAATGTTATTACTGATACAATTAGGTTTCTTTAAAATTATTTTATATTTTTAGAGACAGGGTCTTTCTCCATTGACCAGGCTGGAGTGCAGTGGCATGATAATAGCTCACTGCAGCCTCGAACTCCTGGGCTCAAGCAATCTTCCCATCTCAGCCTCTCTAATAGCTAGAATTACAGGCATGAACCACCATGCCCAGCTAGGTCTTTAAAAAAAATTCTGTAGAGATGGGGCCTTGCTATGTTGACTAGGTTGGTCTCAAACTCCTAGCCAAGAGTGATCCTCCCACCTTGGCCTTCTGAAGTGCTGGGATTACAGATGAAAGCCATGGTGACTGGCAGATATGATAAGATTTATATCTATGTTTCTGTTTCTATTTGTTTATCTGTTTTTTATTCCACCTTTCCTTGTTTTAATTATTAAGATATTTTCGGGCACTAAAAGTCTTATTCATGTAAAATCAGAACTTCAATTTTATATTGAATCCAAAATTTCTTCCCTTACCCTGTGCAGATGATCAGTGGCTCAAGGACCCTTTCCTTCTCCTAGATCTTTTATTTTTCTTCCCCCACTCTTTCCAATGCTCAGGCTTCTCCAGGGTTTGGATTAGGAGAAGCTTGATCAGAGTGAAGAAGGCCATGACTCTTTTTATTCAGCAGTAGCAAGAGCAACCCAAAATCTTTGTTTTTACATTATTTGTGGAAGTTTCAAGTGTTTCGCTAATTGAAAGCTTTAGCTATTAAAAAGAAGACCCTGGTATTAGTCTCTTTACAACTGCTGCAAACCTGTTGAATTTGAATGCTAAGAGACAATGTATGTTAGAGCTTGGTGTACAGTTGCTTACCTTAAATAGATTAGGCATTAGTAATTTAATTCTTCACTGAGCTTTACCATTCTGAACTAAGATACAATGTTGTTAAGGTAATGAGAGCTATAGTAACACAGCAAGAAAAAAAAAACTTAATAAAAGTTTTTATTTTTATTTTTTTGGAGACAGGGCCTTGCTCTGTCACCCAGACTGGAGTGCAGTGGCACCATCTTGGCTCACTGCAACCTCTGTCTTCCAGGCTCAAGCAATCCTCTCACCTCAGCCTCCTGAGTAGCTGGGACTATAGGCACATGCCACTATGCCCAGCTAATTTTTGTATTTTTTATAGATACAAGGTTTTGCCATATTGCCCATGTTGGTCTCAAACTCCTGGGCTCAAGCTATCTGCCCACCTCAGCCTCCCAAAGTGCTGGAATTATAAGCATGAGCCACCATGCCTAGCCAATAAAATTATGTTAACATCTATGTAATGTCCAATATTGGTTCTCTTTCAATGGCAATTCTAAGTAGTCATTTATGGCTCCTTATTGGGCTTCTTCCATCTGTGGCTCTGCCATCTTTGACCTAGGGCTTCTAAGGTTGCCACACCCATCTACATCAAGCTGACATTGCTCCAGAAATTTTTTATAGGCTAAGTCCTGGGGATGGTATACATCACTTCTGTTCATATTTCATTGGCTGGCCTTCAGTTATGGCTAACTTCAAGGGAGGCTGGGAAACTGGGACAAGAACAGAAAATGCTTGGTGAACAGCTAGCTAGTTTCTGTGTAGGAGTGTTTTTTGTTATAAAGATTTTACATATTTAAATTTAAATTTAAAAGTCCATGAACATGGTTTTTCATCTCTGTCTTCTGTGGTAGTATGTTGACATCATATGGCCAGGTCACTCACCACCCCCTCCCCCGACCATACCCAAGGAAATTCAGTCTCAATAAGGACATTTCTTGGGGAGGGGGAAGGTAGCTCATCACGCTAACACCAAAGCTCTCAGAAGTTGCAAAGCTTGAATTTTTAAGAAAATGTAAAGGGACTACAGCTTTATAATGAACGTTTTAAACAGAAAAGAACAGATTTAATAGAACTCTTATTAAAGTCAAGCAGCGATATCTTCATACTTCATGCTGAGAATTTTTTTTTCTTTAACTCTTGAATGTCTTTTTAATGATTTTTAACAATTTAAATGTAGAAACTTATGTTCTATTTTCTAGAGTTTTGATTTTAGACAAAAAGGCATTTGTATAAAGAATCCTTTAGAGTGTTTATACATAGCTCTATGTTTAGTATTTTTCTTACAAATCTCAATCTCCTGGAGTCATGGGGCACTCAGAGCCCAGGGACTCAAGTTCACCATTAGTTTAATGGTTTTGACCTCTGCTCTAAAGTGGATTTGTACAGAGTCATGCCTTGCATGTCCCAGAGTCATTAGCTTGGCATGAAATGGTTCTACTGCTTATGTTGCAGTATAATTGTTTCTGAGTTGGGCTTCTGTAAAATGATTATGTCTACTCGAAGACCTGAAGAATTTAAGAGCAAACTGCTCATGGTGTGACAGTATTTGAGGGCTGGCAACTGGATAATCTTATGTGTAAAATAGAACCTAACTTTCTCTACTCATTTAGTTACCTAGGGTACTGGCTCACTTAAAGATTTGAGAGGCATCTCTTTTCAAGATTAGTATTTCCCACCATGGCTATGGAAACGGTTCTCTATGTTGGCCAAGGCAGCTCTGAGCAATCTTCTGGGAACTTAATATAGTTTATTGTTGAATATTTTGTTCATTAACTTGGGGTCCTAAGTATGTCTCAGCTTTTTGATATAATGTCTCCAATAGTGATGTTTATTTTAACTCATGCTAGAAGCCAAAGCTTCATTAATTTGACAATGATTTGCTACATGGTTAACAGGCCAGGTGTCTAGAATAAAAAATCTGCATCAAATAACTTTTGAATGACAAGGTGACCATATTCTGGCCAAAGGGAAGACTTAAATTGAATAAATAAATGTTGTAGTATGTTAGAAAGTGGTAAATGCCATGAAGGAAATAAATGGGAGTAGGAAGTTTAAGGGTTGGTAGATATTGCAATATTAAATATGGTAGTCAGGGAGGATGTTATTGATTATGTGACATTTGAACAAAAACTTAAAGGAGCTGAGGAAAGAGCATTCCAGGCAGAGATGAGAGCAAGGATGAGGCCTTTTAAACTGACTTTTTTGAGGAACAGCAAAGAGGCCAACTTGTGTTACTAGTGATAGAGAATGAGGGGATCCTGACAGGAGATGAGGCCAGAGAAGCTGAGTTCTGGGGTGGGAATAGGGTGAGGGGAGCAGAAGAGAGTAAGTCCTGACTAGGAGCAACACCTGAATTTTGTGGCATCCTGGAGGCCAGGCAGAGAAAATGTGTGGAGGAGGGAGTGATGGACTATGCCAAAAGATGCTGGTGGGTCACACGAGGCGCAGTCTGAGAACTGACCACTGGGTTTAGATTTGCATTGAGTAAGTATAGTGGGATCAAGAGTGAAAAGGAGGAGAGAAAGTAAAGATTTTTTTTTTTTAAGAGAAGTTTTGCTGCAATAAGGTGGTACAAATCAGAAGCAAACTTGAGAGAGCTCTTTTACTTTTAAGAAGGGAGAAATCATATGATGTTTGTATGCTGATGAGAATAATCCAGGGGAGAGGGAAAAATTGATACAGGAGTGAGAGGAGAGAATTGATGCAGGTTAGAGAGGAGGGATCTGATGCATGAGAAGAGAGATTGGTCTTAAATGCAAGCACGGCCAGTGCATCCATGGGGAGGGCAAATCAATGGGCATGGACGCTGGTAGATGGGTAAGTATAGAGATGGGACCATGTGGACTCTTCTAATTGCTGGTAGGTGGGTAAATATAGAGATAGGAGCATGTGGACTCTTCTAATTGCTAGTGCTTTCTTAGCATAACAAGGAGCAAGAGCATCATCTGGGAGCAGGAATGAGAGGACTTTGAGGGGAGAGGAGAAGTGATTGTGAGAGAAGGGAAATGAATGGGGCAAGGAGTGTTACTGTGATTGCTCAGCGGCATTTTGGTGGTCATGTCTACGAAGGACTTAAAGACAGGTAAGAATTGAGGTGTGAGAGGTAACCAGGGGTCAGATCTACTAGAGCCTTGTGGACTGTGGTCATGACTTTGGATTTCATTCTGAGTGAGATGGGCAGCTGTTGGAGAATTTGAGCAGTGGAGTGACACTATCTGACTTAGGTTCTGAAAGGATCACTTTGACCACTCTGTGCAGAATATTTTGCAGGAGCAGCAGCAGGGCAAAAACTAGTTCAGCAGTCTAAGAGAAAGATGATGGTGGCTCCAGCTAAGGTGCAAGTGGTGAAGGGGAGAAAAAGAGCTGGATTTGAGATAAATTTTGAAGGCAGAGCTGACAGGAATTGTCAATTAAAAGTAGAGTGTGAGAAAGAGGCCTTAAGGATGAATTTAAGGTGTGATCTTGAGCAATGCATAAATACTAGTGCTAATTAGATATCAGATTTCTCAGTCCCCAATACACCTGTAAGATCAACACCAACTGAGCTGGCATTCTTAGCCATGTAGCAAAATCATCCCCATGTAGACTGAGGCAGTAGTCTTCTTCAGGTTAATGTTGCTAATAGCCTCATATTTCACATGCAAAGGAAGCATCTGGTGAGGTTTATTTGGCATGAACACGGTATGCAGGAGGTTTAAGATGTGTAGTTTTTCAAAGTATTTTAGCATATTTTCTTTTAATTTTATAATTCCAAGATATATTAAGTAGATACCAATTTAACCTACCTTCTGGAAATATGCTGGAAATTTCTTCTTTCAAAAAATGACAGAATTTAGTTAATAGTCTGGCACTCGTTAGAGTTTTCCCAACAATAAAACAAAGTGTATTTATTTTAATGGGAAGTTCTGCTCTGTCCATTCAGTATTTTAATGTTTTCACTTTTTCCTTCTTTAAAACTTAAAACTATAAAAGTCTGAAAAATGAATATGCCATCAACTTTAAAAATAAAGATGACACTTTGCTCCTTCCTTCTTAAAGAACAGCTTGTCTCAATTTTCCCAATCTCTGTTTTCTTGAAATTTTACTTTCTGACTGGGCCAATCTGGCTACATATCCTCTTGCTACTTCATTCTCTTTTATCAGCAAACTTTCAGGATCACTAAAGAATAAGTAGTGTCTTTGCTTCCATCCCCTTACACTTAGAGACTTTCAGAGTTTCCGTAATAGCTCGCTACACAGAGAAAGGCAAACAAAAGAATGCTAGAACATTTTCCCGAAAAGTGCAGTTTAGTTCTTTTCTTCACTGTGTTTGCAAATGATTGCACTGGGACTGAGGGAGGAAATGAATGTATTGCATAGGAATCTTTGTTCTGTGGTTTGGGGAGATCAAGAAGACCAATACTACCTGGATATTTTATTAACATCTTCAATTTGTTTCTTTGAGTCTTCTTCCCTCTCAGCAGAATGAATGATTAATTTCAGGTAAAAAGAAGCAAGGTTTTTATTGCCTTTCCCCATAATCTGACTTTCAGAGTGGACTTGATGGCTCCAATTATTGGTGCTTTAGGTTGTAAACAGTTGTCAGGTTTGTGGACAGGCGGATCAGGAACAGCCACTTGTTATTTCAGAGATAAAGGCAATGTAGTGCAAAAGCGGAGAGCTTGAGATCTGGAGTCTGATAGATTCTAGTGTCATGGCTCTCTAGCTGGCTAGGCCACTTACAATTTCTCTGGGGCTCAATTTACTCATCTGGAAAATAGGGATGATAATGTTTATTTCATAGAGTTGTTAAGATTAAAATAAGTGATGTATCTTAAGCAATTACCACAGTGCCCTGCACATAATAAACACTCAATAATTGGTAGCTATTTTTACTTTTTATTTTATAAATTTGTAATATAAGGAGTATGATTTTAATAACTGCATTATTACATATTATATGTATTGGTATATATATATCTTATTATATTATATGTACATATATACGTGTGTGTATATATATTTATATATGATTCAGATTAAAAAAATAGTGTTTTACTTTCTCTAAGCACCCCTGAAGGATTACACCAGCGATTCTCAAAATACAGTCTCCAGACCAATGGCATCAGCATCACCTGGAAACTTATTAGAAATTCAACTCTTGTAACCCCATTTCAGAAGAAACCGAATTAGAAACCTTAGGGGTGGGGTTTCATAATCTGTATTTTAATGAGTCTTTCTAGTAACCCTGATGCACTGTGAAGCTTGAGAAACCCTGGAAGAGACTATGTTCTCATCCCAGAATAATGACTTTCAAGTTAACACATCCTTGTGGTTAGGTGGCTCACGCCTATAATCCCAGCACTTTGGGAGGCCACGGCAGGAGGATCACTTGAGGCCAGGAGTCCAAGACCCAGTTGGGTAATATAGCAAGATCCTGTTTCTACAGAAAATTTTAAAAATTAGAGAAGCATGGTGGCTCATGCCTGTAGACCCAACTACTTGGGAGTATGAGGCGGGAGCATCACTGAACCCCAGGAGTTGAAGGCTGCAATGAGTTATGATTGAGCCACTGTACTTGAGCCTGGGGGTGACAGGGCAAGACACATTCTTGCTTTAGTTGCTGTCTTGTTTCATGTAGTAAATTCTAAGCAACCTGTAAATGCTGAAGTGAAATCAAATGGTAATATTAAAAACACGAACTCTTTGTTTAATAAATGTCTACTGAGTGCTTACTAGGTGCAAGGCATTGTGTGAAGTGCTCTAATGCACACCTAGTATCACTGTGTTTGGCACAGTGGCTCTCCATTCTTTTCTGTTTGCCTGTCAATCTTTCTGTACACCGCTTTACTTACTACTGCCTTATAGTAGCTTTGGTATGTGATGGAACAAGTTCCTTTTCTTTAATCTCCTTGGCCACTCTTGATCATTTATTCATCTGAATAAAATTCAGATTAAGCCTGTTAATTTTCATGACAAGCTATAATATTCACTGGGAATATTTTGTAGATCAGTTTAGGGAAAATACAAATTTGTAGATCAGTTTAGGGAAAAACTGATATCTTCATGATATTTTCATGATATTTTAAGCCTTCTGGTAAATGAATGTGACGTATCTTTCCATTTACTTGAGTGTTCCTTTACATTTTTCATTAAGGGTATATAATTTCATACTTTCAAGTAATATACTACTTTAGATTTATTCCCAAGAACCTTACAGATTTAAAAAATTTCATTTATTATGGAATAGATATTTTAATTTGTCATTCATTTTCCAATTGTTTGTTTCTTGTGTATGGAAATGTCATTGATCTATTTTTTATTAATTGATCCTGTACTCTGCAATTTTACAGAATTCTCTTATTAGTTCTAAAAGTTTGTAATTTTCAAAATATTTTCTGTGGACAATAAGTTCTACAATTAATGACAGTTTTGAATTGCTCTTTATTTTTCTCTTATTGTTATTTCTTGTCTTATTGAGTTGGGAAAGACCTCCAGTTAGAAGTTGAACAGTTTTGTAAATAACAGGTGTCTTCATTGTGTTTCTGACTTTAAAGCAGATGCTTCCATCATTGACAGCAAAGTAGGAGGTTTACTTTATATATATATATATATATACTTTTTCTAGATAAAAGAAGTTTTTTTCCTCTTCCTAGTTGGTTAAAACTCTGTATTATAAGAGGATGTTGAGCTTTTTATCACATAAGATGATATTATTTGAGATTTTTTCTTTATAAATACAGTATTTACATTTATAGGTTTTACATCTATTAAATTATCCTTATATTCCTATTTAAAACTTGCTTGACTGCTAATATTATATGTAGGATTTTTCCATCTATGCTTATACAAGTGATTTAACTTATAATTTCACTTTCTCTTGCTGTTTTAATTTTGATATTAAAATTTTGCTGGCCTCATGAAAGGAAGTAGAGAACTTTCCTATCTTTTGGTCTCTGCAATAGTTTGAAAAAGAAAAAGGCTATTTAATTCTTAAAGGTCTGGTAAAATATGCCTATAAGCCTGTCTAGTCCTCATGCTTTGGTGCTTCTTTATGGGCAAGGTGATTTTTTTTGTTTGTTTCTTTCTTTCTTAAATTACTGAGTTACTTTCCCTTTAGGTTTTCTACTTCTTCTTGAGTTAGTTTTGGGAAATTGTAATATTTTTCCAGGAAACTTTCCATGATCTTTAAGTTCTTACATATTTACTGGCAAGTTTGTTAATGGTATTCTCTTACAGTTTGCCAAATCTTTACTGCTACAATGTGAATGTTTGTGTGCAAAACTCATATGTTGAAACCAAATCCACAGTGCTATAGAATAAGCAGTGGGGCCTTTAGGAGGTGATTAGGTCACTAGGGCAGAATCCTCCTGAATGGAATTAGTGTTCTGGTAAAAGAGGTGGAAGGGAGCTTCTTAGCCCTTCTACCATATGAGGGCACAGCAAGAAGATGCCATATGTAAAGTAGAAAGCAGTCTTTACCAGACACTAAATCTGCAGGCACCTTGATGCTGGACTTCCCAGTCTCCAGAACTGTAAACAACAAATTTTTGTTTATAAATTACCCAGTTTATGGTATTTTGTTACAGCAGCCTGAATAGACTAAAACATTTACTATATCTATACTTAGTCTCTCTTCATTTCTAATATTGTTTATTTTGCATACACACTCTCTCTTTCTTCTACTCTCTTTTACCAAAGACTTATCTATTCAAAGAAAGAGCAATTTTGTTGATACTGTCTTTTCTTTCTCTTCTGTGTAATTAATTTCCTCTTTTACCACATTTTATTCCTTTTCCCTCCTCCCTCCTCTGAGTTTCTTTGTTTTTTTTTTTTTGAGACAGGGTCTCATTCTATCACCCAGGCTGGAGTGCAGTGGTGCAATTACAGCTCACTGCAGCCTTGACCTCCTTGGGCTCAGATGATTCTCCCACCTCAGCCTCCAGAGTAGCTGGGATACAGGTGTGCATCACCATGCCTGGCTAATGTTTGTATGTTTTGTGGAGATGAGCTTTTGCCATGTTGCCCAGGCTGGTCTCAAACTCCAGGGGTTAAGTGATCTGCCCACCTTGGCTTCCCAAAGTGCTGGGATTACAGGTGTGAGCCAACACACACAGCCCTTACTCTGTAGTTTTTAAAATAATATTTTGAGTTAAATGTATAAATTAATAATTTACAAATTTCTGTTCCTAATCTGATATTAAGTCTATACCCTTTCCTATTTAGCTGCACGTGAAAACAAATGCTTCCATTGTTTAATTATAAATATTTTATATTTCTTATTACAATTCTTCTTTGACCCTTGAATTATCTAGAAGTATTTTTTAGTTTTTAAATATATGAATTAAAAATTTTAATTGATTCCTTATTTTCTTGGAGACTGTGGTCTATATGATGTCATTTGTTTGGCATTTGTTGAGACCACTTTAATTTACTTCAAAGATATTTAAAAAATTGTTTTGTGTGTAGTTAAAATGAATGGCATTCTGTATGTGATGCACGTTCTTATATTGAGCTTGTTTATTCTATTGTTTGAATTTTTTTTATCTTTACTTATTTCCTTCCTCATTTGTTTTGGGAACATTAAAATCTTTCAGTATAGTTCTAATGTGTCAGGTTCTCTTTATAACTCATCAATTTATGATTTATATATTTTGAAGTTATCTTCTTGAGATAATATAACCAAGTGTATATAGGGATGGGTATAACAGTAGATCGTAAAGATTTGGGGGATGTCAAATACCAGAGATAAAGACAAAGAAGAGCTCGAGAAGAAAGGCTTTTTTGCAAACTCTAAGCTGAAAGTGGAGACAAAAGAAGTGCCAGGTATGTCTGCTAACTCCGTGGTAGACAGACTCACACCACAGGCTGTATGCTGGATAAGGAATGAATGCAGAAGACAGGGTCCAAGATGAAGTCAGCTGGATGTAACTCACAGCTGACTGCTTTGAACTGCTGCCACACCTGTGTGTTTGTTTGAAAGTGGCTAGACTTGAGGTTGCCACCTGACACTTAGTCCTGGCAGGAAAGAATTCTTTTTTGTGGACTAAAACATATCAGAGCAACTTCTAACATTTAATTAATCTCCACCCACACTTTTATTTTGGAAGGATGTTTCTGACTCTTGTATACTTCTTTTTCCAATCTAAGAATCACATTTCATATTGCCCCTTTTGCTTTATGGAGGCATGAATTATTCCAATTTTCTTATGTAACTGGCTTTTATTGTCTGGAGGAAACTTTAGTGAGTTCAGTTTACCTGGTAGCCTATTTTGTTTCTGGTAGACTTCACCACTGAGCGGAAATACTCCTATTACAGCACTTAGTTTATCTGTAGATGAAAACCTTTGCGTGTTATTTTGCCTCTACTCCAAAAAAAATAAAAAATAAAAATAAAACACTCAGCTAGTAGGGTCAGGTTTGGCTCTGTTTCTCTTCATAGGTGCTTCTAAAAATATTTGCCAAGTCTGAAGTCCTGGACTTAGATATCTTGGAGGAACACTAAGGGTAGAGATGCTTTTCACTGAATGTGAAAAATAGCATTTTTGCTGAAGGCTATTTTGTTAAATTGCTGCAAAGTAATTTACCTTGGGGAGCAGAGACCAAGTCTGAGAGTCGGAGACATTCAAGACCAAAAGGAAGCTAGAGCCTTTTTTAAAAAAAAAAAAAAAAAAAGAAAAAGAGACCGTATATTTATAAGCAATCAACAAAAGAGAGTTTTTGATGAAAATTATTCTTTAACCCTGACAGTGACATTTTCTGCAGTAAAAGACGCAGCTGTCTCATAAACATAAAAAATATATAAACCCTCTCCTCTCATTCTTTCATTACTTTCAGGTCTCTTGATTTTGGGTGAAGAAAGTAAGCAAAGTTTATGGTGAGGTTTATTTTAGTAAATTACTCAGATGATTCAAGATTCTAACCTTCCCCAGCTCCATGCAAACATTTATCTCTTTTATTTAGTTTGCACAAATTAAAGGGACCCCTGGGGATGTGTGCTGAATACCCTATGTAATTGCACAGTTTTAAATTTCAGTTTCCTAGTATAGATCTGGTATCTAAGATGGTGTGACATTTTTAGTTTCCAAAAACCTTATAACAAGGTTCACAAATTCTGAAGTTGAGTCTTATTGTTTTCCTCTTGGGTCATTTTACACAATTAAATTATACTGCTTCAAGTTCTGCATGATAATTCCCACACCAGATCTCTTCCATGAATATCCACTCCTTTTTCACATTCAAAAATATAGAATCAAAATAGCCAAATTAAGCAGCAGATAATCTGAAAATCAATTGTTTCAGGGGAGGAAAGAACAAGAGTCTGACTAGCATTCATTTAAAAGAAAACACTTTATTGAGGTATAATTGACATGTGAAAAGCTCGTAGTCCTAGCACTCTGGGAGGCCGAGGTGGGAAAATCACTTGAGGCCAGGAGTTTAAGACCAGCCTGGGCAACACAGCGAGGCCCCATCTCAAATAATAAAACATTTTTTTAAAAGCTGTAAATGTGTACAACTCGATGAGTCTGGGCATAAGTATACACTCAAGAAATCATCCTCACCATCATGGCCATGGACATATTCATCACCTCCCAAAGTTTCCTCCTGTCCCTTTATGTTTATCATCATTATCTTCTGGTAAGAATGCCTAACATAGGATCTACCCTCTTAGAAAGTTTTAAGTATATGACACAGTATTGTTAGCCATTGGTACTATGTTGTATAGTAATCTCCAAACTTATTGCATAACTGAAATTTTGTACCTTCTGACCATCCCTTCCCCATTTCCCCCCACTCTCTGGCTCTTGGCAACCACTACTTTACTCTCTGCTTCTGTTAAGTTTGAATATTTCACATTCCACATATAAGTGAGATCATACAGTATTTGTCTGTGTTTGGCTATGTCATTTATCATAATGCCCTTCAGGTCTACCCATGTTGTCCCAAGGGCAGAATTACTTTTTTTTTTTTTTTAGGCTGAATACCATTCCATTATATGTATATATCACATTTTCTTTATCCACTCATTTGTCAGTAGATATTTAGGTTGATTCCATATTTTGGCTATTGTGACTAATGCTGCAATGAGAATGGGAGTGCTAATAGCTCTTCAAGATTCTGATATCAATTCCTTTGGATAAATATCCAGAAGTGGGATTGCTGGATCATATAGTAGTTCTATTTTTCATTCTTTGAAGAACCTCCATATGAAGCAGGATATTTCCCTGACCCGTTTGTGGGACTCACAAAGGGGGTGCCTTTTCTACTCAGCCTGCCCACTTTCAGCTCCTCAAGGAAGGGAGCACGCAAGCAGATGAGGAGGGAACTGGAGTGCACAAGTGCTGGAACTGGCCCAGCATTTCGGTACTGGCGGGAACAAGCTCCACTCACTGGGATCAGCTGCAATCCACCCCTCGCAGGGCTGGATTCTTCTCTGAAGTTACACCGTCAAGCTGTCCCTCTGAAGTCAAGCTACTTCTCTCTGATGTCCAGCCAGAGTCGTTCCATTGTCCTGCTGCTGCTTCTCTCTGCCAGCTGAGTCTGGGGTCTTTATAAGCATAGGATGGGGTGGGGTGGGGCCATGGGTGGTTTAGGAAAAGGCAACATTTAAGCAGGAAAACAGGGATGTATGTTCTCACTTTAGGCCGTGGGTTTCAGGCTTTTGGCTCTTGGCCCAGTCCTTTAAAAAACTTTTTGCACTTTGGTTTCCTCATCTGTAAGATGGACAGAAACACCCACTTCATAGGTTTGCTTTAGTTATTAAGAGGATAATATCTATAGAAGTGGAGAATGGTAGGTGGCAGCTATTACTGAATTAACGAGTCAGATGTTTTGCTATGAGAAGGTCTTTTTTTTTTAAATATGCTATAGACTTTCAATAAATGAAAATTTTTATTATTTCCTAAGAAATGCACACTGATATTAAAAAAAAAAATGTAGGAACCCAAACAAACAAAACACCTGTAATTCTGTAACTGAGAGAGAACTTAACTGAAATTTTTATCTATTCTCTATATTTTTCTATGTATACACATATTATTTAAAATGGAATGCTGTACATTGTTGTTCTGTAAGTGCCTTTTTATTCAGTAATGTTTATATTTTCTGTTTTGCCATAGTGTTGCTATTATGCTTGCAAATGGATGCTTATGCCCACAGATGCTTAAAACCATTAGAAATAAACCAGGTCCTTGGCATAGGGTTTTGAATGACTCAAGGATTTGCTGTTGTATAGATGATAATTTGCTGTTTCTTTGTGGACAAGGCTTATTCTTCTTACGTTACACAGAATGGAATAAGGGCAATGATGCAAAAAAGAGCCATTCTTGGAGGGAGTCAGTCAGGGGCAAGTTCAGCATGTCAGGAGACACCAGGGAGGCCCAGGTGGGAACCTCTCATGCTTGCAATGCGAAGGGGAGCCAATGCCAAATGGAGTCCTGGGGCCAGGACAGAAGCAAACCCTAGACTTGTGAAAGCTGAATATACAAATGGACGATGGCTGGACCCCATATAAAAATAGAACTCTGACCCACAGCCTGCAGCAACCTGCCTAAAAAACCAATCCTCTTATCTACAATGAAAAGCCCAGGTAGCCAGCCTGCTAGAAGTCAGACTTGCAGGAAACCAGATTGTTATCTTTAGTCATGATCCAAGAAGCTAAACAATAACTTCTATAACAATCAGCCCCAAATGGCCAGGACGTGATTAATAATTGGCAGCTTCCCTAATTTTTGTCCTGACTTCCAACTTGGACCAATCAGAGAAAGCCAACTATGCCCCCTAACCAATCCCATAGAATGCCAGGCTTCTGGTCAGCTCACCTACAGCTTCCTCAGGCACAGCCCCAGGTAAGGCCTGATTGGAGCCTGTCAGCATAAGGAAGTGGGAATGGACTCTCCCTTTTTTCCACTCTAAATCTTTCTCACTCTCCTGCCCTCTTTTGAGTCTCTGCCAAAATGCAAATGATGGCAGCTGACTCCCTTGTTATGGCAAGCTCTGAATAAACAGCCTTTGCTTTTCTCATCTGGTTGGTCTTAATTTATGTCCATACTTGCTGGAAGCCCAGGTAGAATGGCTCATGTGTAGCCATTGTCAGACAGGGCCCTTTGTTTTTAATGGAACTTGACTTGGTCTCTTTGTGAGGTGCAGGCACGTTTTCTAGATGGCAAGGATCATAACTTACTCATCTCAGTAATCTAAGTGTCCAGCACTTGCCTTGCTCATAATAAAGATTGTTGAAAAGAGCTGGAAAGAAGTCTTACGCACAAAGTTTAGGCCTTTTCTTGTCCAATATGGAACCAGGAAAGCCCAACGTGACTAGTGTGTCTTGTTTCAACAGAAGGAAATGTCACCACAAATTCCAGTGTAAATGCAAAACAAACTGGAATTGACTTGGGGGTAGGGGAGCTTAGCAGTCTGCATTTCACTAACTCTCTAGAGAACTCCTTTAAAATCTTTTTGGCAAAACTTTCGCTTTTTTTGTTTAACACCTCCCTGTAATCTAAACCCATGTGGATTTTGAGGGAAATTTAATTAAAAATGATTTTTTTCTTTTGCTAAATGGAAGCAGGTACGATTCAGACAGTGAAGGAAATCATGACTGGGTTGTTTTTGCTTGCTTGTCATCCTGTTTCCCAGGAAGATAATGGAAATGGTATGTGGCCAGTTAATCATCAGTGAGGTGGAGTTTCCATGAGGCTTCTGCAGTGATGCAACTACACCAGAACCTTCACCAGAAGCCCCACTCCTCAATTACGGGCTACTTCAGTTCTAGGTTCCTCACTGCAGAACAGAAATATCTGCCCAGAGTTAGCATTAGGACCTAGCAAACTACACCTGGTCCATAGATTGCCCTGACGTGGTGTGTTCTTTCAGAGGATTGCCCACATTCAAACACTGAAGCAATTTTATTTTGTAGCTAAGACTTCTTAATGTGTGGGAACAAAGTCCAAAGGTGAGTAGCTCTGGAGCAATTCGTTCTTGGAACTCCCATGCAGATTGCAGAGCTGTAATGGTATTGTTTATTGTGCCAAGCATCTTTTCAGAACCTGTCACTAGACTGTAGGCTCCACAAGGGCAGGGACTGTGCTGTTTTATTTATTTCTGTGTTTCCTGCACCTGGCATAGAGTAGCACAATAGAATTTTTTTCAGGTTGGGCGCAGTGGCTCATGCCTGTAATCTCAACACTTTGGGAGGCTGAGGCTGGAGGATCTTGAGCCTAGGAGTTCAAGACCAGCCTGGGCAACATAGTGAGACCATGTCTCTACTGAAACAAAAAAAAGTAGTTGAGGGCAGTGGTGCATGCCTGTAGTCCCAGCTACTTGGGAGGCTGAGGTGAAAGGATCACTTGAGCCTGGGTGTTCAAGCCTGCAGTTAGCTATGATCATACCATTGTACTCCAGCCTGGGCAAAAGAGCAAAACCTCATCGCAAAAAAAAAAAAAAAAAAAAAAAAAAAAAGAGTTTTGTTCAATGTGTGGTGGGAACTTGGAATTCAGAGTCACATGACGGAAGGTGCAAACACAGCATTATAGTAATGAGACTGAAAGCAAGACTGTATTGTGAAATACATACAAACATCAACACTACAGCAACTGTCTTTGGAGGGAGAAGGCTATTTTGACTAGGTATTTATTAACAAATAGATGATTTTCTACTATCCTCTCTAATAGAGGCCTTGATGAGCCAGGAAGTCCTGCCCAGTAAGTAATCTGATTGTCTCACTGGAAGAGAAGTTACCCTATATTGGCTTGTGAATAGGGCATATAGTAAAGCCACATAATGAACTCAGACCCCCAGTGGGAGGAAAATGATCCCATGTCCCCTGATGGACCTAAGGGGAAGAATAATGCTTTTTCTTAAATTTTGCTGCCTGATTACTGTACAGGGGAAGTTCACTCAACTTGGTTGTAACCTACCCTCCTGAGAAGCCTAATGTAAACAGCTCCACCAACTATGTGCTATCTATTTGTACAACCAAACCCTTGCTATATTTGTCACCTTAGTTTCCCATATGCCTTCTAGGCGTCTTGGTGGGTGGTGGGGAGAAGGGATTGCAAAGATGAGTCTTTTAGTCAAGGACTTATGTGATGGGCATGAGGGGTTGTCATTCAACATCCATTTCAACCTTCTTCTGCTGGGCCTTTCTATAATGTAGAGGTTTAAAAGCTAAAAACTGGATTTCCTGGAGTCCTCTGCAGTCAGAGTTGTGGATGTGGTTTAGATGCATTCTTATTTGGAAGGCAAAGGGAAGCAGAGGCATTGCTTCCTGTATTGTGCTGTGGTCGCATTGCTATAAAGAAATACCTGAGACTGGGTAATTTATAAAGAAAAGAGGTTTAATTGACTCACTGCAGTAAAGTTCTGCAAACTTTATAGGAGGCATGGTGCTTTCATCTGCTCAGCTTCTGGGGAGACCTCAGGGATCTTACAATCATGGCGGAAGGCAAAGCTGGAGCAGGCATGTCTCATGGTGAAGCAGCAGCAAGCCAAGGGAGTGGGGAAGATGCCACACACTTTTAAATGGCCAGAACTGTGAACTCAGAGCAAGTGCTCACTTATCACCAGGAGGATGGCCCAAGCCATTCATGAGGGATCTGCCGCCATGTTGCAAACACCTCTCATTAGGCCCCACCTCCAGCATTGGTGGTTAGAATTCCACATGAGATTTGGGTGGGAACAAATATTCAAACTGCATCACTTCCCCTGGCAAGGATGGTTGAGGAAGCATGCGGTTTCTCTGTAGCAGTATTAGCAAAGGCCCCACTGCCTGGCCATTAGCCATGGTTGTAGACTGGGTATGGATGTGGGAAGGCAGGGAGCAGGGCACCCTTGTTGCTGGCACAGATCATCTCACAACTGGTAGAGTCCTGGAGCTGGCAGCCACAGTCAGGGCTTGCCCGAGTCTATTATCATGGCAGTGGGTGTGTTTGTAGCTCAGCTTCCCAATCAGCAGGCAGCAACTTTGGAGGCTGGTTTTGTTGTGTGACTTGTAAGTTGTTTCTAGAAGAACCTAGAGTTTGTTTCTTTAGCCCTCCCAATGTTTTGTAAGCCATTTAGTATATTGTAATAAATCCCTTTCTGCTTAAGTTAGCTAGATTGAATTCTTTTCTTTGCAGTGAAACCCTGACCCCTACAGCTTGCCAATGAGGGGCTGAATCAAACTTTCTGAGTTAGGTATTAGAGGGTTTCCTTCCCCAGTTACTATTGCCTTGGTTTTAGACAATTATTTGCAAAACTGCTGATGTGTTACTTTTGATTCCTGAATTCCAGCTATTGTGTTTTTTCCACTATATTCTAGTAAGTGGTAAGCAATTAGAAATTCATGATTTTGCATTTTATTATGTTTAATAAAATGTTGAATCTGTTACATATTAAATTCTATGTTCAGAAAACTGTTGAGCCTGCTAACTTATCCATCAGGGCCTGGGTTTAGGATGGTCTTGTCTGTTGTGTTAATAAGCCATTGCTCCTGGGTATCTCAGTGATCTCTGGATGACATGTAATATAAAATTGATGGCAATAATTGCTATAATAAAGCATTATATTTGTACCCTCTTTTATGGTGTTTGAAAACATGATCTCTTATGTCAGAGGTAAGGGAAAGTGTTATAGAGGAGAAAATTGAGGTTTAGAGACATACGATAATTTGTTGAAAGTCATGAAGTTAGTTAATAAATAGCAGAGCCAGATCAGAAAATCTTATCTTTGACAACAAGAAAAGCAACTGACTGATGTAACACATTTCTACTACTAACCAGCCAACAATAGGCTAAGATGTTTAGTGGAGCCAGCTCTCCTTTTAAAAAACTCTGCTGAAGAAGTTTCATGAGATGGTGCAAAAAAAATAACCAGTGCCTTTGGAGTTACAAATTTCTTTGCAAAGGCTGGTGGTGTTGACAGGAGAGGAGTTGTGGGGTGAAGGGAGAGAGACAGGATTCAAGCTGAAGCGATTCCTTGCAACATCTGTTAGTGCTGAGGCAAGCTTGGGTTACTGCTTTATTCCACAAAACAAGGATGTGAAAAGCAGCCCTAGGAAAAGACATTAGGATGGGCTGAGGCAGTGGAGGAGGATGGCGTAGGGTTACTTGTGGGAAGGAGAGCAGATGACCTGCTGGGCCGAACACTTCAGTTAACACTTCTCTGGGTTATTGTTCTTGCTATTAAAATCTATTACTAAAGAGTCCTTCAAAAGAATGGTTATGGGTTTAAAACAGAAAGAGAATGAAGCATTCTTTTCCACCAGATATCTCTTTGGTCCTTATAGCTAAGACTTTCCTGGACTTAGTCTTCGCTTTTTTGGTGCATAAGGAGGTTTCCTTTTGCTGTGGAAGGATTTACATGTAGCCAAATGTTTCATGGGCCTATCTGTAATGTGCTTTAAAGCCTTTTCTGAAAGTGAAATTTATTTAAAGGAAAAGCTGTTTCCTACTAGTTGGAACGACATCTAGAAGTATGATTCATGCAGCTGGTCCCAAGCGCCTTGAGAGTAGACTTGCCACAGAGCAAGCCTAAAGATGTTAACCTTTATAATGCCATGATTTGTCTTCTGTGGCCCTGCCACCAGGAACCTAAGTATTTCCAGTGCCTTCTGTTGTTTTTCAAAGCAACTGATTGATAATAGTAACTAAGGCCTGTTGGAGTGCTGCAAACTATCATCATAGGAGGGAAATTGATGGTTGGAAGAGTGAGGTGGTTAAGGCTCCCTGTTCCAGGGGCTGGCCTCAGAAACCAATGACTGGTCCGTGTATGGAAGCAGGTCTGGAAAGGAGCCATGGCCATATCCTCACATAAAAATTGGACGGGCTTTGCACATGGGCAGACCTGGGTTTGAGTCACTTCACTAGCTTTTTGGTACTGGGCAAATTATTTAATGTTTCTCTCAGCCTAGATTTCCTCATTTGTATAATAAGGATGATACCATCAAAGGGCTGTTGTGAACACTAGAAAAAATTATTTTAAGGCTCGAACAACAATGCGTGGTACATGATAGATGCTCAACAAATGGCAAACGACTGTTGTGATTATGCTCATGTTTGTTTGCTCGTCATTTTCTTAACCAGTGCTAAGTTTTTCTTGAGGGGCTCCTTCTATTCACATCTTTTCTTCCCTCTTTCTCTATTTCTGTTATGAGCATGAAGTTTACATGCATTGTTTCTATTTCTGTATCTCAAAACCCTTGTATGAAAAAAAATTATCCTCAAAATAGCCTTGCAAAATAGGCAGTCAGCAGGGTTAGTGTCCTTATTTCAGAAGTGGGAATAACGAGGCTAAGAGAAAAGAAGAGGTAGAGAAAGACTAAATAAAACAGGAACCCTAATCTGGGGTTATGGGCTTTAAATCCCTGAAAACGAATGCAAAAAAAATTTTTGGTGCATTTTGATTGCAAGAAGGTCTATAGCTTTCATCAGATTCTCCGAGGTCTCGGGATCCCTCCAAAAAGGTTAAGAAGCACTGTGGATAAGGACCTTCTAGACTAGAGAGCTAGCTGAAGGGAGTTCATGGCTTCCGCGTTCCTGTAGGCAGAATAGTAGTGCACTTTGCTGGTGTACCATTTCCATTGGTATCGCCTCTGGGCCGCTTTGAAAATGTAGATCCCTAGGCCCCAGCCCAGACCTACAGAATCAGTGTCAAGAGCTGGGGTATCTGGCATTTGAACGAGTTCTCCAGGTGATTTTTATGGCTGCTCAAGTTTGACAGTCCACTGGTGTGGCAGTAAAACCTGCCTTTGGAAACAGATCACTAGGTTGAGAGCCTCCCCTTCCACCTATGGGAACTTGAGCTGTTACTTCAGTTTCTTCACCTGCAAAATGGGGAGAATAATCATGACTCCTTCATAAAACATTTGTGAATATTAAATAAGATACCGTCTGCCCAGTGTTTAACTAGTGGCTTAATATGATAAATACTCAAATGTTAGCTGAACTGATAATAATAATTATGAGTGTTATTATTATCAGTACTATCATTAGAGAGATTGGAGCAAATTGAAGGCTCTGACTCTCCCCGGGAAATTAATGGTTGAGCATTTATTAATACTTCAGCTGCTTTTGAGAGCCGTCTGGCTCACCTGCAATATCTGTCAGCATCAATCCTAAACTGTGAAGACTGATGAGATGAACACATCAGCCATATTACAGATGATGGGCGATTTCATTTTCTTTTTTCTTCTTAGTTCTGAATTTTTCTGCCATGAACATGTATGACCAAAACACACACACACACACACACACACACACACACACACACACGTGTACACACAAACAAATCAAACAAATCCACTTCTAGTTTTTCAAAAAGGAGTCTTTTACTCTATGATTGACTGAAAAATAATTCAGTGTTTATTATCTGTGACGTTACAGTAAATGTTTTAGTTAATGAATCAGGAATTTCACCCTCCATATTACATCGTTTGAAAAAATAGGCTATACTTACAAGGGCTTAAAGGGGCTTTTTCAGGGAGTGAAGCACATTTCAGTAGAAAGCCTGTCTGGGGGGGGCATGACATTATTATTGCAGAAATTAGAATTCTAGAGGATGCTGCCTGATTTTGAAATAGTTGCCTGTCTTTATGAAAGACTGAAAAATTCATTTGAGAGTTTCCTTCTCAAACAGCTTCCAAAGTGACTGAGAAACTCTTACAAAATATATAAGATATATGTGAGAATGCATATTCAGAAGGGTGAACTGTACTTTTCAGATATGTTGAGCCTATTTGAAAAAAACAAAAGGAAGTTTAAAAAACCTGGCATATATAATACATAATTGTTTGGGATAATTTCACACACACATGTGTACATACATACATAGCATATGTGTAAACATTTTCAACTGTATTAAACTATAGATTTAAAATCACACAGTTCAAATCAAGACCAGAAGCCAGGCCAAAAGAAAAACAACAAAGTATAGCTAATGAAACACAGTATTAATAATGCAATAATAAAGAACTAATCCTTAGGATTAGTACTGGCTGCTATTTTTTTTTAATGAGTTGCCAAGGAGAGGGATGAGTAGCAAAGTCATCTGGTGACCAGAAACTACTCAGGAAAAAAGATATGCAACAAAGGACAACAAAACTCAAGAACATATGCTAATGACGAGAAGCAACATGAAATTCATAAGTCCCAGAAGGAATATTTTAAGGAAACACAACTGTGAGGTGGAATTTAAAGTTTGTGGTAACTGATGAGGAAAAATAAAAGTCAATTGACAACAGAGAACCATCTGCTGAGAAAAGGCTCAGTTGCTTTTTCCTCTTTCATCTTCTTTTGAGTAACTCTTGGTCTTTGGGTTGCCCTCCAGCCTCCTTGTCCACTGTGGCTCCTGGCTTTATGCCCTTGGCTAGATCTTGCGGCTGCTTGAACTCATTCCCCAAATCCTACTTTGGCACTGTGAGTTTGTGTGTGGTTGCCAGACACTGTTTTGTCTCCATTCCATTCCTGGGACAACTCAGCAATGTGATTGGGTAGGGAAAAAACACCTGGAGGGTGGCACAGCGGTGTCTGGGTGGCTTGGGCCCATGAGCTGGTAGGTAAGTGTGGGCCAGTTGCACAAGAGGATAGAACCCTTGCCTCCTCCATTCACTTCCTCATGCAGACCCAGGGGTTAAAACTACCATGGGTTTTTTTAACAAACAGAAAAATACCTGAGTGAAGCTTGTAACCAAGCCGTGTTGGTCTGTTCTCAACGGAGAAGAAAATGGCCTAATTGGAAGCCCAGGTTATCTGTGTTTTTCCTATCTAATGTCAATCACCAGAATGCCTGCTCTGCTTTTACTTAAGGGAATCCCCTTTGTTTCATGTGTGTCCAAAGTCCTCCAAGACCTCTCCTTCCAATCTCTAAAGGTTAGTTCAGCAGCTACAGCCAATCTTAACATGGTGGTCCATTCTCTACTCTTGATTTCCTTTCCTGTTCTCTTTTCTAGCCCCAAACCTTCAGAAATAGGACTGGACAATGGCTTCATTGCTGTAATCAGGTAAACCTAGGGAAAGAAAGTTGCATCTGCATGTCAGCGTTACTCTCTTATGTTTCCATCTCTGTGTTTCTGTCTCTGAATCTCTGTCTCACACACATACACCTTTATGATTTCTGTGTTGCACATTTACTCTGTCTTTGCTTTCTCATTACTGTTATGGTCTTCCTTCTGTATTTTACACATAATGCGCCCAACTGTCATTATTTTCTTTGTAATGATAGTAATTTTCATTATAGGTCCTATTCCTATGGTCATCTTCTTTCATTTCCTCAATCCTTTTTCAACTTTGCTGAATACGTTGATAATGACTCCTTCCATCCTAGGGATAATAATTCCCCTTTCTCTTTATATGAAGAATAGGATGAATTCAAAAGGGAGAGTGCCTTCCCTTCTGAATCTGGTGCCTGTGGGCGCCTTTGCCTTTCTTAACCCTCTTGCTATGGAATGACATTCCACTGTTCTGGGTACCCAGCAGGTGACATAGTACCTTTGGTCTGAAGATTGGGCTTAGCTGATTGGTACACATTGTCGCTACCCTGTTAGTTCTTGAATGGGTTACAAACTTCATTGAAAAAATAATTGAAGTTGTGTAAGAAATATTTCCAAGCATGAATTTTCTGTCGACATACTCTCTTTCGTCACGGTCAACTCAGAAGTCTTCATGGGACATGATGAGCTGAGCTGGAAACAAAGGAAGGAGTGGCCAAGAGCTCCCTATGTCCAGGCTCCTGACTCAACATCCCTGGTCATCAAGCTGGCTTTTCAGGCATAGAAATAGGCACAAGAGTTTTCCACTGAACTTGACTAAATCAAATGAGGGAATACATGAAGGTGTTGGTTTCCAGCACTTAACTTTTCCTGTGTCTGGGCTAATAGGCAAAGCCAGGGACTATTGCAAACTGGAGTTTCTGCAGCTCAGCAGCATTGCATGAATAAAAGTAATAGCTACAAGTTGGCAATTTAATTCAGGGGCAATCAATCTACCATCTCAAGGGATTGCTTTGGGGAAGTGGAACCAAGAGTAGGAAAGAAGTTTATGGGTTAAGATTTTGGTCTTCTTCCAGGTATGCTATTAATGTGCCCTGTGACTGGGTCCATGCCCCAGTCCTATTTTCCTGGCTTTATGGAAGATGCCACAACATCAGCTGAGCTGATATAAGAATTTCCTGATACATGTAAGACGATTTATAACCCTCAGATTAATAAGTAGTAGCATGTAGCAGGTGATCATCTCACATTGTTCTCTGCTAGCCATCTCTGACATAATGTACTGTCATCTATCAGCTCTTAGCAATTAGTAACAGAATGTGACTGTATTTATTCTATGTGTATAACTCTTGTTGACATTATCTGCGTTGTCTTGTGCATATTTTAACTCATATATTTTCTTTGAAGTACTTCTCCAAAAAATTATTTGCTTTGGGTATTTCTCTTTGATTTTATCTATGGTTTTTCCTCTTCTTTCCAAGTGTTCTTCTCTTTCTCAAATGTTCCTTCACTGTCTTTATCATCCTAGAATTTTATTTTAGTCTTGGGATTTATTGAACTTCTTCTCCAATATTTCATTAGCATCTCATCCATGGTTTCTCAGAATTCCTTCACATGGTTCAGCCATTTTTATACTTCTTAAAACTTTTAAACCTTTCATTAAATAAATACGTGCTCCAAAACACATAAAAATTCTTTGACTGGGATTAAAACAACTTTTCAGAAAGGAATACAATTCTTATAAACACGTTTATGTGTCATATTAAGTTCAAAATAGATTATGTGTTCCTACACATTATAGAAAGTCTGAGTTCAATTTTTTAAAGGTTGAGTAAATACACACTTGAAAATGCCTACAGCTTTTTTTGCCTACAATTCTTATAAACAGTTCCTAACTACCTGTCAACAGTCAGTGTCAACATTTATAAGTTAACAAAACAACATGCTTTGACAGAGTCACTAAATCCTTGTCTGTTTATTTCTGGAATGATCATGTGAAAGTCATGTCCAGCTGAACCTTAGAAAAACATACAAATTTTACATAGAATAGAACACATAGAAAATAGAGGTTTAACAGTGGATCTGTCTAGAGATCTTAGGGCCTTCATCCATGTGCAAACAGGCCAGTTTTCACCTCTTATGGCCAGTCCTATGCTTTAGAGATAGTGGTGCTAGATAAAGCATTTGTTGCCAGAGTATTTTTACTAAATGCTGCCTATGAATCAACTGAGACCTTGTGTCCACCAATAATAATGATAATAAAAAATGCCAGTATTTAAAAAGCGTGGCACAGCCACTGACCAAGCGACAGCTGATGACATACCCTACCACTCTGAGGGTGGAGGGATGATGGCATTATTTCACATTGACTCAGAAGGTGATGGATTCTTCCATGTACCTACAGGGTCAAATGTTGTCCATTGGTTCCATGCCCTTGTCTTTCTTTGACATACATTTCTCCTGTGGGTAAATCTAATTCTGGTAGACTGATTGCATCAGTGACCCCAATTAATGGCCTCCCTATATTCTTACCTTTGCAGTGTGATTTTGTTGCCCCTCCAGTTGAGAATCTGTTCTTTAACTTCTTGGATGTGGCTGGCCTGTGGTTCACCTTGGCTAACAGAATGCAATGGAAGTGATGGGGGTGGGGGTCATTTCTAAGCCTAGGCCTTAAGGAGCCTTGGGTACATCCACCTTGTCTTTTGGAACCCTACCATAAGAACAAGCCTGGGCTAGCCTGCTGGAGGATGACAGACCACGCAGAACAGAAACAAGTCATCTCAGCTGAGGCCAACCCAGACCAGCCAGCCTCTGGCCTACCAGCTTACTGCAGACACATAAGGGAGCAGTGGAATGAAGTGTAGTAGTGAGGATTTAGTCTTTGGAGCTAGACAGACTTAGATTTGTGTCCTAGTGCTATCACTGCATAGTGAAATGATTTCAGGCAAATGCATTAACCTCTCTGGTTTACTTTCCTCATCTGTAAAATGGGGATAGTAACAATAGCCACGTCACTGGGTTGTCCTGAGAATTCAATAAGTAAGTCCATGTAAAATATGTAGCACAATGACTACCCTTAATAAATGATACACTCTAAAAACATGACTAATAATTAATAATAATATTACAGTTGAAGGATTGGCCTAGCTCATGGTGGGGCATACAATTAAATGTGTTGAAAACTATATTAAAAAAAAGTCCCTTTATACTATATTGCTCTGGAAGGCAGCCCCAGTATCTGGGTGGATATTAGAAACTGATATATTTAGGAAAAATGTAAGAAAGAGACTCCTAATAGTTAGAGCTCTCCAGTGACAGAGCAGGCAGCTGAGCAAAAATAAGAGAACTCCTTGTCTCTGGAAGTTTTCAAACAATCTGGAAGACCATCTGGCAGAGATATTGCCAAGGAGATTCCTATTTGAGTAGGAGTTGGAAGAAATAAATTATAAGGTCTCTTCCAGATCTAATAATAAAATTATATTTTATTTACTTAAAATATTTAATTGGACTTTTTTTTTTCTTCCCCAACCAGCATATTTGTAACAAGCCAAACCACAGGGCAACCAAATGCCAGGGTGGGGTGAGTGAGAGGGCTTATCTCTACTCCTCCTAATCTCATCCTTCTTGAGTAACCCTTGTTGACAGCTTGGTTTGTGTTCTTCTGGACTTTTCTTTACACACATACAAACTAATGCAAACACACACATGCACACCACAGCCCTCCTTCCTCCACAGTGTTTGCTATTTTCTTTAATTATCATAAGATCATACTATATATGCTGTTCAGTAACTTGATGTTTTCACTTAATATATCATGGGTATAACTGATTTTAAGGTTCACATAGACAAAAAAGTATGATTGTAATTCTAAGACCATTTTGAAAATTGACTTCTTAGATTTAAACTTATTATAAAGCTACTTAATCAAAATAGTATGGCATCAGCACAAAAAATAAATCATAATAGAGAGTCCAGGAGTAATTACAAATTCATATGGGAATTTGTCATTTTAAATTGGTAAGGAAATAATTCCTCTCCTTCCCATCTGTGTAGATTCTTACCATGCATCCTATACAAAGACTATTATATAAAAATAAAATAAATTTAAGGACTTAAATATAAGACATTAACCATAATAGAAGGCAACCTAGGTCATTCTTTTTATAACCTTGAGGTGAACTTCTAAACAAGACAGGAAACCCAGAAGCCAAGTAGACTGACAAATTTGACAATATAAAAAGAAATAAATAAAGACTTTTGCTTGGAAAAAGACATAGTAAACAAAGTTGAAAACCAATCACGTAAGGAGAAAATACTTTTAATACATGTAACATCAATGACTTAATGTTCTTATATATTTTTTAAAACTCTACAAACTGATAAGAAAAATTAAAAACTCATGTCCAGTTTCAAATTGGACAACAGATATCAACAGGTAGTAGAAGAGGAAATCAGACAGGCAATAAACACATGAAAAGGTGCAAATGTTACCAGTTGTGATGGAAATGTGAATCAAAGCAGAAACAAGCTATCATTTTCATGCATTTTATTTACCAGAATGTAAAAGATTTATAACAAGAAGTAAAAAGAGTGTGGGGAAAATAGCTCTCATAAATTGCTCTTGGGAATGTGAAATGTCCTCTTTTAAGAAAGTAGTTATCCAGCAGATTAAAGTGAAAAATTTATCATGTTCTTTGACCCATTCTGCCTTTTAAGAATCTCTCCTACATGAACCAGTAGGATGTAAAAATATGTATTCAAAGATGCTTATTATTGCATTGTTTGAAGTAGCAAAAAGTAGAAAAATTATCGATGTTTATAATCAGGGCATAGATTGAATAAATGATGACACATTATAGTGTAGAATATTAGGGTGCTAATTTTTAAAGAAAAGATATTGATTTGGTGGGACAATCCTAATTTGACATTTTGAAATTACAAAAGTGGCACGTAGTTAATACAGAAAATCCAGATAGTAAGTACTAAAAAACTTTTAATTTATGTTTCTCAGAGTTAGCCCTGTTATATTTTCATTAGCTTTCTAGTTCTGTATGTATATGTGCATATGTACATGCCTGTGTGTATATATGTATCTATATAGATACATATATACGTATATATGTATCTATATATATCTATATAGATACATATATATGTGTGTATATATATACATATATGTATCTATATAGATACATATATGTATATATATACACACATATATGTATTTATATACTTATATTTATTCATACTTATATTTGAATTTTTAAACAACATAAAATGGTAAGCATTTTCTTACAGTTAAAATGTACGAATTTAAATAGCTGAATAATGGTCTATGCCAAGGCTGTAGCATAATTTGCTTTTGTCAGTAGAAATCGAGGTGGTTTACTGGTTTTGGTGTTTAAAGTAAAGCGATGGATCACTCACGCATTGCTGGTGGGAATGTAAAATGGTATAGCTGCTCTGGAAAACATTTTGTTAGCTTCTTAAGAAAACTAAATATGCACTGCCATACAATCCAGCAATTGAGCTCTTGGGCACCCTCTGAGAGAAAGAAAAACTCGTACTTACACAAAAACATATACATGAATGTTCACAATAGCTTTATATGTAATAACCCCAAATAGGAAGCAACCTAGATGCCCTTCAATGGGTGAATGATTAAACTGTGGTACATGGCATACCAGAGACTATTATTCAGCAGTAAAAAGGAACAAACTATTGATACACACAACAACTTGGATGGATCCTCAGGGAATTATATGGAGTATAAAAAGCCAATCTAAAAGATTGCATATTGTATGAATCCATGTACATAACATTCTTGAAATGACAACATTATTGAAATGAAGACCAGATTAGTGATTGCCAGGGATTACTCAGGGAGTGGGGGCAGGAAGAGAGTGGGAGTGGCTATAAAAGGGCACCACGGGGGAGCCTGTGGAGATGGGAATATTCTGCATCTTGACTGTATCAATGTCAGTATCCTGGGTATATATTGTACCATAGTTTTGTAAGTTATTTCCATTAGGGAATAATTTGGGAAAGAGTCCATAGGATCTCTTTGTATTATTTCATACAACTGCATGTGAATCTACAATTATCTGAAAATGAGAAGTTTAAATGAAAACCATTAATGCAATGAACATTTCTATACACGTGAGCATCTGTTTTCCTAGGCTGTATTACTAGAGGTGACATTTCTGCTGGATATTGTATTAACACTATTGAGACTTTTGAAGCACATGGTCAAAATGCTTTTTAGGAAGGTTCGTACAGCTCATACAAATCTACATTTTCACATAATGTAGGCAGTTGCTGCAGTTTCTCTAACATTATAGAGTTCTTGCCTTTGGAGAAGCACTGTTCAAAGCACTTCACCTCTCATTTAATCTCCCCAAAAGGCCCATGAGCTAGGGTGTTGCTGCTCTCACTTTACAGATGAGGAAACTGACACTCAGAGAGGCTGAGGAGCCCACCTGAGGTGGCATGCTAGTTGGTGGCACGATTGAGACTCATACTAGGTTCGTTTAATGTCAAATCCAATGTGCTAACCACTGTGCTACCTTATGTACTTAATTATTAGACTACTTGTTAGTTGCTAGGTATGCAGTCTAAGGATTAAGAGGATACTGTAAAGAGATAGGAAAAAATTACTGTTTGAATAATGCTGGAACCTTGGAAGACCTATGGTCTTGGTTTGATACTTCTGGAAACATTATTAACTCAAATCAGTCTTTCCGTTGGTCCTCTGGCTCTTAGGGCCTACGTCTTCATACTGTTTTCTCCCCCAAGAAGTTTTCAGCTTGCTTTTAAAGGATAGAGGTAGGGATGGTTGTCTGTTGCTGGTGCATTTCTGATAAAGACTTAGTCTTAACTTTTTAATCTTTGTGTCTGTGACACATGTAGTTATGTTCTTAACTCATTTATAGGCTAAGTGGAATGTACAAATAAGGAAGGGTACATTATCCACATTACCCTCATAAATGTGCCAAAGCTTTCATTCTTCAGTTGTTCCAAGTAGGAAGTTAATCATCTTTATTAGGTGTTTCCCAGAGGGTCTTATTTTAACAAAGCTGTTTTTTTATTGTATGATTTTTAGATTTCATTTAATGTACTGAGTTGAGTCCTCCAGGAAAATGACATTTTCATGGTAGTCCTTTGTTTATGTAGGACTGTATTTCACCTGAAACTATTTAATTTGGTCTATTTGCATAATTTCTTAAAGTATAGTCGATAACATTTAAATTAGAGGTTAGTAGTTTTTCTAGTACAGAAAAAAAG
Organism: Nomascus leucogenys; assembly: GCF_006542625.1. Lineage (NCBI taxonomy): Eukaryota > Metazoa > Chordata > Mammalia > Primates > Hylobatidae > Nomascus > Nomascus leucogenys. Next base: position 76,641,596 of record NC_044385.1, read on the forward strand.
TCAGACAGCAATTTGTTTTGCTAGTCTTTTAGGACTTGGAGTTTTATATGATTTTATATCAAAAATTATTGTCTTAATTCAATTTAAATAAATGCTGTAGTAATCTGGGTCAGTTCATAAAAATTGGTTTAGTTTCTGAATCATTGTTATAATTATGGCTATGTAGGTTTTAAGTGAGTTGGTTAATTTGTATAGCATGCCGAACTTTCATTCATTCATTTGTTTAATTCATTTTCTCACACTTCGGCACATTATTTCACATTCTCTAACTACTCTGAGTTATTGCCCTCTTTTTCGTAAAACAAAGTCCTGCACTTTCCAATATCTCTGTATGTGAAAATCTGCACCCTGTCTTGCTCCCTTTTTATGGCTCTTTTGTGGAATTTTTTTCCTTTTGGGAGAGAGTGACCCTAAATGATAAAGATAAGCCATGAATGATTTATGAAACAGAATAATATATCCCATATTTTCCCAAATCCCTCTAACTTCTATTGCTTTTTTTCTTGGACTACCACTGCACATTGAGCATACATCTTCATTGAGCTGTCCAGAAAGACGCCTAGTTCTTTTTACAGGTCTGGAAACTCTCCATGTGTTCTGCAGGGCCAATGTTAAAAAGGATTGTAAATTGCCAAGAAAGCAAAAATAAAAATTCAGATGTAATGAACATCTTATGACAGAGGTGATTGAGTTCTTGGAATTGAAAAGTAATTGGATCTAATTGTGAAACCCAATTGTTTATAGCAGGAACATGTGTAGGATTTATGAGTTTGGATGGTCTATTCCACACTGAATCTAAGCACTGTTAGCCCCAAGTGACCATGTGCATAACGTGTGTTTGTTCAAGTCATGCTTCTTATTGGGTAAAGCAGATGACAGTCATACTATCCCAGTGATGTTGAGGCTCTCCCATTAGAAGAGGGGCTGGAGTAGGAGACCCTTGTGTGGTGATTCTCAACATTTTCTTAATGACTTTATGCCATTCATATGTGTAATGTGTGCCCCTCAGTAGTTGCTCTCATTCCACTTCAGTGATTTTCAACAACTGCAGGGGCAGATGGTGGTGGGAGTGGGGTGCACCGGGGACATTAGCAGAATGTTGGAGTATGTGCTCTAAAAATGCCCCCCAGGAAATGATGAGCTACGATTTCTCTCAATACTGCCTGCCTCCTCCTGTTGAGAATAACTCATATGAGAACATAGCAAGGGTTATAAGGAAATACTACATTCAATTCCTGGCCAATAAAAATGGAAATTTTCAAATAAATGGACCTTCTACATAGGAAATTATAAATTATCAAGATTGATTCTAAAAGTAAAAAAAAGTATCCACAAATAGAATCATGAAAATAATTAATGTCAAAGATTTATACCCAAAAGCCTTCAAAACTATATAGTTCTATGGATAAATTCTTTTTAACTTTCAAGGAACAAATTAATCCCAATGATATAAGTAAGCTTTTCCTGTATGACCCCGTATGATGCCAATATTTTATCAACAAAATGCATGTGCAGACTATCATATCTAGGGGAAAAAAACCATTCAAAACAAATACCTTAAATAGTTAAAGTCACGTATCTGATTGGTGGGATTGGGGGTTTTATATTTTTCTTTACATTTTATTTTCCAAATTATATTGAGCATGAAATATTTTTATTAATTTATTTTTATAATTTTATATGCAAAATCAATGAATCATTTTTTCTTGAAGAGAAGAAAGTAGTTGTGAATACAGTGAATGGCAGGTCACCTGAGCACAGTATGGCAATTCTGTGACAAACATCCACTTTGCATTGGAAAGGCCTCTTTGTGGAGTATCTATTGTCACTCTTGTTCATAGGACCTTTAGATTCCCCTAGACCAGTGGCCCTCCACTCTGCCTGGATGTTAGAATCATCCAGGAAGCTTTAAAATTATCTCCTGGGTACTGGTATACATTGTGAACGCTCTGCAGGTGATTCTAAAGTACAGTGTGGTCCAGAACCATTGTCAGAGGCTCACCGTGTATGTCTTAGAGAGTTCTGACATTTTGACTCATTTCAGCAGCAAATGAAGTGGAAGCCATCAGTCCCTTTGGCAGGATAAGCTGAGAGCAGTGAAAGCTCATCCCTACCTTCAGTCTGTCTTTTTGGCCGTTTGAGTGTAGGGTGTCCAGTCTGAATATCTGTCCTTCACTGAGATGCAATTTGGGATAATAGCTCTCCAGTGAAAATTACTCAGTATGAGGCTGTTGTTTACATGAACTTTTCAGTTCAACTCTTCTTAGGGAACAAGAGGTTTAGTTTGGTCCCTAGTGATGTGCAACTCCAAGAATTTCCATTACACCTGGCTTGGATGTCAATTCTGTTTCTTATCACTCAATAAAACAATTTATTAGGAAAATAAGGTTTAAAAGTGCCAGATGACATATAGTACAGCCCTTGTAAATCATATATGTCCTAAATCTTGTTGGACAGCAGGAGAGGTAACTCAGATACGTCTTTCCTTAGGGCTCCTGGCTGGGAGCTTGGTCCTGAGGTCTGTGCTGGGCTAAAGAATGAGACTGTGCAGATAGTTGGAAGCAAAGCGGGACGGCCTTGGACAACGTCTGCTGGCTCCGGTCTGAAGCCTGGCGTGGGCTGTGGGCTTGTCAGCTCTGGGTCCACTTGGTTATTATCACAAATAGGAAGCCCAGTCTCTTGGCAGTAGCCAAGGATGACGGGCCAGGGGGGCTTAAGGAATGTGACACAAATACTGCTTTATTATGCAGTTCTTGGTTTTTCCATCGAACTTTAAAGGTGGCAGTATTAAGGATAAATGATCAGGCATTGCATGGGAGCAGAAACTGTTTTGCCTCTCCTGAACATCCCCTATGTCCTGTTATGCCCCCATGCTTCTCAGGTAATTTATCTTTTCAAATCGACAGCCCTCTGGAGCAGTAGGAAAATCATTACCATATCTATCTAGTGGCAGGAACATTGAAAGCTTTCATAAAGCCCAAGCTTTCTCCTTTTTGCCCTCATCATCCTGTGAACCACAGAGATTTTGTAGATACAAGTATTTTCCATCAAGCTTATGAATAACACCACTTGGCAGAGGACCCTGAACAAAGAACCAGACTGCAATGTTTTGTAGTGACTTTACATACAATGTGCCTTAATTACTGGCAAACCTGTCAAGAACTTATTCCCACATGTGTCAACACTTTCTTAATACACTGTAATTCATCATGTTAGCATGGCAGAAACAAGGTACTCTACGTCCTTACACGCGCCCTTCTCCAAGTGCTGGTCTTGAACTGCATATCCCTTCTTGAGTATCTTCATCTGGCGAACAAAGAACAGGGTATAGCATTGAAATGGTGAGGTCCCTGGAGCCCATCAAAGTCGTCCCTCACTGAGTACTTTAGCTTGGGCTCCGGAGCACTCTCCATCCAAGAAGCACTGCTTTATTGTCAGAAGGACGTTCACTTAATAACAGCAGTAAATCGTGAAAGGCAGTCTAATTTTAGGCAGAACACTTGGCTAAGAGAGAATCCTATCATTTACCCCTCGTGACAATTTTATTCATTGAGTTCGTTTTCATGCTAGTTGCATGATTAAATTAAGATCGGAATCTATTTCTTTTTAATAAAAAAAGGAGTGCCTTTCTGGTTGGGGGAAAGAGGGCAGGAAGGGAAAAGGGAAGTCTAAATAATAAACACTGCATTTCAATTGGAAATAGAGTGATTTGACATGCCACATTATGCTTTCTGGATCATCTCTTAACCCTTTGGCTCTTCTGAGTGAATTTAAAAATGGGCTCTGAGCCTGATGGTTTGGGAAAGAGGTGGTGAATCTGAGCCCTGTCTCAGAGAAAAATTGGCATTGGGTCCCAAAGCAACTTTGCTTTTAATACTTATTCAGATTGCTTATTTCACTTTTGCATTTCAGTTTTATAGCTGAGGAGAGGGAAGATAAATTTATCTACCTCAAGTTTCAGATTGCATGAGATATGCTTCATATGATCTCTTGGGTAATGTATGCATTTTAGAAAGTTCAGAAGGAAGGGACCACAGATCTGGGTGTGAGAAGCAGAAAAGTTTTCTTTCTGGTACTGCTGAAGCTTTAAAGAAAGTTCTCTCTGAGTGTCTGTCTTGCAATCTGTAAAACCTAGTGTTTGATGGCCATTCCTTACTCTCAGTTATTGAAATACATGAGTAGAGTTCATGGTGGCATCTTGGTCAACAAGGGAAAGGCAACCTGTTTTGCATTAATCTTTTACATTTCTTCTCATGGTATTTTCCAATAATTGGAGCAAATTACATATGGTAGAACTATGCTAACAGTGCTTAAACTTTAATATTTGTCAAATATTGAGTATGTATTTTAACAAGCATGAGAATGCCATAGTACAAACATATGAATAATAAGCAACGCCTTCCCCATATAGCAACAGGCTAGCTCTCTCTTAATGAACACATTCATTATACAATTATCATGATGCCAAAGCACATAGGGAAGCATACGTCTTTCTGTTTTCTAGAGATTTGCAATCTAATTGCACTCTGTAATTCAGTTAAGCAAAATTCTACCCCATGTTTTCCTCTGTCCTTGACTCTTCTTTCTGTTTCAACTAAGTTCAAATCAGAACCTATTAGTGCTAATGAGTTCATTCAGTTCAGTTCAAAACAGTGCTAATAAGTTGATTCATTATCGCCTATGGTCAGTGCTTAAACCACGATTGTTGAATAAGTATATTGAAGTTTTGAACATGACACGTTAATTTTTGGAAGGTTTTTATGAGTTGGTTAATAAAATAATATTAACAAGAGTGGTGTGTGTATGGTTACGAGCCAGTAGGAGGGGTCCTGACAGTAAGTACTGGGGAAGAAAGGGCTTGCAGAGGAGGAGTTGTCACTGGAGTTAGGTCTTTCCTGGTGAAAGGACTTTTCAGAGCAGAAGATAAGGACAATTCCAGGAAGAGAGAAAATCGACAGACACAACATCTCTGACATCTCTGAAAGAAGCTTTTTAACTTTCTGGAGAGACACAGTGTTAAAATATACATCAAATAACTTGATAAAGCTTAATACGTCATTTTTTTTTCTTTCCCGTTTGCTTCCTTTGTGTATTCATGGAATACACATGTGTTTCCTTTGTATATTCATGGAACCAACATCCTGTCAGTTTTTCAGGTTCTAAATCTCAGAGGAAAATCTCTTTGCTTCTTCTCTTTCATTCTGTTACCCGAGTCCAAATGTACATGGAAACCCTGTTGATTTTATTCTGTAGTATTTCTCCAAGCCCTCTCCTCCTCTCACCACTCCGCTGTCCCTGATCTCAGACTGTCAATCACTGTGATCTTGGCCTCCAGTCTTTCTGCCTGATTCATTTTATGCTTAGCTGTCAGATTAGGGCTTTTTTGAAGCACGACTCTTATACTCTTATACTAAAAAACCTTCACTGTTTATAGGAAAAGGTCCAAATTCCCTAGTCTACATGCAAGTGCCTCTCCATTTGGCCGTATAGTACTTTTTGCACTCTGTAATTCAGTTAAGCAAAATTCTACCCCATGTTTTTCTCTGTCCTTGACTGTTCTTTGTTTTGACTAAGTTCAAAACAGAACTTACTAGTGCTAATAAGTTCATTCGGTTCAGTTCAAAACAGTGCTAATAAGTTCATTCATTTTTGTCTATGGCCAATGCTTAAACCATGATTGTTGAACAAGTATATTAAAATTTTGAACATGATGTGTTAATTCTTGAAGGTTTTTATGAGTTGGTTAATAAAATAATATTAACAAGTTAGGGATTAATTATCCTTAGAAATATTACTATCCGTGTATAAGACCAGTATTTTAAAAATTTTCTTCCATTTGCATGAAATCAATGGTCCTATTGATTACTAGTAAATTTAGAAATCCTTTAAATCACTTTCTTCCTAATCAAATTAGATTATGGTAATCAAAAGTCCAGATACGTGATTATAGCCAGCAGGGAAATAGGAGGAGGAAGAAGAAGATCAATGTATTAGAGTCAGTGTATAATGAACAATATACAGCTAATATACTTCACTTAACACTAATAAGATAAATGCCCACGTTCCATGGTTTAATACAATAAAAGCTAATTTCTTGCTACACAAAGAGTCCAATGCAGGTCAGGCAACCTTCTAGAGCAATTCTCCCCTAGGCAGAGACTCTGGGATCCAGGCTCCCTCCAGCATATGATGTCACTCTCTCAACACAGGGATGCTTTGGCACAACAGTGCTTATTTTCACATATCACTTTCACTCATATGTTATTGATCAGAACCAGTCACATGGCCCTGCCTACTGCAAGGCACCTGAGAAGTACAGAGGAGCATATGGAACATTTGATGAGTCCTACTACCTCTACTTTAGAAAATAGAGTTAGTGAGAAGTCTGATGGTGGAATCCCAAGTATTAATACAGAAGATAATGGTCTGCCTCTTACTAGCTGTGTCAGGTTGTTTGGCAGGTTGTTTGACCCTTCCGTTCCTCAGTTTATAGATCTAACTGCATATTTTTATGATAATAGTAGCTACCTCATAGGTAGAGTTTAAAATCCCTGCAAAACATTTGGAAGGATGCCTGGATTATTTTAAGTTTCACTTGATGACAGCTATTATTATTATTAATATGAGAAACTAGGAATGAGAGACAATGGAGACCACTGAAGTAAAATTAATTTGAAATAAAATTATTAAAAATAAGGCTTAGTATGAAAACTAAAGGTCTGTTTTGGCCTTGATAGGCTTTGGTAAAACAATCACAGTGGCCAAGTGGTCTATCAGGTTATTTTCTTGAGGAATTTGGATAAAGAAATATAGTTATTTTGTTATTATTGTTTTTAAAGTGCTCTTTCTGAAAATGAGGCTCAGAAGACCAGATTTTAAACTTATGGCATGGATGAAGAGGATTCAGTTAACAAGACCAGTCTTTTAATTATTGGATAGTAGAATGAGCTGGAGGGTGATCCTCAGCTTCCCTGCAATAGAAGATGATAAAATAATTCATTTATGAGGAAACCTACACCTTTGGGGTTCACATGAGCCAAACAGACAATGGAGCCTGCTGGAGCAGTTCAGAATGGTGGTTACAGCACACTCTGTGGAGCTGGGCTGTGGACTCCAAGTCTTGACTCAATCTCTTGCCAGTTGTAGTGCCTTAATCCTCCTGTGTCTCAACTTCACTATCTATGAAATGGGTATAATAATTGTACTCACCCACCCAATACAGTTGTTGTGAGAATGAAAGACATCAATTTATTTAAAGCACTTTGAAAATGCTAGCTCCATAGTAAGTGGTCATTGATTGCTAGCTGTTATTGTTTTCTCTCTGAGGACAATGAAAATGTAAAAATGTAAAAATGATCAGGAGAGTAGGACAGAAAGTCAGGATGAGAAATGGTGAAAAATGTCAGCAGTGCACAGCAAATGTTGACAGTGAGGTGTATTAAGCTGTACAACAGAGTCCCCAAGGACAAGATGAAATCTGCTGTTTGAGTCATGTAGGGTCAGACAAAGTACCAGAGAATAGGCCATAGGAAGTGTTCTCATGCTTGTAAGTTTAGGGACAAGATGATCTAATAAGGTATTTTTCACCTTGAAGTTCTCCGATGACTGGGTTACAATGCTGGAGAAACTGACAGATTGTTCTTTTCAGGGAGGAAACTATGCTAGGCAAGTCTGTGTAGATTTAGTCAGAAATGTGGTTCTGACTGTAGTGTCAACGTGCATCATCACTTACAGAGGTAGGAGCTCTTCAGGTTCCAAAGTCAGGTGCGGAATGAGGGCAAAACACCTGGCTAATTTGGGCCAAAATGCTACAAAATGAGGGAAAGGAAGCCTTTGAATTTAAATTATCTGGAAAATGACTTCAATTTCCAACATAATTTTGTATGTTATAAACATTTCTTACTTTAGATATTTTGGAAGGCAAGTGTGTGGATTAAGGATCTTTTCATCAGCCTTAATAAAGAAGGTTTGCAATATTTTTTATTTCTTGGCATTATTTTTAATGTCTCAGACTAAATACAGATGCCAGGTACATATTCAGATAAGTAGCTTCTACTTCCAATTTTATTTTTCCTTAGCCAGGAGAAGAAAATTTACGTGCATTGGTAGAAATAATGAAAAGGAAGTTTAGCATCCTCCAAAAAGTCATAACATTATATGAGGATGGGGGTCTAGTGTGTCTTTCAAAAAGTATTTTTAATATTATATTATTTATATTTGAAAATAAATAACAACTTTCATTTTCTTAATATAAGTTACTTAAAGTAAACATTGTCAAAATTGGGATGGTATAAAGAGGAGGCAATTATTATTATTATTATTTTTGAGATGGAATTTTGCTCTTTTGCCCAGGCTGGAGTGCAATGGCGCGATCTTGGCTCACTGCAACCTCTGCCTTCCGGTTTCAAGCAATTCTCCTGCCTCAGCCTCCTGAGTAGCTGGGATTACAGGCGCCTGCCACCACGCCTGGCTAATTTTTGTATTTTTAGTAGAGACAGGGTTTCATCATGTTGTCTAGGCTGGTCTCGGGCTCCTGACCTCATGATCCGACCACCTCAGCCTCCTAAAGTGCTGGGATTACAGGCGTGAGCCACCACGCCCGGCCAAGGCAATGATTTTTAACGGTTTTTGGGAAGCAGATTTTATAATATATTAAAGGAAGGTGTGTGTGTGTGTGGGGGGGTACGTAATACATACAAATATATCCATTCATCTTTTAATAAACTAGGTTCAGCATCTCAACATATGAAGGCCATACTTTTTGCCTGGGATAAGCTCAGTTTATTCTCATACCAAGGAAAAGCAGGACAGTATAGTAGCAAAGTTGCAGGGGCAGAAATTCAAAGAGCTGGGTTCCTATTCAGCTGGGGTTCCAATTCTGAAACCTTGAGCCAATCACTTTGACTCAGTGAGCATGTCTTCTCGTCTGTGAAAGGGAAATAATAATAACATCCTTTTATGATCTATAGGGATAATAATGTACATATATAAATGTCAAAATTTTTTCAATAGTAAAGTGCTAACAAATAAAGATACTGTAATACCATAACTGCTATACCTGAACTTAAAGCAGACAGCAAAGACTCACTGCCAACACAAACACACACACACACACACACACACACACACACACTTGAGTACTGTTCAAATACACCATAATTTTTGCATTTTTGGCTAGGGTGTTCAATATTTATTTTACAAATGTTTGTTCTATCTTCACTTTAGAAGAGAGGGTGACCAGAAGCGCTTAAATCAATGGTGAAGGAAAGCACAATAACTATCTTTTTTATCCTAGCTTTATCCAACTTCCCCCTGCCTGTTAACATGCCTGATCTGCGCATGAATATAAATATAAAGAATTATTTTAACTTTGTGTTAGCCTCTTCTCCAGAGAAATGGGAACTTTTTTTCTTCAACTTTTATTTTAAGTTCCAGGGTACATGTGTAGGACATGCAGTTTTGTTACATAGGTAAACGTGTGCCATGTGGTTTGGTGCACAGATCAACCCATTGCCTAAGTGTTAAGCCCAGCACCCATTAGCTATTCTTCCTGATGCTTTCCCCTCCTTACTTCCCCTGACAGGCCCTAGTGTGTGTTGTCCCCCAACCTCGCCATGTGGCCATATGTTCTCATCGTTCAGCTCCCACTTATAAGTGAGAACATGCGGTGTTTGATTTTCTGTTTCTACATTAGTTTACTGAGGATAATGTCTTCCAACTCCATCCATGTCCCTACGAAGGACATGATCTCGTTCCTTCTTATGGCTGCATAGTAAGGAATGGGAACATTTAATGTTCAGGTCTGAAATAATAATTTCTCTGAAATGAGCATTCTTTTGCTTATTCAGACTTCCTTCCATTGCTTCTGGCATCATTTTGGCATGAAACAAACATCTGGAAACTCCTAACCCTACGGGATCTTGTCTTCTCCCTTGGGAATTTGTGATTGGACTTTTGACATTTGACCTTCCCCATACTGCTCTCATGGAGAGCTTTCATCTCACAGTAGTTGCAAGAAGGAAGAGATATTTATAGAACATCCCGTTATTGTACGTGATTGTGTCTCTAGGGTTAAATACTGGGTTTCTGCCTCCAAATGAGTAGTTTATTGTCTTCTTTTTTTTTTTTTTTTTTTTGAGACGGAGTTTTGCTCTTGTTGCCCAGGCTGGAGTGCAATGGCTCGATCTCGGCTCACCACAACCTCTGCCTCCCAGATTCAAGCAATTCTCCTGCCTCAGCCTCCTGAATAGCTGAGATTACAGGCATGCACCACTACGCCCGGCTAATTTTGTATTTTTAGTAGAGACGGGGTTTCCCCATAGTGAGGCTGGTCTCAAACTCCTGACCTCAGGTGATCTGCCCGCCTCAGCCTCCCAAAGTGCTGGGATTGCAGGCGTGAGCCACCGCGCCCGGCCCATTGTTTTCTTAAGTACTGAAAATGTACAGAGTTATCGTAGTTAAATTCTTATTCCTAAAACAAAAACAAAAGAAAATACTACTTGCTAATTTCTGTCTGTTTTTATATTTTTGGATGGCTTCTATTGCTTTGCAGTAGCAAGTAAGAGTGTTACAGAATTGTTTTCCCCAGCATCGAATTGCCTTTAGGGGGTACTCCATGTATATGTTTTAGCAATGATGCTGTTCTCAAACTCAAGAAATCACTAATAGAACAGTTAAGCATGTTAAAATGTTAGCCATTTCTTTGACCTTGTAATATATTTTCTGACAGTTGAGATAATTGGTGAAATACAGAATCTAGATTTGTGCTGAAAAGTACTTAGGAAAATTAGAAAATGTTGCAAATCATTTTAAAACAGGAAGAATATCTGTGGAGGTGATGGGATTCCTAAGCTAGCTCATGAGATTATAAAAGCTCAAGTTAAAGTGTGCTGTGGCCTCATGGAGAGTAATTCCAAATAATTTATGTAGATATTCCCCCTACCCAAAGAGGGTAGTGTAACTTCCATTCCTTAGCTCTGAGTTGAATGTAGTGACTTCCTTCCAAAGTGTACAGTACGGAAATGAGGAAAGGGGAAGGAAGAGTAATTTTACAATGAAGAAACCTGTCAGACTATGACAGTCAGGTGGTTGAGGCCGATGTTGACAGTTATAATGCATGTTGACAGTATGTACCATTGGTATAATGGGATGAAAATAGCTTTTTACTTCTGGGGACTTCCTCCTAATAATCCATAACCCCAGTCTGACCTTGAGGAAAACAATATACAAATTTCAGTAGAGGTGTATTCTACAAAATAACTCATGAGTAGTCCTCAATATTGTCAAGGTCATCAAAAACAAGGAAAGTCTCTGGGAAACTGCCATAGCAACGAGGTGTGAGTCAAAGAAGCAAGATAACTCAATGTAATGTGGTATTCTGTTTGGGATGTTGGTGCAGATGAAGGGAAGTATATAAAAACTAAGGAAATCTAAATAAACCATGGGCTTTGGGTAATAGTACTATATTAATAGTACTATTTGGGTAATAGTACTATATTAATATTGGCTCATTAATTGTAATAAAGATATCATGCTAATGTAAAATGTTAACACTAGGGGAAATGGGGTGCTATGGTTTGAATGCATCCCCCAAAAAGCACATGTTGGAAACTTAATTTTCAATCCAACAGTGTTGGGAGGTAGGGCTTAATGAGAGGTGATTAGGCCATTAAGGGGTCTGTCCTCATGAATGGATTAATTTGTTATTGAGGGAGTGGGTTTGTGGAAGAAAAAGGGCATGTTTGGTCCCTCTGTTTCTTGCCCTCCCTCTCTCACCTTCTCACCATCTGCTAGGTGATGAAGCAGCAAAACGGCCTTTACCAAATGTTCTTTATAAATTACTCAGTCTCAGCTATTCTGTGACAGCAGCACAAAATGGACTATGACACTGGATGTGGGTTATATGTGAATTCTCTGTACTATCCTTCAATTATTCTGTAAATCTAAGACTGCTCTAAAATATAATGTCCGTTTTATTTTAAAAAGGCACTTCGGCAACTGTCTAGCTGATACCCTTCTAGTGATCAACACTCTGCCAATATTTGGTGTCTTCTTGAATTCCTTGAATGACAGGCAATTAACCATTTCCAAAAGTGATACTTTGATTAATGCACAACTCTTAGTGTTTTGTCCTACTTTATTTTTTTAGTAGGTAGCAGTAGCTACCAAAGAAATTTGAGGTGGCTAGGATTAGCTACTCCCCCACAAACATCCTACTAAGCTGTAAAAATACACATTTCAGAAGAGATTCTGCCCCTATGCACTTATTTTACTACCTTTCATTAGCAAGTGGGTACAAAATAGTTCATATAGTTTGTAGGTCTGATAAAGTCTAAGCTCTCTTTTCTTTTTGGTATACTAACCACATTTCATATGAAAGATTGACTCCAAGCAGATGTGAGATTCGAGTCAGGATTTTGTACCCTACAATAGGCACCATGAAATCAGAAATCCTCTTAAACCAATGATTGAAATCAAGCATCATTCCTAATCATTCAAAGTGCAGGATTTGTTGGATTTTCAGACTGTATTCATTCAAGAGTGCTTCTAAACTGTTTTGGCCCATTTCCCTGTCTTGGTACTTCTACTGTCACCATTGAAGACAAGTTTAGTATTCATCATGCTAGTCACTAGTTTAATGAATAAAACCCATTTTTTTAAAGCATTCAGGATGCTAATTAGCAAAGCTTGTTGATTGAGGTACTGGTATCTGAAGGACTTGTAATACATACTTCAGAGCATGGCCTTTTCTGATGTAATATAGGTGACCACCCATGAACTATGCATTCTTGATATCATGTCAGCTAACCATCCTTAGAATTAAAGCTTTAACTGGTCAAACATCATAGTACATTGATTATATGAAGTAAATTATAGACATTGGTACAGGTGAGTTCTATTTTTATTTTTATTATTATTTTTTGAGATGGAGTCTTACTCTGTAGCCCAAGCTGGAGTGCAGTGGCGTGATCTTGGCTCACTGCAACCTCTGCCTCCAGGGATCAAGCGATTCTCATGTCCCAGCCTCCCAATTAGCTGGAACTACAGGCAAATGTCACCATGCCTGGCTAATTTTTTTTGTTTGTTTTTTTTTTTTTTGTATTTTAGTAGAGACAGGGTTTCACCATGTTGCCCAGAGTGGTCTCGAACTCCTGAGCTCAGGCGATCTGCCTGCCTTGGCCTCCCAAAGTGCTGGGATTACAGGCGTGAGCCACCACTCCCAGCCAAATTCTATTTTTTTAAGAAACAACTCAACCCGGAAATCTACTTTTGTGTCCCTTCTATCCATTGTTTCCTTTGAGGCAAAAAGCATTATGTGTGAATTTGCATCTGAGGTGAATGCTATGCGTGGGTGTGTTATATCTGAGAGTAAACTTCAAGTGCTGATAATTCTTGGGGCAGCATGGCAGGGGAGGAAGAGAAAGGAAGAAAGTGGGATAAACATAGTGACAGAGAAGAAGTGCTTTAGATTCACTGTTTGAGAACTCTGGTGGACTGCGGAAATCCTACCTTCCTCTAATCTAGAGTTTTTCTGGTTTTTTTTTTTGACAATAGAGCACATTTGGAATGCAATGCCTCCTAATAGGCCACAGAAGTAATATTCTGTGTAACACATAATGCACTCTCTTATTCAAAACTATAATAGAAGGTCAAGTGGGAAAGGGACAGAATATGTATTCCCTTGGTAAAAACAATACAAATGATAAACACAATCATAGTAATAGTAGCTAATGTTTATGTGGTATTTACCATATATGAGGTATAACTTCTACTAACTGTTCTAAGTACATTATATACAGGAACTCATTTAATCCTGCAGTAAATCTGGGCCATCTATTATATTGATGGAAAATTGTTACCAATTATTGAATAGACTATCACACATTGTATACTAGAAGAAACTGCTGTTCTATGACAAAATGGTGAGCTGGCAAAGTTAGAGAAAACCTAAAGCAATTAAAAAGAATGGGCATACAGAGAACAAAAGAATGGGCATACAGAGAACTAAAGAATTTAGTATCAGTAGCATGCATTGTACCTTTAGAGCATGCATGTCTTAGTACCTACAATGTTAAAAATTACATTTAGAAAATTAGCTCACAGCTCTTGCAGGTACTGGTGTAAAGCATGTCTTATTTAAATGTTTATTATCTTCTAAGCTTTTATTATTCCTTGGCTGTCCTAGACATGTATGATAAGATATAATCTTTATAGATGGAAAATGACAATTATTTCAAGTTCTATTCCTTAAGAAATTAGGGAAATAAGAATTCTGGGAAGATGGCAACAATGGCAATATAGCTTATGACTATTCCTGAATCCTCTAATGAACAAAGTCAGAGTAGCAAAACCAAAATTGCACAGATGAAATCTACAACAAAGCAACAAAACATACACCCTAATGCATGTGTGTATGGGGATGAAACTCTGATAGCAAAAAGACCTGTGTGGTATCACTAAAACTTTGCAAGAAGCAGAGAGAAGGAATTGAGACTTACGATGGATTTGAGTGGTGGAGAACCCTCAAATCATCAATGATACTCACTGGAAAGCTCTGTGGTGTATTCTGAGAGGAACAAATGTTTCTTTGAGGAGGATTTACAGGACTCAATTCATAGGTAACTGCAAGGAGGCCATCATTAGGTTTGATGATGCTGTGGCTGGCTGAGTCGAAACTCTTGAAACTAACCAACTAAAGATCACTTTCAGAACAAAGCTCTGCACTGAGGAGAGACTTCATTTAGAACTCATATTGAGGAGGAGGAGAACAACAGGAGCAAAGCAAAGAGAAAGCCCAGCCAAGAATGAGGTATAGGAGAAGAGAAAGCAGATCTCAGAGAGCATGAAGCCATATTTTTGAATCCTTCATTAAAAAAACAAACAAACAGATGCAGGTGTTTCCAGTATAAAGTTAGGTCCTCGCTACCACTGTAAAAGTGTAAGAATACTCATTTTACCCTAACGTGAGCAACAGAAAAGGATTACAGTTAAAAAATACCATGTAAAGTTATTATAAGCAAAAAGAGAAAATGAATAAAATAATGTCTCTACAATGAAGGCACTCCAGAAAGATAAGTCCACAAGGCAAATAAAAACTGCAACCTAATATTTCAAAACAGGCCAAAAGAAGTTGAGAAGCAAATAATAGATATGAAAGAACAACACGAATAAGAATTAGAAAAACTCATAAATGAGGTGATTGGAGAAAAATACGATTTAGAAAGATGGCAGAAGTTAGGAAATAATTTTAAAATAAAAAAATCAAGTTCAGTGTTGAATTCTAAATTAGGGGAAACCCAAGAGCAAGTGGATACCTTCAGAGAAATAGAAGAAAGAACAAAGAAAAACTTTTAAAAATAAAGTTAATGAAGACACTAAAAGGATGGAAGAGAAGGTGACAGCTATAAAAATAGGCAGGGACATTAACACATGTATATTGGGAGTCCCCCAAAAAGGAACCAAAGCCATGGTATAGAACAAGTATTTGAAATTATGATTCACAAAAAAAAGTCCTGACTTGAAACTATTGAAAGATAGTACTGTAAACCTGGGAAAAATTACTCAAGATATATTTTCACTAAAACTATGAACTTTAAAGAAAAGGAAACAATCCTTTGGTCAACCAGGCAAAAAAATGAAGTCACTGATAAAGGAAAGGGAATCAGATCACATAAGACTTTTCAACTTTACTGCAGCAGACCATACAATAATGCATTGAACAAAGTCAAGAGTTGAAACAGTCAAAGATATCATACCTTGTCCAACTGACAAACTTATTTCATTAGAAAGGTTAGAGATAAATTGTAATAACTATGCAAAAAAACTCAAAATATTCTTCCCTTGAGACTTCATGAATATTCTACTGAAAAATAAGGGTTAGTTTGCAAAAACAAACTTGAACACATGAAAAGGCATACTTCTTGGATCAGAAAATTCAACATAATAAAGTTGTCAATCCTCTTTAAAGTAATTTATAAATGTAATGCAATCCCAGTAAAAATTCCATTTTTTTTTTTTATAATCAAGTAGACAGGTTGACTAAAAAGTTTATTTGGAATAAGAAACAAGAAAGAATAGCCAGGTAAATAACAAAAATAGAGACTATACTAATGGAAATTGATAATGCAAACATTATAAAGCCTTATAATTTAAAAAGTATGGTTTGCATACACGAATAAACAGACCAATGGATCAAGATAGAAAATCCAGAAATGGATTCAATTACATATGCAAATGACTAGAGAAAGGAGATGGACTTTTAAAAAGTGTTTTTGGGAAAACTGGATGACCTTTTGCAAAGATAAAATTGGATCCATTTCTCACACTGCACATCAAAATAAACTTTAAATGTATTAGAGATTTAAATGTAAGCGATGACACTGTATAAGTAACAGAAAAAACATAGTGAAGCACTTTCCTAACTATGACTAAAAATGCAGAAGCAACAATGGGAAAGGTTGATACACTTGATAATATATGTATACAAACCAATTTTACATGACTGAAAAAACTACCATAAGAAAAGCAAAAAACAAAAAGAGAGACAAATATGGGAAAAATTATTTGCAATTTCTATAATGGACAAAATGTTATATTTTTATATAATAGAGCTTCTAAAGACAGAGAGGATTTTAGAGACCAATGACTGTAGAAAAGTCAGCTAGAGATAGACACAAGTCACAAAAAAATGAAATGCAAATACCCTTGGACATGTGAACAGATACACAATCTCGTGCATAGTAAGAGAAATGCAAATTAAAATTATGTTGAGATAGTACTTAACTATCAGATTGATAAAAACCCAAGTTTAAAAACATTCTGAGTGTCATTTAGAGCTAGAGTTTTTGGCATGCAAAAAAGAAAATTCAAATATGAGACGAAGGAGGTTGAGTAAAAAGGCAGCAGTATAAACTGAGATATATGTTATCTCAAAAAATATCCTGCATACTAAAAAAATCCATCTTTTTAATGCAAAAAAATAAAACCCATCACCAGTCCAGTGATAATGAGTAGCTGTAGGATTCAGATTGTGTTCTTTAAGTCCCATTTCCCCATAGAAAGAACCAGAGAAATGGGTGATTCTAACTCTGGGATAGAAAATGTACAGGGATAGTCTGGAGCATCTTGTCACACCAGAAAGCAATGAAGCTCAAGGAAGTTATAAGACTATGTAAAAGGATATGCTGAAAAGGAAACGTTTTGAAGTTGCTCCCACTGGCTAAGTTTTGAGCAGCAATAAGGACAAAAGATGTCAATGAATCATGATACATGAAATATATTTAAATGCATGACTTTTAATGGTACTAAAAAACATCACATTGATCACCTTAGAAAGACTTGAGGAACCAATTCATTATTTTAAAGAATAGTAAATAGAAAAGAAATAGTAAGCATTTATCCTGCCTTTCCTAGTAAACAATTGATGAAGGGAAATTTCTCTTAGAGTCTAGGTAATGCATGAGAAAGAAATGAGAATTAAAGTATTATCACTTTGCAACATTTAATGGATTAACAGATGCAGGCAATTATCATCGGTGGTTGCCAATATATGTATATAACTTAATGTATAATACTAATTTATATTATAATATATGCTATATTAATTTAATATATATTAATATAATATGTATAATTTAATATATAATTATATATTACATATGTATATAAGTACTGTAGATAATATATATTGATCTAATTTTCTCTATCATTTATTATTTATCTATTATCTCTCTCTCTACTATCTGTCTATCTATTTATCATAGAAAAGAATTATGCCTTGGTACCAATTCAGCCAGGTGGGCTCACATGATTGACTTTTAGCCCCATCTTTTGCTTGCAAATAAAAATTACATAGTACTATAGGAAGACTGTAGGGAGCTGAATGGGGACTAAGAGAGCATACAAACTTTATTTTATAACTATCTAATCCACCACCTATCTCACAGATATGGGTGCAATTTCTAAGTCAAATACTATCTCATAACTGACTATATATGGCTTTTCCTGGGGTGAAATACTTTGTTTTTGCTTTCGGCATTCCTTCCCTGACTTGCCTTTTTAGTTGTTGTGGGGGCCACGTTTTTAAATCCGCAAGATGCAAGGAAACAATGGACGCCTTTCTTCACTGCTTGTAAAGGTCGTATGAGAAACAAGCATGAGCAGAGCCGTTCTGACTAGACATGCAAGCACACACAGAATGGGACACATTCACCACGTCGTTTGTCAGCATTAACCCTTTGCTCACACCGAGAAAAGGAGGCCGTGTTTCTATCTTGAGATGGTTTTGGACTGAATTTGTGTGAAGTAGAAAACAGGAGTGAATCACTGAAATTTTTGCTTGCTCTGTTAGGGCTTGGGAAGACCCAAAACGGAGGTGGCATCTGAGTCCAGAGGACATTTATGAAACAACAGGTCAGGGATTTTCCTCTCAGGTCTCAGGACTGTAAGCAGACCAGAGCTGCAAGATGACTGTGCAATGCCTCTAGCACCATAAAGAATATTCCCCTCCAACACCAGTTAAAAGAAAAATAATAACAAACTAGAAATAAGCATAGAAAGTACAGACAAGTACAAGATAGTAAAAAATACTTTAACTTTTATTCTTTTTCCATGTGATTATTTTAATAGTTTTTATAAAAAACTAAATATCAAATTCTCACAAAGGTTATTTTCTCACCATTTAGTGTTCTCACCTTGTTGGGGCCTAAACACTTGTGTTGCTTTTGGGTAATCTAGTACTGGCTCAGATCCATCTCCTCAGGAAGTCCAAGAAATTACTTGTCAGGAAACTTGGTAGGATGGTCTGCTCACCAGTGTCGTTTATTGACTGCTGCTTTTACACTGATCTAAAAATACTCTTTATTTTTGGTTGGAATATGGCTTATTTTGGGAGAAACTGGTGAGGTTAGGTCATCCTCAGATTTCGTCAAAATATTTTATTATAATAGACCTAGCTATTCATGGGAAGATTATAATAACTCATGGATCATCTGGGGAAAATACCTGGTCTTCAAGGCCACTATTTCCAGCAGCAAACATAAGAATCCTTTAATCCATGTCCCACACGTAGGTTTCTTAATTCCTGAAATTCTGCTTATGATTGCCACATATAAATAAGAAAGGACTTGAACATATGTGAGCTATAAGAAACTTTTGTAAAGCAATGCAACTCATGGGTTTAAACAAATACTTTTGGCAGCTTTGTTAAGCATACGTGCAAAAAGTGGGTTTGCTTCACCAGTAAGGGACACAGAAAAATCCAAGCTCTCCGACCTACATGTGACACACACAGGATAATAATTAATGATAATAAGTTTTAAAAAATCTAGTATGCTTTTCTATCAGGATGGAGCAAGAGATTAATTACACATTGTACATCATAATGTCTGAAAGCCTGAGAACTTGTGCAATCTGAATTACATTTGATGAAACAAAATGCATGGAATTGATGCTTTCATTTTGAATACACAAGTCTTTTTCTCCTTATATTCTTTTCCCCTCTCTTTTTTCCTTCTCTCCCTCCTTATCTTAGCACCCCTCCTCCCTACTTCTAAAAGAAGAGAACACTGTTCTCAGGACTCTCTCAGCCTTTCTTAATTGAAAGCAATGATTCTGAGTCACTCCTTTATATTAAGTGAAATACTCTTGCATGAATCTCTAGGGATGAAGTGATTAGCCCAGCAAGAAGCCAGCGGATTCCGGTTGTCCGTGAAAGTGGTGGAAAGAATTAAATACAATTTTGCAAAGATAACACTAAAAGAATGGTATTTTCTTTCAAAACATGTCCTTTTCTGAAACATCAGTGCAGACATATGTCAAGATAGAAACTGGATCATATTTCTAACAGTTGAAGACTCAGATTTCGTCAAACGAGACTGTTTGTTCTCATGCCCAAAGTGTATCCTACACTGTCCTGTTGTCTGGACTATAATGGAACATAACATTAACTTCGGACAGTGGAGGTTGAGTTGGTGCCAACCTTGCTAATGAACATGTGGTTTCAATAATAATGTGGCTACTTGCACATTAGATGGCAAGGTGCCAGGTACATACTTAATGTTGAGGGGGCAACTGATGTAAAAAGTAGTATCTCCTGTTATGATTGCATTTCCAAAAATACTCTGCACCTGGACTGAGACTCAGCAAAATGAGGAATGTCACTCAGCATCAGGAAGTTTAAGGCATTGACAGGTACGGAGGAGCTCTACAGATTCCAGGCATGCACTCTGTGAGCCTCAAGCATCCATCGCAAGGTCTTGATGATAACAAAATGGGTAACGTCACAGTGTGGAAAAACAGCCTGACCCAGGAGGGTGGTGGGTGGGGGAAGGATTAGGATCACTCCCTGCTTCAAGTTCCTGGTGTTCTGGACTCAGGGACTTGAGAGTCTGAAAGCTAGAAGACAGTGAAATGAATTACAGTCTAATGATATTCCCACTACACTGACAAAATGGATTCAGTTACATAATGGTAGCATTAAATGTTATTAAGAAGGGATCCAAAGTCTTGGGGCCAGACTTTCACAAAATCATGATAAGCTGCTAAAAACAGCTGAAATAGCACATTTATAGGCTTTCCAGTCCTCAATTTGTTGAAGGGGAAAAAAGTTGTTATATTTGCTCAAACATTCTGCAGTGTTGGCTTATAATCAGGGGCTTAGTGGAGGGGCGGGGGGTGTCAGGAAATATCTGATTTGATTATTATATCTTAACTTGCATTTTTGTTTTCCTGAAAGCTTTTGTGAAGTACAGAGCTAAATGGTTTGCCCAAGGACTTGGTGGCTTGGTAGGGCAGTGATTTTTCTTGGTGTCAAGACCCCCTCTGTAGAGTGACCAGGTGTAGAGGGTGGACTGTTTTTCTTCATTTCTATCTTCTCTTTGTATAAGAGAAGCTTCATTTTTTAAAATTTGCATTTTATAAAATTGATTCATTGTGGTATATAGTTTTGTTTTTTTTAATGTTTAATTTTTGTGGGTACATAGTAAGTATATATATTGATGGAGTGCATGAGATAGTTTGATACAGGCATGTAATGCATAATAATCACATCGTGGAAAATGGGGTGTTCATCCCCACAAGCATTTATCCTTTGTGTTACAAACCATCCAGTTATACTCTCTTAGTCATTTAAAAATGTACAATTAAATTATTTTGACTGTAGTCACCCTGTTGTGCTATCAAACACAAGATATTATTCATTCTTTCTATTTTTTGTACCCATTAACCATTCCCACCTCCTCCCAGCATCCCACTACGCTTCCCAGCCTCTGGTAACCATCCTTCTACTCTCAATCTCCATATGTTCAATTATTTTGATTTTTACCTCCTAGAAATAAGTGAGTACGTGTGATGTTTGTCTTTCTGTGCTTGGCTTATATCATTTAACATAATGACCTCCGGTTCCATCCATGTTATTGCAAATCATAGGATCTCATCCTTTTTTATAACTGAATAGTACTCCATTGTGTATAAGTATGTGGTATATAGTTTGGACTAAGGTATCGACTACCACAATCAACATATCGAGAGTTCCATCACTTCAAAAAAATATCTCATGCTGCCTGTTTGTCATCAGTCTTTTTTCTACCTCCAGCCTCTGCTAACTGCTGATCTGTTCTCCATCCCCATAGTTTTGTTTTGTTTTGAATAACGTATAAAGGGAAACTATAGCATATAGTCTTTTGAGTCTGACCTATTTCATTAGCAAAATGCATTTGAGGCTCATTCGCATTGTTTTATGCATGAGTAATTTATTTCTTTTTATTGTAAAAGAGTATTCCATTGTATGGATGTATCAGTTTGTTTATCCATTCACCCCATGGGAGGAAATTTGTACTATTTCCAATTTTTGGCTTTAATTATTATATTTTTAAACCATCTTATTGAAGTATAATTGACACACAAAATCTGTCCTTCTTTAATTTATACAACTTGATGAGTTAGGAGATAAGTATGTATTCATCAAACCATCACCATAATGTATGCCATAAACCTATACTTCCAAAAATTTCCTCCTGCTTTCTTTATTATAATAATAATTATTATTATTTGTGATAAAAGCACTCAACTTTAGATCTGCTTTTAAAGAGAAATTTTAAGGATACAATATATTATTGGTAATTACAGGCCCTATGCTTTACAGTAGATCTCTAAGATATCCATTTTATATAATCAAAACTTTGTACAGTTTGATTCATACCTTCCATTTCTCCCTCCCCACAATCTCTGACCACTATCCTTCTATTCTCTGCTTCTATGAGTTTGACTACTTTAGATTCATTACATAAGTAGTATCATGTAGTATTTGTCCTTCTGTGTCTGGCTTATTTTACTTAGCATAATGTATCCCAGGTTCATCCATGTTGCTGTAAGAGGCAGGATTTTCTTCTTTTTTAAGGATGAATAATATTCCCTTGTATGTATATATTACATTTTCTTTATCCATTTAGGAGTCAGTGGACATTTAGGTTGTTGCTTTGAGGCTTTGGTGATTGTGAATAATGCTGCAGTGAATATGGAAATGCAGCTAGCTCTTGAAAATACTATTGGCTTATTATTCATACCTTTTATATTTTTACTTTTAGTGGTTGCCCTAGAGTTATAATATGCATCTTTAATTAATCTGAATTTACCTTCAAATAATATTAAATCACTTCACATGTAGTGTATGGACCATGCAACAGTATATTCAAATTCCTTCATCTCTTACCTCATGCTATATATTTAATTTTACATATGCTGCAAGCACATAGTATATTGCTACTATTTTTTTCTTTGAATAATCAATTATCATTTAGAGCACTTAGGAGTAACAAAATGCATTTCTAAATCTTTATTTATTTCCTTTCCCATAGCTCTTTATTTGTTTGTGCAGATCCGACTTTCTCTCTGGTGCTATATTTCTTCTACCTGGATAGCCTTCTCAAACATTTCTTATAATGCAGGCCTATTACCAATTAATTCTCCATTTTTCTTTTCGAGAAAGACTTTATTTCACCTTTAGTTTTAAAAGATGTTTTCCTGGGTATAGAACTCTGGCAGACAGTTTTTAAAAAATCTTAATGATGTCACTCCATTTTCTTCTGGCTTACATGATTTCCAACGAGAAGTTTCTTCTTATTTTTGTTCCTCTGTATACAATGTATCTTTAGTCTAGTTTTGTTTTAATAAATTTTATTTTTAGAACAGTTTTAGGTTTACAGAAAAACTGCAACAATAGTACAGAGAGTTCCAGTATATCTCATATCCGGTTTACCCATTATTAATATGTTAGTATGGTACATCTGACCCAATATTGAAAAATTATTATTAACTAAAGTCTGTACCTTATTCAGATTTCCCTAGTTTTTACCTAATGGCATTTTTGTGCTCTAGGATCCCATCTACCACATTATGTTGTAATCATGTCTCCTTAACTCCTCTAGGCCGTGACAGTTTTTCAGGATTTCTTTATTTTTGATGACTATGATAGATTGAGGAGTACTGGTCATGTGTTTTGTAGAATGTCCCTCAATTTGGATTTGTTTGAGGATTTTCTCAAG
This sequence comes from Nomascus leucogenys, assembly GCF_006542625.1. NCBI lineage: Eukaryota > Metazoa > Chordata > Mammalia > Primates > Hylobatidae > Nomascus > Nomascus leucogenys. Next base: position 76,665,136 of record NC_044385.1, read on the forward strand.
ATTCGACTGGGGTTATGGGTTTTTGGGGAGGAAGACCACAGAGGTAAAGTGCCATTTTTGTAATAATCGTATTAAGGAGACTTACTGTTAACATCACTTTTCACTCTTGATGTTGACCTTGATCACATGGCTAAGGTAGTGTTTGTCAGATTTCTCCACTGTAAAATTACTCCTCTCTCTTTTACTTTTGAAATCTTTGGAAGGAAGTCAATATGAACAGCCCATGATTAAACAATGAGGAGTTAGGTTTCTTCTCCTTAAGGGTAGAGTAACTACATAAATCATTTAGGATCTTCTACAAGGGAGACTTGTCTCTTCTTCCCCGTTATTTATTTATTTATTTATTTATTTTTATTTATTTATTTTTTTTGAGACGGAGTCTTGCTCTGTCGCCCAGGCTGGAGTGCAGTGGCGCAATCTCGGCTCACTGCAAGCTCCGCCTCCCGGGTTCACGCCATTCTCCTGCCTCAGCCTCTCCGAGTAGCTGGGACTACAGGCGCCCGCCACCACGCCCGGCTAATTTTTTTGTATTTTTAGTAGAGACGGGGTTTCACCGTGGTCTCGATCTCCTGACCTCATGATCCGCCCGCCTTGGCCTCCCAAAGTGCTGGGATTACAAGCGTGAGCCACCGCGCCCAGCCACCTGTTATTTATTTATATCAATATTAATGTCTTTTATTTTTGGCTGCCTTCAGAAATTTTCTCTTTCCCCTCTCTTTGTTTTTTATCATTTGGATAAGACATATCTCAGGTTTGTTTTTTAATTTGTTTGATTGTATTGTGTGTATCCTCACTGGTGTTCTTTGTGTTTCTTGGATCTGTGGTTTGGTATCTATTGTTAATTTTGGAAAAATCTTGGTTATTATATGTTCAAATGTTTATTCTGCCCTATTCCCTCTCTCTTCTTGTAGACTTTTAATTAAACACATCTTAGGTATATGTCATTGTTCTACATTCCTTTGATATTCTATTCTACTTTTTTTCACTCTTGTTTTTCTTTTAATTTGAATAATTTATATTGACCTATATCAGGCTTATTGATTCTTTCTTTATGTCAAATGTATTGATGATACACTCAAAGGCATTCTTCATATCTGTTACCTTTTTATTATTATTATTTCTAGCATTCCTACTTAAATCTTCCTTAGTAATCTCTCTCTCTGCTGAAATTACTTATCTGATCCTGTGTGTTGTCTCCTTTTCCCATTAGAAGTTTCAACATATTAATTATAGTTATTTTGAATTTCCTATTTATGGTTTCGATATCCGTGTTATAGCTGAGTCTGCTTCTGTCAATTTACTCATGCCAGTGTGTTGTTTTTCTTGCTTTATTTTTGTATGCTTTGTAATTGTTTGGTTGAAAGCTGTATACTTTCTGTAGGACAATATATACTAAAGTAAGTGATTTTTTTTTTTTTTTGAGATGGAGTCTCACTTTGGCACCCAGACTGGAGTGCAGTGGCACAATCCAGGCTCACTGCAACCTCCACCTCCCGGGTTCAAGTGATTCTCCTGCTTCAGCCTTCCAAGTAGCTGGGATTACAGGCATGCGCTGCCACGCCCGGCTAATTTTTTAAAATTATTATTTCTAGTAGAGGCAAGGTTTTGCCATGTTGGCCAGGCTAGTCTCAAACTCCTAACCTCAGGTGATCCGCCCACCTCGGCCTCCCAAAATGCTGGGATTATAGGCGTGAGCCACCATGATGGCCAGGTAAATGATTTTTATTCCTGGAAATGAGCACATTTCCTTCTGCTAGGACTGTAATGTGGATTATTGAACCAATCTACGTAGGGATTTAATTGGGATAGAGATTGCTGTTGCTTTGGTTGACTACAATGTACTACAGACTTGAAATTCCTGTAGTGACACTTTGTGTGTTGGGTGGAGGCTGGTTCGCCAGAAGGCTTTTTCTTAATATCCATCCTCAGCTTTAGGTCTTTATTGTACACTATGCCTTAGAGAGGGTCTCTTTCCATACTCATTTAATTCTTCCACCATCACTAACTGTTACTTGTTACTTAATGCTTGTTAGAGTGGTGGCGTGGGTCAGGAGTCCATTCTTCATTCTTTTCATGAAGCTTGTTTTTAGGCAGGTACTGTGTGTCTCTGGAGACCTTTTTCTGTATTTTTTACTTTAAAAAGTATGGAGTCCATTCGTAAGGACCCTGGCGGGGGCAGTAAGGAAATATCTTGATGTACTTTAATCCAAAAACCATATTTTAGCATGTTCTATGTGCCAGATCCAGGGCCAGATGCTCTAAATGCAAATGTGACAATGACGTGGCTCTTCCAATTCAGAAGCTCTGTATCAGAGAACCATAAACTGGTAAATAGGTGTAGACTCAAGGTGCTTTGAAACCCAACAGAGGGCTTTTTTGCTCAGTGTGGATGAGGGTGATGGTCAGGGAATCTTTCCTAGATGGACTCCACCCAGACCACCATCTCTCTAGGACATCTGATTTTGTGATCCTTCAGACAAAAGGCAATGGTTTGAGATGAGAGAGAGAAAGACCTGAATATTTGAAGTAAGGATACAGGAGGTGAGGAAACTATGGAGAAATACAGTGCCCTCTGAAAGTCATACTCTCAACATTACTTCAGGTATCTTCATAGTGCTATCTCTAGAAAAATCAAGAGTTTTTTTTTTGTTTCAGACAAATCTGAAATCTGAAATTTGAAATCTGGATTTCTCACCTACAAGCTGAGGAATCTTGGGAAAATTACTTGCCCAACGTTCAATTTTCTCATATATAAAACGACAAAGACGTTTTCTGTCCCATTGGATTGCTGTAAACGTTATGTGAAACATCAGCTTCTAGAAGATCCATAATAAGTAGTTACTATTATTGTTGTTGTTACTTGCAGCCACTAAATTGAATTATTTTTAATTCTTTAGGTGCCCTAATGATAAGTTCACCCCCGTGTTTTCTGAGGAGTCTACCTGGAAATGAGAACCATCTGTCCTTCCTATAGTAGTTCTTCTCAGAATGCCGACTCTATGCTAATGGTGAGAAAGTAGCTTCCAAATCAGACCCCCTAAAAATATATCTAAAAACTCAACTCCTGTGGTCATCTCTTTCAAGTATTTAAACCTCAGAATTTTCTCCAGGAAGCATATAGGCCCCCTAGAGTCCATAAGCTTACAATGTCTTGGCCATGTGTACCCATGTGGTACATTCAACCACCAAACTGGAATACGATATTGCATTTCCTGGGCAGGATTAAGAGTGAGCTCTCTTAGGCTCAGATGACCCCTACAATCAGAGGTAAGAGGGCTGTAACTGAAATATCACTCAACAGTCATGCCAAGAATAATAGACACCGAAATGACTACCATGCCTTGTGGTGAGTGCCCTCCTTTGGGGATTAGCAAGATGGTAGGGGATGTGCAGAAGGCCGCAGTGGGTCTCTTAGCCCTTCCTTCCTTCAGTATATAATCCAGGTTATTTTAGAAATAGAACACCAGTGATGTGGTTGTGACAACTTCTACTGGTCCTGTAATCTAGTTAGAATTGGGTGGATGACCCCTTATAGATCCTAACTAGATTACAGGACCAGTAATGTGTCAGTCTTAATTAATTCATTGGTTTATTTATTCATTCATTCTTTTCATTCATTTTTTTACTTGTTCATCCATTCATCAAAAGTATTTTTAGTACTTTACCTACTATTAGCTGGGCTTCCGTGAAATAATTTTGTATTTTTTTTTCCTTAATAGAACTTATGATCTGGTGGAAGGACATGATAACTAATCAAATAATCACAAATATGTATTTCAGAGGTAATTATTCTAAAGGAAAGTTATCTGACTTGGTTTTTCTGGGAATTCTTGCCTAAATGAGATAATTTTTGAACTGGGTGAGCTGGCCACCTAGGGCTGGGGAGAGGTTAACAGAATGAGGCCACAGGTAACTTCTTGAGCAGCATGTGCAAGGGCCTTGGGGACAGAGGGCTGTGGTACGTTTGATGGACTGTGAACAGAACAGTCAGGCTGTAGTATAGAGAGTGAAGGAAGAGAGTGGTGCAAAATAAAGCTGAAAATATGGGCATATGTGTCAGGTCATTCAGGACTTTGTAAGGCATGTGAAGGGTTTGGGTTGTCAGTTGAAGGGTTAGGGAAACCACTGAAGAGATTTAAGTGGGGCAGGGTTGTGGAGGGGGGTGGTGACTGTGTAATTTGTAAAGAACACAAAGATTGCAGGGTGGAGAACAGATTGGGAAGGCAGCAAGTATCAATGTGGGAAGACTGGTTAGAAGGTATAAGGAGGTTTCATTTTGTTTTTTTCCTTGTAGATGGGAGAAACTTGAGTAAGTAAATGTCAGTGGGAAAGATGCAAGCAAGAGAGAAATGCTGAATGAATAAAAAGAAAAAAGAGCTAGTGAAAGGTTCCTGAAAGCCAGCGTCATGATTGGAGCAATTGGCCCTAGAAAGGAGAAGGGCTAATTTTATTCTACAGAAAGGAGAAAAAATGGGATGGGTGCAGGTATAAGGGTCCAATGTGGGAGTTCCTGTCTTGGCTTTTGTTTTCTGTGTAAACTCACTGGAAGTGAGTTCGGTTGTTAAGAGTGGGAGGAAAGGTGCGAGATAAAAAGGCAAGTCAGAGATCTGAGGAGACTGGAGAAAGTTTGAGAAATTTACTAGAGAGGTGGGAGAGAGAACTGACAGGTGCTTGTGGAAATCTTGCTGAGATGTGTTGAGGACGTGCTGGTTTTGATGTTCATGACTTCACAACAATGCACATCCACTCTGTGTGTGGCTTTCATCAGCAATACTTCTGTATTTGGGTTTAGAAAGATTAAGGGAAAAAGGGAAAAAAGGAAAAAAAGACAGTTGGGTTCAAGCAACATTGGGATCTTGTTAGCAGCTGCTGATATAAAGAAAGGAATGGAGTTTGGGGCCCTGGCAAACATGTTATTGAAATGACATATAATGGAATTCAAGCTTGGAAAGGAGGAATTTGAAAAAGAAGGCTGATAGATTGGAAGAGAGTAGAAGAGTCAATGGAATGGGGGTCCTGAAGAAGTTGAAGAACACTTGTAATCTGAGGAGTCGAACTAGCCAGCTGGATAGAAAGGAGTTAGTAGGAACCTGATTTAGTGATTTGGGTGGTAGAGAGGTTTGGGGTGATGACAAGTTCCAGGGTAGTGTTGGGAGACAATTTTCCATGAATATTTTTATGTTTCTGCACAGCCTTGGCTTTCTGAGCAAAGAAAATTGGCAAAAATGGTTAAACAATAATTGAATAGCAAATATGCCTGAGAAGCTCGAAATAGTGTATTGTTCCAGACAGATTTAGAGAATTCGCTGCCGTGGAGTCATTTGCATTACATTTCTGGGTAGCAAAAACCTAGGGACCTTTCCCTCACATCCTCAGAGAGGGTTTCTTACATTCCAGAGTGAAAGTCTCTCTTTCTTTCTTTCCAGAAGGAATGAGGGGCAAATGCACTAGCTGCCCTATGTAAGCTCTAAGTCTCATCATTTCGGGGATCCTCTCCTGTGTTGCAGCTTTGCTAGAAAGAACTAATATTTGTATTTTTTTGCACCATCTGTTCTGCTATATCGTGGTAGAAGTCATGTAGGTTCATATGAGATCTTTCTTCCCAGCACCTTAATGTTTTGAAGAGATAAAAGCAAGCTTTCTTACAATTCATTTCAATATACTAGGTTTACCTCTACCTCCATTTTTTACCATAATAAACTTTTGAATTATGTGTAATCAACCTAACTAGAAACTTTGATTAACCAAGAGTTCTTATGTTACTTCACTAATGAGAAAAAGAAGACAATAAACCTATTTTTCTTGAAAAAAAAAGAAGAAAAGAAAAAGCTCAATCAATATGCTTCAAGAAACAAAGCTGATGTATAATAAAAAGTATTTATTATCCCAGCACAGGTTTTTGAATTCCTATAGAGTTTAAATAGATTTTAAAGTTGAGATGAAACTGGTCTCTATTAGAAGCAAATGCCCTCAAAGACTTTCCTCTTGAAGAAGGAATTCTAAGTTCCAGTATTTAAAGCTGAAAAAGATCATCTGACTGTGATACTGGGCAAATGTCACAGAAGATTTAACTGCGCTATTGTCTTAATTGTTTTCATTACACAGTTTTATAAGTTTTCAGGGCTGTATAGACTCTGTTTTTACTGATAAGTCCTATTATTGACAATGCCTGACTTTGCAGAGTTCGAGGTTTTTGAAAACAATGTAGCTTTATAGGAGAACCTGCTGTATTTCTTTCCATCTTTTGTATTAAGTACATAGTTTTTCTTTGATCATAAAAATACATCAGTTTTTCTAAAATTTTTTTTACTTTTAAAGGATGGTTGATATTGTTATTGTAACTTAAATGAAAAGGAACACACTGCCTTCTACATACTAGCACTGGTTTAAGCATAATAAATTACGATTTTATTTTAAAATATCCTGAAAATCCCCCAAAGCCTATAAATTACTTCCAATTCCAATTTTAATTTAATTTAATTTAAATTTAAAAATGTATTTAAATAAACAAAAGTTTTACTTCCCTCTGTCCATCTAATTTAATCTTTAGAGATAACTTCTATAGCAGTTTGAGGTATAGTTTGACTATTTTTTTCTATGCTTATACAGATATAGTTATACATATACCAAGTCTATATCTGTCTGCATTTCTATGTATGTGTCTATGTGTCTATATCCCTGCTGATAAACATAGAAAATATGTATATGTGTGTGTGTATATATATATATATATATATATTTCTTTTAATGATAGAATCATGCTACATATATTAAATACTTATTTTTCTTAATGCTATATTACAGGCTTACTTCCAGGTGCATGTAAGTCTATCACATTCTTTGAATGTCCCATAGTGTTCCTTGTGTGGTGTACTGGTTATCACTGCACAACAGATCTCCCTGACTCCACTTTTTGACAGGGGAGTGGCATATGCATACAGGAGAAAAGGAATTGATCGTAGCCACTTGGTGACAAGTACCCTACTCTACCTTCTGGCCACCACAGTTTATCTCTCATGTGAAAAGTATACTTATTTCCTCCTAAAACTGCCCTGAAGTTCTCATCCCATCATAGAAATAGGCTCAGTCTCAAGATCCAGAATCTCACTATTGAAATCAGGACCACGTTCAGTACACTGCATGTACTGTTTCTCAGGTGCAACTTGTTGAGTGTGGTTCCTTACCATCTGAAGGTCTGTTAACTAAAGGGACAAGTTATATGGCCCCCAGACCCAAAAAACAATGGTAAAACTGACATAGGATAATATAAAAAAGGGGAGAGCTGCAGCATGCAGCAGTTACTATTTCATAGCAATTCTGAATCTCAGATTGGCACAATAGTGCCAGGTGCCAAATTAGGGCCGAGTCCTGTTACCTAGAAATGGTTCTTCAGAGCTCTTATCTCTGCTTTCTGAGTCATTTCTTCTTATCCATAAGAAATGGGTTGTAATTGTTACTGAGTGGTTATCTCAGTCGGCTTGCTGAGAATGTTGTGGCTCTTTTTATTTTGAACTGTTTCTGTCTCAGTCTAAGCTGATGGTGTTTTTCTAAGTACTAGTCTGTTAACAATTTTGTGCATTGCCTATGAATCTTATTGGGGCTCATTCAATTGGACAAAAGCAATATTTATAAATCTCTTAAAGGTAACCTTAAATCTTTCTAAGGTTTAATAAAATGTCTTACAGCCACATCTTTTACTTTATCATAACCCTAAAGCTCTTTCTTACTTTGAGACCCTTCTGTTGGCTACACAGAGGATTCTAGGACCTCTACATTTTCTCCAAACTATATTTTAAAAGGGAACAGTTCTGTCTCCTGCTCATCTCTTTTTATCTACCTTATATATAGTTAAAATAAACTTTTTGGCAGAACTTTGAATGTTCTGTCTGGAACCCTCCAGTCAAATTCACCAATTCATTAGAAATATTTTGTATTTTCCACATTGTTGTGGGTAAGATATTACCAAACTTTTCACCATTACATAACACTAGTTCTACTTCTTTTAGCCTCCAATAATATTATCCTCATCACCTTTTCAAGGCCTTCCGGCCTTTGCCCACTGCCTCATCCAAAGCCAATGTCACATGTTTTAGATTTAGATTTTGTTAAGGTAGCACTTCACTTCCAGGTACCAATTTCTGTCATGGCTATTGATGGCCAGATAACCCCTCACTTCAAAAGTTAGTGACTGAAAACAGCTATTTTGTCTCTCACTGTTCTGTGGGTTGACTAAGCTTAGTTGTGTACTTTTCATTTTAAGTTACTAATGAGGTTGCTGTCAAATGGTGGCAGGACTGCAGGACTAGAGTTCAAGGTTTGACTGAGTTGGATATCCAAGGTGACTTCTTCATTTACATATTGTTGGTGGCTCAGCTAGAATGGCTGCAACAGTCTGAGAATAGCAGGTAGTTTCTCCCTCTCCATGTGACTTCTCACAGGACTAGTTTGGCCTTTCTCATAACAGGAAGGTCTCAGGGTATCTGGACTTCTCACACGGCAGCTGGCTTCCCCCAGAGCATGTGTTCCCAGTGACCAGGGTGAAATCTGAAATGCTTAAGACCAATCTTGGATGTTGTATATACTTTTTCTATATTCTATTAGGCACACATGCCAGCCTTGGTTTAATGTGGGAAGGAAATAGACAAGAGTCATACCTTCATCTTTGGAGGTGTGGTTCAGTAGGGGGCCAGTGTTGGAGACTAGTTACCATGTGTGGATATACCATAATTTATTTAACCATTCCCCTATTGGGTTATAATAATTTGGAGTATTTAAATTATTAAATTAAATGTTATTTAAGTAATATTAAATTATTTAAAGTTGTAAACTTTACTGCAGAGAACATAATTTTCATGTGCCTGTGTCAGTCTTTAAATGTATATACAAATCCAATGCTATTGCAATTGAATATACATTTTTAAGAAACTGAGGGGCGGGTGCGGTGGCTCATGCCTGTAATCCCAGCACTTGGGGAGGCCAAGGTGGGTGGATCACCTGAGCTAAGGAGTTCAAGACCAGCCTGGGCAACACGGTGAAACCCTATCTCTACTAAAATACAAAAAAATTAGCCAAGCTTGGTGGCATGAGGCTGTAATCCTAGCTACTTGGGAGGCTGAGACAGGAGAATCACGGGAGGCTGAGCCAGGAGAATCACTTGAACCTGGGGGGTGGAGATTGCAGTGGGCCGAGATCACGCCATTGCACTGCAGCCTGTCCAGCAACAGAGCGAGACGCCATCTCAAACAAAACAAAACAAAAGAAAAAAAGAAACTGAGAACTTTTATTTATTTTACGTAGTTATAAATATACATATATACATGTATATATGTATATATACACATATGTATATATGTATGTATGTACACATATGTATATATGTATGTATATACACGTATATACGTATGTGTATACACATACGTATATGTATGTATGTATATATGTATGTATATGTATATATGTGTATATGTATATATGTGTATATATGTGTGTATATATGTATATATGTATATATGTGTATATATGTATATATGTGTATATATGTATATATGTGTGTATATATGTGTATATGTGTGTATATATGTATATGTGTGTATATATGTATATATGTGTATATATGTATATATGTGTATATATGTGTATATATATGTGTATATATGTGTGTATATATGTGTGTATATATGTGTGTATATATGTGTGTATATATATGTGTATATATATGTGTATATATATATATATATATATATATATATATATAGTCGGCCCTCCATGTCCATGGGTTCCACATTCATGGATTCAACTGTGAATGGAAAATATTCGGAAAAAATTGCATCTGTAGCCAGGCACGGTGGCTCACGCCTGTAATCCTAGCACTTTGGGAGGCTGAGGCAGGCAGATCTCAAGGTCAGGAGATCGAGACTATCCTGGCTAACATGGTGAAACCCTGTCTCTACTAAAAATACAAAAAAATTAGCCGGGCGTGGTGGCAGGCACCTGTAGTCCCAGCTACTCTGGAGGCTGAGGCAGGAGAATGGCGTGAACCTGAGAGGCAGAGCTTGCAGTGAGCTGAGACTGCGCCACTGCACTCCAGCCTGGGAGACACAGCGAGACTCCCTATCAAAAAAAAAAAAAAATTGCATCTGTACTAAACATGTAAGACTTTTTCTTGTCATTATTCTCTAAACAATGCAGTATAACTACTCTTCATATAGCATTTACATTGTAGTAGGTATTATAGGTAATCTAGGGATGATTTAAAGCATATGGGAGGATGTGCATAGGTTATATGCAAATACTATACCATTTTATATCAGGCACTTGAACATCTGCAGATTTTGGTATCCACAGGAGGTCCAGCAACCAATCCCCCACAGATATTGAGGGATAAATGTATATAATTTATTTATGTATTATAAAATTTCGTAGAAGAAAAAGTATGTAAGGCTTGCCAACACATTTTGGAAAAGAAGAGTGAAAAGAGATTTTCCCAGATATTTCAGCATACACTAAAGCTACTATAATAAAAATAATGTGGTACTTGCAGAGAAAGACAAGCAAATTATTGGAAAAGAGTAGCATCTAGAAACAGACTCAAGTATATATATATGTCAGTTTAAGATTTAATAATGATGTCATTTCAAATCAATGAGATAATCATGTATCATTAAGAAATTATAATAGGATATCAATGTTTTTTAGAAAAAAATTCTTAGATTTCCTCTCCTAACGTACACAAAAATAGAGATAAACTAAAGACCTAGATATAAAATGTAAACCTATAAAAATTTTAGAAAAAATTTTGAAGCAAAAGAAAATTTTATTTAAACTACATAAAAATTCAAAACTTTCATATGTCAAAACATATTAAAAATTTTTATCATTAAAAGGCAAACAAAATGAGCAAATATATTTGTAACACATATAGAAAACAAAAAATAGCTTTATCACACAAAGAGCTTCTATAAATTAATAGAAATATTTTTAAAAGAAAGGAAAGACAAACAAGACTAGGTAAAATCTAGAAACAAGCAATCCTTCAAAGAAATACAATGACCAATAAATATGTGGATAATTTTTACCTTCACCTCAACATAAAAACAGTCTGTATTTGTCCATTTTGCATTGCTATAAAGGAACACCTGAGGCTGGGTAATTTATTTTAAAAAGAGGTTTATTTGACTCAAAGTTCTGCTTGGTGCCAGCATCTGTTTGGCTTCTGGTGAGGTCTCAGGAAGCTTTTACTCATGGAAGAAGATGAAGTGGGTGCAGGTGTGTCACATGGTGAGCTAAGGAGAAAGAGAGATGCCATGTTCTTTTAAGCAACCAGTTCTCATATGAACTAATAGAGTGAGGACACATTACTGTAGGGAGGGCACCAAGCCATTCATGAGGGATCTGCCCACTAGACCTCATCTCCAACACTGGGGATCAAATTCCAACATGAAATTTGGAGCGGACAAATATCCAAACTATATCATTCTGCCCTTGGCCCCCCAAATCTCATGTCCTTCTCACACTGTAAAATACAGTAATCCCTTGCCAATGGTCCCCCAAAGTCTTAACTCGTTCTAGAATCAACTCAAAAGTTCAAAGTCCAAAGTCTCTTCTGAGACTCAAGGCAAGTTCTTTCTTTCTTTACCACATGGCCAGGCTGTGAATTTTTCAAACTTTTATACTCTGCTTTTCTTTTAATTATAAGTTCTAATTCGAAGTCATTCCTTTACTCCCATATCTGATCACAGATTGTTAGAAGTAAGCATGACACTTCTTAAATGCTTTGCTCCTTAGAAATTTCTTCCACCAGATTCCCTAGGTCATCACTCTTAAGTTCAACCTTCCATAAATCCCTAGGGTATGGGCACAATGCAGGCAAGTTCTTTGCTAGGATATAACGAGGGTAACCTTTGCTCCAGTTCCCAAGAAGTTCCTCATTTCTGAGACCTCATCAGCCTGGCCTTTATTGTGCATATCTCTATCGACATTTTGCTCAATACCACTTAACCAGTCTCTAAGAAATTCCAAACTTTCCCTTGTCCACTTATCTTCTTCTAGGCTCTCCAAAGTCTTCTAATCTCTGCACATTACCCAGTTCCCAAAGGCAATTCCACATTTTCAGGTATCTTTATAGCACCACTCATTCTTGGTATCAATTTTCTGTATTAGTCCATTTTGCGTTGCCATAAAGGCATACCTGAGGCTGGGTAATTTATGAAGAAAATAGGTTTATTTGGCTCACGATTGTGGATGGTGCTAGCATGTTCTTGGCTTCTGGTGAGGTCTCAAGAAGCTTTAACTCATGGCAGAAGGCAAAAGGGAAGCAGGCGTGTCACATGGTGAGAGGGAGAAAGAGAGAAATGCTAAACTTTTTGAAGCAACCAGCTCTCATGTGAACTCATAAAGTGAGAACTCATTACCATGGGGAGGGCATAAAGCTATTCCTGAGGGCTCTGCCCACACAACCCAAACACCTTCCACCAGGCCCCACCTCCAACAATGGGGATTACATTTCAACATGAGATTTGGAGGGGACAAATACCCAAACTGTATCACAACCCAAATTAAAGTATCCAGGTATACTTTTTCCCTTATCAAATTGCTTTAAAACCTGCAATATCCTGCGCTGGTGAGAATGAGGAGAAGTGAGAACTTTCATACACTTTTGCTGGAATTGCCTATATAAATTTTGACACAGAAATTTCATATCTAGAAACTTATCCCATGGAAATAAGAGCATGACATTTTTATTATTTAATTTCATCTCAGGAGCATTTCCCCATACTAGTAAATAGTTTTTAAAACAATTATTATTTTTTTCTCCCAATTGTGTATTTCTTCTTTCCATGGTGATGACATAATTTCTTTAAGCATTTTCCTATTATTGGGCATTTGTGTCATTTTGAATATTCTGCTTTTAGGTTTAAGAGACATATAACCAAATCAAATAATGAGTATTGTTTAGATCCTGATTGAAACAAATAGTACAAAGGCATTTTCAAGATTACCTGGAAATTTTGAATATTTAAAGGGTATTCAATGATACAAAATCAGTATTAATTTGTTTTGTGTTATATTGGCTTTCTTGGATTAGTGTCACATCAGTCTCTCTACTCTTTGCTTAGAGAATTCAATTGTTTACCTCTATATCCTGTATTTTCAAGAAAGATAAGAAGAAGTCACATTTTGATTGTCCCTTTCCAAGGAAGGGAAACCCCAGGGATCTAAAGCCCTATTTAGCTACTTGGGGAACAGGAAGGGATGGGGGGATACATTCTTTAAAATTCTTTCTTATTCTGTTAAGCCAGTAAGAAATTAGGATGCTTATTTGTTCATCTGGTCTCTTTGCTACATTTTTTGGGAAACATGTTTGCCAATAATTTAAGTTCTAAAATAATGCCCTTAAATGAACAAAAAAAATGTGTTTATTAAATACAAACCAACGAGTGAACAATTGAGGCTTAGGTGAGAATTGGGTCAATGGAATGAGAAGTATGTTTTTTCTCATTTCTTTTATTATGAAAATAAGGTCATTCTTTGCATTATAAATAGTACATGTTTATTATAGGTAATATCAATAATGTTCATACTATCACTATTCAAAGACACTAATATTTTAGTGTCTTTTCACCTTAGCTTTTTCCAGGTGTAGTTATTATTCAATTTATAATCTGGCATCCTACCATATATATAATTTAACATCTACCCTTTTAACGTAAGTATTTCATTATTATTATCATTATACTTTAAGTTTTAGGGTACATGTGCACAATGTGCAGATTTGTTACATATGTATACATGTGCCATGTGGGTGTGCTGCACCCATTAACTCATCATTTAGCATTAGTTATATCTCCTAATGCTATCCCTCCCCCCTCCCCCCACCCCACAACAATCCCCCGTGTGTGATGTTCCCCTTCCCGTGTCCATGTGTTCTCATTGTTCAATTCCCACCTATGAGTGAGAACATGCGGTGTTTGGTTTTTTGTCCTTGTGATAGTTCACTGAGAATGATGACTTCCAGTTTCATCCATGTCCCTACAAAGGACATGAACTCATCATTTTTTATGGCTGCATAGTATTCCATGGTGTATATATGCCACATTTTCTTAATCCAGTCTATTGTTGTTGGCCATTTGGCTTGGTTCCAAGTCTTCGCTATTGTGAATAGTGCTGCAGTAAACATACATGTCCATGTGTCTTTATGGCAGCATGATTTATAATCCTTTGGGTATATACCCAGTAATGGGATGGCTGGGTCAAATGGTATTTCTAGTTCTAGATCCCTGAGGAATTGCCACACTGACTTCCACAATGGTTGAACTAGTTTACAGTCCCACCAACAGTGTAAAATTGTTCCTATTTCTCCACATCCTCTTCAGCACCTGTTGTTTCCTGACTTTTTAATGATGGCCATTCTAACTGGTGTGAGATGGTATCTCATTGTGGTTTTGATTTGCATTTCTCTGATGGCCAGTGACGATGAGCATTTTTTTCATGTGTTTTTTGGCTGCATAAATATCTTATTTTGAGAAGTGTCTGTTCATATCCTTTGCCCACTTTTTGATGGGGTTGATTTTTTCTTGTAAATTTGTTTGAGTTCATTGTAGATTCTGGATATTAGCCCTTTGTCAGATGAGTAGGTTGTGAAAATTTTCTCCCATTCTGTAGGTTGCCTGTTCATTCTGATGGTAGTTTCTTTTGCTGTGCAGAAGCTCTTGAGTTTAATTAGATCCCATTTGTCAATTTTGGCTTTTGTTGCCATTGCTTTTGGTGTTTTAGACATGAAGTCCTTGCCCATGCCTATGTCCTGAATGGTATTGCCTAGGTTTTCTTCTAGGGTTTTTATGGTTTTAGGTCTGACATGTAAGTCTTTAATCCATCTTGAATTAATTTTTGTATAAGGTGTAAGGAAGGGATCCAGTTTCAGCTTTCTACATATGGCTAGCCAGTTTTCCCAGCACCATTTATTAAATAGGGAATCCTTTCCCCATTTCTTCTTTTTGTCAGGTTTGTCAAAGATCAGATGGTTGTAGATATGCGGCATTATTTCTGAGGGCTCTGTTCTGTTCCATTGGTCTATATCTCTGTTTTGGTACCAGTACCATGCTGTTTTGGTTACTGTAGCCTTGTAGTATAGTTTGAAGTCAGGTAACATAATGCCTCCAGCTTTGTTCTTTTGGCTTAGGATTGACTTGGCGATGCGGGCTCTTTTTTGGTTCCATATGAACTTTAAAGTAGTTTTTTCCAATTCTGTGAAGAAAGTCATTGGTAGCTTGATGGGGATGGCATTGAATGTATAAATTACCTTGGGCAGTATGGCCATTTTCACGACATTGATTCCTCCTACCCATGAGCATGGAATGTTCTTCCATTTGTTTGTATCCTCTTTTATTTCATTGAGCAGTGGTTTGTAGTTCTCCTTGAAGAGGTCCTTCACATCCATTGTAAGTTGGATTCCTAGGTATTTTATTCTCTTTGAAGCAATTGTGAATGGGTGTTCACTCATGATTTGGCTCTCTGTTTGTCTGTGATTGGTGTACAAGAATGCTTGTGATTTTTGTACATTAATTTTGTATCCTGAGACTTTGCTGATGTTGCTTATCAGCTTAAGGAGATTTTGGGCTGAGACAATGGGGTTTTCTAGATATACAGTCATGTCATCTGCAAACAGGGACAATTTGACTTCCTCTTTTCCTAATTGTATACCTGTTATTTCCTTCTCCTGCCTGATTGCCCTGGCCAGAACTTCCAACCCTATGTTGAATAGGAGTGGTGAGAGAGGGCATCCCTGTCTTGTGCCAGTTTTCAAAGGGAATGCTTCCAGTTTTTGCCCATTCAGTATGATATTGGCTGTGGGTTTGTCATAGATAGCTCTTATTATTTTGAGATATGTCCCATCAATACCTAATTTATTGAGAGTTTTTAGCATGAAGAATTGTTGAATTTTGTCAAAGGCCTTTTCTGCATTTATTGAGATAATCATGTGGTTTTTGTCTTTGGTTCTATTTATATGCTGGATTACATTCATTGATTTGCGTATGTTGAACCAGCCTTGCATCCCAGGGATGAAGCCCACCTGATCATAGTGGATAAGCTTTTTGATGTGCTGCTGGATTCGATTTGCCAGTATTTTACTGAGGATTTTTGCATCAATGTTCATCAAGGATATTGGTCTAAAATTCTCTTTTTTTGTTGTGTCTCTGCCAGCCTTTGGTATCAGGATGATGCTGGCCTCATAAAATGAGTTAGGGAGGATTCCCTCTTTTTCTATTGATTGGAATAGTTTCAGAAGAAATGGTACCAGCTCCTCCTTGTACCTCTGGTAGAATTTGGCTGTGAATCCATCTGGTCCTGGACTTTTTTTGGTTGGTAAGCTATTAATTATTGCCTCAATTTCAGAGCCTGTTATTGGTCTATTCAGAGATTCAACTTCTTCCTGGTTTAGTCTTGGGAGGGTGTATGTGTCAAGGAATTTATCCATTTCTTCTAGATTTTCTAGTTTATTTGCGTAGAGGTGTTTATAGTATTCTCTGATAGTAGTTTGTATTTCTGTGGGATCAGTGGTGATATCCCCTTTATCATTTTTTATTGCATCTATTTGATTCTTCTGTCTCTTTTTCTTTATTAGTCTTGCTAGTGGTCTATCAATTTTGTTGATCTTTTCATAAAAACAATTCCTGGATTCATTGATTTTTTGAAGGGTTTTTTGTGTCTCTATTTCCTTCAGTTCTGCTCTTAGTTATTTCTAGCCTTCTGCTAGCTTTTGAATGTGTTTGCTCTTGCTTCTGTAGTTCTTTTAATTGTGATGTTAGGGTGCCAATGTTAGATCTTCCCTGCTTTCTCTTGTGGGCATTTAGTGCTATAAATTTCCCTCTGCACACTGCTTTGAATGTGTCCCAGAGATTCTGGTATGTTGTGTCTTTGTTCTCGTTGGTTTCAAAGAACATCTTTATTTCTGCTTTCATTTCATTATGCACCCAGTAGTCATTCAGGAGCAGGTTGTTCAGTTTCCATGTAGTTGAGCGGTTTTGAGTGAGTTTCTTAATCCTGAGTTCTAGTTGGATTGCACTGTGGTCTGAGAGACAGTTTGGTGTGATTTCTGTTCTTTTACATTTGCTGAGGAGTGCTTTACTTCCAACTATGTGGTCAATTTTGGAATAAGTGTGGTGTGTTGCTCGGAAGGATGTATATTCTGTTGATTTGGAGTGGAGAGTTCTGTAGATGTCTATCAGGTCTGCTTGGTGCAGAGCTGAGTTCAACTCCTGGATATCTTTGTTAACTTTCTGTCTCGTTGATCTGTCTAATGTTGACAGTGGGGTGTTAAAGTCTCCCATTATTATTGTGTGGGAGTCTAAGTCTCTTTATAGGTCTCCAAGAACTTGCTTTATGAATCTGGGTGCTCCTGTATTGGGTGCATATATATTTATGATAGCTCTTCTTGTTGAATTGATCCCTTTACCATTATGTAATGGCCTTCTTTGTCTCTTTTGATCTTTGTTGGTTTAAAGTCTGTTTCATCTGAGACTAGGATTGCAACCCCTGCCTTTTTTTGCCTTCCATTTGCTTGGTAGATCTTCCTCCATCCCTTTATTTTGAGCCTATGTATGTCTCTGCATGTGAGATGGGTTTCCTGAATGCAGCACACTGATGGGTCTTGATTCTTTATCCAGTTTGCCAGTCTGTGTCTTTTAATTGGAGCATTCAGCCCATTTACATTTAAGGTTAATATTGTTATGTGTGAATTTGATCCTGTCATTATGCTGTTAGCTGGTTATTTTGCTTGTTAGTTGATGCAGTTTCTTCCTGGCTTCGATGGTCTTTACAATTTGGCACGTTTTTGCAGTGGCTGGTACCGGTTGTTCCTTTCCATTTTTAGTGCTTCCTTCAGGAGCTCTTTTAGGGCAGGCCTGGTGGTGACAAAATCTCTCAGCATTTGCTTGTCTGTAAAGGATTTTATTTCTCCTTCACTTGTGAAGCTTAGTTTGGCTGGATATGAAATTCTGGGTTTAAAATTCTTTTCTTTAAGAATGTTGAATATCGGCCTCCACTCTCTTCTGGCTTGTAGAGTTTCTGCTGAGAGATCAGCTGTTAGTCTGATGGGCTTCTCTTTGTGGGTAACCTGACCTTTCTCTCTGGCTGCCCTTAACATTTTTTCTTTCATTTCAACTTTGGTGAATCTGACAGTTATGTGTCTTGGAGTTGCTCTTCTCGAGGAGTATCTCTGTGGTGTTCTCTGTATTTCCTGAATTTGTATGTTGGCCTGCCTTGCTAGATTGGGGAAGTTCTCCTGGATAATATCCTGAAGAGTGTTTTCCAACTTGGTTCCATTCTCCCTGTCACTTTCAGGTACACCAATCAGACGTAGATTTGGTCTTTTCACATAGTCCCATATTTCTTGGAGGCGTTGTTCATTTCTCTTTACTCTTTTTTCTCTAAACTTCTATTCTTGCTTCATTTCATTCATTTGATCTTCCATCACTGATACCGTTTCTTCCAGTTGATCAAATCGGCTACTGAGGCTTGTGCATTCGTCACGTAGTTCTCATGCCTTGGTTTTCAGCTGCATCAGGTCTCTGCATTGGTTATTCTAGTTAGCCATTCGTCTAATTTTTTTTTTTAAGGTTTTTAACTTCTTTGCCATGGGTTGGAACTTCCTCCTTTAGCTTGGAGTAGTTTGATGGTCTGAAGCCTTCTTCTCTCAACTCGTCAAAGTCATTCTCCGTCCAGCTTTGTTCTGTTGCTGGTGAGGAGCTGCGTTCCTTTGGAGGAGGAGAGTCGCTCTGATTTTTAGAGTTTCCAGTTTTTCTGCTCTGTTTTTTCCTCATCTTTGTGGTTTTATCTACCTTTGGTCTTTGATGATGGTGACGTACACATGGGGTTTTGGTGTGGATGTCCTTTCTGTTTGTTAGTTTTCCTTCTAACAGTCAGGACCCTCAGCTGAAGGTCTGTTGGAGTTTGCTGGAGGTCCACTCCAGACCGTTTGCCTGGGTATCAGCAGTGGAGGCTACAGAACAGCAGATATTGATGAGCAGCAAATGTTGCTGCCTGATGGTTCCTCTGGAAGTTTTGTCTCAGAGGAGTACCCGGCCGTGTGAGGTGTCAGTCTGCCCCTACTGGGGGGTGCCTCCCAGTTAGGCTACTCGGGGGTCAGGGACCCACTTAAGGAGGCAGTCTGCCCATTCTCAGATCTCCAGCTGTGTGCTGGGAGAACTGCTACTCTCTTCAAAGCTGTCAGACAGGTACATTTAAGTCTGCAGAGGATTCTGCTGCCTTTTGCTTGGCTATTCCCTGCTCCCAGAGGTGGAGTCTACAGAGGCAGGCAGGCCTCCTTGAGCTGTGGTGGGCTCTACCCAGTTCGAGCTTCCCGGCCGCTTTGTTTACCTACTCAAGCCTCAGCAATGGCGGACTCCCCTTCCCCAGCCTTGCTGCCGCCTTTCAGTTTGATCTCAGACTGCTGTGCTAGCAATGAGTGAGGCTCTGTGGGCGTAGGACCCTCTGAGCCAGGCACAGGATATAATCTCCTGGTGTGCCGTTTGCTAAGACTGTTGGAAAGGTGCAGTATTAGGGTGGGAGTGACCCGATTTTCCAGGTGCCATCTGTCACTCCTTTCTTTGACTAGGAAAGGGAATTCCCTGACCCCTTGTGCTTCTTAGGTGAGGTGATGCCTCGCCCTGCTTCGGCTCACGCTAGGTGCGCTGCACCCACTGTTCTGCACCCACTTTCCAACACTCCCCAGTGAGATGAGCCCAGTACCTCAGTTGGAAATGCAGAAATCACCTGTCTTCTGCGTCGCTCACGCTGGGAGCTCTAGACTGGAGCTGTTCCTATTTGGCCATCTTCACTATAAAACCTTTTGAATACAAGTTTTATTTTTCTTATTTCAGATTTCTTATTTCTTATTTCCTTAGCAATGTCCAAATCCTTTTTTTTTTTTTTAAATTTTTGAGACAGGGTCTCACTCTGTTGCCCAGGCTGGAATGCAGTAGAGCAGTCATGGCTCACTGTAGGCTTGACCTCTTGGGCTCAAGCAATCCTCCCACACAGCCTGCTGAGTAGCTGGGACTACAAATGTGTGCCATTATGCCTGGCTACTTTTTAAACATATTTTTAGAGATGAGGTCTCCCTATGTTTCCCTGGCTGGTGTCAAGCTTCTGAGCTCAAGCCATCTTTCCTCTTCAGCCCCACAAATTGTTGGGATTACAGGCGTGAGCCACCTTGCCCAACTCAGTTTTCAATATTTGCTAACCACTTGTATTGTCTCTGGAGAACTGTATGTTCATATCATTTACATATGTATTTATCTTTTGGATCCTACAGCTTTATTTAAATATTAATTATGTGACTTAGTTTCTGTGACTTTTTTTTCCAGTTTGTTGAGTAATTTTTAAGATTGTTTAGTCTCTTATGGAGTAATTTTTTATTTTTATATACAAAATCTATAAATCTTCTAGTTTGTGATTTCTCCAACTTGATTTTAAAATGTTAGATTCAATGATATAGAAAAAATTCCTTGAGCACAAAGCTGATTTCTAGACCTTACAGTAGGAGCCTACAAGAGTTTTCCCTCTCTTTTATCAAGTTGAGAGACAAGGGAAGATGACACATGGGACTGGTATGAGGGCCTTTATAATCAGAGCAACCAGTGCCAGAAAGATTGATGGTATTCTTGAAGGGAGTGGGAGGAGGCAATTAGCACACTTAGGTTAATGGCACTGGATAGATAAGGAATGGCAAAGTGGAGTGGCCCAGCCATGGCATTCCACCTAGTTAGGCTGCAAATGATCACAACTGAGCTACTCTGCTGTGTCTCTTCTTCCCTACTCAGGGAAATCTCCAGCTCTCTCTCGTTCCCACCCCCAGCTCTGTAGTATTACTATAGTGTCTGTAACATCAGCTGCAGCTGGGCATAAAATGATGGAATACCAGCCTGTCTCTGCTTCTCATGGGTTCAGGAAGTGGTCATTCATTTATCATTGACCACTTAGTACCAGCCACCTACTGTGAGAAGCAAAACAGACAAGAAGGAATGGGCAGATTGGGGATATATTTTGAATTTAGACTTGAGAGGATTTTTTGAAGGTTTGGAGGTAGTGTATGAGAAAGATGAACAAGGATGTTCTCAAGACCGGAGCAAGAAGTTGCCATATCCTGAGATAAGTAGCAGGAGAAGAAAGTTTGAAGGGTGGTAATCAGGAGATCAATTTTTGCACACATTAGGTTTGATAGGCCTTGTGATGTCCAAATGGAGATACATGGGCCTGAAGGGAGATTATGGGGCTGGAGTTCAGAAGGGAGATCCAGGGTGGAGATTTGTCAACAAATAGATGGATGACACCATCCAGGAGACAGAGTGACTAGAAAAGTAAAGAGGATGGAAGAATGAGTGCTGGGACTTTCCACTGGGACATAATTTAGAGGGCGAAAGGACGAGAATAAACCAGCAAAGATGATGGGGGAGCAGCAATCAGTGAGGTAAGGGGAAAGCCAGGAGATAGTGGTGGTATCCCGGAAGCCAAGGGAAGAAAGTTTACCAAGCAGGAAAGACTGATCTGCTGGGTTAAATGACACTTAATGGTTAATATTGAGTGTCAACTTGATTGGATTGAAGGATGCAAAGTATTGTTCCTGGGCATGTCTGTGGGGGTGTTGCCAAAGGAGATTAACATTTGAGTCAGTGGACTGGGAGACACAGATCCACCCTCAATCTGGGTGGGCACAATCTAATCAGCTGCCAGCACGGCTAGGATAAAAGCAGGCAGAAGAATGTGGAAGGACTAGACTGGCTGAGTCTTCTGGTCTCCATCTTTCTCTTGTGCTGAATGCTTCCTCCCCTGAAACATCAGACTCCATGTTCTTGGACTCCTGGACTTACACCAGTGGTTTGCCAGGGGCAAACTGTGGCCTTTGGCCACAGACTAAAGGCTGCACTGTCAGCTTTCCTGCTTTTGAGGTTTTGGGACTCATACTGGCTTCCTGGCTTCTTAGCTTGCAGATGGCCGGTTGTGAGACTTTAACCTTGTGATTATGTGAGTCAATTCTCCTAATAAACTCCTCTCCATACATTCATCTATCCAATTAGTCCCTTTAGAGAACCTTGACTAATACAGTGCTGACAGGTCAAGCAAGTGATAGGCTGAGAATTGACCTCTAGAGAGAGCAAATTATTGGAGACTTTGATAAGAGCAGTGTCAGTTGAGTGGTGAAGGCAAAACCCTGGGACGTGGGTTCAAAAGAGGATGGAAGGAGGAGAAATTGGGGCTGTACAGAACTAGGGCATAAAAATGGCCTATATCTGAAAATAACTCCAAAAATTTACTATTAAAATTAATTTCATTTGTTTCTTTTTAAATTTTTTTTCATGTGGCTACTAGAAAAATTAAAATGACAGGTGTGGCTCACATTATATGGCTACTGGACAGCACTGATATAAATTATGCTTTTCATAGTTTTATTATAAAGGGGACCAGAAGATGGGATGGTAGCTGGTGGTGAAGTGGGGTAAAGAGAAACTTTTTTCCCCCTGAAATGGGAGAATTGCAGCATGTTTGTATGTGGGAATAATATAGTCAAAAGTAGAAGTTGATGATGCAGCAGAAGAGACAGGGGACAAATGATGTCCTGGAGTAGGTGAGTGCATTTGGGTTCCAGCGCATAGGTGGAGGGTGGCGGAAGGGTTGTGGACTGTTCATGCAGAGTGACAGGAGAGGAAGCAGAATGTGAGGTTTGCAAATAAAGGTGAGTATTTATGGATGTGGGAGTGCTTGGAAGTTCCTCTTTTGTAATCTTAGTGACATAGGGAGCCAGTCTTCAGCTGAGAAAAGAGGATGGGGGAGGAGGTTCTCTTCTGACACACACTATAGACCACAGAATTTGGAAAAAAAAAAAAAAAAGCTTGCTGCTAGGTCACTTAGAAGACAAGGAGGGGACAACGTAGGGTGTAGGGTACTTCGGATTTGCTGGTGGTTCATTACCGGAAACAAAAAATGAAACAACCCCATTGGAGACATGTTCCCACTCGGTCATCTTGTCTCCTTCATTTCTTGGATCCCAGTTTTTTTGTCTGTCTATTTGTTTGTTTTATCAAAGCAGAAAATGAAAACTCCAATTCTTTCCTCCTCAGTTTGCTTGGTGTTCAACATAGTTCCTCCTGCTGTGAGGCGGCTTGGTTTCTTTAAATTTTAATTGCCACAAAAACATTTGCACTCAGAGCCCTAAATCTTCCAAGTCCTCCTTTTGTGTTTCTTGTTTTCCCCCTCTTTTTCTGCCTTCAAGAAAGAAGTGAGATGATGATGGCTCTGTCTCAGAGGCTCTCGGGGGGGACCTGCAGGCTGGGGAGGCAGCTTCTCTCTGCAATTTGGCCGCTCCTGGACTTGTTGCAGCCAGGCTTCAAAGAGAAACCACCGCTTCCTCCTCCAACCCCACGCCAGCCTCAGAGGCAGCTGGGCCTATTGAAACATTCAAGTTTCACTTCAGGCTACTTTAAACATTTGCTTTATTCCAAAACAGCTAAACTTGGAGTTATTTTCAAATATAGGCCATTTTTATGCCCCAGTATATTGTGTGGTTTTGAAGCCTTTTTTCATATCATTAGCTGCAACTCCCAAAGGTTAAAAATAATGATTAAGTAAAATCTTTACACGGATTCCTCTGCTCCCTGGAGGGGACACTGGGCAGTGTCAAAACTGCCAGACAAGCCAAGCTGTGACAATAGTGACTTAGCTTGCGACTCTTAGGGTTGTCCAAATGATTATGTTCTGGTGGGGAGGAACGTGAAAGGGGGCTGAAGAGAACAGTGCAAGACACAAATTTGGTTTGGGGTTTGGCGAGGATCAAGATTTTTAAAATGGCTCGTGTGCTGAATTCGTTTTTGTTTTTTTTTTTTTTTCTTGCTGTCTTGGAGTAACGATCACATAAACATACTCTGAGTTTATTTTCTGTGAAATAGTTGCAGTTCACCTTTGAGCTGATGAGCATCTGCACCTAGAAAACCATAAAAAATGGAAGAGTTTACAACAGGTTGTGAGTTGGCACAACCAGGCATGGGAGGAGAAAGCACTTAGGACAAGTAAATATTTTACAGCACCTATATTTTCAGACTGTCGCTGCTTCCAAGGCCAGCCTCCTCTCGCTCCTGGCTCACTGCTCCTTTCCCTTTTCTTGTGGCTTTCTGTCTTCTTATTTTTTTAATCTCAAAGTTAATATTTCCATTTAATTCTACCTGCTTCCTCCAGTAGTTAACATGCTAGTTAGCTATTTAAACATTTTATAGATTTCTCTGAGCTTGTCATAATTATTTTCTTGGCTGAGCCTTCTGGAGTCATTCCATGTCAGGAGACAGTCTGAAATAGAAAGATGGCAACTTTAGGGTGGGTGCAGCTGGGTTACACCTGTTGCTAAACAAAACAGGATTTATGAAAACATAAACAAAAACAAGCAAAGCAAATCAGAAAAAAAAGACAGTAAGCAGCCTGCCCTGGTAAATTGCATGCTTCTTTTACTGTTTTCCTCTTTGTGTGAGAGATTTGTTTGGGTTTTGGATGGGATACTTCAATGCACAACCTCTGTAATCCTCGATGAATTCAGTTAGGGTGAAGCAAATCATACCAAGAGGAGGCTCCTAAGTCAGACAAAATGATTATTTTTTTTTTTGGCGCTAAGGGGTGTTTGAATTTTGACAGCTTGTTGTTCCACATTTTAACAATGGAAGCTATGATGGAACAAAACATATTTCTAGACATTGTTGCTTTTTATTTTTAGTGTAGGGTTAAGTGTTAGTGTTAAACATTTTTGAAAATAAATAAATTTTCTCAATTTTTATAATGCTGAAAAATTAATGACCATATGGTAAAATACTCTGACTGTGAGTGGAATGCAAGGCATCAAAGGACATTGCCTAATGGAGGTGGGCGTAGTTTTCCTTGACTCCATAAAGGATTTTAAAATCCAACTGGGCTTAATGTTCCATCTAAATCAGCATTCCATGGCATCATGTCAGTTCACCATAAAAATTAGAGAAAGTTTCTATTGATCAAGAAAGAAAGAGAGAAAGAAAGAAAGAGAAAGAGAAAAAAGAAAAGGAAGAAAGAAAGGGAAGGAAGAAAGAAAGGAAGGAAGGAGGGAAGGAAGGAAGGGAGGGAGGGAGGAAGGGAGGAAGGGAGGAAGGGAGGAAGGAAGGAGAGAGAAAAGAGACATAATTGCTCTATTGTGAAGATTAATCAGCTTTATAAAGGAATAAAAATATTTTGTAGGTATGTGGTAAAGATTCTTACGTGAGAGTTTCCCACTTTCTGCTGGAGTGTATAGACCGCTTAAGGTAGTCACATCAGAAAAGGGTGAGAACTTTGCCCTTGGACAAGAAGATTTTCTTTGCACTTTTTTCAAGAGGCCGAGTTTTTCAGGGGCCTATGACAAAAGTCTGGAGGTAATGAGAAAAGATGCAAACGTGATGATTAGAAAGCTGGTTCTCAGTGTTTGTTTAGTGAATATTAGATTGAGCTTTTCCAGCGTTTAACTCTTGAAGTTAAGAGTTAAGAGTGGTAAGGGGAGCACTGAGTGCTGATTCAAAGGCCAGATAGCATTTTGCAGCTGTGGGGCTACACACTGGGCCCTGGCCAATGCACCTCATCCCTGCTCTTGCTGGATTTTAACAGGCACCACAGGACCCTTGGCTGTTTAGGCAGCCAACTTTGCTAAATTGCTTCATGGTTTCTATGATGTGAGCTGAAGTCCACCACAGCTAGGTTGGCATCTTTGCATTCATTTCCTTCATGTCCCATTGTAAGTTAAGTCATAAACTGGTACTTCAGACAGTAAAAAGATGGTTCCCTGCCATGCATACTTTGATCTCACTCTGGTGGGAATCATTCCCTTGCCTTATAACTGGCATCTGAACTGATGATACCAACTTTGTAAATGTTTTAAATTTTTGTGGTAAAAAACACATAACATAAAATTTACCATCTTAACCATTTCTAAGTGTACAGTTCAGTAGTGTTAAGTATGTTCATATTGTGCAGCCGATCTCCAAAACTTTTTCATCTTGCAAATCTAAAACTGTATACCTCTTAAACTACAATTCTCCATTCTCCCCTTCCCCCAGCCCTGGCAACTACCTTTTTACCTTCTGTTTCTGTGAATTTGACCACTCTAGATAACTTTTAAGTGGAATTATACAGTATTTTTCTTTTTGTAATTGGTTTACTTCACTTTGCTTAACGTCATCAAGATTCATCCATGTTGTAGCATGTGTCAGAATTTCCTTCCTTTTAAAGCCTGGACAATATTCCTTTGTATGGATAGGCCACATGTTGTTCATTCATTCCTTGAGGGATACTTGGTTGCTTCTACATCCAATTCTATATTTTAGTATTCAACATAATCTGAGGGGTGATATTGTTCTATTAATATTTCTATAACTATTTGTCCCGTGACCTCAATTGTTAATAATTGTTGATATGAGGCACCTTTGCCCTCCCAAAATCCCTTTACTAATGTTAAGACAGAGTATCAAACTTGAAATAAGGCAGTAGAATAGCCTCAGTTTTCACTGTCTCGTAAGAGCATTTTCTAAAAGACCCATCCAAAGATGACCTGATTGTCTAGGGGAATGTATCTTATTTGACATACTATTTGTTACTAATTAAGGCTCAGACTCTATGAGATGACATGCTAATTTGTAGGATTTTATTCAGTAGTGATGCAAGTGATTTTGGTCTGGTAAAAAAAAAAAAAAAAGGATGACTTTAAAGGTTATACTTTTATTGCCAAGTGTAGTATTAACTAGTGTTCTGTCTAATCTAGCAATCTTATTCCAACATTCATTCTCAGATGCCTGCATATATTTAGTTTCTCAAATGCTCTTTGCACTGGTTTTATCATTCTGCTCATTACCTCATTAATGAATTACATAAATATTTGCCACATGCTCATGTTTATATGCAAGCCATAGTTATAACTTTAAAAAATTATGTTTTGAATTTCTTTCCTGCCAGAGCAGCCAGCATAAATAACTGCATTCTTTATTTCAGTGAAGTTTTTGTTGCTAAGCCATAGAGGGGCCAGGTGATGTCAGAACAGTTAAGCATGAGGCCTACACTAGGAGAAAGTAGAAAATGGCTTTCTGCTAAATATAATCATAGAATAAGTTCTTTTTGTTTTTTTGAAAGAAGACTGACCAACAACACAACGACAAATTTAGCTTATAAATATGTTCAAGCATTTTAATCTAATACAAGGACAAAGTAAACCTCTGTGTTGATATTTGGGCCGAAAACTGTCAGCCTCCTCAACTCAACTATGCAAACATCAGGCCAGGAGGCTGCAGAGACCTCAAGGTGTGTTTCCCAAAAGGCATAGTAGGGAGGCTGGCTACACTCACATAGATCTGCAGTTGCAACAGAGGATATAAAAAAATAAATAAAAGGCAAAGTTCCCATAAACTCTGCATTTTCATACCCACCTGCAGCCAAACCTTCTTAATGTGGAGATGTGCCCGTTTCTTGCAAAGGGTTTACTATTATGGTTCTGCTCTGTGCTGGAAAAGTGCAAATGACTGTGGACAGCACTCCAATAAACAGTCCCTGCTGATTCTTTTCAACTCAGGGGCATGTGTGTGTGCACGTGTGTGTGTGTGTGTGCATGCCTGTCTGTGTGGGGGGTGTTACTATACCATACAGACACAGAGCCTGGCATTTTAAGTGTCCCAGAGATCAATTTATTCAATATCTAGTGAAGAGAGGTAGCTCATTTAAAGGGTTAGTCCCTAAAGATTAGGAACTTATTCTCAAGGATGAAGGTAATATATCTTGGTTGCCTTCTAATTCCCAGGTATTCCTCAAAGACAGACCAGCATGAATTAATGAATGCCTCTCTGAATTCTGCAAAATTTGTTTTTTCTTTTGCCCCATGTGAGAGTGAATGTTAAGATAAATGGTTATTTCTAGACTAAAATTAAAGGAAGTTGAGAAAAGCAAATGATGTATTTCAGTGAGTTAGTAGAAGGCCAGAGGGAATTCTGTTAAAAGCCTCCCCTACAGCTTAATCATTGTCACATTGCAAACTCTACCTTGATGAAAAGAAAAATTTTAAACTATGGCCTCCCTTAATTTTCTCCATCTATGTGTGGGAGCTCTCCTCTGTGAGTTCATCTGTTTGAATTTGACTCTGAATGATTCAATCAGCCAGTGTTGCACCATAATTTGGTAGCCCTTTGGCTAAATGCAGAGGGTTGGTGGTCTCACCCTGGGTATATGCAGACATCTCCCTGGCATTGTTACATTACCCTGTGGAGTCAGGGGATGACAGATGAAGAAAATTTCTCTGCTGAAGTTAGTGAGGCCCCCTCCATTTCTAGGAAATCCTTCTTAATTTTGTTCTTATAATTTAACGAATCTCTGCTTTTCATGCAATCTTTGTATTTAGGGTCATTCCAGTCTTTTAAACAAAATTGGTATACAGCTTTTTATGTGGGGTAGTGTTTTCAATTTTCACACTGATGCCATCATATTTCAGGAATAACCACAAGTGGTTAATTCTGTAATTCTTCCAGACATTTTATTTTAAACTTTAAACCTGACGAAACCATGGTCAGTATCAATAAATGTTTATTGAGTGTCAACTGGGTATGAGCCCTGTCCCTGGCACTTTAACAAGTCTGCTCTGAGAGGTCTGGGTTTCCAAGATGTTCCATTACCTGGTTTAGGAGTCAGATATTTCCCTCAAAGAGGTATTCGTTGTTTCCTGAGTTTTAAAATTATTTTAAGTTCCCAGTTTTTAAAGCCATTATCTGTAAGACAAGAGTGCCCAGTAGTTTTCGTTTACTAGGAGCTTATTGTGAGCTAGAAACTGTAGTTAGTCAAGTGTTTTACATGCATTTTTAAATTTTAATCCCCATACCAATCTACTGAGTTGGCGCCCTATTCTTCTGAATCCCGTTTTAGAGGTGAGAGCACTGAGGTTTGCTGAGAACGTGCCATCAGCTCCAGTGACACAGCCAGTGTGGAATCCAGTTTGAATCTGGGCATGTCTGACTCCACAGCCTCTCTGCTACATCACGTGCAGTCTGCTTTTTGATGGCCTTCTGTTATAATTCCTCCTTGGTGCCCTGATATTTCAGAAGTTATATGTCATTTAGTTACACATTTCAAACCTTAGGAAACCAGGTCTGCATCAACATTTACTAAGTATTGACTGGCTCTGCACTTAATATTTTACACGTCCGTTTTGCATGGACAGGATGTCCAGATTATTTCATTAGCTCATTATTTTGGTCATATGTATTTCTGAAGGGGACTATAATAATGAAAACTAGCTTAAATTCCCATTCAGGCTATTTCATTTAAAGATGAGAACAGCTGGCAGTTTCAATTCCTCAAGTGTTGAAAAACTGTGGAAAAGAAAAACCCCAAACCAGCTTGTTAACAAATGGCTTAGCGAATGAATCGGCGGGATTGTGTTCTCTCTGGCCCTTTCTGGATGTCTTCTGTGTGTCTCCACAATCTGGGTGCAGTGTGATGCGTTGCTCCACGGAGAAACCACAGTTGAAAGAATAAAGAGGGATGACAGAATAAACAGAATAAACCCTGAGTGTGGGGGAAGCTTTGCAAGTCAGGCTCCTTTCACTCACATGCCTGGCCTTCTGGGAATGGGCCCAAAGTTTTCTCTTTGGGAACTGGTGTAAACGGCTTATTGCAGCCAGTTTGTTTGGTTTCTCATTGACTGGTGCAGGGTCCTGGGCAGGCACTAGCAGAATGAGGCTGCCTTTGGGGGAGCCTTGCAAACTGGGCACTGGTCAGTAAACAAACACATGCACAAATGTGCTGAGGAAAGTGGGGACCCGGCACGGCACACACGCATGAACACACCCACAGACTGAGGGAGATGATCTAATGGAGAAGAAAAGAATTTATTGTTGTTGATCATTATGGATTCCACCTCCAATTCAATGACACATTTTTCTAAAAAGATTTCCATCTTTTTGTTTTTGTTTTTATTTTTATTTTTAGTTCTGGGTACGTGTACAGGATGTGCAGGTTTGTTACATAGGTAAACATGTGCCATGGTGGTTTGCTGCACCCATCAACCCATCACATGGATGTTAAGCCCAGCATGTATTAGCTATTTGTCCTAATGCTCCCCGTCCCCAACCACATCTGACAACAGGCCCCGGTGTGTGTTGTTCCCTTCCTTGTGTCCATGTGTTCTCATTGTTCAGCTCCCACTTACAAGTGAGAACATGCAGTGTTTGGTTTTCTATTTCTGCGTTAGTTTGCTGAGGATAATGGCTTCCAGCTTCATCTGTGTCCCTGCAAAGGACATGATCTATTTCCTTTTTTGGCTGCATAGGATTCCATGGTGTATATGTACCACATTTTCTTTATCCAGTGTATCACTGATGGGCATTTGGGTTGATTCCATGTCTTTGCTATCGTGAACAGTGCAGCAATGAACATACGCGTGCATGTATCTTTGTAATAAAATGATTTATATTCCTTTGGGTATATACCCAGTAATGGGATTGCTGGGTCAAATGGTATTTCTGGTTCTAGATCTTTGAGGAATCACCACACCATCTTCCACAATGGTTAAAGTAATTTACATTCCCACCAACGGTGTAAAAGCGTTCCTAAGATTTCCATTTTATGTTTGTCAAGTACTCTCCTTGGAGGAAGACTAAAGGCACACACTGTCCATAAGAACTGAACAATTAGTGCTGTTAAGTAAGTTGGGTTGAGATTGTGCAAGACAGGGAAATCGAAGAGGCAGTTGATGAAAGTTGTGAAAGGAAAATGGCAGAAGAAATCTTGCATGCCCATGATGCGGGCACTTAGCAGTGGAAATAGCAAAAAGAGGGACCCGTTCTACAGCGGAACTGCCTTTTTCAATAGTGCTATTGGGACCTGGGCTCATGTTCTTGCTGAGAAGAGCTACTAATATTAACTGGGAGTGAGGTGAGCCTTAAAGTCCTTGTCTGTGCAGCCCTGTGTTCTGTGCCCTTTCCAGATGGTTCAAGAAGTTTGTAGAACTTATTCATAATTCGTGTAGCAAAACAGCTGCATTTTGGGGCCTTGATAGTAATATCACAGAGTTGTGCTGGAGGAGAGTCAAAGACAGGGACATATGTGTCATCTGGGCTGCTTTGGAGATCTCAGGACTGTGACAGGACAGTGACACTGGCCCGCAACCATAGACCACCAGTGTGCACTTATAACCTGGGCTCAGACAGATATGCTGACTCCCAAGATGGCTGTGTATTGTGTTAATGGCACATAATTCAGCCCCTCACTGAGGGCTGGAAATCTAACCATGGACTGTATGTGCGCTCAGTCCTGGAACTCCCTGTCTGAAAGTGCAAAAATGCCTGTTTTGGTGTTTGTTCATTTGCAGTAGTCGGATGAGCCTCTGTCCTCTGGGTCTCTGTTGCCTTCTTCGTGTCCTGTGTCTCCACACTGCTCCTCTTCAAGTGCCATCTGTGAGACTCAGGGTGATCCCCTGACATTTACGGTCCTTAGCAGTAGGGTTTTCCCTAGTGGTAAATGGGAGAGAGTCCTGATTTCTAGTCACCAGGAAGCAGAAGTATGGCTGAGAGACACTGAAACTCAAGGTCAAGTCTTGCAGGAAAGGAATAGAATAGCAAGTTGAGCCCTGGCTGATTCAGAGTCCTTTATACTATTGAGATGTACACATTTTTTGGATTATATCACCTGAAAAAGCATGAGGTTTCCACCATGACATTGATTTTCTTGGACTTGAAACCCAGAATATTGAGAATGTGGCTGTTAACCAAAGCCTCCTGAACTGAAGGAGGTTTTTTCTTGTACAGTGTGTGAAAGCAGAGAGGAGCTGTTCATTGTAGCCTTTGAAGATCACCCCTTAATTTCCCCCTGTGTTCTTACTCTTTAACGATGTGCTTCACTCTTCTTTGGAGGGGAGTCTCCTCTGTGCTGTTTGAGATCAGTACTTCCTACTGCCTTTATGATGGCCTTAGAGAAGTTCTCCTGCTGGATCTAGATGGATCTCACATTATGAAAGGAGCAACAGAACCCTGTAGGAAGGCCAGGGCTCTATTTATTTACATTTGAGGTGGTGGCTGTGGAGGAGGAAGATTCAAAACACACGAAGTTATGTATGAATTATGACGTGATATGTTCAGCTTTTAGCTCTCTACTGGGCAGCACTTCAAAGTTTGTTTCAATGGATTTTCTTCAGGGGGCCACACCAGCATCCTCCAAATGGGAGTCTGAGGATGCTTCCCATCTTACATCACTCACAGATCACTGCCAGAGCAACAAGAAACAAAAACCCTAACAATTTACAGTTCACCCTCTTTGATGTAAGGTGCAGTGGGGACACGAAGCCCAGGCCTCTGAGTAGGATGTAGTTGGATTGGCACAGAAAGCAAACTCTTCTTTCTTTCCTCAAGGAGAAGGAAAACTACACTAGCAAATTAAAAATATTAGCAAGCTGTACTCAGATACATTTAGCTTGATTTGGGTCAAGGTGGGGGAAGGGAAGAGTAAGGAATTCAAACAGCCTGTGCCAAGGATTTGCTGAACATGTTCTTTAAAAAAATGCTGATGGGCATTAAATTAAGTAACAACTGCAGATTACACAAGGGTAAACACTGCTGCTAATGTTTGACTAAAAGCTAACTGAGGGCTCTAAGTGACTCCAGTTAATTTATAGATCACGCCAGTAACAGCCCCAGGGGACTGGGGCTGCTGAAGGTGGGAGATTCGTTTTATAGCCAGAAGCCACGTTTTTAATTTTAGAAAAAGAAAACTAAAGCTGTAGGAACTGATTTAGAAACTTCAGAGGGAGAGAGAGAAAAAGAGAGGGAGAGAGGGGAGGGAGGAAAGAGAGAAAGAAAGAGAGAGAGAGAGGTGTAGGGGGAATGAATTGAATGTCTTTGCTGAGCTTGGGATAGAAAAGTGGCTAAGAAAAAAACAGAAAGAAACACATCTAACTTTAAATAACTCTTTCAGGAGGAGACAGCATGCTAGGATCAAGAGTTAACTATTCCTGTAGGGTAGGGGTCTTAAATTCAAGACTGTGCCAGGGGCTCCATCAACCCCAAATGAAAGAGTATAAACTGCCTTATGTTATCAAATAAAATTGATTTAATTTTGCAACATTTAGCTTCAAGTTAAAATTTAAATGTATGGTTGTACAGTAAATGATTTTAAAATTATAGTCCCTCCAGCATAACCTCTCTTGGCACAATTTTAAATGCTTTTTAAATGGGATGTGTAGTTTATTTAGTACATAGCAGTTGATGTCCTTAGATTGGGTTTTCATCATGTATTTTAGTTTACTGAGGCTAGGATGACCATAACTGCCTAACAATTCAATGGAACGGAATGGGCTACTTCAGTACTTTTTACTGCATTTTTCCATATAATATCTAAAAGTCACCCTGCAACACACACAGGCTATGTTTATGAAAGCAAGGCTTTAACTCTTGCATTTTACTAGGTTTGAATAATTTTCTTAAGAAGGCAAAAAATGTTTGCAAATTTGCACCATGACGTCAGCACGTCGTTGTGAAGGAGGTAGGACTGGCCTGTACTTCAGGGATGGAGTCCTGTCCATTTGGTGTTTGCAAACCTTGAGGATCCTCGTGGAAGCCCAGTAACTACAAAGACCCTTGTTTCTTCCCAAGTTTCTATCTCCTCTCAGGCAAGGGCAAACATATCTGCTTTGCTAGGCCAGTCTTTAGTTTAATCTTAGAGTCTCAATAACAAAAAGTGGTAAGGTCTGGATAACATAGTTATCCATTTCTGTGTTTGCCCAGATGAAACTTCAAAAATGCTAAAAATACTAGAGCAATTTCTCTTAATTGCCCTGGATTATCAGGCTGGAGAAATGGATTGGGCGGGTATGTTCTAGTCTATTAAATCTTGTGCTAACTTTACTGATACCAGCTCTTGGACTCTGGCAGCCTATTCTGCTTTTCAGCGTTCTCCAGGGATGCTCCTAGCATGTTGGAAACCAAACTCCCTATCTGCAGAGACAGCCCTAACACCAAAACTTATGCTTTGCTAGAGAAGCCAGAAGAGAAGAATAATGCTGTTGCAGCCTCTCTGACTCAGTTGACTCACTTTATGACTTTTACTGTCAGATCCCAAACTTGATGGCTGACCTGACTGAGGTCACCAACCCCATAGGACTATTTTAAAACTTTGAAAATCACAAGGCATTTTCAGTTCTTGCCACTTATGAGTTTGTGCAAATATTCTGATGAGTGATCCTTGAAGATACATTGCCTCTAAATATGAAGGTGTGCCAAGCTCTGGCGAAACCGAAAAAAAAAAAGTGGCACTTCAGAGTGACCAGAATCAGTAGACATTGTTTATTACCCTTATCCTCCACGCTTGATATTAAAAACAAAGTCTAGGAACACCCAGGCCTGCCAGGTCAGTTTATTTGTGAACATTGAGGAATGTCTAAAGGGCATTAAGCTTTCACGTATGGAAATGCTTTCTAATTCAAATAACGCACTGTAATTTTTTTAAAAGTGACATGAATTGATGATTGTAGATACCGTCATAATGTATGACCAAATAACATGATTATAATGATGTGGCATTTCCTTTCCTTGTCTTTAACAAAACATATGGCTTTAGGTTACATTTATCTGGCTTTTGGTTCTTCTACTTTAACTTGAAAGATGAAATTTATGCAATTTCTCAAGATCCCAAATCACAAAGTTGGGTAATGGCAAATGGTATCCTAATAACAACAATAATGGCTGGATTTTATTGTGTAGCTGTTCAGTGACTGCTCTAAACAACAACCCTAGAGGGCAGGTGCTATTGTTATTCCATTGCAAGTTTAGGAAGTGAGGCACAGAGAGACGTCAGGCATCCAC
Source organism: Nomascus leucogenys (assembly GCF_006542625.1). Taxonomy (NCBI): domain Eukaryota; kingdom Metazoa; phylum Chordata; class Mammalia; order Primates; family Hylobatidae; genus Nomascus; species Nomascus leucogenys. The sequence goes on from NC_044385.1 coordinate 76,699,998, forward strand.
AGTCACACAGCAGTTGATACAGGAGCGCAGATTCAGCCACACTGCCTGTTTTTATCTAGTTTTGGGCTCTGCCAGTGAGAGGAAATGTCACCACTCTTTATTTCCAGGATCAAAGTGCATATGCACACTATATTAGCTCCACCGGACTCTGTAATCTAACTTATTTTGGCATGGTAGACCCTTCACGTTAGAGTGGAGGAAGAGGGACTGGATTTATTCTCCATTATGCCTGAAGAATCCATCTCCTCCTACAATTTAGAACACACATTTTGTTTTTTAAGAGTGGACTATTTTATTGAAAAACAATAGTAGCTACACTTAGTTTACTATCAATACATGTCAGAAATTTTTTGAAGTACTTTCCATTTCTTTTTCATTTTATTCTCACACTATGAAGTAGACAGTATTATCATCTCCATGTTATAGATGGGTATACTGAAACACAGATGAGTCATGTCACTTACTTCAAATTGTCTAGTCAGAGGGACACAGAGATGGGCTCACGTCCGGGTAGCCAGGTCCCATGGTCCATGCTCTTAACGCTACACTACCTTTCCAATGAGTTGATAACTAGTCAGGTGATTTGAGGGTTAGCAATAAAATGATTTGGACTGAGTTCTATCACAGCTGATAGAATTGCAGAATTGGCCATTTTATCATTAACAAGAGCAGTGCTGCCCCCCGTTTCTGCCAGTGTCATCGCAGAACATTCCAGAAGAAAGGTCCTAGGAGGATCTACAGAGGCTTGTGTTGTTCTCCCAGCATCTCAGACTGTGTGGTATCTAACTCTTACTTCTCTTTTCTATACCTTGGTTCTCCTGCCTCAGAATAATAAGCCCAATAACAATAGCCTCTTTTTATTTGTGGTGTTTTCCAGTTTACAAAGCGATTTCTCACATTAGGTGATGTGAACCTCACTATGGTTCCATAGGGTGTATTCAATCTTCATTGTATTGATAAGGAAACTGTAGTTCAGAAACACCCAAGGCCACAAAACTGGTCAAAATGGGCTGGACTTAAAACCTGGCTTTATAGCCAGATGCGGTGGCTCATGCCTGTAATCCCAGCACTTTGGGAGGCCAAGGTGGGTGGATCACGAGGTCAGGAGATCGAGACCATCCTGGCTAACATGGTGAAACCCTGTCTCTACTAAAAATACAAAAAATTAGCTGGGTGTGGTGGCAGGCGCCTGTAGTTCCAGCTACTCAGGAGGCTGAGTCAGGAGAATGGCGTGAACCCGGGAGGTGGAGCTTGCAGTGACCCAAGATCGTGCCACTGCACTCCAGCCTGGGCCACAGAGCAAGACTCCATCTCAAAAAAACAAAACAAAACAAAACAAAAACAAACAAAAAACAAACAAACAAAAACCCCTGGCTTTATAATCTCCTATCCCCTATCCCTGTTCCCAAATCCTTCTGCAGTGAGAAATAACCTCTTGTAGCAGCCATTTCAGTGGGAGTCAAGGCACTTCACGAAACTGTCTCCTTGTTCCTTGGAACAAGTCTCTATGAAGTGGTCCAAGCAGCCACCAGAAGTGGCTGGAGACCACCCACATATGCTGCCCATGCTGCATTTTATGCCTGAATTAACTTGCCATGTAGACATCTTACTGTAGTGGTTGAGGATATTGGAACTACTTAGATGAAAGAACACCTAAGCCCCTGGTGGGCTTCTGTTAAACTGTGTAGGTCCATAGCACAGATAGGGCAGCAATGACAGTACTCTGTGCAGAGGAGAAAAGTATGCTTACAGTAAACGGGGCCTTGGCGTCCACCTCTCACAGATGGAGAGAAGTGTTGCTTTTTCCTAGAGAAAAGAAATGAACAAGACCTGTTGATAGTGAATGAGTTGGGTCCCCATGCTCCCCTTTCTGTACTATGCCCTTCAGGTGGGATGCTGGCACAGGGAGGATTAGAAGTTTGGCCTACTTACTCATTCCAACTTATAGCTCACAAGGATGGAGCTTAGCTGGAGGCTGAATGCTGGAACCCCACCAGAGCATTTCAGAATAGCCTAGGCCATTTCCACAGGTCTGAATCTGTGACCTAGGGGCAGGCTCTTAGAACAACATATTCTCATATAATGTGACTGGCTGGCTCTAAGGTGTCCCTAAAAAAAGCTAACATCCCGTGCTCTAATCAGGCAGAAAGGAGTGAGAGGAGGAAGAGAGAGGAACCTGGAGAAAAAAAAATGCAATAAAGGCCTGTAAAAGGAAAACTCATAAAGCCCTTCTCTAAAGAGCCTTTAAGATGGAGTTTACCAGCAAGGTACTAGCAGACACATACGAGCAGGTTAACATCCCTAAAATAAAGCAGGAGCCAGTAATAACAGGGTCGGGCAACAGAAAGCTACAGCTGGTAAGGAAGTCAGCAGCACCGCACCATTAGATACAGCAATTACTTTAGATACAGGGTGGGGTCCCAGCTCTGCAGCACACACTCTCAGGCTGGAGAAACAGGCTCTGCTTCTGGGAAAGCATTCTCCACCCTGGGGTACAGATCCCTGGAGCCTTAAGAAGGCATTGCAGAAAAATTAAACATTATCTCGTCTGAGTCCCCTAGGCTGGGTTAGAAGTTGCTTGCCTGATTATTGCGTGCAGCTGGAATGATCTTGGTGCAGGGAGGGATCTGGGCTGAGGAGGATGGGCTGAGAGGGGAGAGGGGAGGGGGGACCCGCACGCACGCGCACTGTAGCAGAAGCTGCAACTTCGCCGGTTGCAGGGCTGTTGTGAGATAGGGTGCTTGCTACCGTGACTGGGGCCCCAACTTGCAGATCTGCTTTTCATCACTTACCCTCTCTTGGTGGTTTGGGCATGCACTTCTTTGGGGGAACAAACAAAATTTTAAAAGTTCCTGAGTTTGGCAGCAGCAGCCAATCACTTTCCTCCCTATTACCCTCCTCTCTTTTTTCTAAAGTAGTCAAATGCCAGCTTCTATTTCACTAGTTTCTATTTCTGTGAAAAACATTTCAGAACTGCTTTCCTCATCCCTCCCACTAAAAATCAAGCATCCCATCCCCCGCCCTCCTGTTCTGTGCAGGAAGGGTTGGCCCACACTCACCTGATGTGTTCCCTCCTCAGTCCTGGCCAGCACCAGGTGTTTGCTGCCATCAGATGATGTTCTGCCCTGGCAAGCACATGTTTTTAAATGACTCTGCAGTACCCAGGCTTAAAAAAACAAATGCACCCAGACGAAGTTCCAGCGCCCTATGGGGATACACTGAAATTCTCTGGCCTTGCTGAGCTGGGCTTTGGCTTCGAGTCTCCTCTCAGGCAGACCTGGATACGTCTTCATTCATGTGCCTATTTTAGTCATTGCAAAATCCTTTATAATAATTCCAAACGTGAAATGTGCACAGGAGGACTCTAGTTTGGAGCACGGGCTTTGGGGTCAGAACCTCAGCTTGAATTTTGATGCAATGTATCCGTATAGGTAAATCTTTTTCACCTCTGTGCCAACAGTTTTCCCATCTACGGCAGCAACACCTGTTGGTATAGGGTTCTTGTCAGAATTGAATGAGATAAATGTGATGTATTTAGCCAGTTCCTGGTACATAGACAAATATTAGTTCAATAAAGTTTTGCTAGTATTATCATTTCCTTGTTTTTTCCAAAAAGTAGCTAATCTGAGCACACATCTGTTTATAGGAGGAGGTCTGATGGCTGGGAGGACGGGAAGAAAGAACCCACGATGAAGCAAAAGTCATGTTTAACTCTGTCCTCACCATTCCTCTCCTGGGCCTGTCCTAAACTGGAAGCTAGGGGAGGATGGAGTGCTGGAATGCTGCAGAAGTCTCATGGGAGGGTGCCTGGTGTTCACCACATGTGTACACTGTTGCACGACCAGGTTGGCACTTTGCATGTGGGAAACGATCAGAGAATGGTGGGGGATGCCTAAGAGGCATCACTGGAATCCTACGGTACCATAGACCAGAGCCTTCCCTTCCCTTCCTCTCCCACAGATGAAAATTTGAATGCTGGGGCTCAGTGGAACACCTGAAGGAAGCTGGTGAGGCAGATGTCCCACTATGCCTTCCAAGTGTCATGCAACCAGTTCATGCCTGACAGCATCTCTGCCGGTGGACTCTGTGAGTCAGCAAATCTACAGAGCAGAGAGCCACAAGTGGGGACAGATGTGATCAAATGCCATTTAAATCAGTGATTCTCAACCCAGGAGTTGTCATGGCACTGGCCTTGAGTGAGCTGGACCAAGGGAAGTGGTAGAATTCCCCATGAAGGACCAAGTGAGCAGATAGAAGTTTCTCCATTTTAACTTTTTCTGAGTCAATGTAAAAAACACCTAGTGCCTTTTTCTGTACATAGTGCTAAGCAATTTGCCAAGTAAGTAAACAGTTAACGAGGGCATATTCACAGACTAAAAAAAAGAAAACCTGATGAAATAAATAAGGCAATTTCTTTGTGTAGCATACAATTCAGATATTTTGTGCTTGAGATAAAGTGGCCCTACCTGATCAGCTGCAGACTTTGGTGGATAGTAGAGTTGGTGTGCTTGTGGGTTTGGATTTAAGCCTACACAAATGTGCTTTTCTCCCACCTATTTTGAACCTTGCATGTCTCCAGGATAAGAATTAACATAAGCTATAAATATTCTTCCAGGACTAGTTATTAACCGTGAATGTTGAGAGGCCTTGACATATAAAATGTTATATATAGGCCCAAGAGTAGATCAGAGAGTTATCTATCTACTTCAAGTTGAGACTCAGAGTTTTCATTAAACTCTGCAGTCTCACAGTATTTCCAGTCATTTCAGGGCAGACGAAAGTTCCGTAGTATATCTTTTTAATGTGGCAGGCCTCGAGGGTGGATTGAGTTAGGCAATTTATCCCCTTTTATGCCCTATATTCACATACAACACTCCAGTGGGGTAACATAAAACCACAGATAGGTTTCTTTACAGTGGCATTTAAGGGAACTAGGAAAGCAGTCCAAATCACGTGGAGAAAGCTGGGGAAAGAAGTATCAGAGGAGAAAGGGGACCTTAGCAGAAATGACAAAAGTGAAAAACCTTCCTAACTGCTTCAGACATGATGCTTAAAATTGAGTTTCTTTGGCAACTTATAATTTTCTGAAGCTGGTTCTCAGCCTCAGATCCTCCCCCAAGGTTTTTATGTTGTATTTTGACTCAGTAGGAGCAATCCAGTCCCAGACCTTCCGGCTCTCACCAGTACACCACAGGCTCACGCCATCCAGCAATCAGATGACAGGAGGAGGAGAGGTTCAAAGAGGACTACTGTATTTCTCAGAAGGGGCTGGCTCATCTACCCTCCAGTGTATTACTCACACTGTAGATGCAGAAAACATGTCAAAGTATACTGGGGCTCTGCAAGGCATGGACCCACACACAGGCACACATACGCACACACTTCCAAACTAAAAAGGAGAACTGAGCTCAAAAGGGGACAGTGTGCAACTGGTGCTCCATGTTGTAAGGACCCCCCTCCTGCGGGCGCGGCTACCCCAGCAGGCTTGTCCGGGCATGTCCGCCCAGTTGACACCAGGCCAAGTTTTATGGGAGGAATTGGCCTGTGTCTAAAGCTGGAGTTCAGCTTTGCTGACTATGGAGACTGATCTGTTGGTTGTCAGCAAAGAAAAGGTGGTTTCAAAAGAGCAGCAGAGGACTCTGTGCTAGTTGCTACTGGCCAGCTTTGACTCCGCTTGGAAGCCTGAAAAACAAAAATGCTATCCAGAATATCTAGTGACAGAAATAAATCAGAGATTGCCAGGTCTGATCCAGTGAGAGGAAGGAGATTGACTTCAAAGGGGCACAGATAATTTCTCAGGGTGTCAGAAATATTCTGTCTTGATTGAGGTGGTGATTACTTGACTGTATATGCTTGTAAAAATTTGTAGAACTGTGTGCCTGAAAAGGGTGAATTCTACTGTATGTAAATTATAACTCGATAAACCTGATTTTTAAAAACACTGTAGTTTTGGAGGCCATATAAAACCAAATAACATTTTGAGTCACTAATGCCTCTTTAAGAATATTTTTTGGATTGATTTTTTTTATTAGATTAAAAAAAATTCTTCATGGTAAATATTAACCCTTTAAGAGCCAAGTGGAGGAGTGGAATCTGTATGTTTTAGAGTTGTTTGTGCTTTTTAGTTGGTCAGTTTACACACTTAATTTTATTTTACTTAGAAAAAGAAGTTATGCTTATGAAGCGTAAAAGCTGTAATTCCAAAAGTTGAATTGGTTTTGAGACCCCAAAGTCATGACTATGTAGAGAATTTCTAAATTCTTAAGGATAACCTATTTAGGAAAACCTAAGAAATCAACTATTACAACTAATGCTTCATTACGATACCTGGATACAAAATATAAAAAAAATCCATAATCAGATAATAATTGTAAAGAGGGAAAAGAGCTCTTTTACAATGGGGGGAAAGCAAAGCAAAACAAGCAAGAATAAGAACAATAAAACCTGGAAACAAGCTTGTTTGTTTATATAGGGCTTCCATCAATTTAGTTGTAAAACTTTCGTTAATATGAAATCAGGCTTGAATAAATTGAGACATATTTTATATTATTGGATGATGTCACTTTTTCTCAAATTGTTAGGTCCAATATGATTCTAATCAAAATCCCAATTGGAATATTTTTGAATGAAAATGTGACTGTAAGGTTTATCTAGAATAATTTGTGGATAAAAATAACCAAGAAAGATTCATAAACAAATAAGGTAAACTGTACTTCAGATGTTAAAAACCTGTTATAAAGCTTTAATAACATGATATTGGTATACAACTAGACAGAGAGAATAGAGTCCCCAAACACACTCAAATACATATAAGAATTTAGTATTTGATGAAGACACTTCAAATTAGGGAAGGAAATGAAAGATTATGCCAGTGAATAGTGCTGGGGAAATTAATTCAGTTTTTAAGGGAAGGAGGAGACCCAAATCATATCCCTATATAAATTCTGGATGAATTAAATAAATTTTAAAATATGAAAACAAATGAGTAAAAGAAATTATGATAAGTATCCATCAACTCTCAATGTATGGAAGCACTTTTTAAACAAAAAGGTGGAGGAAGAATCTATAAAAGAGAAGACAGAATGTTTTTACATAAAAATCATAAACATATACATCAAAACTCATGATAAAAAAGCATAAGGCAAAGAATAACTTGAAAAAAAGGCAAAATAGAAGACAAAGGTTAACATCGTTAATATGTGAAGAGCTTCCGAAGTCAATGATTAGAAGATAAATATCCTAAGCAGAAAAATTTTCAATATTCACAAAAAAGGAATTTGTACAAGCAGAAAAAAATTAGACAATAAATCATGAAAAAATTTCAGGCTCACTATTTATTTAAAAATAATTTTAAAAGATACAAATTTCTGTCCATTAAATTAGCAAATATTTTAAATTTCAAAAAACCTTGATAATTACATAGTTGGGTAAAAGTTCAAGATAAAGGAAAATCTCATCCACTGCTGGTGGTAGTATAACAATCTTTTAAATTTTCTGTTTAGAAATGTTGGCAATATGTATGTATTCAAAGACTTAAAGCTGTAAACAATATTTGACCTAATAATTCCTTCTTAAGGAATCTATCCTTACTTCGGATAGATTTTTAGGAAATACAAGGATTTAGGTATAAGGATGTTTATTACAGGATTACTTGTGACTGAAAAATTCTAAAAATAGGTTTAATTAATGACAGTTCATCTGTAGGCATGGAAAACCACATTCTCAGGAATATTTAAGGCTTTGGAAAAAATATAAAAGGTAACATGAAGTGAAAAATTTAAGAGGCAAAGTTACATGTACAATAGAGCTGTGGGTGGGCTTAGCTATATACGTACTTACGTACATATGTACACACACAGAAAAAAGACTGGAAGGATTTGCGTCAATGAAATGTTAATAGTGGTTCTTAGGGTGGTGGAATGATTAGTGGGTTTTTATTACCTTTATGTGGTACTTTTTCAAATTTTCTATAAAAAGATTGTATTAACTTTATGATCAGAAGTATAAACATTATTTTTGTAATTTTCTTTGCTATCAAGGGCTCCCTCTGCTGCTCACCTAAAAAATTATGAAGAGTTGGCTTCCTACTTCTCATTCCTGATTTTCCTCATCTCCTAATAGCCTCTGTTCTTATCTTGTGACCACTTTCCACTTATTTACCTTGGAAGCAGACTCTTCTAATTTGAGTATTTGCAATGATATGTCTAGTTCTAGACTTTTGTTTTTAATTGAGATGTAACTCACATACACTAGTCATCCGTTTAAAGGGTACAATTCAGTGGCTTTTAAGTATATTCACAGAGTTGTGCAAATGTCACCATGATCTAATTCCAGAATATTTCTGTCACCCCCAATAGAAAACTTATGCTCATTATCAGTAACCCTTGATTACTTCTTTCCGCTATCCCTGGTAACCACTAAACTACTCTTAGTATTTATAGTGTTGGGTCTAAGAAAATGATACCCCACACAATGGTGCTTTGGCATACTGAGCACTTTGAATTAAATGAAGTTGGAGTACCTTAGAAGCTGCCTCAAAACCCAAAACGTTTTAACCCTCTTTTGTTTCTTCTCCCCCGACTCCAAGAGCAAGGAGGGACTCTGTCTGGAATTTCCTTATCTAACCAAGGAAACCTCTCAAAAGAAATGCAATTGTCTGAAGATTCACTCTACAGGAATCTCATGAAATAATCCAGAAAGATTACCCACCTGAGAAAAGAAGAGACTATAAAAGTCATCACTACATGCAGTTAGACTTTTCATCTATTCTTTTGAGGGCAGGTTGGAGAGATTACCTAGGAGACTTTTTCTACATACTAAGACAACCTTTGTTCAAAGGCAGTTCCACCCCTCTCCTTCCCTTAACTTGCCAGTCCCATTCAGTTTCCTAAGATAATTATTTACAAAATAATATTTGCCTCCTGGGTCCATTCATTTCCTCTGAAAATCACTTACTACCCCTCTAAAATTGGTTACAGCTCCCTACTTTTCTCTCCCCTACGAGGAGGACATTTAAACCTCAACCATATGGCCCTTTTTTGAGTCTCATATTTTGTATGGCTCCCATGATTATGCATATTAATTAATGTGTAAGCTTTTTCTCATGTTAATCTCTCTATTATCACTTTAGTTCAGTGAACCTTCAGAAAGGGCGGAAAGGAAGTTTACCTCTGCCTCTACAATGGATTTGCCTACTTTAGACATGTTTTCAAGATTTATCCATGTCATGGCATATACCAGAACTTCATTTCTTTTATGATTGAATAATATTACATGGTTTTAATATACTATATTTTGTTTATCTGTTCATCAATTAATAAATCTTTGGGTTGTTTTCACTTTTAGGCTATAATAATTAATGCTGTTAGGAATATTTATGTGTAAGTTTTTGTTATATGTTTTTAATTCTCCTGGGTAGATACTTAGGGATAAAATTGCTGAATTAGATTGTAACTTTATGTTTAGAAACTGCCCAACTGTTTTCCAAAGTAACTATCGTTTTTATATTTCACCGGCATTGTATGACAGTTTCAGTCTTTCTTTATTTAAACTAATACTTCATTATTGCCTTTTATTGTAGCTATCCTAGTAGATATGAAGTGTTATCTCATTATGGTTTTGATTTGCATTCTCTAATGACTAATAATATCAAGCATCTTTTCATGTGTATACAAGATATTTGTATATCTTCTTTAGAGAGATGTCTATTCAAATCCTGTGCCTATGTTTTAATTGGATAATTTATGTTTTTACTGTTAAGTTGCAATAGTTTTTAAATATATTCTAGATCCTAGACCTTTAACAGTATATGATTTGTGAATATTTTCTCCCGTTCTGTGGGTTGGCTTTTCACTTCTTTATATTATCTTTTGAAGTACAAGTTTTTTATTTTGATAAAGTCCAGTTTATCTATTTTTTTCTTTTTGTGCTTGTCTTTTGGTGTCGTGTCTAACAAAACATTGCCTAAATCTGAGGTCACAAATTTTACAGCTGTGGTTTCTTCTAAGAGTTTTATGCTTTTAGCTTTCACATTTAGGTCTTTGATACATTTTGTGTTAATTTTTGTATAGGGTAAAAGATAGGAATCCAATTTCATTCTTTGATATGTGTATATGTGTATATCCCATTTTTGCAGCACCATTTGTTTAAAAAACTATTGTTTCCTCCTTTGAACTGTTTGGACATTCTTGTCAAAAATCAGTTGACCATAAATGTATGAGTTTATTTCCAGACTCTCAATCCTATTCCATTGATAAATATGACTATCCTATGCCACTACTATACAATCTTTATTGCTGTAGCTTTGTGCTGTAGACATCAAAATCAGTAAGTGTTAGTTCTTTAACTTTGGGGTTTTTTTCAGATTATTTTTGTTATTCTGGACCCCTTGCATTTCCACATGAGGATCAGTATTAGCTTATAAATTTATACAAAAAAGGCAGCTGGAATTTTGATGGAGACAGTGAAAAAACTCTAGATGAATTCAAGAAGTTTGTTACCTTAACAATATTAAGTGTTCCAATCCATGAACACAAGATGTATTTCCAGTTATTTAAGTCTTCTTTAGTTTCTTTCAATAATATTTTATAGTTTTTAGTATACTAGTCTTGGAATTATTTTGTTAAATTTATTCCTAATTATTTTATTCTTCTTAATGCTGTTATAAATGAAATTATTTTAATTTTATTTACTGATTGTTCATTGCTGGTGTATGAAAATACAATTGAGTATTCTATATTTCTCCTGTATCCTATAACCTTGCTAAGCTGGCTTATTAGACTTTCATGAATTCCTTAAAATTTTCTATATAATGTCATTGGCAAACAGATAGATTTACTTCTTCCTTTTCAATTTGGCTGCCTTTATTTTTCTTCACTAATTGCTGTGGCTAGAGACTCCAATACAATGTTGAATAGAAAAGGCTAGAAAGAACATTCATTTCCTGGTCTTAGTGGGAAGGATTCCAGGATTTCAGCATTAAGCGTGATATTAGGTGTGCATTTTACTCTTATGTTGTTTACCAAGTAGAGGAAGTTCCTTTTCGTCCCATTTATTGAGTGTTTCATCATGAAATAATTTTTATTATAGATTCAGACAAATTATTTTTCTGCCTCTTTTGAGATGATTCTGTAATTTTAGTCTTTCTTTATTAACATGGTATATGACATAGAAAAATTTTGGTATATCAAACCAACCTTGCATTCCATTGATAAATTCCATTTGATCATTTGGTACAATTCTTTTTAAAATGTTGCATGCTGAATTAAGTGTTCTAGTATTTTTTGAGGTTTTTTGGGAATTTATATTTATAAGGGATATTGTTCTGGAAGTATCCTTTCTTGGGATATTTTTGTCTGGGTTTGATATCAGAGCAACACTGATCTTATAGAATAAGATGGGAAATAGTCCCCCCTCTTCTATTTTTGAAAGAGTTTGCGAAAGATTGGACTTACTGGTTTTTGAAACATTTGGTAGAATTTGCCAGTGAGTACATCTGGTTATAGGCTTTTCTTTGTGGGAAGTTTTTTGATTATGAATTCAATTTCTATATTTGTTATAGGTTTATTTAGAGTCTGGCAGTTTGTTTATAATGTGCCTCAAAGAGAATTTTTTGGGGGTTGAATCTAATTAGGGACCTTTGAGTTTCCTGAATCTGGGTGTTTATATCTCTCCTTAGACTTGGGAAGTTTTCAGCTATTATTTAATTTAATAGGTTTTCTGTGCCTATCTTCATCTCTTCTCCCTCTGGCATTGTTATAATGTGAATATTTGTTGGCTTAATGATATCCTGTAGATCCCATAGGATTTCTTCATTCTTTTTATTCTTATTTGTCTTACCTCTTGAGTTATTTCAAAAGAACTATCTTAAAGTTCAGTAATTCTTTATTCTGTTTGATTTAGTCTGTTGTTGAAACTCTTAATTGTATTTTTATTTCACTCAATGTATTCATCAGTGTCAAGATTTTCATTTGGTTCTTCTCATGATATCAATCTCTGTTGTTTTCCTAATTTCATTGAATTGTATTGAATATTGGCTGTATTCAATATTCATTGAATATTGGTTGTATTCTCTTGTATCTCACTGAGTTTTCTTAAGATCATTATTTTAAATTGCCTTTCTGGAATTTTGTTCTTTTCTTTGGATTCTGTTACTGGAGAGTTATTTTGCTCCTTTAGACATGTCATGTTTTCTTACTTTTTCTGTGTGTGTGTGTGTGTGTGTGTGTGTGTGTGTTCCTTTGTTGACACCTGTGCATACCTGTGGAACGGTCATCTTTTCAAATTTGGTGGAGTAGTTTTCAGAGGGAGAGACTGTTTCCTGCACATGAGTCATAGGATGTTGTTTAAGTATGGTATGTTGGCTTCGGTTTTAGATGGACTCAGTAGCATGGTCTCTGCATTTTATTCAGCTGCAATCCTCATTTATAGTGTCTGCAATTGTGTCAGTGGCCTAGGCTGTTGGTTTGTGATGGCAGTGGTATGGTTTTGCTGGGCGAGGTGGGGTGAGGGTAGGGGTTGCAGGGTTGGCTGGCAGACCAAGTGTGTAGGTATATCAGATTGTCCAGCTGTGTGTCATCTTCCATACTGTGCAAGTCCACCTATTCCCTTGTGGGTGGGGTGCTCTATGTGTTTGAACACCAAAATCTTAGCCATTCCACACAGCAATAGGCTCCAAGCAGCTAGGGTAATGGTGATGCAGCCACTCAAGTGAGCATACTGGAATGATGGCATGACTTCAGGGATACAGAAATATAGTGGCTACTGGATCCCAGGGCAGGACGCACTCTAGTAGTGAGTCCAGTTTCAAGATGGCACTGTGTCATACAGCTTTGGTATGGGGAGTGGGGTGTGTGTGTGTGCACAAAATGGGCTCCTGTTTTGAGGCAATGCAGTTACATGAACTCTAGGCAACTCTACTAACTGGTTTAGGACATGTGAGGACTATCTACCTCTCCTGTAGCAGAGAACACAGGCATCTGCAGCAGTGATGAGGACTGCTGGGCAGTTGTAGCTTACCCTTTCCCCATAAGAAGTTCATCCTGGCTTTGAGCTGATCTCAACAGGGAAAACAGTATGGCTGAGATAGGGTTCTTCACTCTCCTGTCTATGGTGCTATCCTGGGTTTCTGTGCTCCACAAGGATTTTGCAATTTTCCTGGTGCTCTCCAGTGTACGTCCTCATTCATGCTAGTGAAAATATAGTTGTTTACTTATTGTTTTGGTCCCTTTTTGCTGGGGAAGATGAATACCAGGCAAGTCTAGACAGCTATCTTGCTGACATGCCAGTCCACAAGTTTTTTCAGTTGTCTTAATTTGTAACAATCTTGTTCAGATTAAAATAAACTTAATTTCAATAATATATTAAAATTTTGCATTTGTATAGCTCTATTTCCTTCTGCCTCCTTTGTGCTATTATTTACTACATTTACTTTAGTCTGAAGGATTATCTTTAGTATTTCTTGTAGAGCAGTCTGCTAGTGATATATCCTTTCAGTTGTTTATTAGAAATATCTTAACTTCACTTTCCTTAGTTTTTTTTTACTATATTTAAAATTTCAGCAGCAAAATTTTGTGCTGTTACTGTAATACAAGTTAGATTTATATATCTTATACTTACATCACAGATTCATAATTATTGCTTTAAGAGGGTTTGAAATAATAAGTTAGAAAAATGAGAGTTACAAATAAAAAAATACATTTATACTGTCTTGTATATGTAGTTACTTTTTCTAATGCTCTTTATTTTCTTTATTTGAATTTGAGTTACTGTCTAGCGTTCTTTGACTTTAGTGTGAAGGACTATCTTTAGTATTTCTTCTCTTTTTTTTGAGATGGAGTTTCACTCTTGTCGCCCAGGCTGGAGTGCAATGGTGTGGTCTCAGCTCACTACAACCTCTGCCTCCAGGGTTGAAGCGATTCTCCTGCCTCAGCTTCCTGAGTAGCTAGGATTACAGGCATGTGCCACCATGCCTGGCTAATTTTTGTATTTTTAGTAGAGACGGGGTTTCTCCATGTTGGTCAGGCTGGTCTCGAACTCCCGACCTCAGGTGATCCACCTGCCTCGGCCTCCCAAAGTGCTGCAATTACAGGCATGAGCCACTATGACTGGCCTCTCTTGAGTATTTCTTGTAGAGCAGCCTGCTAGTGATCCTCTCAGCTGTTTATTAGGAATGTCTTAACTTCACTATTTTGAAGAATACTTTTGCTGGATATAAAATTCTAGGTCAATATCTTAGTTGACATTTTTTTTTAACACTTAGAATATATAATTCCATTGCTTCTGGCTTCCATGGTTTCTGATGAGAAATTATTTGTTATTTTTATTGAGAATCCATTGACCTGATGAGTTGTTTCTTTCTTTCAGGTTTCAAGATTCTTTCTTTGTCCTTCAACAGTTTCATTATGATGTATCTAGGTGTAGATCTCTTTGACTTTATCATACTTGGAGTTTGTTGAGCTTCTTGGATATATGGTCTAACATTTTCCTTCCAATTCGGAAAGTTTTCAGTCATTATTTTTAATTTTTTTCCCCTTTCTCTTTATCCTTGACGTCTGAGACTACATTTATGCATGTTTTTAGGCTTGATTATCTCTGAGTCTCTGCTTATTTTTTAAATTCTCTTTTATTTCTGTTACCTAGACTGGATAATCTCAATGGACCTATCTTAAAGTTTACTGATTCTTTTGTCTGCTTGCTGAAATCTGCTGTTGAGCCCTTGTAGTAAATTTTTATTTCAATTATTTATTTTTCAACTCCAGAATTTCTATTCAGTTCATTTTTATAATTATCTCTTTATTGATATCCTCCATTTGCTGAAATATCGTTCTCATACTTACCATAATTATTTAGATATAGCTTCCTTGGTTCTTTGGCCATTTTTAAAATTTCTGACTTAAAGTCTATGTCTAGTAAGTACAACAGCTGTATTTTCTTGTGGATAATTTCTGTTGCTTACTCTATTTTTTCTGTATATAGACTATTATCTGTCTTTGCATGTCCTATTTTTTTCCTGGGTATTTAAAATAATTTGATGTGGCACTGAAAATCAGACTTTCCTTCTTCTAGGGTTTGCTGGTGGTAGTGGTTTTCTGAACTAATTCTTTGCTGGTGGTAGTGGTTTCTGAACTAAATACAAAGCCTGTATTTGTTGTTGTTATTGTTATGAGTAGCCACTGAAGTTTCTGCTCAGTGGTCAGCTAATGATCAGACAGAAAGTATTTTACATGCCTGGAAGAAATAAGTACTAAAGTTTTTGCTGAGAAGTTCTGTGTACATTTTGGAGCATGGCTTTGACACTCAGTCAAGAACTTGACAATTCTGTCTTAGCCTTTACTTCCTGCTTATACGAAGCTTCAAGTTTAGCCAGAACTGAGAGCACAGGGCATTCTCTGTTTTTCCCGACAATAAGCACATTCCTGAGCTTGCACATGGCTCCACATATGCATGTAGCCTTTTAGATTCCCAGGAATATGTCAGCTTTTCAAAGTTCCCCGTGAACATCTCAGATTTTCCTTTGAAGCCTTTTGGTTAGTCTATTGTTTGTATCAACTGTGTCTCACTGCTTCAGGGAGCTGCAATGTTCAACAGATCGTTTTCAACAAATGCTCCAGAGGAAAAGGCTGTTTGCATTAGATGACTTTTGAAGCAGATCTTATAAGGACAACCGTTTGAGTAGGGTCTTCCAGGGAACCTCCAGAAAGGTCAAATAGTTTTAATTTTCTGGGAATGGGGATTCAAAGAAGCTCCAACCTTGTTTTGCCCTTTCCAGTGACTACAATGCTTTTGCTTTTTATTGTGATTGTGGGTTGTTTATTTTATATCTACTGTAGAGCTGGAGAAGGTAGAGTGAATTGGAATAGGACAAGTTAAAATGCCACAAAACTCTCTGTACTTACTGAGATTCAGCCATTTTTCTGAATAAACACTCTCTGGATTGCTACAAGCTTTTGGTTCCTTTCCAGACTTCTGAAAAAGTTAATTCTGACAATTTTTGCTGGTTTTCTCGTTGCTTTTATGGGGGAGAGGATTTTCAGAAGTCATTAGTTTGTCATTTTCACTGACATCACTTCAAGTTCTATTTTTTTAATGAATTTTTAAAAGAATTCTGAAATTCCCTCTTAATCACACCTAAATGAGCCACCATTTATTGAACTTATATTGAATTAATAAGAACAGAATTTAGTTTTACTCACCTGGCAACCTTGATGAAATGTGGAATCAGCTGAGCCATTACTCCTTCTCTAAACAATGCTGACTGAATGCAATGTCACTTTGATAGACATTACAGTCAAACAAATGCTCAACACTATTTAGTTGTCTGTATTTGATACTATGTTGAGTGCTGAATAGGTGGAGTGAAAAGATTATTATTCTCAGTTTCTGGTAGCAACACCTGCTCTAGTCAAGACCAGATATTGAATTCTACTCAGAAATTTTGTCTGTATGGATGACATCTTGTACTAAGTCGATTATTAATGCTTACATTTTGTTTCTTGGGGAGTACTTTAAGACTGCATAATTTCAATCTTGGATCCTTAGAATCCTAAACTTTTAGAATTGGAAACATCCTTAGGTATCATCTAGTCTGTCATGTCCCAAAAGGTGTTCTAGAGATGTTTATAAATGCAAAGGGACAGAAGAAATACTTTGAGTAAATGTGGCTTAAACAAAATCAAGCAGGTTTATTTACTGCTGGGGTTTTTGTAACATTCAATATACTACTTTATACTGTAAATTTCTAAAAGGGGGCAACAACCTGTTGCATTTCCCTAATTAATTGGAGAATGAATTCTTTTTATTAAAACATATCTCCTAGAAAATGTTCTGTAGGGTTAGGAAAACACTGACCTAATTCAGTATCATTATTTTATCTATAAAGAGATTGAAGCTCAGGACTGCCAGATTTAACAAATTACAATGCAAGTCTTCTAGGAAAATTTGAATTTGATGTAAATAATGAATAACTTTTTATCGTTTGCATGAGGCATACTTATAATCTACTAAAAACATATTATTTATATGAAATTTACATTTAGCTGAGCATTCTATATTTTTGCCTGGTGTTCCTAGCAATTGGCTTATCCAAAATGACATAGCAAATGCGTAGAAGAACTGGGGCTAAAATGAAGTTTTTATACTCTTACTTAGTGGTTTTATTTTCTAAGCTACATAGCATGGTTAAGGGTTTAATGGCACTGTGGTCTACTAAGGAGATACTATAATACATATAGAACCGCTTCACTCCTCTATGACACTCTATCACAGTGTCTGCCTAACAACCTACCAGGAGAATACTACAACCAATATTAATGTAATTGAAAAATAACAATGATGGCCAGGTGCGGTGGCTCATGCCTGTAATCACAGCACTTTGGGAGGCCGAGGCAGATGGATCACAAGGTCAGGAGTTCGAGACCAGCCTGGGCAAGATGGTGAAACCCTGTCTTCACTAAAAATACAAAAATTAGCTGGGTGTGGTGGCCTGTAATCCTAGCTACTCAAGAGGCTGAGGCAGGAGAATCACTTGAACCTGGGAGGCGGAGGTTGCAGTGAACCAAGATTGTGCCACTCCACTCTAGCCTGGGTGACAGAGGAAAACTCTGTCTTAAAAAAAAAAAAAGAAAGAAAAAGAAAAAACAATAATAATGATGACTGACCTTTATTGGATGCTTACTATGTGCCAAGCACTCTTCCAAGAGACTTTTGTCATTTATGCCTCCACAACAGCCCTATAGGCAGGGGCTATTGTTTTCCCATGTTACAGATGCAGGAACTGAGGCACAAGAGGGTAAGCAAATTGGCCAGGATCTCTCACAGCAGATAAGTGGCAGAGCTGAGGAAGAACTTTTAGAAAAGGAAAATTATATTTCGAAAAATCCCTTTTAAAATATATACCATAATTGAGAAGAAGTAAACTTTCTTTTTGACCAGATCTCTGGAGGCTTGTTTGAACTCACTTTTAAGAAATAAAACCTTTGCCTGTCAGATGAATATCTTTATTGCAAAGGAAATTTGTATAATACAGCTCCTCCTAAGCAAGGAAAAACATAAAACAGAGATCTATGTTGGGTTGTGATGTCTCTTTCTAGGTGAAGGTTAGGGGCAGAACCATCGGTCTAAGACTTGGAGCTGCAAATAGCAACAGGTCCTACACATGATACCTGCATTTGTAAGTGGAGGACAAAAACCACATCTTATCACTCCTCTTTCCTCAGTAGAATGTAGAGCAATAACTGGCATGTAGAAAGAGCTCAGTAAAGGTATCCAAACATATCTTTCTAGGAGATAGGTTCTTTTTTTTTTTTTGAGACGGAGTCTCGCTCTGTCCCCCAGGCTGGAGTGCAGTGGCCCGATCTCAGCTCACTGCAAGCTCCGCCTCCCGGGTTCACGCCATTCTCCTGCCTCAGCTCTCCGAGTAGCTGGGACTACAGGCGCCCACCACCACGCCCGGCTAATTTTTTGTATTTTTAGTAAAGACGGGGTTTCACCGTGGTCTCTATCTCCTGACCTCGTGATCCGCCCGCCTCGGCCTCCCAAAGTTCTGGGATTACAAGCGTGAGCCACCGCGCCCGGCCTCTAGGAGATATGTTTTAATAAAAAAGGTCTGTTCTCTAATTACTTAAGGGGAAAAGACCCCCACTAATCCTTTGAGTAGAGACACACACTCAGAGCACCCACCACCAAAGCCTTCTTTCCCATATGAAAGACAGTGATGCATGTGAGAATGGCTTCAGATTACCTTCCTTTATGACACTGAAACCTGACATTCTTTTGGATTAAGAACCTAACTAACTCTACCTAACTAGCTCATAGATTCCTTGACTAGAAAGCTGCCTTGGAGAGTTAAGAAAAATGAGGTTTCCAGAAAATTGAAGTGAAGGGGCACAAGCCTTTCAAAGCTGTCATATTAAAATCAGCATGTTGACCATCATTTTCTGGAGACTTGGAGTGTAGAGGAGAAGGCAGCCAGGGACATGGTGAAGTGTGCTTTTATCTCAGTGATCAGTCTGAGTCTTTGTAGATCTCCTCACTCACATGGCTTTCCTCACTGATACCCAGCCCTTATTTACCAAGTCCCTTTGGCAAACAAGGGACCCATTTCCCCTTGAACTCTTGTCAAAATCATTTTTAATTATTATACATTTGTGGCTCAAAAAATCGGAGAAATTCTAAATTAGTGGCTTAAAACATCAGCTGAATCTATCATATTCCATTTTTATGATTAAAAATTAACTAGTATCAATAATAGCTATCATTTTCTAAGGGTCTACCTTGTTCCACGTATTCTACTAAGTGCGTTATGTACATTAACTCATTAATCGATTTTCTAAGGGTCTACCTTGTTCCACGTATTCTACTAAGTGCATTATATACATTAACTCATTAATCGAACGGGCACTAATATTTCTCTGGAGGAATACATTTAGGCTCAGAGAGGTTAAGTGACTTACCTAAGGTTCCGCGATGAGTTGGTGGTCTGAGAATAAATGTGCACTAAAGGACTGCAGTAAAAATTTTACCATTTTAGGCTAATGGAAATGAGGCAACCTGAATTTGTGAGACACACATTTTAATAAACTGTGTTTAAAGCTAAAGAGTTTACCACCTTCTCACACACTGAGTAACTTCAACTATGTATGCAAAGAACAGCTGCCTTGCAGGGGGTCTTGGAAAACCTACAGATGAGCTTTATTAATAATTAGAGTGCCACTCTTTAAGCATTATTTATAATTAACATGTCAGTGATTTATAATTGAAGAAATCCTTCTAAATTATTTTTAAAAGACCAATAAACTGTTTTAAACTATTTAAATTATAATTCTTTTTATCCTTGATTTGATTACCAAACTTCAGGCCAGTTCTGTAACTGACTCTGAATTAATGGAAGTGAAAACTAAAGCAGTTTAATGTAGAGGATTTGTAGCCATCTTTGTGTGGCTTTCTCATTTAAAATACATCTCTTCATGACTGGCACTGGCTGTTTGGATATCTGTAAGATTCACCCTTTGCAAGAATAGAATCAAAGCCTCTAAGGAATTGGATTTAATTCTAAGAACCTGGAATTTTCCTTTGAAGTGACTCTTTAAAAATATTAGCAAGTTCCTGCCTTAATATCCAACTTGTATGCCTCACTGAGTTTTCATGAGATTCGCAGCCATCACTAGTTCTTTGTCTGGAAGCTGAAATGAAAAGCTAAGAGTTGTAGTGGGCTGAGGGAACATTGCTCCGGCTTCGTGCCCCCCTGCCTGTTTTGGTCCAAATGACTCAGATACAGTACTACAGCTGTTTCAGCATTCTTGGGTTTTGTTTGCCAGCTCTATTGGAGACTAAAGCTTATATAAGTAATATAAAACCTTAGCATTTACAACATAAAGCCACCACAAGAACTCACAGACATTAAGCATTGGTAGGATTTTATTTGGAGGAATTTTATTTTAAAATGTAATATCCTTTTCCTTTCTTTGGCAAAATAGAATCAGGAGAACTTGGATGGAACTCTACTGCTTATGAAAAGTCTCACCCTGTTCTTATAAGCAAGTCTGTCACCCTTGATTGGAAAGTAATAATTCATAAAACTTGATGTTATTATCGTTCCTCTGCCTGGAGTGATAGATATTCTTGAGGCTTTGTAAATAAAAAGTTTAAAATTGAATTTGCAACTCAAAAGATTGGTAAGTTCAAATGTTAGTTTCCTGCTGAGTAACTGCGAAAACAATTCCAAAGTAGCCAGTAGTGTGTTAGGAATGGCAGTTTTATTAAATGACTTGATGAAGTGCAATGAAAACACACTTTTGGTGTCTTTCTGCAGCCTTTCCCTCTACAAAAATAACAGTTTTCTTATAGACATTAGTGTTTGCCTTCACTCTACTTCTTTGGTTATTCTCCCAGTTCAGATTTTATGCAAAGTTGTTCAATAACAAGGCAAGAGTTGGTTTTATTCCTAGCAGACCAATAGGGTTCTCATGTATGAACTGATTGTGTGACACTGCTTGGAGATTATTGGTTTGCATTTTACCATGTAATTTGTAGTAAAAAGTCTTAAACTATGATGAAAAATCCCTTTGGTGTAAAATAGTGCCACTGAGTATTGTGTTCTCATGGCAATATGCCTTCTAATATCACATATCTTCACTGAAGTCCTTGAAGGAACTGGGTCTTGCTGGAGGGAAGAGAATGACCGAGATGTGGGACGGTTGCTCTAGCCCAATAGAAAACCAGCAAGTTCATTTAAAAAGGTATCTTTCAATTATGAAAATTGGCAGGCATCAAAGGACATTTGGCAGTTGAACTTTGCAAAAACATTTGCACTGGCGGCTGAAGAGGACCTTTCTCTTTTGCTGGTTTCATAAAAAAATGAAACATTTTGCAGTTTCACCTCAATTTCCTCTCTCCTTTTTCCACAAAAACAAAAGGTGATTTTTCAAGGTCCCTGTATCAGCATTATTTGACATCCTCCTATGGGCTTGACCAAATAACTGACCCAATCACTAATGAAGAAAATCAAAAATACTTTGTGATTTTCACTCCTCACCCTCAATTCCTGTTAAGTTAATGGCAAATTGTTTCTTTTTCCCATTTCTTTATTCCTCCCACCCCATGGGCAAAACACTCCTGCTATAAAAATAAAAACAGTGAAATTCCAGTCTTGACTAAATTTGGGAATTCTTGCACACATGAAAAAAATCTTTGTTTCTCTTTGTGGAAACTGGCAAAGTGAAAATGGACAGCTTAGCTCTTCTCACATTGGCACTTAGATTTACTGCAGAAGTTGAATTTTTAAAAGATTGTAAACATAATTATAGGGGAAAAAGTGTGGTTTATGTTTATCTCCACACCAAATGACCTGTATAGAGATCTTTATAACCAATCTGCAGGATTCCTTCCTTTCTGGGCAAGGATGTAGGCTTGTAAGACTGGAGGCCTGTGCTCAGTGCCCCTTGCATGAAGACACTGTCTACTGTTGCTTAGCTCATCGGGGATAACGGAGGGTAAGGAAGCCTCAGCCTGCCAGGTGACTGGATGACTAAGTGCATCCTTGAACCTCTGCTAAGATATCAACAAAACCCTCATGCAAGCCGACTTTGGGGACTCTCTCCTTGTATTGGTCTCTGATATAAAATAGTTCTGGTTATATCTAGAAAACCCCATCGTCTCAGCCCAAAATCTCCTTAAGCTGATAAGCAACTTCAGCAAAGTCTCAGGATACAAACTCAATGGGCAAAAATCACAAGCATTCTTATACACCAGACAAACGGAGAGCCAAATCATGAGTGAACTCCCATTCACAATTGCTTCAAAGAGAATAAAATACCTAGGAATCCAACTTACAAGGGATGTGAAGGACCTCTTCAAGGAGAACTACAAACCACTGCTCAATGAAATAAAAGAGGATACAAACAAATGGAAGAAAATTCCATGCTCATGGGTAGGAGGAATCAATATTGTGAAAATGGCCATAATGCTCGAGGTAATTTATAGATTCAGTGCCATCCCCATCAAGCTACCAATGACTTTCTTCACAGAATTGGAAAAAACTACTTTAAAGTTCATATGGAACCAAAACAGAGCCCGCATTGCCAAGTCAATCCTAAGCCAAAAGAACAAAGCTGGAGGCATCACGCTACCTGACTTCAAACTATACTACAAGGCTACAGTAACCAAAACAGCATGGTACTGGTACCACAACAGAGATACAGACCAATGGAACAGAACAGAGACCTTAGAACTAATGCCACACATCTACAACTATCTGATCTTTGACAAACCTGACAAAAACAAGCAATGGGGAAAGGATTCCCTATTTAATAAATGGTGCTGGGAAAACTGGTCAGCCATATGTAGAAAGCTGAAACTGGATCCCTTCCTTACACCTTATACAAAAATTAATTTAAGATGGATTAAAGACTTAAATGTTAGACCTAAAACCATAAAAACCCTAGAAGAAAACCTAGGCAATACCATTCAGGACATAGGCATGGGCAAGGACTTCATGTCTAAAACACCAAAAGCAATGGCAACAAAAGCCAAAATTGACAAATGGGATCTAATTAAACTAAAGAGCTTCTGCACAGCAAAAGAAACCGCCATCAGAGTGAACAGGCAACCTACAGAATGGGAGAAACTTTTCGCAACCTATTCATCTGACAAAGGGCTAATATCCAGAATCTACAATGAACTCAAATAAATTTACAAGAAAAAAACAAACAACCCCATCAAAAAGTGGGCAAAGGATATGAACAGACACTTCTCAAAAGAAGACATTTATGCAGCCAAAAAACACATGAAAAAATGCTCATCATCAGTGGCCATTGGAGAAATGCAAATCGAAACCACAATGAGATACCATCTCACACCAGTTAGAATAGCGATCATTAAAAAGTCAGGAAACAACAGGTGATGGAGAGGATGTGGAGAAATAGGAACACTTTTACACTCTTGGTGGGATTGTAAACTAGTTCAACCATTGTGGAAGTCAGTGTGGTGATTCCTCAGGGATCTAGAACTAGAAATACCATTTGACCCAGCCATCCCATTACTGGGTATATACCCAAAGGATTATAAATCATGCTGCTATAAAGACACATGCACACATATGTTTATTGCGGCACTATTCACAATAGCAAAGACTTGGAACCAAGCCAAGTGTCTAACAATGATAGACTGGATTAAGAAAATGTGGCACATATACACCATGGAATACTATGCAGCCATAAAAAATGATGAGTTCATGTCCTTTGTAGGGACATGGATGAAGCTGGAAACCATCATTCTCAGCAAACTAACGCAAGGACAAAAAACCAAACACGGCATGTTCTCACTCATAGGTGGGAATTAAACAGTGGGAACACATGGACACAGGAAGGAGAACATCACACTCCGGGGACTGTTGTGGGGTTGGGGGAGGGGGGAGGGCTAGCATTAGGAGATATACCTAATGTTAAATGATGAGTTAATGGGTGCAGCACACCAACATGGCACATGTATACATATGTAACAAACCTGCATGTTGTGCACATGTACCCTAAAACTTAAAGTATAATAATAAAATAAATAAATAAATAAAATAGCTATGGTTCATTTTATCCATACCATTCAACATGCTGAGGGGTGCAAGTCCCACTCTGTAATTTGTGTGTACATTTGTTTACATATTTTCTTCTTCAGTGGTTATCCTTAACAGAATAAAATAGTTGTTCTAAATCTACATTTCTGCATAAGCATAGCTAAAACACTGGTGAAAAGAGGAGCTGTGACCCACTCATATTCTAAACCCCCAAATTAAATCTCTTCTTTCCTACATTTCTCTGTTTTGTGACTTTTGTTTCTAATATCCACGTTAGAAAAAAAAGTTTAGCTGCATGCTGGAGTTTTGGTGAAACTTTTGGCTCTACCTTTAAGACATGGAGGGAATGTCTAGCATTCTTCATGGAAATGTGCCTGTGAGGAGCATTAACTCCTGTTATACAAGGAGAATAGCTAGCTGGTAGAGGTCTCAGGGAGAAATCTTGCCTATTGCTATTGAAGAGGCCAGACCATCTTGATTTACCATTTTATGTCCCACCTCCCTTCCCACCTCTAGCCTCTCTTCTCCTGTGGTAGGAGGACTAATGGCACCCTCAAAGCTGTCCAGGTCCTAATCCCCAGAACCCATGAATATGTTACCTTACAAGGTAAAAGGAATTTTGCAGATGTTATTAAGTTAAGGATATTGAAATAGGGCTATATCCTAGATTATCCAGGGGGCCCAATGTAATCACAAAGTACTTGTAAGAGGAATGCAGGAAGGTCATACGGGGAGAAGGCAGTGTGACAAGAGAAACAGAGATAGGAGTAATGTGGAATGAGCATTTCACCGGTACCACTCATTTAGAAGAAAATTAACTTTGGAAATTTAAAAGTAATGATGAAACTTCTTGCACAAGTCATATTAAGTGCAAGGGTCTCAAAATCTTTCACAATAGACTATTATTAGAACCCTTGATATTCATGCTCATTTTCTAACTTCCAGCCTAGAAGACAATATTCTTCCCTCCGTGGAGAATTCTGAATGGTGCCTGCAGGAGTGGAGGCTGGCCTGATGTTCCTCTTTCTTATTTCCTGTTTTTCTATGTTAATTGTAAGATGGCATTCCTTGTATATGGGCCATTAAGGGACTTCCAGGACCAAAACCAGGAAAGTGTCAGGCAAACTGGGACAAGTTGGTGACCCTGAGTAGAAGACAGAGTGTGAGGAGAGGACTTCTGTGAGGAGCAGAGAAAAACGGTTTGAAATGGCGATTTTGGAACTTCCCAGGTTTTCCATAATTTCAAGAGAAAGCTGACATTTCTGAGTCCTTCCTGGCAGTAACCTAGCATATTTTTTCTCTTTCAGAGTTACAGAAGATGTACCATTTTCCATGTTTTTCCTTCTTTTCCTTCATGTCCAGGCTAGAGAAGCACTGGATATGTATAACAATGGGAGAGAATTCCAGGTCAGAAAGCCAGCAAGCTCTTGACTAATGGAAGCCATGTGTCCCTGGCAGGAAAGGTACTTCCAGGGGCTCCATTAGATGGTCACTGCCTGTCCACAGCAGCCAGCCCCTTCATGACAGCATACCCTCAAGAGTTTTCTAAATAGGAGCTTTCCAAAAACAACACCACAAAGTGCATCCCTCTTCTCTTAGTGATCGTCCATGGAGTGGCCAAGGGTAGACTTGGGTAGCAAGAGTATAATAACTTTTTATTTTTGGAAACAAAAAGCAAGTCTACTTATTGGCAGCTAAAATGCTGGCATAGGCCAGAGAGAAAAGTTCAGATTACATGGCTTTCCAATGCCCTTGTTTATGTAAACCAACCCCTGGGGCAGTGGCTTTGGCAAATCTCTCAGTAGTTGCCTTTGAGGAAATCTACCAGAAGTCTTATTCTTTTGTTTTGAAATGTGGATATCAGTTGTAAAAAAATGAAACAAAATGCAATAAAATAAAACAATCCTTTCAGTGACCCTGAGCTTCCCTCTGCTCCCTCTCCACTCATCTCTGCACCCTCAACACTGTGGCTCTGTAGGGGGCATGCACCCTTGATACTGTGGCCCTGTTGTTGGCGGGGGGGTGCCCCAGACTCCATGCCAGCTTCTCCCAGCCAGGCCTGATCATCAGGACCCACAGTCAGTTGTGAAGTCCTTTTGTTTGGAGTTGGGTTCCTGTAGAGAGTAGCCAGCTATCGCCATGGTGATGTGGAGAAATCAATCTGGCTTCAGCTATGAGATAAAGGAATTGACATAGTTAAGCTCCATTTTGCCATAAAATCATACAAATTTGAATTAGAGATTATTTAGCAGAATTCAGTTGAATTCCGAGAATAAAAAGTGATTAGCTCCTGGAATGAGTGGAAAGGTCGCTGAGAATTAAAGGTCTGAGGTTCTAGTCTTGGCTCTGCTACTCTCCAGCCCTGAGAGCAGGGCCAGTCCCATCAGTCAGTTCTCTGCACTTCAGTTTTCTTCCCTGGTAAATGAGGAGGTGGGTGATGTGATCTTCCCAAAAAGTTAATTTATTTGGAGTACTCGACCCATTTACTTATTCAGTTATTCAACCTTTATTTATACCTTCCAAGTATAAATTAAGTTTACAAACTTTATTGATGATCTCATTACCTAATTCAACATTAATCAGCATTTATTGTGCTCTAGGCTAACAGCTGGGTATACAAAGATACTGCCTGAACCCCTTAATGGGGAAACTGTTGAGAGTAGAAAATGAACTAATCACCTATGGTATTGTCCTTCTAAATATTACCACTCTTTCTAGAGGCATTTCGGATGGCATGTCTGTCACATGCTTTCATTTCCCTTTATGCTACCTTAGACCTTTTTATGTGTATCTAATGAAATTTTTCACATTCTGGCTTGCGTTGTTATTTATATTTCTATCTAATCTGCTTTTCTCAAGCCACGTTAACTTGAGGACAGGTGCCACATTGGGTCTTGTTGTTTTCTGTCTTCAATGGCAACAAGCATGGTGACTGACAATAGGGGCTCAATACATATTTGTTCAATTGCATCAACAAGTAGAATCCTCATTAATGGCTTTTTATTGTCTATGTCCAGTTGCCTTTGTCAATGGTGTGATCTTGGTGTAACTAAGGAGAAAACCCTGACACTCCTTCAAGGTTGGGTGTTCATCTGGAAGCCAGAGAGAAAATTTTCAGAGACATGGAGGATTTTTTTTTCCCTTGAAGACAGGAAAACTCACATTATTAACCGCAGAATTTTAAGAAGAGTTTCTTTTGTTAGCATGAAGTATTCTGGATTATGGCATATGTATTATGACACCCCTTCCTCATGGACACCAGGAATATTCATTGCTAGTGGTTGGTGGTTTAAATTTCCCTTAAAACAGCTATAAATCTGACTGCAGGTGAGAATTTGTGAAGGGCCACAGGATACCTTCTGAATCCCATAGCTAAGAGGTTAAGGGGAGACAGTCTTAGAATCTGCTAGGGAAACCCAGGAAACTGACCTGGGCTGATGATATTGCACTTAGATGCAATAACTTGATACAGACTATTTTTAATGGGTTCACATTAAGAAGTGGCAAAAACTATATGTTGTTGAGTGTCATGTGTTGGAGGAAAGCCTGCAAAATAATGGTACCTACTATTTATGGAATGCTTCCAATGTGCTAGATTCTCATTCCCTGTGTTATTCCATTGAGTCCTCACAATGATAGTGTTGGATTGGAAGGAGAGGAGGCAATCAATGCCTTACTCATTAGTAGGGGGTGGTTGAAATCTAACTAGTTGGTGTAGTCAGACAGTGATCTCAAACAAAAATGTGTTTGTGCGATGGTTATTGGCTCCAAGATTGTCATTCAGATGATCTAGAATATCCTTATAGTAATTTTCAGAAGCTATTGATAGAAGTAACACCTGCCCTCAGCCCCAAACACTTAAATTCTGATAGAGAACTGTAGATTCCTGGGAATATGCATGTGAACTTTCACGGTTCAAAAAGAAATCTCAGCTTGAAGCATTAGTGATGCTTGGAAATCAACTAAAGCAAGATTATCTTTAAAAATAAATATTGCCAGCCTGAGACACTCCAGTTGTGTTTGTGATAAAACCTTCTGTGTCTTTATCACTCCCTCCCAGCATGTTGTGTTGGAAATCTACCTGGGCCTAGAAGCAGGTTTTCAGCAAAGCCTCTGGAAGAGGTGCCTTGGCCTGATTCACCCTTCCCCAAATGGATAGCTTTGGATTTGCTCTGAAATCAGACTTTTGACCCAAATGTGCCACTGGAGTTGGTTTACTTTTGGCAAAGCAAGACTTCATGTTTTTCAGAAAACAGATTTAAAGAAGCTTAGACAAGAGACTCATGAGCTTTCTTGCACATCAATCAGTTCTTGCAAAATAGCATTTTAATTATTTAAGTGCAAGTGAATCAGAAACATCTGAATTAAATTTTCTTGAAAAAAATACAATTGGCTTTTGAAACCAAAGAGAGAAAGTGCTTGGTTAGCTAAAAACAATTTAGGTTTTGTGGTAACCCCAAAGTGTTTGAAAAACAATTTACATATTTGATGAGCTAAAAATGTCTCTGGATTAGGCCTTGTTCCCAAGATAAAACAGACAATAAATATATACATTTAAAACAGGGTCATATTGGGTTCCATTTCACAGGGCCTCACATTTGGTAATCAAAAGTTGAAAAAGCCTGCCCTTACTTTTTACACAGTACACTTTCAAAACCATTAACTCTTTGAAGCATTATTCAAATATTGAAAATCTCTTATGAACTAGACTTTTCATGAGGTCAAAGTAGAATAACTAGTCAAACAATTTAATAACTTTTTTATAGTTTCTTTTAGCTGAGTCTATCTTGTACAAAGGGCAAATTATTTCAGAAGTCTAAGAGTGTTTATGTCCTCAGAGAGAGCTCTGGGACTACAACACATTCTCTCATAAAAATGAGTCATCAAGATATTTTGTGGAACTTAGATTGGTTTTATTCGTGGGAGATTCACCAAATTGGGTTGATTAGTACTTGTTCATTAATTTGTGCTGTCCTTGCATTTTCTTAGCAAGCTCCTATTTAACCAGAACTGTTTTCCATTTGATGGGAATAAATCCAGCCACCAAGAGTGAATTGAGTTTCTGGCTGATCAGTAGTGAAGTTTAGGTAGAAACCAAAACTGGGAAATGACCATTGAAAGATAGTCACTGATCAAAAAGAACCTGTCAACTGAAACTTGCCATGAACTGACAATGTGGTCAGTAATTTAATGTTGAGTAATTTAATACACTTAAAGCCAGAAGATTTGAATTTCTCTCTAAACATGTTAGTAGCAGGCAAATCATTTAGCCTCTTCCCCTGGTCTGTGAAAGCTCTGTTTGATTCTAGTGAATCAGAGAGAAAGAGCAACTGACGCTGGATTCACAGAGCAAAGAGAGATAGGATGCTGACAAGGTACAATTCTTCCATATTTACGTGTCAGTTTAGATTCTCTAATATTACCTTGGCTTGATCAGGTTTCTGCTACTTCTATCAAATCTTTATAAACTATATGCAGAGTCTTTTGTTTGAAGCCTGATCTTATTTCCTTCCAGGGTCTTAAAAATAGATGGTACAATTGACCCTTAAGCAACATGAGTTTGAACTGTGTGAGTCTACTTAAGCATGGATTTTTTTCAATAAATATATTGGAAAATTTGTTGGTGATTTGCAACAGCTTGAAAAAAGTTGCAGACAAACTGTGTAGCCTAGAAAAAGGGGTATGTCATGAATCCATAAAATATATGTAGGTACTAGTTTACTTTGTGATTTACTACCATAAAATATACACAAATCTGTTACAGAAAGCTAAAATTTATTAAAACTTATGCAAAGAGACCATACATGGCACCATTCACAGTAGAAATATTTAAAAGTAATGATGCAGTATTAAATCATAGCTGCATAAAATTAGCTGTAGTACATACTGTTCTATTATAATAATTTTGTAGCCACCTACAGTTGCTATTGCAGTGAGTTCCCCTGCTGTGAGTATTCGCTTAAATGCTGTGTGATGCTAAGGAATTGTGTGTCAAAGTAAAAAGTGATCTCTTTGGGTTCTCCTGTACATTTCGTCGTGTTTGGTACAATACAGTAAACCTTGAATCACACCATAGTGATGCTAGAAGTGTTCCCAAGAAGCAGAGAAAAGTAATGACAGTACAAGAAAAAGTTGAATTGCCTGACACATACCATAGATTGAGGTCTGCAGCTGCAGTTGCCCACCATTTCAAGATAAGTAAATCCCATGTAAGGGCCATAGTAAAAAAAGAAAAGGAAATTTGTGAAGCTGTTGCTGCAGTGACACCAGCAGGTGTGGAAATCTTGCACTTTCGTGAAATACTTTTAATCTTGTATTGAAAAATATAGCTTTAGTGTGGGTGCAGGATTGCTATAAGAAAGTCATACCTATAGACTCTAATATGTTTAGAGAAAAAGCAATGTCATCATATGACAACTTAAAGCAAAAGGAAGGTAAAGGATCTAAAGCTGGAGAATTTAATGCCAGCAAATGATAGTTTGATAATTTTAGAGAGAGGTTTGGCTTGAAAAATATCAAGATAATAGGAGAAGCAATTTCTGCCAACCAAGAGACAGGAGACCAGTTCCCGTATGGTATTAAGAAAATCATTGAAGAGAAAGGATATCTGCCCAAATAGACTTTTAATGCAGACAAAAGTGCCCTATTCTGGAAAAAAAAAAAAGCCACAAAGGACATTTATTAGTAAGGAAGAGAAGTGAGCACCAGGATTTAAGGCCAGAAGGGTTAGGCTAACTCTACTGTTTTGTGCAAATGTAGTCAAGTTTATGACCGGGCTGCCCTTATCCAGAAAGTTGCCAATCTCCAAGCCTTGAAGGGAAAAGATAAACACCAGCTGCCAGTCTTTCAGTTGTACAACAAGAAGGCCTGGACAACGAGAACTCTTTGTCTGGATTAGTTCCAACGATGCTTTGTTCCTGAAGTCAGCAAGTACCTTGCTAGTAAGGGAGTGCCTTTCAAAGTTCCTTTGATAATGGACAATGCCCCTGGCCACTCAGAGCCTCATGCCTTCAACATTGAAGGTGCTGAGTGGTCTACTTGCCCTGAAGCACAATGTCTCTAATTCAGCCTCTAGATCAAGGAGTCATAGGACCGTTAAGCCTCATTACACATGGTACCCTTTGCAAAGGACTGTCAATACTGTGGAAGAGAGCCCAAGAGAACATCATGAAGGTCTGGAAGGATTACAACGTTGCAGATGCTGTTGTTGTCATAGAAGAAGCCATGAAAGCCATCAAGCTTGAAACAATAAGTTTCTGCTGGAGAAAACTGTGTCCAGATGTTGTGCATGACTTCACAGGATTTATGATGGAGCCAACCCAGGAAATCATAAAAGAGACTGTGGATAAGGCAAAAAAGGTGGAAGATGAAGGGTTTCAAGATATGGATCTTGTTTCTCCAATTATCCAATTCAATAGCTAATAGACACCACACCAGAGAAATTAATAGGATAACTTGATGGAGATGAGTGGTTCTGAACCACTGCCAGGTGATGAGGAAGATGAGACAGAAGCAGTACCAGAAGACAAATTGACAGTTGACAGTCAAGCAGAAGGGTGATTATTCAAGACTGCTTTTGACTTCTTTTATGCATGGACCTTTCCATGATATGGGCACTAAAACTAAAGCAAATGGTGAAAGAAAAATTGGTACCATAGAGAAACATCATTTTTCAAGAAATGAAAAAGCAAAAAAAGTCAGGCAGAAATTATGATGTCTTTCTGTAAAGTTACACCCAGTGTGCCTACCTCTCCTGTCTCTGTCACCCCTGTGGCAGCAAGACTAAACCCTCATCTTTCTCTTCAACCTACTTAAAATGAAGATGAAGATGATGAGGTGGGAGAACTTAATCCACTTAATCAATAGTAAACATGTTTTTTCTTCCTTGTAATACACATATACTGTATTTTATACTGTATTTTTATAAGAAAGCAAGCTAGAGAAAAGAAAACATTATTAAGAAAATCATAAAGAAGCAAAAATATTGTCTGTGTAAGGAAATGTAAATAGAAATGTGTTATGTGGACTTCCCAGGAGTGCTTTAAAGGAAGCTAATGGAGAAGAAGGGCTGCTCTTTCCTGGTTGCCTTTTTTCCTTCTTCTGGCCTGAAACTCCAGCAGCCATCTTGAAACATGAAGGGACCTTGAGTATGGAGGCCAAGTACTAGAGTGTTGAAGTTTAGAAGCCTAGGTCTCTGATGGTACTGTGGAGTAGCTTCACCAACCTTGAACTGCTTACTCATAATTTGTTGGGTTTTGTTTTCTCCTAACATGAGAAAAAAATTTCTATCTTGTTTAAGCCACTGTTATTTTGGAGTTGTTTATTCCATGCAGCCAAACTATAGTCAAACAGATACAGGATATGTTAGGGATTCTTATCAGGTCCTATGGGGGTTGAGAGCAGAGGGGCCTCAGCAGGAGGCAGGAAAGTCTCTCCAGAGAAGGAAGTCCTTGAATGGGTCCTGAAGAAGGAATGACAGCTTGTTGCAAAGACAAGGTTAGGCAGAGCAGGAAGAGTGATGCATATTGAAGTAGTGGTCAGAACGGGGACCTGCTGCAGCCTTGGGAGGGAAAGTACCATATTCACAGAGCAAGTTAATTACAGAAGATCAAAAGAAAGAATTCCAGACTTGCTTGGTGCTCCCTCTCTTTCTAGCCCTATATCCTCCATGTCAGTTGGCTTTAGTAATCAAAATATTGAAGAAACTTTAAGATGGCCATGAGCACGCTCCCCTGGTCTGAAAATCTAGGTGCTCTTTAAAGCAAGGAAGCAAGCAAGCAAGCAAACAAACAAACAAAGAAAGTAAGTAAATAAAATATTTGCAGAACTCCTGCTATGAATAAAACCTTGTACCAGATGTTGGTGAAAAAGTGCCTAGGGGATATTAAAAATGAATTAAATAATTCTTGCTTTTATGGGGTTTCATTCTAAGAGTGAGGGTGACATCTGCACACATAATAAAAAAGTAAACAAAGAAAAATTGCAATGGGGAATGGGAAAGTGTTGAGTGTGGATTGAAGGGAGGTGGCTTTTACCCACAAAGGTCCAACTGAGAACTGATGTTTTAAAATTTCATCTCACCCATAAGACTGAGAGGGATTTCCCAGGGTCTGGGAGCAGAAATCAGAGAAGCAGTAAAGTGGAGGATGTGATAGCTCTAGAGACCACCCTGTAGCACAATGATGGATGATGGCTTGCCTTCCAGGGAATCAAGTAAGCATGGAAGCCCCTTTTGTGAAAATAGGCTTGGAGAGACTTGCTTATAGCTAGAGGATGCTTCTAGGTGGGAGATGATGCTATATGCAACCTACATTCAGAAAGATGTTGAAAGAGAGGTCAAAGTTAGGACATGGAACAAAAGCACTGGAAAAATTCAAGCAGACCTTGACTTTGGGAGAGCCTGGAGCAGACTAAGTAATTGTGAAGTCAGCTGGCCATGTCTCCCCAAAATACTCCTGGTATTTGCTTTTTGTGGTCTGTGATGTTGCATACTCAACAGGGAACAAGGTCAGAAGAAGAAAACAGTGACATTTGTAGCCAAGTATGAGATGAATTTCGGTAATTGGTATGTAGTAGGAGAAGCCCAAGTATAGGGAAAAAAAAGCATTTATGCGGGGGCTGGGATACTAATTTCAGAAGGTGACTTATCTGAAAATTTATAGGAAGTGAAACAAAAATTTAGGTTTCTTTAAGTCATGGTGGAATGGTGGAGAAAAAAATGAAAGGTAGACATCTGCTTTGCTTCATATGCCAAGACATAGCCCTTTCTGCTGCAGGAGAGGACTTTCCAGATCTACATAGTGGTTGAGGGGATAGGGTAGAAAATGAAGATAAATGTACCAACATATCATTTCCAGAACAATTTTATCTCCCAAGAAAACTCTGACAGTCTGGGCCCCCCCGACTCCTGCAGAAATAATAATGTTAAGAGATTTATTGCTTAGAGGAATGTCTCATATGAATGGATTGCTTTAGAAAAGAGTTTCAGGGTACAGCTTCAGAAGGAGACAAAGCCATGCTTATGGCCCCAACAGGGCCTTTGTGGCTTATAAGGTTCCTATGTTTTGGGCCAGCACTCAACCCAGAGCTGTAGTGACCTGGGCATGGGATCCTTTGCTTAGAACATGGTCCTGGACTCACCAGAAAATGCTCTTGTCTGAAAGAGCAGAGCCACCAGCATGGGATCTATTGTGGGTAGAGAGACAACCCTAATGTTCCAAAGAAGTTAATACAAACTATATATTGGTTTGCAAGTCAGAAGAAAACACTGCTAGCATCTGCTGTTGCCCTTCCCTTCCCATCTTTTGTCTATGAATATATCAAGGTATGGTGGTTTCATGCATGGATTCTGGAACCAATCTGGATTCTGCTGCCTGCTGACCATGTCGCCTTGTGTAAGTTACATAGCTTTCCTTGGTCTCAGTCCCCTCCTTTTCAAAATGGCCTGTGTTAAAGGTGCGTGTGTGCGTGCGTGCGTGTGTGTGTGTGTGTGTGTGTGTGTAGGTTTTGAAGTATTTCTAGTTGACTCGTGAGAATTATTTGTCTATTAAGAATACTAATATATTGTCTTCCAGAGGCAGGGTTTTCTGCCACTTAGTTATTTGTTAATGACATTTTTGATATATAGACATTTTAATTCTTTATGTAATCAACTTTACTTTTAGATTTATAGAATTACTTTTTGCCTAGCAAGTTTTCTCCATCCCAGTAGAGACACTTGTATGCCAACTTTATAGGATCATTTTTACATTTAACTTTGTAATCCATTTAGAGATTATTTTTATATAGTGTATAAAGTTCTAAGTAATTTTTAAAAATTTACTAAGAATAGTTGAATAATTCATTATTTCTCTATTAGTTTGTGGTTCTTTATCAAACATTAAATTCTCATATATAATATAATCTGTTTTTAGCCTTATGATTCTTGCCAACATAACATTGATTAATTAAAATAGTGCTGTAATATATTTTAATATTTGGTCATGTAAGTCTTCTGGATTACTTTTCCTTTTCAAAATCTTCTTACCTGTTTCTTCTTGTTTATATATTCAAATGAACTTCAGATTATTTTATTTCTAAATAAATCTCTATTGAAACAAAGAAATAATTTAAAAGTATTCAGTCTCCCATACAAAGACATGATCTTTCCTCTTTCTTACCATATGTTATTAAAGTTAAATTTTATTTTATAGGTCATGCACATTTCAAGATTAATCAGTCAACAAATATTTAGTGTCTGCTGTGAGTCTGCAAGGCTATTTCACTTTTGTGCATGTGCATGTGCACACAGAGAGAGAGAGAGAGAGAGAGAGAAAGAGAGAGAGAAAGCTTGGCATCTGAAATAAACCTTCTGAGATTTGGCCTTTTTAGGCAGATAAATGACTCTCCTCAATTCAATGAGAGCATCCTTCCAGTATCTTTTTATAGATGACATTTTAATCTCAATGCCCTTCACCACTGTATTGATTCCAAGATGGCAATGGCAACAGTGAATACCAAACTTTCCCAATAGCTGACTTCACTATGCCTTCTATGGTTCAACTAAGGGTTAAATGGTCAGGTGCCCGTTTGAAGAGTCTCAGCCTTCTCACTCTGCTGAAACAATATAATGGACTGAGACAAAAACACTAGTAAATAATCATTACTGGGATCTTTGAGGGGGCCTAATAAATCCACCCTTATTCCCTGCCTGATTTATAAGCCAACTGATAAAATGTAAGTAAGCAGATGGACAACTTTATTACTGATAAAGGCTAAATTGAGGGTATAGCCCAGTATGAGAGCCATAATGAGCCCCTCAGCCTTAGCCTCAGCCTCAGCCTCAGCCACCTATAATTCAGCTACAGAAGGAAGGAGGGAGAAAGAAAATGTCTTTTTTTCCCTGGGAATTTTAATAGATTATCTCAACCTAGAAAACTGGGAGAATAGTTATCACTTTACACCCAAATTAATATATTTCCCTTGGTGGAAGGAGTAAAGAAAAATTTTTTAGTGAAAAAATTTTCCTTCCTTGTGAAAACCAGGAGGGAAAAGAGGCAATCCCTCTCAGTAGTCGAGGTTAGGGTCAGGAACTACAGCTCTGCGTGTAATCTCACCCTGAGAATTAGGCTTGACTTTACTGGCCTGATGACTTATGTGTTCATCAAGTATTTATGTGCCTACCCTGCACCAGGGATAGTTCTAGGCGCTGTCAGGGGAGGGGGAGTTAACTCTGAAGACTGAAGACAAGACTGAAAGTCCCTTGGAGCTTGCAGTCTAGAGGGGGAAATGCAGACCACAATGGAGAAAGCAAACAGAAATGTTAAGCCAAGAAAAATACAATAGGATGATAGAAGGAGATGGGGCGTAGGGGTGGGGCTTGAGTCTGGATGAGCCTCCAAGGAGGTGACATTAAACTGAGGCTTAAAGAATGAGGAGAAAAAATCAGCCATGTGAAGCTCTGGAAGGATAGGGCTCCTGGAATATGTAGCAGCTGAGTCCTCAAGGTAAGTATGATCTTGGACTGTCTTAGGAATGCGGATGACAGCTGGAGGTTGTGTGCCAGGGGGAGAAGCTGCAGGACTGACCACAGTGCTCTCCTGAACCTCCCTTTTGAACTGGCAGCAACGGTGCAGAGAGGAGATTTCTAGGGTCCTCTGACAGATTGCCAAGGCCCTCAGAGGATGGGGCTCACTGTAATCAGGCATGGTATTTCCATTGTAACAAGTACCTTTGGCTTAAATCTCCACTTGTTAAAGGAATATGTCATTGAAGTGATCACTTTTGCTTTAGGTAAGCCTCTATGAGGGAAAGCAAGCCTGCTTGATCTGGAGGTATGGAAATGGATCAAAATTAAGGCCCCAATCTAATCTCTTAACACCCTTAACACCTAAAACTTATGTCAAACCAAGACCTCTCTAGCAGCCATGAGCAGATAATCCCACTACTGTTTATGCCGGGCGCTTGGGGATACAATGGTGGATTAAAAAAAAAAATCTGGTCCCTGCACTATCTAGCCTAGAGTCTCATGGAGATGATAGATGCTAAGAATAATTAAATAAAACATTGTTTTTGCCTGGTTAGGTTTACTCCTAGGTATTTTATTGTTGTGTGGCTATAATAAATGGAATATGTCCCCCATTTTATATTCTAACTGGTTATTGCTAATTGTATTAATTTGCTAAAGCTGCCATAATAAAATACTACAAACTGTAGGCTAAAACAGTAAAAATTTATTTTCTTACAGCTCTGGAGATTGGAAGTCAAAGATCAAGGTGTCTGCAGGTTTAGTGTCTTCAGAGACCTCTCTCCTTGACTTTCAGTTGAGTTGATAATTGGTTTCACAAAGGGATTTAGCAAAGGAGAAGCCATTAGTGACTTTGACCAGAGTAGTTTTATTAGAGTGGTATGAGGGAAAGCCTGACTGTAACATATTCAAGAGAGAATAGGATGAGGGGAATTAGAGAAAAATATTATGAGCAATTCTTTAAAAGAGTTTGGCAAAAGAAATAGAGCAGTAATTGAAAGGGGAAATGTAGTCTGAAGAGGGATTTTTTTTTTAAAGAAATATATAAAAGTCAACTTTACTGAGGTATAATTTGTATGGGATAAAGTGTATCATTTTTTTTAAAGTGTTCATTTTTTAATTGACAAATTAATATTGCATATATTTATCATGTACAACATGATGTTTTGAAACATGTACACCTGGTGGAACAGATCAGTTGAGCTAATTAACATGAACATTACCTCACATACTTATTTTTTATATTGAGAACACTTAAAAATCTACTCTCAGAGATTTTCAGAAGTACAACACATTGTAATTAACCATAGTTACCATGATGTACAATAGATCTCTTGAACTTATTTCTCCTATCTAACTGAAATTTTGTATTCTTTGACCAACATCTACCCAACCGTCTCCCTCACCCCTGGTAACCACCATTCTGTTCTCTGTTTCCATGAGTTTGACTTTTTCAGATTCCACATATAAGCCAGATCATGTGGTATTTGTGTATCTGTACCTGGCTTATTTCACTTAACATAATGTCTTACAGGTTAATAATCCATGCTGTCACAGATGACAGAATTCCCTTTTTTTAAAAAAAGTGGCTGAATGGTGCCATCCATTGTGTATATAAACCATATTTTCTTTTCCATTTGTCTGTTGATAGACACTGAGGTTGCTTCCATATCTTGGCTGTTGTGAATAGTGCTGCAATGAACATGGGAGTGCAGATATTTCTTCAACATACTGATTTTATTTCATCTGGGTATATAACGAGAGGTGGAATTGCTGGATCATATGATGGTTTTATTTTTTATTTTTTGAGGATTTTTTTTTACCTCCATGCTGTTTTGCATAGTGGCTGTACTGATTCAAAATGAATTCATTTTGAGTGTCCATTTAGGTGAGTTTTGACAAATGTATATGTCCATGAAACCACCACCATAATTGGGACAGAGAATATTTACATCATCTCCAAAAATTTCCTGTCCTTCCCAGCCAATTCCTCCACTGCAGACCCAGGCAACCACTAATCTGCTTTCTGTCACTATAGATTATATTTGCCTTTGATAGAATTTTGTTTAAAAGGAATCACATAGTATGTACTCTTTTGTGTCAGGATTTTTTCATTCAGCATTTTTTTTTTTTAGTTTTATCCATGCTTTGGTTTTATCCATGCTTTTAGTGTATCATAGTTTATTCCTCGAATTTACAGGTAGAATTATTTTGTCTGGATACACCACAATTTGTTTATCTGTTCACCTGATGATGTACATTTATGTTGTTTCCAGTTGGGGCCATTATGAACTAAGGTGCTATGAACATTTCATGTATGAGTCTTTGTGTGGACCTATATTTTTATTTCTATTGAGTAAATACTTTCAGAACTCAGTTGCTGGGTGAAATAGTAAGTGCCCATATAACTTTGTAAGAAACCACCTAATTGTTTACTATAGTAATCATACACTTTTCATGTCAAAAGTATATAAGAGTTCCAGTTGCTCCAGATTCCTCTAACATTCGCTATTGTCAATCTTTTTAATTTTAGCTAGCCTAGTGAGTGTAGTTGGTATCTCATTGTGATTTTCTGTTTCTTCTTAAAGCAGTTTGGTAATATGAAATTTGCAAGGAATTTGTTCACTTCATCTAAGTTGTCCAGTTTATTGTTCTAAAGTTATTTATAATATTCCTTTACTCTCCTTTTTATGCCTGTATGGTCTGTTGTGGTGCCCTTGTTATCATTCCTGATATAGATTTGTGACTTCAATCTTTGTTATTGTTGATGATGATTAGTTTAGCTAGGGTTTTATCAAATTTAGTGTTTTCAAAGATATAACTTTAGACTTCGTTCATTTTCTTTATTTTTTTGTTGGTTTTGTCCTCATATTTGTTATTTTATTCCTTCCATTTACTGTGCACTTAATTTGTCTTCTTTCTCTAGCTTACTAATGTGGAAGTTAAATAATTGATTTTTTAAGATTTTCTTTCCTAATGTAAGCATTTAAGTTTATAGATTTCACTCTACTGTTTTAGCTGCATTCCATGAGTTTTGACGTATTGTTTTCATTTTCATTCAATTTAAAAAAGTCTAATTTCCATTTTGATTTTTTTCTTTGACTCCTATGTTATTTAAAAGTGTGTGTGTTTGTTAATGTACACATTTTCCAGGTTTTTTTTCCGTCATTGATTTTCATCAATGCCATTATGTTCAGAGAACATATTCTGTTATTATCTCAATCTTTTAAAATTTATTGAAACTTTATTATGGCCCAGCATATATCTTAATGAATGTGTCCTTAAAAAACAAACATGTGTTCTGCTGTGGTTGGAAAAAGTTTTCTATAAATGTCAATTAGATCAAATTTTTAGTATTGTTGTTCAAGTCTTTTATATCCTTACTGATTTTCTCTCTACTTTTCCTATCTGTTACTAAGATAGCAATGATGAAATCTCCAGTTATATCTGTGGGCTCATAAATCTTTCCTTTTAGTTCTGCCAAATTTTTCTTCAGATAGATTGAAGTTCTGTTATTGGGTGTATATTCATTTAGGATCGAGATGTTTTCATGGTGAATTGATCCTTTTGTCATTTGTTATTACTGACTTTTGCATAAAGATTTCCTTTTTTATAATGTAGGGCTACTATTGATGAATTTTCTCAAGCTTCTCTGAAAAAGTTCTTATTTCACCTTCATTTTTAAGGCTATTTTACTGCATAGAGAACTATAGAAATCATTTTCCCCTTATTCTTTTAACAATATAATTCCATTGTCTTCTGGCTTGCATAGTTTCTGATGAGGATTTGTATGTTGATTTTCTTTGTTCCTCAGTGCATAATGTCTTTTTTTGCCCTATGGCTGCTTTTAAGATGTTTCTTTTTCACTTATTTTTAGCAATTTAATTATTATATGCTTTCGTGTGTGGTGTATGTGCTGTATGTGTGCATTGCATGTATTTATTCTGCTTGAGATTTGTTGAGCTTCTGAAATAATGGGTTTAGAGTTTTAGTCACATTTGGAAACATTTAGCCCTTATTGCTCTCATCCCCTTTTGAGACTCCAGTTACATAAATATTAGACTGCTTGATATCACCTCAGAGGTCACTGAGGCTCTGATTTTTTTTTTTAGCCTCATAACTCTTTGTGTTTTATTTTAGACAAATTCTATTCTTAGGTCTTTTTTGTACAATATAGAATCTGATGTTCATCCCATTCAGTAAAATTTTTACTTCAAATATTATATTTTTTTATCCCTGGACATTCCGCTAGGTTCATGTAAATTTCTTCCATTTCTCTTTATTATGCTCACATTTTTCTATA
Organism: Nomascus leucogenys; assembly: GCF_006542625.1. Taxonomy (NCBI): domain Eukaryota; kingdom Metazoa; phylum Chordata; class Mammalia; order Primates; family Hylobatidae; genus Nomascus; species Nomascus leucogenys. The sequence goes on from NC_044385.1 coordinate 76,740,870, forward strand.
AATATTTGCATGTAGTCATAATATTTGCTTTAATGTTTTTATCTACTAACTCCATCATCTCTGTTACTTCTGCACTGGTTTCAATTCATAGATTCTCTCCTGATTTTCTGCATATTTTCTGTCCTTTGGCATGTCTAGTAATTTTTAATTGAATGATAGGCATTGTGATGCTATCTTATTGAGTGTTTGGATTTTGTTGTCTTCCTCCAAAGACTGTTGAGCTTTGTTTTAGCAAGCAGTTAAGGTTCTTTCAGGTCATTTTGCTCCCACTGAAGCCTGTTTTTAAACTTCACTTAGGCCAGGGTGAAGTAGACTTCACTCCAGGGATGGCTCACCTTCATCACTAAGGCATACTTTCTCTGGTACTGCTACTAAATGTTTTTGGATTTTGTTTACATCAAAATATGACTTGCTTATTGTTCAGTGGGCTCTTTCACGATATAGATGTGTTTTATTTTAGCTCTGTTAAATTGTCTTTTATTATAGTTAAATTAATTTTTATCTTCCACTCCTCCCCCTATTTTTTCTGTTCTCTCCTTCTTAAATGCTTATTATATAAACATTGAAACTTTGGATCTTTCCTTTATACTCTAAACTTTTATTTCACATTTTTTCATCACATTTCTGTTTACATTGTGTTCTGGGAGAACTCCTTAGTTTAGTCTTTGAGGTTGCTAATTTGCTCTTCATCAGTATTTATTCTGGTATTCAGCCAGTCTCTTGAGTTTGTTTCAAAGATCGTATCTTTTTCATTTTTAAGATCTTGAACTAGTTCTTTTACATAATAGCTTCTTTTATTTCATAGATGTGATATGCTCTCTTATCCTTTGAGAATATGAATTATTGTTTGTGAATGTTTTTTATTTATTTGTTCTATAAACTGTATTCACAAGTGTTAGCTCTTTTATTTTTTGAGCTTGCTGCTTTTATCAGGGTGCTCATTGATTCTGGGCTTATATTTTTTTTGCATTTGCTTTTTATTTTTGTATGTATGCTGTTGTTTTTTTACTGTAGTTATTTCCAGTTATTGTAGAGGAGAGATAGGTTGTTCAGCTGGGCAGCCCATCTTTTGGATGAGTGGAATTGCTTCTTCCTTCAGGATATAACTAGATTCTAATGGGACTTTCCTGTCTTTAGACTAAAATACTCATATTTCTTACTCCAAACTCAGAAGCAAAAGTCTGCTGCTCTGTCTTCTCTCAAGTTAGGAATGAGTGGGTGGATAGAAAAAGTCAACCTTGTGGATGCTCTGAGTACAGTGATCAGGTAACTCATTTCCAGACCCTGTTTCTCATATACATTGCTTCTGCATTTAGAGTCTGCAAAACCTACTTCCAACTTATACAAATGTCTTCTCATGTATAGTTACAGAGTGCTGTTTACTTCCATCAATTTATTCCTCTCTGTTTTCTATCTTTAAAAGATTTCTGAACAAATTTGTTCTACTGATTTTTGTTTTGTTTTCTGGAGTGGTTATTAAAATTTTCTTAATTTTTTTCTGTCATTTCATGATTAATATTTGAATCACTTCTTATTTTTATCTCTCCTTCATATTTATTTTTTGGTTACTTCTCTGTTTTCTTAGTAAACTTTGCAAGAATTTTATGTTCCACATTGTTGATTTCAAATAACCAACCTTTATAGTTGTTAATTTGTAAATTTTCCACTTTCTGATTATTTTATCTTCTTATATTTGTTTTCTTATTCTCTACTTCATTTTTAAAGTTCTGTTTTATTTACTGTCTTAGCTCATTTGTGCTGCTATAATAAAATATCACAGACTGGCTAATTTATAAAGAACAAAAATATATTTTCTCACAGCTCCAGAGCTGGGAAGTCCAAGATCAAGATGCTGGCAGGTTCATTGTCTGGTGAGGCTGCTCTCTGTTTCCAAGATGTCACCATGATGGTGCATCCTCTGGAGGGGAGAAATGCTGTGTCCTCACATGGTAGAAGGCAAAAAGGCAAATATGACAAATTGTCTTCCTCAAGTTTTTTTTATAAGGGCCTCTTATCCCATTTATGAAGGAAGAGCCTTATAGCCTTATCACCTCTTAAGGGCCTCACCTCTTAATACTGTCACATTAGCAACACCTGAATAATGGAGGGGACATACTGAAATAGGAAATGCCACATTAATTTGTCTTGTATTCCAGTTTTAGTTATACCTCATAAGTTTTGGTATCTAAGACTATTTCTTCAATTGTTTTCTAAATTATTTTTAATGGTAGTTTAGCTATTAAGTCAAAGAGGAAATGAGAGGGCTCTGTAATTCCTAAAAAGCTTTCTGGCTTTTCTTCCTGGAAGTCTCAGAAAATATCTCATTGATTCTGATTGAGTTTGTGCTCATCTATGATACGTAGTTATCTCTGTGCCAATTATTCTGGTCAGGGTGATGAGAGATAAGACAATCCAGCTCGGCATAAAACATATGACTGATAATGGTGGATGCATAGTTTCCCAAAGACTGTTTCAAGTATGGTTTCAATGGAGAAAGAGAGGAATGGATTCTGGATCCTAACCAGAAATATCCACTAGAGTAAACATCTATTTTCCCTTTTTATTTTATTAAGAATGTCATAATGAAGAGCTAATGGCTGCTACATTATCTTAACAAAAACTACTAATGATACAGAAGTTAATGACAAAAATAATCTTATATTTGCCTGTTAATTTAGTCTTCAAACTCATTTTCTCATTTGACTCCCATACCATTCATGAAATAATTAGGACTTATATTATTGTTTTCTTCTTGCATATATGGAAACTGAGGCTCATAGAAATGAAATAACTTCTCCAATGCTCCATATTTAGCATGCTTGGGAACTATCTCTAGGGCTGGCCAAGACAGAATATTTTTGAACTGCAAAGTCAACTGAACACCATTTGTCTTCTTTACCTATACTCTTAACAAATTTTTCTCATTTTAAAATTGCCATATAATTTTTGGTGCCAATTATCCTATTTTGAATTGCCAACAAAGAAAACCTATTATTTTCAACATATGCTTGCTTTTTCTTAGGGTTAAATTATATATAGCCCTAACCTCATAATTCTGGTTAGGCTGATGTGGGTAAATACTGTGATATTCTTTTCAATACTATATTTGAAAATGCTGTTGCATTGTGTATAATTTTTCTTTTGTGTTATTCTCTATTTTGTAGGTTCAATGGTTTAAAATCTTACCATCTTATTAACCAATTCATGTAGGTTGCATTCAGATTAGCTAGTAGTGCTTTCTGTAATCTCACAATTTGGGAACAATATCAATTGCTTAACATTATGACTTCCTAGATTTCTGCCTTTTAGCAGAAGCAAAACATTTTTAGATTGAACCTTTTAAGCAAGATATATGCTTGTTTTTCGATACTTTGATGTTACAGTAGTAACACAATTTTCCTTAAAGAATAGATGTGTCAACTCTTTTCTTTAGGCCTTTATTTTATTTCTTGCACTTGGATACGTTGACATACATAGTAGTTGGAATTTCTAGTAGCTTCAGAAATGGTGTTTCGGAATTAGTGTAAAACTACAAATCATTCATAACAAATGAAGATTCAAGATTTGATGCTCAAGTTTCAGCTTAACACCATGACCAGAATTATTTTGTTTTCTCGTTAGAGGATTCTAGCCAAACTCAAAATAGCAAGGGCTAAATTAATATCTTGGAAATAGTTCCTGTTTTATCCTACCAGCTCTGATGGTATGGTCCTCTTTTTCTCCTCTGAGAAATATTAGAATGTATCTCATTTAATCTGGCTCAAAAAATTTATATTTGAAGTGTCACAAATTTTAAAAATCCCTAATAATATTGAAGGAATCAGGAATATGGGGTTCAGCTTTAAGCTTAAAAAAAGTGTTTCATACTCAGTTTTTTTTTGTTGTGTTTTGTTTTATTAGAAGAGATGTATATTTCTTAGGCTTCATGAATGTAAAAAGAGAAATATGATACGCTAGAAAGATTGCTGGCTGTTGGTTTGGAAGGCCTGGCTCTAGCATGGGCTAACTGAGACACTGGGCTGGAGTCTCGGTTTTTCTGAGCTTATTTTTTCAGCTTGTTTATAACCTCAAAAAGTAGTTGAGAGAATAAAAAATGAGACAATGTGTAAAGAAGATGCTTTGGGACTCTCCAAATGCAATGCACTGTAATGGCTTGTGTGAGTTTTGTGTGTGCTTCAGGTCCAAGTGCAAATAAAGCTTTAGCTGCCCACCCAGGAAGGGACCATGGGAAGAATTCATGAAAGAAGGTCCCTTTCTTAAAGAAAATTCTTTCCATCTGATGTCCATTTAGAATTAGTCAAGACATGCCCCAGTTCTATACTGTGGAAGATAGCATCGTCATAGCTATGTCATGTTCATTTCCTGTCTTCTCTCTTTGCTTCCATGGAGTGATATTTTGGAAATTCTCAAATTCTTGCTTATAATTCTAAATGCTGGTATATCATCTTGAAGTTACCATGTATCATGGTAATCAATTGGAAACGTGATTTTTATCAATACAATGGTAACATGTTTCTACCAATATGATGGTAATGCGTTGTTACCATCAGTTGATAATGTGATTGTTACCAGTACAATGTAATTTCCTATGCTGATTTCTGAAGTATTTAAAATACCTTTTCTCTTCTGATTTTATTTATATATTTGTGATTACTTTGAATATGCATATCAATTATTTCAGATACAATGTCATTCAGAAGTTTTATTCCAATTAATAATCTTAGTAGCTTCATTATGGAAACATGTAGCACAGGTAACTACTGGGCACTGAGCATACTAAATCAAATAAGAAAGAGCCTTTAGGCAACTTATAATCAAACCAGGAAAGTGGAGACTCATACAACAAACTCTGATAGAATGTGACAGGAGTGGCCAGGCACAGTGGCTCACGCCTGTAATCCCAGCACTTTGGGAGGCCGAGACAGGCGGATCATGAGGTCAGGAGTTTGAGACCATCCTGGTTAACATGGTGAAACCCCGTCTCTACTAAAAATACAAAGAAATCAGCCAGGCATGGTGGCTGGCGCCTATAGTCCCAGCTACTTAGGAGGCTGAGGCAGGAGAATGGTGTGAACCCTGGGGGTGGAGCTTGCAGTGAGCCAAGATCATGCCACTGCACTCCAGCCTGGGTGACAGAGCGACAGAGCGAGACTCCGTCTCAAAAAAAAAAAAATGTGACAGGAGTTACTGGTAGTAGTGCTCTACATAGAGCAGAGTGCTCTAGCTTTGGTTAGACACCGATGTGCGTTTAAAAAAAAAAAAATTGATGGCTAAAGATAGGGTGAAAAGATCTGACATTTAAACACATTAATTTTTTTCTATTTATTTAGAGCAGAGTTCATAAACTGGTGTCTGTAGACTAGATTTGGCTTGCATATGTGTTTATTTTGGCTTACAAAAGTTTTAAAAAATTTGAGCCAAGATGAAAACATTAAGAGATTTCACACAGAAGTCAAAATTCCCCAGGTTCTCTTGAAAAAATGTTAAAGATTTGGTAAACATTAGTCCTGCTTCTGTATAGGACAGCAGTCTTGGAGATGAGTAGAACCTACCTGCCTGCCTGAAACAGGGCAAGTGCTGTCAATTTCACGACCAGCCAAACTGTTTCCCACACTGGCCTACTTGCTCTGCCTGGAACCCCTGGCAGGCTCCACGTCAGCACCTTTGCACTTGCTGATCTCCACCCTGGAACCTTCTTCCCCCAAGTATGGCTCAATCCCTCATTTCATTCCGGTCTCTGGTTAGAAGTCATCTCCTTGTAGAGGCTTCCCTGACTTCCCTATCTACAAGGACAGATTGATCTCATCACTATCCCTTTACTTCCAGGCACTTACCACCATGTGGCATATTATGTATTTTTAATGCATTACTTAGGTATTAAATATGCCCCTCTGATGGAATACACACTTCATGAGAGCAGGATCTTTATCTGTTTTGTTTACCATTGTATTCCTCCCACCTACTACAGTGTGTCACATAAAACAAGCACTCAATAAATATGTGTTGAGTGAATTTTGCTCTTGAAGTTTTGTTCAATTCCTAAGCATGGTGGAGATGGGGATCAGAGTAAATGGACCTCTGGTTTGCCCTGGCTCCTACAGCCAAGACTGAAGAGTAATATAGTTTGAATCATTAAAATTTTATCTGTAATGTTGTATATACAACACATATGTGTTATACGATCACCCCTAAACCATATACACAAATTTAAAAGTCTGCATTATATATGGTATGGTCGTGATAACTATTCATATCACCTGAATAGTGAATAAAGAATCTGCTTGACCATGTGCTATGAATTCATGTGATTTGGGATTTGCAAATCCATTTGGACCAAGCTGAACGTCTGAGCATCTTGTTGTTTCTTCATAACCCCTTCAATGTGTCACTTGCCTACCAGCGTATTGTGCAGTTTTAGTTCAAGTCATATTAAAACCACAAAGTTATGGGGGAGGGAGGTGGGGAAAAAGAGGTAGAAAATAACTCTTCTCATGTCCTTTTGTTTCTACATTCTCATATTTCCTGTAGAGCTCTGCATTGGAAGTAAAAATTTGTCAGGAATGTCAGGCAAAAGAATCTATGAAACTTTTGACAGGATAGATGAGAAGGAAATGGGCGAGGGAATATTTTGAGTCCAGATAAGTTTTACCACAATGTAAAAATAAGCTCTCATAATCCCCCTGTCCTCACTGTGCCCTCAGCAAGTGATACAAACATGGAAAGATGTATGTCATTCAGCGAGTCTCACACTCTTAGGAAGAAATACTAGAGGGAGTGAGGGTTCCTCGGAAACTCTGTGCACTTATCTGTCACCAGCCTGACCTCTGTGATATATGGGTGTACATACATGTGGGTGTACCTGTGTGTGTGCACTTATGTGTGTACATGTGTGTGCACTTAAGTGCGTGTGTGCATACACATGTATGTGTGTATCAGGCACGTGTGTGTACACTTATGTGTGTACATGCATATTGTGTGTGCACCTACATGTGCATGTGCATGTGTGTATGCACATATGCATATGCCTGTGTGTACATGTGTGCACTTATATGTGTATGTGTGTATGAATGTGCACTTACATGGGTATGTGTGTATGTGTGTACATGTGTGTGCATATACCTGTGTATATGTGCATGCACATGCATACATGTGTGTATGTGTGTACTTATGAGTATATGTGTGTGCATGTGCATCTGAGTACATGTGCACACTCATTATGTGAGTACATGTGTTCACTTATATGTGTATGCATGTGCGCTTACATGTATATATGAATGTGTGCATTGTGTACATGTGTGCGCGTATGTCTGCACGTGTGTGAACATATATGTATGTATATGCATGTGTACGTGTGTGCATGTACCTGTGTGTATCTGTGTGTGTGTACATGTATGTGTGTATTACCCAAACAGCTGAGATATATTTCATTTTGTTACTTGGCAAATCTGCCTAATTCCCATTTATTCCCAGTTCTCTATTTGTATTTTCCTCTTTTCTTACAACCTGAAGGAAAAAACATGAATTCACCATCTATGTACAGAGTTTTGATTAACCCAAATCCATGCTTTCTTCCCCATCTATGACTTAATGTCTCCCAACTGTGCTTTTCTCTCTGTTTTATAATTTAAAATTTTAAGGCGTTCTCATTTATCCAGAAAATGTTTATTGAGTGCCTACTAGTTGCAGGCACCAGGGACACACAGCAGAACAACAGAGAAAGCTTTTGGAGCACTTTCTATGAGCTGAGTAAGCTCCAAGGAGAATATTTACAGGTATGGTTGAAAAATCCAACAAAGTAATATGTTGGGAGAAAGTAAACACATGATGTTCCTTTCCTACAGAAGATAGGCACTTAATCCTGGTGTTTCTGTGGAAAATGTTACTGTAAGATGTATCTGGAGGTATGTATGCCAATGGTTGTCTATCAAAATAACTACTAATTCTAGCACCAGAGAAGAATGTCTTGGAAGAAGCCAGGACCAGATATTTCTTCATGACATATGCATAAACACCACACAGGGACACACTAATGTATTTTATTAGCCTTTCTTCCTCAGGCAGAGAAGCCTGACCCTGAGATGTAGGAAAGGTTATTCCAACATTGTATAGAAAATTTTCAGCCTCTCTTGATGGCTAAAGTTGGAAACGTAAACACTGCTTCAGAGGCCAGCTGAGTAGGTGGCCCCCTGGGGAAGCAGGATATCTTTTTATAGAGGAGTTTTAATCAGCAAATTATTGAGATGACATAATGTATTGTTTTTAGCTGAGTTCTGTTGTAGAGAGTGGGTAGGAAGAAACCACAGTACTGTAGGAAAGTTACTGTTACTCAATATTTCCCAGATTCTTTTAAATCAAGATTGGGGTGGTGCTTCCAGTAGCAGGAAGGCTTGGTTTTTGGAAGAGATTTCTTTGCCCCTCCATTGGCTGCATAATTGGGGCCTGTTGGGGCCTCCAGTCAAGGCTGTGGATGTGGAAAGGGAGGTTCTGAGACACTTGAATTTCTGATTAACTCTGTTAATAGAAAACTCTTATTTGTTTCCATGTGTGGAGTTAAAAATATTTCCAGGAAGTCTGTTTACCCACAGTATTTACTAGGAAATACTATTTAGAAACTATGATGGAGCCTTTGGTGAAGGTCGAAGATCTTGCACCGCTGGATGTGCGCGTAGGCTCCTGTTTGTGTGCAATGGAGATCTGGACAATGTGGTCTAAATGGATAGCACAGGATAGTCTATAGATGTTGGATTTTGGATCAAATCCCTCATAAAGCCTTGCTCACTGCCTTTTAGGGGTGCTAATAATTAAGGTTTTGGGTAGCTGTGTGCTTGTTCTGCCATGAACTCCTTGGGAAGAAATTCTTAGAGAAGTTACTTGCAAAGTTACCTAATAAGTAAGTGACAGGGGAATGGTTCAAACCCAAAGCCTTAAAGATGAACAACTCAAAACAGTCCCATCTTATACATGCATAAAGTGACCTAGAGAAGTGAGGTGAATTGTTCAAGTCAACAGAATAGGCTAGAAGCAGAAATAGGCCAGGACTCTGTCTCCCAGGCTGGTGTCTTGCCACTATACTATATATACAGTGCACCATAGGCAACCCAGTAGGGTCTCAAGAGCAGACTTGGGACAAAGGGAACCCCTACCACATCAGCTGCAGCATGAACAGAGCCTGGTCCCTCCTTTGGAAAGGGCTTTTCTCTCTTAGCTGTCATTTATTTGACCCCTGCTACAACCAGACTCTGTTATCAGGCTGTTTACTTCTGTGATAGCTAACCCTCACAACAACCCCTTGAGGTTGTGTTGTCATTACATTCGCTTCATAGATGGGTAAGCTGAGTCCCATTGCTGTTATGGAACTTTCTCAAGGTTGCACAGGTGGAAAGAGACTGAGCTAGGATCCAAACCTTGATCAGTGGGGCTCAAAAACTATCCTCTTTCCACAACAAACAGTGGCCTTCACTGTTGCTTCTGGCTGGGGTGCTGGTGCCCTGTGCAAACATCTCCTCCCGCCCCACCCCAGAGATCACTGCCATGCTTGGCCAGGTGCCTGACACTTGTGAGCATGGAGCCAGCTGCAGCTAGACTCTGCAGGCATCAGAGGGCCGGGCTGGGTGGGCATGTCACTCCCGACTGTGTGAATGAATGTTCGATTTGTCTTAGCTCACCACTGGGTGGAGTCCACTTTGGGCAGAACACTTAGTGGCTGAATAAACACTTGGAGCATCTTGGAAAGGCTGCACAGGCTGGTGGTTTGACACCGATTTTGGCTGTTTGGAGAGGCGCCACTGAAAGCCAGCCTTGACCACTGGTGCATTATTGAGAGACCTTGCCTTCTTTGCCTCGCACTGTCCTAGTTTCCTTGGAGGTCAACTGAGGACAAAAAAAAAAAGAGAAAACCCTGTTATTTCTGCTAAGTCTCTTCTCCAGGCTGAGGACAGAGGCAGGAGACACCTCTGAAATACTGGACAAAATAAACTACATGCAGCCAAAATGGAAGAGGCTTCTTGAGAACCTCCCACCTGGGAGGGTGATAGAGATGGACAACCCTGGACACGGATGAAGGAAATTCTTTCTGTATTCTTGGACACCCTTGTAGCTGGCCTGTTGGAAGAACTGTCACTTTTTATCACCTCAGGGGCTGGGAGAGAGGCTTTGGGAAATGAAGGCTGATAGCTTACACTAAGGAGTCCCTTCCCTGGCTAGGATCTGACGTGGGATCTCAGAAGGGCATGACTGATATGACCACGAGCCCACAAAATGTAGAACAGAAGGAATCAAAAATGGAGTTTGAATTCTGCTATGTTGATGTTGGAGACACGTGGACAGGCAGTGTTCCTAATGGGCAAAACCAGCTCATGATATGGAGGAAGTTAAGGAATCTCTGCTGCAAATTATTCAAACTTAGAGTGTGGCCATCAGAGACTAATTCATAGTTGTTTTGTTGTTGTTGTTGTTGTTTTTTGAGATGGAGACTCACTCTGTCACCCAGGCTGGAGTGAAGAAGTGGCATGATCTCAGCTCACTGCAACCTCTGCCCCACTGGGGTTCAAGTGATTCTCCTGTCTCAGCCTCCTAAGTAGCTGGGATTACAAGTGCCTGCCACCATGCCTGGCTAATTTTTGTATTTTTAGTAGAGACAGAGTTTCGCTATGTTAGCCAGGTTGGTCTCGAACTCCTGACCTCAGGTGATCCACCTGCCTCAGACTCCCAAAGTGCTAGGATTACAGGCATGAGCCACCATGCCCAGCCTAATTCATAGTATTTTTCATTAGTCATGTGTGTATCAATTATAAAGATCTAACCTATCATATGTGCATAGATTATAAAAATGTAATCTAATGTTTATAATCTATGCACATATGAAAACTTGCTGGAGATCCCAGAATTGACCTTGAAAAATGTCTCTGATACAGTAAATGATTTTTGGCTGAATATATCAAAATGATTTTCTTTGATTGAACAAGGCATTTGGAGATTCAAGATGGCTGGTGGAGTAATCAAGTGCCATCGGGTTTTCATAAAAGTAACAAGCAAGAGACAAAGAGGATAAGGCCATCCATAATAGGCGTATGGGAATGTATTTCTTCTAAAAATGTTCCAAAGGAGAAGCAACTTTGGAACTTGAGACCTGCATCATTGATTTTTAACATAGTCTCTTTTTCTACTCCCTGTTGATCTCTACCCAAATACAGTAATCACACTTGAGTAAATTATTTCTCAAACTGTCTTACAGAGAACACTGCAATTACTGTGGAGCTGAAACATTACTGACAGACGTAAGGGACGTGCTGTTGTAAGTCGCCTGGAAAGGTGTCTAAACAGTTCAACAGCTTAGTGTGATTAATGAGCAATGTGGGAGCCAACAGTAAGGCAGGAGCTGTGAGTTCCATTACTTTTCCTTAATGCTGGTGAGCAAGAAATGGGGACAAGCTTAGATTTAGGAAGTAGGATTAGGGTCTGGATAATTTATAATTTATCATAATTAATCGTGATAATGGAGCCCCACTAAGAGTTGTATCCTCTTCTTCAACTATGTGCCAACTTAGAGGTATCTTAATTGAGTGAATATTTGGAAGCAATAAGAGAAAATAGCACAAAAATAAGTGTTGAAGACTTCTGGGAAATAAAAATCCATTATTCAAGAGGACTACAGCTACTTCTTTCTTGTCCTTTCAGAGTTCAGCTTAAATGACTATAAATAACCACTCCCCCTGGCCAGCAGGCCTTTCTTGACCTCTGGAAAATGTTAGTCTCTCCTCTTCTAATTCCAAAGCCCTTGGGACTTTTCTTTGCAATACTAATCACAATTGTAATCCTGCAGTCACTTGTGTAATTATTTGTTTGATCTCCCTCTCTCATGAAGACAAAGACCATGTCTGTTGTCTTCTCCTCTACATTTTTAGCTCCTAACACCATGTCTGGCACACAGTAGGTATTAAATTTTGTTTTTTATGTCTTATGAGTGTTTGAGGTGTTCAGAGAGATACATTGTTCTGATCAATTTAATGTCTTTTAAAAGCTATAAATTTCTCTAGATGAATTGTTGAAACTAAGGATACGTATTTTTCTGAAGACAATTTTGGATTTCTAGATGATAGTGCCTATTTTGTAGCATTGATCAACTCAATTATACCAGATTTATATTTTAGGAGGAGAATTATATCAAAATTAGATTCCTCTTTTCTCGAACCTGTCAACAAGCCTCCATATTTTCTCATAATGAAGATTTATAAAAATACCACTGGGGAAAACCAAAGAATGATGGTCATTGAGTCTGCTTTGTGGGTCATAACTAAAGAGTCTTCACTGTAGTTCAAGGTTCAGGCCATCTCCATGTACTGTCTTCCTCTAAGCAACAATGCTGGTACCAGATTTTGCTAATTTAAGGATAAATCTCCAGAATAAACATCAAAGAACCACAAGTCAACAAAGAAGAAAAAGACATAAAATTGACAAACTGAGGAAAAATGTGACTTTCCTCCCTGCTCTCTCCCACAACATTGAAAACAAGATTTTGAAGGCAAGTTGTTAAAAATCAGGTGAGAGCGCGAACTTTGACCTTCCATATGTGGTCTGAGTCTAACTCGATGTTTCCTCAAAAAGCATTTATAAATCCACAGAGCCGATCTTTAGCCATCAGTATCTCTTGCTTTCTAAATGCTCACTTCTGTTATTTGCAACAATTTGCATTCATTTGAAAAACCAAACTCAAATTTTGTGCAGCCCTGAGATTGTGTTTCTGAAGACTCAGAACATGGTAGATTTGCTTGGCGGATTTGCAATTTAACGAGAGGGAAAGAGCTGTTAACTCTACAGAGGTGGATATGTGCCCATCACTCCTCCCCACAAGCACAGAAGGCTGCGTTACATAGAGGAGAGAGGGCCAACTTGTCCCCCGACCAGTACCATTCTTAGACCTGAGCAAGGCTGTGCCTGTCTCCCTCAAGGGCTTTCAAGACAATCACTCCTAAATTATAAGTGACCCTATCAATCCATGCCCTCTCTTGTAGGGTCCACCCGATGTAGTGACATCAGGCTCTCGCAGGTCCGTTTTAATCTGCCCAGGGTGAGGGAAGGATGATCCGTGCGTGAGTGGGACCACTCTTATCACTCTGACCATAGGATCCTCCTAGCCTCCCTGTTGGTGTCATGTGTGGAAAGCATCCATACAGCCAGCATTGAAAGAGATCATATTGCAGGAATGCAGGGATTACAGCCTAAAGAATGCAGAAGATATGTCTGGAAGATGTGGTGTTCTACATTTACCCTATAAGGTTCTGAACAGTAAATTTAACATGACCAGAAAACAAATTGTTGTCTACATTTGCATACATACTCTGGGTAAGATTTACATTTGTTGTCATCATCCATGAACCAAGCACAGTAACAATCGTGGAAAGAGACATTGGAAGCCAGTATTCACATGAATGGTGCAGCCTCCTGGTTATGGTATCATCAGCATCAAATAAATGAAGGGGCCAGAAGATCTAGAATATTTCCATATAAATAGGCTCTGAAGAGCCATGGCCTTGTAAGTAATAACAGTGTGGCTACATTTTTCCTCATGGTGGAAGACATGAAATTAGTCAGGGCATTATTGAAGTAAAGAACCTGAAGAGAGAGTTCCCAGACTTGAACAGAAAGAGGTGGTGCCTGTATACCACCTCCACTGATTGGACAACAAAATAACACATAAGTAACGCTTCTGCACCCATTACAGAAATTACTATATTCACAGAGACCTATGATTTTGTAATACAATGTTTTATTGAGGTTAAATTCATGCAACACAAAATTAATGATTTCAAAGTGTACAATTCAGTGGCATGTAGTATATTTACAATGTTGTGCATTATCACCTCTATCTAATTGCAAAATATTTCTATTATTCCCAAAGGAAACCCTGTACCCACCAAGCAGTCACTCCCCACTCTCTCTTTTCCCCAGCCCCTGGCAAACACCACTGTGCTTCCAGTCTCTATGGATTTACCTATTGTGGAAATTTCATATAAATGGAATCATGCAGTCCATGGTCTTTTGTGTCTGGCTTCCATCACTTAGTGTATTGTTTTTGAGGGTCATCTATGTTGTGGCATGTATCAGGACTCCCTTTCCTGTTTATAGCTGAATGATATTTCATCATATGGATATACTATGTTTTCTTTATGCATTCATCAGTTGACGGACATTTGGGTTGTTTCCACCTTTTGTCTATTGTGAATAGTGCTGCTATGAACATTCCTACCCAAGTTTTTGTTACTTTGAATATGTGTTTTCACTTCTTTTGGATATATACTTAGGAGTGGAATTGTGAAGTCATATGTTAATTCTATGTCGAATCATTTGAGGCCCTGCCAGACTGTTTCCCAAAGCAACTGCACCATCTCACATTCCTACCAGCAGTGCACAAGGGTTTCAATCTCTTTACATCCTCACCAACATTTGTTATTTCCCATTAGGTTTTATTATAGTCATCCTAGTGGGTGTGAAGCGGTATCTCATTGTGGTTTTTACTTACTGGAATATATTTTTAATCAAATCATTTATTTAGACATGACCTGGTAAAAAAATATTTGCCCAACATGCCACATATCCTAGAAACAGTTTTAAAAAACTCCTCAGAGAATCAGTCAGGAGATAGGCTTCCCCTTCGTCATGTCCTGAAATTCTTAGCTTGAGAGGAATTCATATATTAGATAATATAGGTAGGAATATTAAACATATAGTGTCACATTGGGAAAGCATATTTTGGGACACTGGGAGCTAGTTAGAGATGGAGAACCTCACCCTGGACCCCCAGAATCAGAATTTATATCCGAATAAGATCTCCAGGTAAATCCTAACCACATTTAAGGTTGAGAGGTATTGAGAGTTTCCTGTCTTACTGTGAAGGGAAAGAGGGTAGGTCCATGCCAGAAAACCCTTTACAGGTGCAACGGATAGTATTCAAGCTTAATAAGATACAGGTGCTGTGTGTAGCATTCGTGCAGTGGTTCTCCAATGTGGCTAACACTGAGGATCTTGGAGAGCTGTAAAATTCCAATGCCTGGGTTCCATTCCCTAGAGATTCTGGTTTAATTGGTCCTGGGTGGAGCCTAGTCTCAGGACTTTTAAAAACTCTCCAGGTGACTCCAATGCACAGGCAAATTTAAGAATTGTGTGAATAGCATTAACTGAGCGAATCTAGAAAGAATTCATAGAGGTGGTGATTCTTAAAATAGGAAAGAGCAATTGGAAAATGGGAAGGAGCAAGATTTTGCCATGAGGGCAGAGAGAGGCAGAGGAGTGAGCAGTGTTGCTAGAATAGGCCAGAGATTAGGAGCCAGGGCCTGTAGGAAGAAGAAATCACTGACTGAGAACCTTGAAAGCATTAACTAGAGTTTTAATGTTTTATGAAGGACAACTGGGAGCTTTTGTAGGCTCTTTGAAAGGGGACTCATGATGTTCATTGCTGTTTGGAGGAGAGAATGCCAAAAACACAGAAGTTGTTATAATACAGGGTATGACCTAGGGCTTTGAAAAGAAAGAGGCAGAAGATGGGTATAAATAAGATTCCCACAAAGTTTAGGTATGTGGTTATAACTTATTAACACTTCTCTACCTAACTTAAAGTTTTTGCTAATTCAAGAAAGGATTGAATATTCTAAGTATCCATAAAGAATCATTCTGATGCCAAGCATGGTGGCTTATGCCTGTAATCCCAGCACTTTGGAAGGCCGAGGCAGGAGAATTGCTTGAGGCCAAGAGTTTGAGACCAGCCTGGGCAACATAGTGAGACCCCATCTCTTAAAAAAATAAATTAACCAGGTGTGGTGGCAGGTTCCTGTAGTCCTAGCCACTTGGGAGACTGAGGCAGGATGATCCCTTGAGCCTAGGAGTTCAAGTCTGCAGTGAGTTATAATCACGCTATAGCACTCCAGCCTGGGTGACAGAGTGAGACCCCACTGCTAAAAAATACATTCTCTTTTTCTTTTTTTTAAAGGCATCCTGAGTGTATGGTTGCCTCAAAAACTTTGTATACCTATTACAGTTATGGTTTACTGATAGTTATTTACTTTTCTGAGTCTGTACTATTCAACAATTCAAGTCTGAACTTTTCTTCATTCAACAAATGTTTATTGAGCTTAGGATGTTATAGAGGAGATTCGAGAGCCAAAAGTGCTTTGGACCAACTCTGTGGTTCTCAATGGGGACAGTACCCACTATGATGGGCATTGGAAATGTGGGGGGTGTTTTTGGTTGTTGCAGTGATTACGGTGAACCATGGCTCATGCCAGGTAGGGGAGTGGGGGACTGGCCAGGTATGTTACATGACTTGCTATTCCCAGAACAGTCCTGCATAATGAAGAATGGTCTCTTACCATATACAGCATCCAGGTGGAAACTCTTTTTTTAATGATCTGAGCTTAGGACCACACTCAAATATGTATAATTATCTAAAGTTAGAATGTAAACTCAGATATAGGTATACACACATCTATTTCTTCACAATTTTAGTATATATAAGACTTTTCCAAGAATGGTCCTACTGTGTATATTGAGGGAAGATAGTGCTTTGTTTTATTCAGTGCTTTACCAAGAATTGTTTACTCTTTCCGAAAATGACGTCACTGATAGCAATGCTGAACCTAGTGTTTAAGACAATAAATTTCTGTTGTTCTAAGCCACCTTGTTTGTGGTGCTTTGTTACAGCAGCCCTACCAAACTAATACAGTGCACAATAAATGTCTGTGGATTAGTGAATGAATACATGGATAAATGGTAGCAGCAGTAGGGCCGGGGTGCTCAGCATGATTATTCAGGGAGTCTCCCAGAAGTGCCCACCTCTTCTCTGGCTTCCTAAAAGTTTGTGGCTACCCATCCAGGAAGCAGAAAAATTTATATCAAAATTATTAGACAAATTCTTCCTAGAGAATAAACTATTATTTTTGTTTTGACCATTTGATTGCAAAAAAGCAACAAGAGTGTAGTCAGGAAGATATTGAGGTGAAATAAATGATTAATAGTAACTAACACTTATTGAAATCTGATTTCAGACATGATTCCAGTGCTTTAAAAATATTAACTCATTTAATCCTCACAAAAGCTCTATGAAGTAGGTACTCTTCTTATTCCAAATGGGAAACCGAGGCACAGAAACTTTAGGTGATTTGCCCAAGGCTGGACAGCAAGGAAGTGATGAAGCTGGGGTTTCAACTTAGGCAGTCTAGCTCTATTGCCTAAAACAGTATCTCGCTGTGTATACTAAGGTTAGAATATTTTAAAATTTCCTTGTTGAAACCAAGAGGGAGAAGACTGGAAATTTGAGAATGGGTGCAAATAGAGAAGATGAGAGCAAGTGAATAGAGAGAAACAAAGGAAAGAGGCAGAAACAGTCTGGGATGGATGATGATCATGTCAGCTGTGAGAATGGAAATTTTAGGCACGAGATGCCTAATTTTCATTGTTTTCTGTGCTGTTTTGCATTGCAATTGCTTGCCTGACTTCATAAAGTCTGTCTGAGTTCATTCCTGCTGCTATAACAAAATACCTTAAACTGTGAAATTTATAAATGATGGAAACTTATTTTTTGCAATTCTGGTGGCTGGGAAGTCCAAGATCCAGGCATCTTCAGATTCAGTCTGATGAAGGATCACTTTTCACTTTGGAGATGGTGCCTTGTCGCTGCATCCTCTGGAGGGAACAAATGCTGTGTCCTTACACAGAACACGGTGGAAAGGCAAGAGGGCCTGGCTAGGCCCTTTATAAGGCACTGATCCCATCCATGAGGACACAGCCCTCATGGCCTAATCACCTGTCAAAGGCCTTACCTCCTAATACTATCACACTGGGTCTTAGGTTCCAACATATGAATTTGTGGGGGACACATACATTCACACCATAGCAATCCCCAACCTTCAATAAAAGTCTGTAGCTTTGGGGTAGATGGGTAGGATATTCAGTGTAAGGTCATGTAGTACAGAAAAGAGATGGCACATTCCAGAGGTAAGAAATAGACAAGAGAAAGGGAATTCAGAAGCAGGAATAAGAGCCAGAAGTGACACTAGGGAATTCAGGAGCAGGAATAAGAGCCAGAAGTGACAGTAAGAACCCAAGCTCCCTAACCTCTGAAATGCCAGAGATAACTACATAATAAGCTGAGCTTCCCAGAAGCCAATTTACTTATCCATGAACAAGGCACCCCTAACCTGTTGGAACATGTAGGAACCCCAGTGGATGTGAAGTATATGTACCCACTTGGAAGGAATGGAACAAAGCTAGCTTTCTGACAATGGACACACGTTTAGTCTGATAAACTGGGCTTGGGAGACAGGCAGAGCACAGGGACTTGGGACAGAGTGGTAGACAAGGAATCTGAGAGTGAGTCAAGGTGGGAAGGCTAAGGGAGCCCTTTGTGTGCCTCGGAGAGCAAAGCTTGTGTCAGTTTTCGGCCTTTTTATGCTAATATTTTATGATTAAAAGTCTAATTCGTTCTTTGGGTTTTATGATTTATACTGGGTGCTGTGTAAATCCAGGAAAATAGGCAAGGTTCTCCATGAGCCACATTTGCACAGCGTGATGAGGTTTCGCTTCCACACGGTGTGGCTATTTCTTAGCGGATTCTCTTCTACTTTTAGCCACAGAGCACTTCATCCTGCAGATGTCTTGAGTATGCATCAGCTGTGTCAGCAAAGATCCCTAAGACAGAACTGCTCCCCTGGGATGCCGAGCAGGGATTTACTTCTTTAAACCACCCTTTTATTTAAGTGCCGGCACCAGGGTTATAACAAGGAACATATTTCAAAACCATTTTCTCTGTCCCTATCTATTTCTGCAATCTTTATTTCAGTAAATAAAACCTAGGGTCCAAGTCCCATTTTTCCCAGGATAATTTCGCCTCTCACACAAGAGTGTGTTTCTGAAATACTAAATCAAGGGGCTGTTGGGGCACCCTCAGAGCTCAGAGCAGCTTGAGTGTGAAGCAAACATTTTCTTTAAGGGGCCTTTCATCTGTGCCCTTCCACAGATATACCAGATGAAAAGTCGAGAGCACTGCATTTTCCTTCACACAGACCTCAGGCTTTGTGACATCTGGAAAAAGTGGTTTGCTATTTGGACCTTCCAGCAAAACTCTCGTTCAATTGGATTCACATAAGACTGTGCTGTTCGCTTATAGTTTGGACAATAGCAACACCTCTCCTTTTACTTGGCAATGCTAGAAGCTATTTGGATAAAAATGAAAGCCCTTGAAAAAGCATTAGGGAAATTGTCACACTCCTGCCATAAGGGTGTGAAAGGCTGTTGCTCAGTCTCCTGACCAGAGCTGAAAAGGTGTCTTAGCTCACCTGGATCATCTCAGCCCTTTGTACTGGGGTTTCAACTCCTGATTTTAAGAGCTGGCATCTTAAAGGTTTAGTCCTTGGGTACCAAGCAGGGGAGACGCAGGCCCCACTTGAGCACAGAGAAGCCAGGCCAGCAGAGGAAGATAACCCATGGGGCAAGCCCCCCTTTTGTTGGCCTTGCAGGACCTGAGTGAAACAGACCAATTATCCACCCCACTCACAACCCCAGTCCATGGGGCAGCACCTCCCTTCCCTTAGCCTAGGAAGAAATTTCCATGGGAGAGGATTTTGTTGTTCTGAGGGGCACTTGGATGAGAATACAAAGAGAATGGGAGGAAACGGGAGAGAAAAATCATCAAGATGAAAAATGAACAAGATTTATGAGGGCAACCCATCCCTCTCCCGCTGCTCAGTCCCTCTCCCCGAAATGTATTTTCCAGCTCCTCATACAGACTGACTTTAAATGAAGCAAGCTAGCAGGCTGCCATCACTTTCTTTGAGAGACTGTCAACAGATTAATAGATCTTCCCAATATAGTAATTCTCCTCAAATCGAGCCTATATTTTCCATCACATCACTGAATTTATGTTTCCCTTGGAGTAGCCTAAGCCTTTGTTTATGCCCTTTGAATGTTCATTTCATATCCACCACTATTGTGTTTCCTTTTAGCAATGCGGTCGCTGGGCCAGGTTATATAGCTCTAAGTCTTTGGAATAAGTCTCCTTCCAATCCGTAATTACTTTCATGCTGCTTTTCAGATTTCCTCCGGGTATTGTCATCTTCTGTGCTCTGGTTCTCTGCCCTGTGCGGGGATGAGGGTAACTGGGCTGTGCTTGGATCCTGCTGCATGGAGCAGGGTTTGGCATTTGGGGGTCTGCAGTCTTTTTCTGGCTTCCACGCTTGCTTTAGGACAAGTTATTAAACCTCTTAGAGTCTAAAACTTCTCATTGGTGACAAAAGTAATTTTTGTCTCTTCCTTCAATCCCCTCATACTCTGTTAACCTCTACACCCAAGCCTGGCTGCTTTATTGATCTCATTCTCTTAGTCATCTATCCTCCCCAGGTCTCAAAACCCTACTGGATATGGCTACAAGATCCAGGGCACAGAGAAGAGAGGACGGGTCTTTCGTGATTCTCCCAGCAGGGCAAGGGGTGTGAAGAAATACCAGTTGCCTTGTAGAATACGGACAGAATTAAATGTAGGCAGAATGAGAATTTGAACTTCTGGGAACAAAGTTGTTAAATAAACAGAATGTTTGCATTATAGAGTCTCAAAAGGCTGCTCTGAGACCGCCTTCCTCTCTGCATCATGTTCAGCCAGTTCCTCTTTGTCTGAAAAACTCTGAAAGACTTCCCTCCTGCTACTTTGTTCTTGATTTCTGTTTGTCACCAAACCTCAGGCTTTTTGTGCTGTTTTTCTCCCATATGTGCTTAAATTTGTAAAATAAATTCATCTGTGTCTTTTGGTTTTATAGGAAGGTCTTGAAAAAACCTGAAAACCATTAGGACTTCGAAAGGCTGCTTGATTAAGATGCCACTCCCATCCCCCTTCATTTAAAAAGAAAAGCTCTTCAAAGTCTTACAGCTATGAAGAACGTATTTTTAGGTTCCTTGTGGTTACTTTAATGTCTGACCTTTCTTTGATATTGTGTTTGGGAAAGGCAGGGGATATCTCCAGAGATAAATTTTGATCCACCATTTTCAGTCCACGCCAACTCCCAAATAGTTGACCCTGATTCATCTTGAAGTCAAATGCTCAGCTTCTTTCACTCTCACCCCTTGGGTGGCGCATCACTCAGACCTTTTGGTTCCCCTTTCCCATCCTCTCCCCACCTCCTCTCAGTTCACGTAAACAAAAGTTACCCCATCACCAAGAAACTCAGCAGTCCTGACCTTTTCCTCCCCTTTACTGGTTGTTTGCCTTGGATCTGCTTTTTGGTGCTAACGGCCAAGGCATGAGTCCCAGCCTGGGCCCTGTTCTTTACGGGGTTCAGCTCAGCTTCCCTTGGCCTGCCTGCACTGCCCCCTAGACTGCCCCTCGGTGGCTACCCAAACAGCCAAGGCCCTCCCAAGGCCCAGGTGCAATCTAGTGTGTTCCATCAAGGGGTGGCCAAGGCAGTCTGTGTGGGCGGTGCGTGGGAGGAACTGTGTGGGCAGTGGATGGAAGTGAGAACTGATGTTGGACAGAGCCAGGGAGGAAAGGGCAGGAGGATGGGTCACAGGCTGGGACCTAAGTGATAGCATCCAGTTTTCCAGAAGCTCTGAAGTTCTGCTGCAGAACTGTGAGGAGTCTGAATTCTAAATGGGTCCTCAGACTTCTGGATATATTTATCAATGTAGAGGAGCAAGCACATTTAATGATTTGTGAGCTTCTGTGTAACTTTTACAAATCTAGACCTGTGCTAGGCAGACCTCCATTTATACTCTTCCCTAGGCCTGCTAGAAGGTGTCAGGGCAGGCCTGCCCGGGACTGCAGCTTAGAGCAGTCTGATTTTGTTGATGGGGGGGAAAACTATCAGAGAGAGGTGCTTTCTGCTGGATGAAAGGAGAGGCTGGAGGCCAGCTCCCCAGACCCAGCATCCTAGGGGTTCCTACGGCTTTTCTATCTAAGTGTCTGCCCCCTCAAGGGAATGTGGCTCTCTGGGGGAAGGGCTGTGCTAGTTCTAGAACAAGTCAGCTTTGGGGAGCAGACATGGTACATGCTCTCCTAGTGGAGCGTCAGTGGCTTTGCAAGCTGGCTGGGCAGTGGGCCCCAATCTATTTTATTAGACCCATCACTCAAACTGAACCCAACACGTTACTTTACACTGGCACGGGTCTGTCAGGGGTAGACTTTTCTTTCCTTATTTGGCTCATTCATGCCCTGTGATTCCTAAAGCATTGGTCATCTCAAGTCTAAGTTGCTGTGCCCCTTGAGGAAAGTTAAATATCACTGTGTTCTTTACCTCAAGTGAGTAAAAAAGAAACATCTTCAACATGGTGAGTTTTCTTAAAGCCTCCAAATAATATGATTAAACATTTTCATGGTTGATGAAATAAACTTTTCAAAGTAATATGGAAAAAAATGATTTCACTTAAACACCTTTTAGCCAAAAAAGCATATGAAGCTTTTTATGCAGTGCAGGAACAGAGACTTTTGCAGGGCTTGCCTGAGCATCTTGAGGTCTGTGGTTCAGCTACCAGCCCCACCATTGACTCAGGACTCAGCTGGGGTGGAACCCTGCAGGCAGACAGGCCTGTGTGTCCTGGCAGGTTCCCAGAATACAGGCAAGGGTGCACAGGCAGGCAGGGAAGTGACTGAGTGTGTGCATGTGAATTTCTGTGCAGACCTCTGCAGAAGCAGCTCGAAAGCCAACCTACAATATCTCAAGGCTTCAGACGTCCGGAATGCTGACCAATTTATGACTAAGATGTGCATTTCTGTGTTCAGGCTATCCACAGATTCAGGGCCATAAATAACTGCCAAAGAAGAGAAGCCTTCTCTCTTCTCTGCTGTTGCTTCATTTTACAGTCTCAGGAAATCTCATCATAGGTAAGCAGTACCTCGAAAACTTAGCCACATTCCTTTGCAAAGAATAACAGAAAGCAAAAAATATAAACTCCTTCCACCAATCCTGGATAGGCCTGTGTGAGAAAAAGTTATGCATTCATTTAATAAATGTTTATTGGGAGCCTCCTATGTGTCAGTCAGTTAGGGCAAGAGGTGTGAACCAGCAAGGATCAGAAGCTTGGCTGAGTTACACAGGGCAGGGTGGGCTGAACTGGGGCAAAAGGATCGCTGGCCTCCAGCCCTGATTTCATAGCATATTGAGTCACCAGATAACTGTCTTGTGTCTCAACCGGCACAGTCATACAGTTTAAGAGTGTTCATTGCTTTGTGTTACAGACTGGTTATAAATAATGACAATCAGACTCAACAAAGTTTAACATAATTTATTTTAACCAACACTTATAGAGCTCTTCCCAAGCACTGCTCTAAGCACTTTGCAAATATTCATTAATCTTCATAACAACCCTGTGAGACAGGTACTATTTTTCTCCCTATCTTGCACATGGAGAAATGAAGACATGGTCAAGTAACTTGTTCGAGGTTTCATAGCTGATAAGTGGTGGAGCTAGAATCGAAACCTAGACAAGGTGATCAACAGTCCTGATTTGTCCAGGATTGTTGGGTTTTCTGGGCTGTGGGACTTTCAGTACTAAAATCAAGACAGTTCCAGGACAAATGAAGACAACTGGTCACCCTAGAACTCTAGCTTCAAAGTCTATGTGTATTGTTAGAACTCACTACTTCTTCCTTAATTCTTTTGGGGTCATTGGCTAAAGATCAGCTTAACTCAAAAACCCCCACCTGGTGTTCATTCCCGGTGGGTGAGAACCGAAGAATGACTGGGAGATGTGTGGGCTCTTGGGGTTCTGGGAAGGGATCGATCCCATAAGTTTTAGAGCAGACACTGACTCCATCAGTCTTTCCCAAACGAATGGGTTCAGACCTCTACTAGGTACTCGATCCTGAGAAGAGTGGCTGAACTGTCCCACTTTGTTTCTCCCCATCATGGAACAAAGTGAATAAAGACTGAAAAGTCAAATGGAATTGATATTTGTGGATTCTGATGAATTTCAAACTATAGTTTCAAATATACAGTCCTTGAGACCAGAAGGGGACTCTTTCTGCAGCTAGTACCCTTCCCACCACTTCCTCCCCAGCCAGTGCTTATGAACAATCCGGAGAAGAGGACAGTGCATTCTCCAACCACACTGCTTGTCTACAGCAGGAGCCCACATTGGACTCTGTGCGCCGGCTGGCATCTGCTCTCTGTCATGGAGGAGTTCACCTCTCTAGCCCTCGCCTGGGGCACGGAGCTCTTGCTCTGTGGGCTTCCCTGGAGCCATAGCCTGAGCCATGCCAGCAAAGTCAGAGAAGAGCAGAAGCTCAAACATCCCAAGAATCGTGTTCCACAAAAGGCTCACTTTCTAGTCATACCTTGTATACATTCTCTAGAGAGAATCACCTATTTCTCATTTTTGAAATTTTCTTTAATGTCATAGAATTCAGGCTCAGGCAGACTTGGTTATGAATATCAGCTCTACCACTTATTACTGTGTGGTTCTATCTGAACCTTGGTTTTCCTATCTGTAAAATGGGCATATTAATGCTTACCTCACATGACCAGCTGTAATCTGGGCAATGCACCTAGCTCAGTGCCTGGCCCATGGTTGGTACTTAATAGGATGCCATGAAGGCTCTCAGAACATCCCTATGAGGATAATGCCTAATCATCCCATTGGAAATCCATATACATACTTTATTTAGCAACTGAAAGCATAAATGTGATTCATTTACTCTGAATAGGTAATCTATTTATAGTGTAGATATGCAAGCATATATAGTGAAAAGTCTCCCTCCCACCAATAGTCCATAGATGACTCCTAGTTCCTATTTCCTGAAATAATAAATACAGTTTTTTTTGGAGCCATTTCCAGCCTATATAAGCAAACACATATAGTCATGCATCACTTAATAATAGGAATATGTCCTGAGAAATGCATTGTTAGGCTATTTCCTTGAGCAAAAAGTCTTTAAGAAAGAAAAAGTTTATAAATTTAAAAAATTACAGTAAGCTCATAAAGTGTGCTTACACAGACCTAGATGGTGTAGCCTACTACATATCCAGATGATATGGTGTCGCTTGTTGCTTCCAGGTTACAAACTGTACAGCGTGTGACTGTACTGAATATAGTAGGCAACTGTAACATAATGGTAAGTACTTGCGTATCTCTATATATCAAACATAGAAAAAGCACAGTATAAATACACTATAAAAGATAAAAACATAGTAGACCTATACAGGACCCTTGCCATGAATGGAACCTGCAGGACTAGCTGCAGAAAGAGTCCCCTCCTGCAGGAGTTACTCTGGATGAGTCAATGAGTCAATGAGTGAGTGGTGAGTGATTTTCAGGGCTAAGGACATTGTACTACTGTAGTTTATATACACACTATGCACTTAGGCTACACTAAATTTATTTTAAAAAATTATCTTCAATAACAAATTAACCTTAGCTTACTGCAACTTTTAAAATTTTTAAACTTTTTCATTTCTTAAGGGCATTTTTCTTCTTTTTCATTTCTGGTGGACATTTCTTCCACCTCCGTATCTTGTCCCACTGGAAGGTCTGCAGGGGCAATAACACACACGGAGCTGTCATCTCCCACGATAACAAGGCCTTCTTCTGCATACCTCCTGCAGGACCTGTCCGAGTCTGTTTTACAGTAGCTTTATTTTTAAGTAGAAGAATTACACTGTAGACTAATGATAAAAAGTGTAGTATAGTAAATACATAAGCCAGTAACATAGTTGTTTATGATCATTATCAGATATTACATACTGTACATAATCACATTTGTTATATTTTATAGAAGGCCAGCATAGTAGGTTGGTATACACCAGCATTACCACAAAAATCTGAGTAATGCATCGTACTACAATGTCATAATGGCTATGATGTCACTAGATAGGAATTTTTCAGCTCCGTTAAAATCTTGTGGGAGCATCATTATATATGTAGTTCATCATTGACCAAGACGTTATTATGTGATGCAATTTATACATAAATGCTTACATCTTTTTAAAAAATGTAATTTAGCAGTATATCTTCAAGATTGTTCAGTGCAGAAACTGTGTTTTCATTTATTTATAGCTGTATGGTATTCTGTAGTATGGATGTGTATGCCTACAAGGTCCTATCTGTAATTCCTAAAATTAAAAACAAAACAAAACAAGCCTCCGTGAACCAAATAGCAAACACATTTGGTGGCAAAACATGACTTAGACTGATATAAGGACTGATATATAAGGTACAATGCACCGTATGAGCTTTCTAAATTTCAAAACATTCTGACATGCAAACCACATCAAAACCCAGGGTTTCAAATAAAAAATTGAGGAGCTGTACTGTAATCCATTTAACTAGACCCTTGTTGACTGGCATTTGGATTTCTAAAAGTACTTTTTGCTATTACAGTGTGGTAGTAAATAATGTTGTATGTCGCTTCACACCTGTGAAATAACATACATAGGATTAATTTCTAGAATTGGGATTTCTAAGTCAAAGGGTAAATGCATTTGCAATTTTGACATATTTGGCTAAATTATCCTCTGTAGAGGTTTTATATCTTCTCACCCCTCATGAGCTTATTCCCCCAACATTCTTCTTTCTCAGTCTTTCCATTTGAGAGGAGTAAGCATCTTTTCATTCTTTAAATGGCTATATTCAGTTCATTTTCTGTGAGCTGTTTGTTCATTTATTTTGCTCATTTTTTACATTGGATTATTGGATTGTTGAAGGTTTTTTTAGTGATTTGTCCGAGTTCTTTATGTATAAAGGAAATGAATCCCTTGTGATACAATTTGCAATTTTTTTCTAGTTGACTTGCTTTCAACTTACTTGTGGTGTCTTTTGCTGTTGGGTTTATTTGTAGACTTATTTATTTATTTATTTTCTCTCTCTGCAGACAACTTTCCTTCAGACTATGTGTTTTTTTAACTCCGTATGTGGCATAATCTATTCTGATTTTTCTAAAGAAAGAGAAAGAAGTAAAGGATGCAGGGCAAAAAGCTATCCATATGATTTAGGTCTTAGGAGACTCGGAAAACTGATAGGCAATATTGAACATTTTAAATTCAGCACTTACTAAGGGTTTTGTGTTAAGTTTTTGTATCTATATATAACAATAGCAACTTTCATTAGTGCATAGTACAATAATAGAATATATATATATATATATATCTTAAAAACAATTTTGTTTTTTGTCTCAGTCAGAAAGCACAACTGTGTGCAGAGTCACCTAACCATATCTATTCCCTGTCTCTTGCTTTCCTTTTTCGAAGCACATTTTGCCCTGTGGGTGTGCATGCCTGCGCGTGTGTTTTGTTTTTAAAGATATTGCTTGTATGCATAGTGCAAAGGTCATTAAAGAGAAAATTTGATTAGTTATTAAGTATATTGTAAATATATTGGTATTGAAGACTATTATGTTTCCAAAGAAAAGATAAATGTTTGAAATACTTTAAGATAAAGAAGACTTCTGTTGAAATCCCCAATTAACTTTAAACGTTTCAAATCAGCAATAAGAATGAAAGGTGGTTAACCATCTGACATTTTGGCAATCTTGTGACATATACTGTAGTAAAGGCCAAAAAAACTGGAATTGAGTTTTATGAGAGGGAACAGATTCTAAGATTCGAGTGCAGAGCTGCCTGCATTATTGTGGCTCTATTTGCTGTCTGTTTCACTTGCCTATGCTTTGGGCCAGTGTAGGCCTCTTCTCTTTTCACTTCAAGCCTGTGGTTAATTTTCAAGTAAGAGGGCCCCATGGGGTGAGGCCCAGAGGAGGCGAAGGCTGGGGGTAGGTCAGGCGGGGGCGGATGGGGGGGGGCCTGCAGACCGCAGCCTCTGTTTATCCGCAGTGCAGGTGCAAGGTAGTGGCGGGAAGGCAGTGCCCCTGGGACTTCTCCTAATCAATCACCCCACCTGGGCCACCGGGCAGCCCCTTGGGGCTGCCTCACACAAAGTGCAGCCTTTTTCTGTGACATCCCAAACAGGCAGAGAGGCCAGAGTTCACAGAGAGCAGGGCTTTCACTACTTGGCTGTTTTTAAAATGTAGTCAAGTTAAACTGCGGGGAGAGTCCCAAATGGTAAAAATCTAAATAGTCTCACTTTCAGTCCATCTCCCTGCTCCCTGGAGCTGCTCTGACCTTACCTTCGATTTCCTGTCTTGAGCCTCCCCTCTCCATTTGAGGGGGTCACTGTTGTTTTTTCCCTCCTGTGAAACTCCTGCTTAGCTTCCAGCCTTTGGAGAAAGTGCTTAATATTTTCAGCAGTGGAGACTTCCTTTGCAGGCTTCAGAAAGACAATTTTCTTTGGGGAAGAGAGAAAGTGAGACCATAGCCAATGCAGCAGCTGACAGCCTCTAGCCAGACAGATGTTAGAGGAGGCAGAAGTGAGGAAAGATACAATATACTTTGGGGAATTTGTTAATCTGAAAAATTATTGATTATACTCTTGCTAAAGGCATTGTATTAAAAATCAGGCAACAAGGGAAAGAAGTAGAGACACAGTTTCTACAATTCAGTTCACAATATACTTGAAAAGATCAAATAATAGCACATCAAAAGTAGAAACAGTAAATGGGTTAGGTCGGGGTTTAAATCCTAGTGCTGCTAGTTCATAGCTGTGTGACCCTGGCAAATTGCTTAACCTCTCTGAGCCTCTATTTTCTCATGAGTAAAGTGGAGATAATGAGAGTATATACCTCCCAGGACTGCCCTGAGGATTAAATGAGATAAGTATGTACAGTGCATGTCACTGGACTTGGCCTTCAGCAAGGCTTAGTGAATGTGAGTGTTCATTGGTACAAACTCTGTGTATGTTAAACGAGTACACAGTAGGACTCCTAGGAGTTCAGAAACTGGCAGGGCCCCCATGGCTGGGATGATCAGAGAGAAGCTGCCACAAGGGGAGAAAGATTTGGCTTGACTCAGAGAAAAGTAAAAGAACTTATATATGTGGAGGATTTTAGCTGAGGGGATGGCAAGTGGGTGTTACTGAGGCTCCCATGGCCTCCCTATTTTATGTGAACAAGATGAACTTCACTATTATCATTTTATATATTGGGGGGCCAGGGTCTTCCAAGTAAGACTTGGTGTGAAGGAAGCTTTTTGTTCACACACACACACACACACACACACACAAATTGAAAACCAATGACTTAAAGGCAACTGGTTGGTGAGACAAGAGCAGTATCTGAAAAGATTTACATTCCCTAATGTGCATTTGTTCAGGGAGTCATTTGATAAACTTACCGAGGACCTCTTATGTTCTAGGTAAGAGGTGGAGGACACAAAGATCACTGAGATACTGTGGTTCCTGCTCCTGGCTTCTGCTCATGGGACAGTCAGCCACTTAAGTGAACGTAAGATGAGCAAAGGGTGCCTGGGGCCATCACATTGAGCAAAGAGCCATCGGGGCCATCACATTTGCCAGGGGCACAAGGGTCTAAACTGAAGGGTCTGGAAAGGCTTCACTGGTAGAAGTGACATGTGGGCTATGTAGCTGAGTGATGCATGCTGCCTCTTTATGTTTCAGGATATCAAGCAGTGTCTTGTCCCCTCCAAAGATGCACTTGAGGGTGCTCCCCTCTGTCAAAACAATGGGGCAGGCAGTGTGCAGGAGGAAGAAAGGCTAAACTCAGCCACAGGACCCTAAGTATGAGCAGGGGAGCCACAGCAGTGCCCTCAGCAGAGCCTTGCTGGGAGCCTCCACCTGCAGAGGTAAAGTGCAGCTGGAGCTGAGCCCCTGGGAGGAAGGCAGACCAAGGCTTTTCTGGAAGACTCCTTAGGGCTGCTTTCAAGAGTTGCTCTGGATTAGCCTTTTCTGCCTTCTTTTTGCTTTAACAACTGTACAATCCCTGTGCCAGAAGAGCCCTCTGTGGCCATGGAAGCGCCTAAGTGCGGGATCAAAGGGTTTGCTGGTCAGGTGAAGGGACTCAACAATATGAACAAAATTAGGTGCATTTAGTTCCTTTTTGGGACTCCTAACTTTTAATTTTCATATGGCTGCAGAGGGCATGCCTAGCATATCTGTGGAACCAGGGTGCCTGTGGAGAATGGATGCATAATAAACGTTTGGACCATGGAGTGAAATAAGCCAAATGGGGCATAGCTTCATAATTAAATTCACAGATGAAACCTGATAGAGATAGGATCTGGGAACACCAGCGACAATTGAGAAACTGCCCCAGAGGGATAGAGGGGAAAGGGACTAGCTGTATGGGCAGGAAATAACAACTTGAGGTTTGACCTTGAACAATGGAAGGCTAATTCACCTGGGCTGACATAATTGAAAACACAGATATACAGCCCAGAAAAGGCACATTGAAATGTAAACCGTTGATAAGAGCTTGGGGAGAGTAAGTAGCAAATTGGATCGCAGATTAAATCAGCGCAAGGTTGCAAATTACTCAACTCCAGTGAGGGGTCTGCTAGACTTACAGCCCTGCTTGGCTCCACTGTGAGCTGGTGCAGGCAAAGGAAAGGCTGGGACATCATAAGATAGGGACCCAGGGCTTCTTCCTTCACCAATGCACAGAGGAACACAGGCAAGAGCTAATAGCAGGGAGGCCGCTGATTGGTGTGGGCCTGGGTGTGATAGAGATTGTGTCTCTCTTGGCTTAAATAAAGTGGGAAACAACACTTTGCCTTACATGAAAGATCCTCTGGGATGAGGTGCGGTAGGTAGGCTTCAGAGAGGAGGCTGGGGAGCTGATGTAGGTGATGGGGACATAGGTCAGGAAAGGAATTTGCATTTAGCACAAAACATGGCACATGGTGGCACTCAATTTGTGTTAACTGCGACCAACCTCAACTCCGCTCAGAGTAAATATTGGGGCCTCTCCAATGGGGGTGTGGGCCCACTAGTGATTCTAGGTTTCTCCACGTGGTCTTGAGCTGCCATATTGTACGTGTTTTTAATGCTTTCCCAGTGTCTAGTCTTTTGCTTTTGACACGAGTTACTTTTAGAATTTTATGTATTTCATTGTCTCATAAATAACAGCTTCATTCTTTTTTTTTTTTTGTAATAAGCAAGAGTATAGAGATTAAATAGGGTCTTGGGTCCACTTAAATTGCCCGCAGGTCAAAACATTCTGAGAAACAACACTGCCAGTGATTAAAAAGAGCCAATTTAGAGGCTAATTTAGTAATTTATTAATTAATTTACTAATTTCTTAAATTTATTTAGAGGCTACTTTAGTAGTTATCCTCCCTGTTAGACAGGCACAAAAAGATCCTTGGTCTTTGTCCCCTCTCTTTACCTCTCATGTTGACTGTTGATCTGGTGGATTCTACTTCCTTCAGTACCTTCACAGCTGTCCCCTTCTTACAAGTCCCACTGCCACTGGCTCTCTTCACCCGAGGAGATGCAGTGCCTTCATCCCTGCTCACCCTCTATCCGCCTTCCATCTGCCCATCATTCTGAATGTGGGCTTTGACTGGGTCATTCCCCTTCTCAGAAACTTTCAGTTGCTTTTAAAAAATGTATTCTCAAATCCAGGTCCGCTGTTCCAGGCTCCCATCCCTTGCCCTTCTGCCTCTGCAGCTTCCGAATCATTCCACCTCCTGTACCTTGTGATCATTCCTCTCTACCCACACAGGCTTTCCCCATGGATATCTTTTTTCCACGCTTCCTTCTCCTCCCAGGTTTCTCCATCCCACCCCATCTCTCTCTCTCTCATCTCTTCACATCTAAAGCCTATTAATCTTTCAAGACTCAGCTCAAGAGCACAAAGCCTTTCTCAGTTCCTCTAGCATGAGGCTCTCTCTCCTTCCTCTGAGCTGCCATGATATGGGCACCTGTTCTGAGCATCTCACAGAGAAAAAATGGGTCAGTGCCACTGTGTTGTGTGTTAAGAGCCCATGCTTTAGAGTTCAAAGCCTGGCTCTGTCACACACTAACCATGTGACCTTGAGCAAGTAAGTTAATCTCTCTGCCCTTAAGCTTCCCTGTCTGCAAAACGTGTGACACGCTTGATGAAACATGTGTGATGTGCTTGGCAAGGTGGCTGTTAATGATCAGCAATAATGCTCCTGAGCTGCATGGCACAGAGGGAGGGGCTGATATATGACAGCTATTATTATTACATACTTACTAACCAAAAGTAACATATTTTAAGTTATTGTATTTGTGTTCATGCCTTGCCTTAAGCCTTATATTGGGCGTTCCTTCAAGGCATAGCTCTTGGATGACTCATCTTTGTGTCTTCTGAAACACCTACTATGTTGCCTGCATCAAGTAGGACCTCAGAGAGTGTTTGTTAATGGCATCAGCGACCAAATAAACAGAAAAATTATCAATGGCACCATGTGGAATGCTCTCTTAAAGCAAGCGTCCTATCATTTGGCTCCGCCTGGCCTTTACATTTCCACTAAAGTGACTGCACATTTCAGGCAGTTACATGCAGGTGGGTGGGAGCAGAAAGTATGTTGTCGACAGGTGGTAACTTCATGGCTTTGCCCTGTTGGGGTGTATGGTGGACGAATTCACTTCCATGCTTTATTTCCTCCCTTTATTTGACTAACCTGAATCTACCCAGCAACCAACACGTAGAACACAGCCTTAGGAATGGAGGCAGGTTTCCTTTGGGTCCCCTGGGAGCTCCAAGACCACACCATTAGTAACTGGCTGGAAACAATTTAGCATCTGGCTCCCAAGGGATAGAAATGTAGAGAATGGGGTGAGAGTACATCCCATCCTGTCGTTTAAACAATATTCTGGCTCAGAAAGCAAAGAATCTAAACACATTTTTCCAAGAAAAAGTGAATGTAGTAATTTTCCTTGAGAGCTCAATGTTTTCAGTCTTTTGATAATTAGAGATGGAGTCTAGCAGGGAAAGGTCATTTCAGAGGACAGGATCTGTCCAGCAGAATTTGGAGAGGCTTTCTTTCTGAAGTGGTCTCCCTTCCTCCTTCTCTCTTGCACACTCATGCCCTTCTAGTACCACCCTTGGAACTTAGTTCTTGTTTTGCACCCTGGACTTGCATACCCCTGGGATGCCCAGTCTGGGCTCATCCTCCTGAGGCTGGCTCCTGTACTCTGACTCCCTCCCACTTCTCTTCTGTCTTCATTTTTACCTTGGTTTGCTCTCAAACTATGCTAGGTATTCACCTGTTACTTGTCTCCTGCAGCGTGTGTGTGTGTGTGTGTGTTTGTGTGTGTTTAATTAACCACTATTTATTAAACTTCTATAATGTATCATGTGCTGAGGCAACCTTTTTAAATACATGTGTTCCTTTAATCTTAAAAACAATCTGTGCAATGATTATTGATATCTTCAATACATCAAAGTAAACTGGAGCTAAGAAAATGTACGATTAAATTACTACTGTTATAAAAGCAATTTGATAGATGGTATTATTTCTCCCAAGTTTGTGTCTCTTTCCTGGTAGAAATATTATCTATCCTCGTCCTTTGCCATATGGTTATCTGTGCCTCCCAGGTGAAGGAATGTAGTTCACCAGATTGCTGACAAACATGTGTGCTTTGTAATAAGGCCTTCTGGTGAGATGGTATAATTCCAAAGAGCACTTGTAGTGGAGGAAAGATTTTGGCCCCATCTGATCTACCAAGGTCCAGTACCACCCCTGGAAACTAGATATGTTCTTTTGTATCTACCATTTTCTTTCAAGTCATCTGTTCTCAACCTGCTAGGAAAGAGTGAACACAAAAGTGAAACTGAGTAATCATTCTGAAAATTCATATTGGGGCACTTTTATAAAAGTGACACCACATTTAACTATACTACTGGAGAAATGGTGTGCTTTCAGGTAAAAATTTTTCCAGGGGTTTGTAGGTACAACTTGAAGATTGTAAGCCTTGGAAGAAAGAGTTAAGGCCCAAATTCACTTCCTCCACTCCTTTTGGAGCATTTCTGAAATTAAACATTTTCCAAAGTTCTGCATAAAATCAGAAAAGGTCTATTGTCACTAAAGAGGAAAAGGAGGTTGCTCAGAAGTTGTATTCCAGCCTTACACAGAGCAAAGGGCCTGGTGAGAGATGATTGTTTTGTCAGGATTCTGAAGCCGTTTTGGAATAAGACAAAAAGACAAAACAAGGTTAGGGTAGGAGGTGGCCTAAATAAAGAGGATATAATGCTAAGTAAATAGAGCTGAAAGTCAGGAACCAAATGAAACAAGGACAGTCAAAACAATCAGGAGGACTTGCTGAAACAGGCCAAACAACAACAAGCAGCTAACAATATGGAAATGAGCCTTTTAGAGGAAAACTCCAAGTTATGCTCCACTCTCCTGACTGTCCTTACGTGACAACATGAAACTAGTATCCCAGGAAGATGTAATATATGGCATCTGAAACGGCAGGAGTTGCAGTTACCATGGTGAAAATAGTTTACTTGTCTCAGGCTTTACTCACTGAGAACAAAATTATTCCAGCCTTGGTATCTTATGTCAGCTGGGTCTATATCTACAATGGACCAAGGAGCCTTGTTCTTGGACTCTTTAGGCAAGTCCTTGGTGCTTACGGTTAGGGTCCCTGTGGCAGAGTCCTGGTAGAAAGGATGTCCCTCCAAATTCTTATCCTATTTTTAAAGAATTATACTGGGGACCCTGTAGATCAACATTGTGTATTTTATATTTTATTGATGAAGAGCCTGAGAGCTAGAGAGGTTATGCTGTTTTCAAGGTATTATTTGAACATCTCTTTGCATATTGTAGCAATAGAATTGCTATAATAGGTCTAGATATTGACCTAGAGTGATCAAGAACATTATGTTAATGAATATCCATACATCTATGTATGAGAACATGTTAAAAAAATTAGCCGGGCGTGGTGGCGGGCGCCTGTAGTCCCAGCTACTCGGAGAGGCTGAGGCAGGAGAATAGCGTGAACCCGGGAGGCGGAGCTTGCAGTGAGCCGAGATTGCGCCACTGCACTCCAGCCTGGGCGACAGAGCGAGACTCCGTCTCAAAAAAAAAAAAAAAAAAAGTTGGATATAAAATTGATTCCAACTAAGTTAAACATATATTATATCCAGAGAATAAAGACTGAAAAGAAATAACACCAAAACATTAGAAGTGGTGCTCTGTGAGAGTGGGATTACAGGAAATTATTATTTTTCTTTGTTCTCTGTTTTCCAAATTTTCCACAGTGAATATGTGTTACTTTTTTAAATCGGAGAAATAAACATTAGCAAGTTGTAAATTTTATAAAAGAATAAAATTGTACATAAATATTATCAACCCAAAATGGTGGAAGACAATCAAACGAGGCTAGGAAGCTGTGTAAGAATCGGTAAAAACCAATGCCTCCCAGAGGAATAGACACAGACTGTTTTCACGTATTTGTCTGAAAGTGTCCAGGCCTGCTAGGAGAGGGTTTTATTTTTTGTTTTGTTTTGTTTTATTGAGACAAGGTCTCACTCTGTCTCCCAGGCTGGAGGGCAGTGGTGCAATCTCTGCTCACTGCAACCTCCACCTCCCAAGTTCAAGCGATTCTCCTGCCTCAGCCTCCAGAGTAGGTGGGATTACAGGAGCTCACCACCACGCCTGGCTAATTTTTGTATTTTACATAGAGACGGGGTTTCATCATGTTGGTCAGGACCAGGCTGGTCTTGAATTCCTGACCTCAAGTGATCCACCCACCTCGGCCTCCCAAAGCCCTGGGATTACAGGTATGAGCCACTGCGCCTGGCCTGGGAGAGAGTTTTAATCAGGAGGTCAAGCTACTCAAATATTCTGCAAAAATAGAGACTTTAAGACTCAAAATATGAAAGGTGAGGGAAGACAAAGGCCCTGAAGATGAGGGTGGTATTGTAAGATGCCTCTATGAAGGTGCTAAGAGCTGCAGGACTTCTGTCCACTGAGAGCCAATCACAATCCCAAAAGACACAATCTCCAATGTTGTAATCTCAAATGTTGAAATCCCAAAAATGTCAAAATCTTAAAAATATCATTCTGGAAAAAAATATTAAAATGTTCCTTAAAATGTATTTATTCACACTTTAAAGGGGAACTAACTTGAGAAACACATAAAAACACCACAGAAAACTTCATAGGCCACTTTGCACAATAAGACACGCAATAATAACATACATGTTTTTGCCAGCATAAGCACAGGTATACTAACGATAGCATGGATATAACAGTTACTAGTGGATGAGCCGTATTCATAAAGAAATAGGTCAAAAAGCAAAATGTGTAAATACATATGATTATGGTTGGTAATGACATGTACCCAGCTTCATAACTGAGGTCATCTGAAATCAAAAGCTGAGATGGGTTACCACTGCATAGGCAATCGCCCAAAGAGCCAAGATCATGAGACGTTTTATCTTTCACAAACATGGATGTACTAAAAGGATATCTCTTCATTTACTGAGGAGATAATTAATGTAAAAACATTGTGCATGTTTTCACATACCACACAAGGCTTACATACAAAGTCAATATTGCGATAATGCACTTTTGTAAAGTTGAATTTGCAAAATATGCATGAAACAAATTAAAACTCTAAAAGTATCTAAATATCTTTACCTCTGTTGTTGGAAATTATGCAAAGATGTAATACACTACACAGTGAATTGTAAAACATAGTGCCGATAATTTTAAAAAGTGAAAAAAAAAACTAAACAAAGAAAAAAAAAAGTCCTAAAAAAATTTTTTAAAGTTTTACATATGAAAAAGTATATTACAGGGATAGATTGTGGACATTTTCAAGGAGATGGTACATAACAGCTGGCCAACTTTCGTGATCATTACCTTTTTTGTTTGTTTGTTTTTGAGACTAAGTCTTGCTCTGTCACCCCAGCTGGAGTGCAGTGGCATGATCATGACTCACTGCAGCCTTGAATCCCTGGGCTCAAGTGATCCTCCCACCTCAGCCTCCTGAGTAGCTGGAACTATAGGCATGTGCCACCATGCTTGGTTAATTTTTGTTTTTTTATTTTTTGTAGAGACAGGGTCTTACTATGTTGTCCAGGCTGGTTTCAAACTCCTGGCATCAAGTGATTCTTAGCCTCCCAAAGTGCTGGGATTACAGACGTGAGCCACCACACACAGTCTGATTAACTACATTTTGAAGGCTTGCATCATGATGAGTAGCTGCTTTCTTTCTTTAGGGATATGGCTCTTCTTTGGAGAATATGTTCACATTCATTTTCTCTGTGGCACTGCTCTTTTTGAAATTCTTCTATGATTTGTTATATACCGACTTGGGCATCCCATATTGCATTTTCCCATCTTCTGTTTAGGGATTTTGATCTTTGGGGATTTCGACATTCAGGATGATGGTGTTAGGGATTATGATCCAAACTCCCCTCCACCTCCTTAGGCACAGGACTGGCCCCATCCATGCATCAATGGGCACTCATATCTGGTTGAGTGTAAATTAAGATGTAACTGGAGAAATCCATGTTCTGTGCCAGTTGTGATCTGCACTAGCTCTCCCTTTTCCATCTCAAGGCAATTCTGCCTGGGTTTCCTGCCTAAAGTCACATAGTCGGGAGCTAATAGAGTTGGCCCCCAAACAAAGCTTCTCAACTCCTAGTTCTCTACTCCTTTCCACCATCACATGCTTCCCTCTTTTAAGTCATTCGATTTCCGATATGTGGATTTTGTGCCTGAAAGCAAACTTTGAATTTTGGGGTGCCAAGTTTAGTCCTAAACATAGGTAGGATAGAATTATGTGGTGTAATAAAAGCCCCAAAATTCCATTGATCCAAAAATATTTTTTTCATTTATGAAACTAAATGCCTGAAAATTTGCGTTAGGAAACAACTCATTCCTTTGGGTGAAACCTCTTGGTTTCATCGAGTTCTTTGTGTTAAGGATACATAGGAGAATCACTGGACAAGTAATAAGGGTTATGGAGTCTCCTCTGGCCTATTATGTGCAGTCAAGCAAGTAGTTTAAACTCTTCGGGTCTGTTTTGTCATCAGTCAAAACTCGTAACTACTTCTTAGTTATCAGCCTGTAAGTGGGAATTAATTCATGAGATTTTTCTTTCAGTCTAGCTGCTACAGAAGAAAGGGGCTTTGGATGTTTTAACAGGGGAAATTAAAAAGAGAGCTCTGAAGCATGAGCTACTCTTCACTGGATGCTGATTCAGGTGGGAGATTGGAGAGGGCAGCCCTCAAAGCTGGGGGTCCAGGAGAGATGGGAGGGCCCCACATGGAAATGCTGATTGGATCATGTTGTTTTGCACTTTTTACCATGAAGACAGGCAGACTGCCTCTCATTTCCTCCTCTTACTACCTAACAAAGTTTGCACTTAACAAATGTCCAGGCTGGGTGCAGTGGGTCACGCTGTAATCCCAGCACTTTGGGAGGCCAAGGTGGGCAGATCACGAGGTCAGGAGATTAAGACCATCCTGGCCAACATAGTGAAACCCGTCTCTACTAAAAATACAAAAACTAGCTGCATGTGGTGGTGCATGCCTGTAATCCCAGCTACTCAGGAGGATGAGGCATGAGAATCGCTTGAACCCAGGAGGCGGAGGTTGCAGTGAGCTGAGATTACACCACTGCACTCCAGCCTGGCAACAGAGTGAGATTCCATCTAAAAAAAAAAAAATCTTAAATTTATTAGACTTCCCCATAGTAACTGCACCCAGAGCCTGACTATAGGATTGGAGAACATGGATCAAACCCATGCTTCATGCACTCGTAAGTTAAGGGAACATTGATGAGGTTTCTCTCTTCTCTCTAGCATAATTGTACCTCACTGTTTGGTGAATGTCCTCTCTCAGGACACTCCTGATCCTATTTTTCCAAAGAGTCCTTTGTTCTTTAGTCCAGGACTTTCTTACCTTGTCGTTTTCCAATCTATTCCTTAGGAGAGTCTGTACTTCCCAAGCACACAAAGACTGATTCAGGCCTATACAGGTCCCTTGTACCTGCTGTCTAGCTTGGTCACTGGGGTTAGCTGGGCCCCATCCTATGGTAGAGTTAAGGTTGCCAGTAGCTTGAAGGGGAGGAAAAGGGGACAGTCAGACCTGAGATGATGGAGAAAGTACATAATTAGCCTCCAATTAATGAAGAATTGCCTGTCTTAGCTGCATTCTCATGTTCTCGAGTTAAACACATTTTCACCCATAGAATCAGAGTCTCCTAAGAAATATAAGATTATCAGTGAGTGGTTTGGGCCAATGGGGGCCCTTCCCAGACCAGATAGATTATCCATTTCCTTCTTGTTGGATATAGACTTTTTTTTTTTTTTTTTGAGACGGAGTCTTGCTCTGTTGCCCAGGCTGGAGTGCAGTGGCACGATCTCGGCTCACTGCAACCTCCAACTCCCTGGTTCAAGCGATTCTCCTGCCTCAGCCTCCTGAATAGCTGGGATTACAGGCACATGTCACCACACCCAGCAAAATTTTGTATTTTTAGTAGAGACAGGGTTTCAGTATGTTGGCCAGGATGGTCTTGAACTCCTGACCTCGTGATCCATCCACCTTGGCCTCCCAAAGTGCTGGGATTACAGGTGTGAGCCACCACGCCTGGCTGGATATAGACCTTTATATTTATAGAAAGTATTCTAAAACTTGTGACTTCTTAAAAGAGTTTAATTCCCTGTATTCGAAGGAAGGGGGAAATAACAAACAAACACCTATGCCATTTTAAAAAGAGAGCCCAGATACTCATCCTTTGATATTACTAGAAAGGAGGCTAATGGTGAGGGCTTCAGCTGGTTACAGTGTAGCAGGCTATGGTCATCTGTTAGTATTTCTCTTATGATGGTGATATTCTGATAATCTTTATTAAAGGAAAAGTCCAGCTTGCATTCTCAGTTTCCTACAACTTGAAAGTTCAGTCTTGGTATACATTTAAAAATTCATCAAACAGTGAAGTAAAATTACGCTTTTAATATTTTACATTTTCTGGGGAACACTTACATACTATTGATGGGAATGTAAATTCATTCAGCCACTGTCAAAAGCAGCTGAGAAATTTCTCAAAGAACTTAAAACCAGAACTACCATTCGACCCAGCAATCCCAACTGGATATGTATCCAAAAGAAAACACATCATTCTGCCAAAAAGACATGTACATTCATGTGTTCACTACAGCACTACTCACAATAGCAAAGACATGGAATCAACCTAGGTGCCCATCAGTGGTAGACTGGATAAAGAAAATGTGGTACCTACACACCATGAAATACTATGCAGCCATAAAAAAAATGAAATCTTGTCCTTTGCAGCAACATGGATGCAGCAGTAGGCTGTTATCCTAAGCGAATTATTAATAACACAGAAACAGAAAACCAAATACCATATGTTCTCATTTGTAACTGGGAGCTAAACATTGGGTACTCATAGACATAAAGATGGAAACAATAGACACTGGGGAATACTGGGTGGGATCCAAAGTTGAAAAACTAACTATTGGATATGATGCTCCTTGCCTGAGTGACAGGATCAATCATACCTCAAACCTCAGCATCACATAATATACTCATATAAGCAACCTTCACGTGTGCCTCCTGAATCTAAAATAAAAGTTGAAATTATATATATATTTATACATAAATAAATAGATATATATTTTAAAAACTTAACTGTTGAGATTGACCAAATCAGCCAAGAGGGATAATAAAATATCAGGAAAAAAATGTTATGTTTTCTTAGATGTTCATTGCAGAAATTTTGATAATGACAAAATTATTATTTTTAATACAGCTATGTTCATATGTACCTCAAATTTGGATTATAATTATATGAATTTCTAAGCGTATTACAAAACGTTTTATAATGAATATTTCCCTCTTTCAGTAAATATTCTGCTAAGGTGTGAATTTTATGGCTGTGCAAAATTTTATTGTGTAGCTAGAGTACAATGTGTGTAATAATTTATTTAACTCAATCCTCATTGGATTCTTGCTGTTTGTTTTGCTATTATAAGGAAAGCCATAATGACTATCTCTGTGTATTTCTTTGTCTTTGGTTTAAAAGAATAACATTAGCATAGATGTCACCAGGCATACAGACATGATCAGATTTTTCCAGTGGCATTTGCCAGCTGCCATTTTTTCTTGAATTCTTATTTTTTATATATTCCTGAGATGTTCACTGCTGCCAGCATGCTCTACCATTATTCTTTCTGAACATCTCAGTGAATTAGGACTGGAGGCCAGCCATGGTGGTGCTGGGGGCACTGCAGCCAATGGAAGGCAAAGAAGAAGGAAGGTTCTGAGCCACTATTTGTATTTTAGATAGCAGCAGCAGTTGCTTCAACTTCTCCCAACAAAGAGACTTCTATCTCACTTTATCAAAAAGTTGAGCCACCCACAAATGAGAAAGCACACTGAAAAAGTCTGATGCCAATAAAATGCGAGGCATTTAAATTATTAGTATTAGTATATTAAGATGCCTGTGTTATTTCTGTTACCTTCTTGTTAATCTGTACTGTTTCACAAGTTGTCCCAGATGGCATCCCCAACTCTCTGGCATTTTGCATTTCATGGGTGAAATGGAAATGCAGATGCTATCAGCAGTGATGGAAT
Source organism: Nomascus leucogenys (assembly GCF_006542625.1). NCBI lineage: Eukaryota > Metazoa > Chordata > Mammalia > Primates > Hylobatidae > Nomascus > Nomascus leucogenys. Next base: position 76,782,267 of record NC_044385.1, read on the forward strand.
GAAATGAACTTTTTATACAGCTGAAATATCACCCTGAGCTACTGAAATATAAGAGCATACATACATCACAGTCAAGTTGTCAAAGGGGGATATTTCACAGCTATGACCTCACAGCCATAAAATATAAGCCGTATAACGTGTAAGGAAACCCAAGACAACTTTTCCAGATTTTCTTTTTTACTAGTAAGATTACCATATGGAAAATAACTTTAACAAGTTATAATAATCTAATTAAAGGAATACTTAGAATTGCATAGACCTTTTCATTTTCAAGGGTTTGAATATCTTCTGTATTCCTTACGGCGGCACAGCATCATAACATCTGTTATCTCCACATCACATGCCCAACCCTAGTGTCCAGGTAAGGGAGTCAAGTCTTTTCACACCTTTGATGTTTGAGGCTGCATCCAGCCTGCCTTATTCCTCATTGCTAAATGGGCCACAGCAGCAGGTGGGTCCTGGTGAGTTAACTCCCAGCCAACAGCAGAGCTTTGCCAGCAGCTGTCAAAGTCAGTCTGGGATAGGCTTTAACAAAAACTATCCTTTTGACCTTACCCCACACAGAACTCACATCCAACTTGAATAATTCATCACGGACTTTTTATGGCAGTTTTGAGAGTTTCTGAAGTTGCTTTAAAAATCTTATCATTCCCTTTTATTTAAGTGTCTTTGCTTTTCTTCAGAGTCAGTTTGATGATACTTGTTTTATTTTTTGCATCTTGGTTTTATTATTTATAATTAAGAAGCTTTATGGCAAAATCAACAGTGCTGGAATCATTTGACAATTTAGTTAAATACTCTCCCTGATTATTATTAGTTTTCTACTACTTCTGGATGGACACCCTTCCAAATGGTTTTCTTCCCCATTTGAAAGAGCACAAGCTGACTTAGGTGTCCACTAGCGAAGAGGGACAAAGATGAACATTATCTAGAAATTGGTGGACAAGAAATGTCAAAGCTTTAGTAGAGCTTTCAGTGGGCATGTTTTTTCCACCTAATGTGTCCAAATTAAATGTTTGTAGGTGACATGCTGTTCTTAAGAGTAGATAATCCCCATTCCAAACCCTGTGAAGTCTGACAGCTGCATCATGATTTCTACAAATGTCAGAAGCTCCTATATCCTCGTGGTCACATTTGGCTTCATCTTCCAGTCTTCGTTGCATCTGCTTCTCTGTTCTGTCTCAGGGCAGTTGCTTAGTCTTTTGCCTTTGCCACTGGTTCATGGAATATAGCCCTTTTCCATGATTTCCTCAAATACAAACAACAACAACAAAACCCACAAAAGAACATATTTATGCCAGACTTTACTGAGGGTTTGGGGAACTGGAGGGGGTTTATATTGCCACAGTGCCTGGAATTCCTGGTGTTAAAAGAGCTCTGGTTCTTTTGCTCTGTCTTTATTTATCAGGAACATCCCCCCTGCTCCTGCTCACCAACTTCTGCCATTTTCTTATGCAGAGCAATTGGCTGCCTCCAATTCTTCCCCCGAACAGCACTGGGACAGTTGCATTTCTCTGCCCATTCAAGGATTTTACTAAAGCTTTGATATTTCTTGTACAACAGTTTCTAGATAATGTTCATCTTTGTCCCCATGTTCTCTGGAGAAAGGAGTGAGTATTGATTACAAGGGTGGAAGCTCTAATCTCAATCAGGGATGTGACTCTCACATTTCATGAGAATCACATTGAAGACCTACTAGGTATTCTCCCCACAAATTTTGTGTTGCTTTTCAGAATTCCTGTCTCCATCCCTCCTCCTCTGCCACCTTGCTCTTCCATTAGTTTAGTCCCTCGTAGATAATAATTTCTTTAAAAATTGAGCCAAAATGTCTTTCCAGATTTCTAGGTGCAAGTTATCTTCAGCAGATACATTGGAGACTGAGTTGGAAACACTAATGTGGAGGAAATCACCCCTCAGCTCCTCAGTCGGGGATCTCATCAGTTGGGTTTCAAAATGATTGATGAAGTTGGACAGGAAACATGCATTTCTGCTGTCTAGCAAAATAATACATAAAAATACATCACTTTTTAATGGATGTAGGGGAGGTGAATTATTCAATCTGGTTAACACACGAAACAGCAAATCTTACATGTAGTCATGAAGTTATTGCTTTTGGAAATGATCTATTGGCCTGCTATTATCACCAAAATAGAAAGGAATAAAGACAAGCTCTGTAAACAGTTGCTGGAGTTTGGGAGGAGAGGAAAGAGGAGGAAATTAAAATGAGGGGAGAAATCTCGCCTGTAGAAAAAGCCCAGCAGTCCTGTTTAGCATATCTCTAATCATCGCTGACAACAACATCTAGCACTTACTGTGTGCTTCACACATATTATCTCATTTAATCTCAAATCAGCCCACAAGGGAGGCTGTGTATTTATCTACCGCTAAGGCACAGAGAGGTTAGGTAGCTTGCTTGCCCAGGGTCACTCAGTCAGTAAGGGCAGAGTCTGACTCTGGAGCTTGTGCCCTTCACCTTCGCATTACATTGCCCTCCAGGAAAGTCCAGAAGGGGGTTTTCTTTCCCCATATAGATGCATATAAGGATTCCAATGGCTGTAACCATTAGGATATCTTTTTCAGAATGCAAAGCGTCATCTTGCTTACAGAAGATATATGCAGATACGCTGTGAAAAGGGTGAAGCATTAGATAACCATTATTGCTGTTCGTGTTTTTACCCCTATGCATGTCCTTTTACTGTTAAGAAAACTACTTTCTTTGTCTTGAAACACTTCACTCCTGTTTGATATTATTCAGTCTATTTTACAAATGATGAAAGTGAACCTTCCAGAGGCTTTTGCTTAATCAAAATTGCTTTGGAGTAATTCAGACCTCTATTCCCATACTGGCTCCACCATTTCTTAGCTGTGGTACCTTGGGCAAGTCTTGTACTCTTGCTGGGTCTTATTTTTCCATATGTAAAGGAATAATATTAATACCTTCCTACAAGACTTTTGTGAACATTAGATATCATGAATATGAAGCCACTGTCTCAGTGTCAGGCACAGAGTGGGCTTGTTCTTTGTGCCCAAAAGGTGCAGTGTTATCTTCTTCCTGTGTTGGAAGGAAAGCAGGATCCCTATTTCCTCTTCCAATCCATTGAACATAACCCTGATTCTTAGGCATGTGGCTATGTGGGACAGCATACTAGAGAGAAATGGCGGCATCTCTGAGACAACCACTGAAAATAAGTTCCTAAGAAAACCCACATCAAATGGAAGCCCCAAAGCCGTCACATGTCCTGTGGCAGCCCCGGATCCTAAGATACCGGCAACAACAGCATCTTGCCTTCAAAGAGCACATTTTCTTTTGCAAAGCATTTTCCAACACAGCATCTCATTTTATAGTCAAAGCAAACCTGTGCACGTCAGGCAGGTGACAGTATGCTCACCCGATGAAGACAAAAAAGGGGTAAGAATAAGTGGAATTCTATCCACAGTGCTGAAGGCCTTGGTAAATACTGCTAAGTCATCCAGTAGGTTGAAAATTGGCGCAGCTATCATAAAATAGCTCAGAGTTGAAAATGAGATTGAGGAACTAGATGTTCCATTCAGCAGATAAGCCACCAAATGGATGATTTAAATGCAAACATGAATATACCAAGTGTACATGTTGGCTATTTTTATGAATTCAATATTCAACAAATGTTTTTGAAATTGTGAAGTCAATTCAAAAATATTTATTGGACATCTCCTTTGTGAAAGACACTTTCAGTGCCTGGGACACAATACCTTCCATGGGCTCTCTGTCACATGGGGGCTGCCCACAGGTCAGTCAAGGCTGTGCGATCATTATTGTCCAGGAGGGAGTGGCCAGAGCTGCCTGAGGGGTTCAGGGAAAGCCTCACTCAGAAGCTGTCCCATGAAATAGACCTTGAGGGAAAGGAGAGGGGTCAGAAACTGGCCCTGGCTCTTCCAGGGTCACCTATGCCTGACCTGCGTGCTGCCACCTTCTAACATCCATCAACTTGATGAGCAGTGGGGCTCTCCATCACTTGTCCCCAAACAAGAGAAAGAACCATTAGATCCCGGTCCTTGTGTGCTAATGCGTAGGGCACCCCTCATTCCTCTGGACCTGGGTTCCTGCTCCTTCTTCTGCCAAGAATGTTCTTTCCTACCCATATCCATTCTTTCAAGTGGCCTCTGACTTCCCAGTCCTTACAAGCCAAGCCAAAAGGTGAGCCATGAGGTGGCTCATTTGGTGACTTTTTCGTGTACTGATCATCCAGTGCAGGCTTCGCTGCTCCCTCCTGTTTCCACGTGGTGATGTGGGGTCTGGGCCTTAGTTACAGCACTTCTCACATGGCCCCCTCCACAAGACCACAGACTCCCTGGGGTCAGGGTTATAGTCATGCCTATTTCCACAGTGCCCAGGACAGTGCTGGCACAGAGCAAGTACTCAACAGAAGCCCATGAAAAGCAGAAATTATTACTAATACTGATATTGAGATTTCCTGCCTGCTGTGAACACAGGCAGCCTCAGCATATTGATTGGGAGATGATTTTCACTGGCCTAGGGGCCTGTTGCCACACTTGGACCCCTGTGCAAATTTAAAAACTAGGATAATTTGTTTAACAGGTCTTTCTATGAGCCTTTTTGTTCCCCTTCTTTGGCTTTCTAGAAGCAGCTAAGGTTCAACAATATGGTTTCACTTGCCCAATGTCACTTTGCACAAGCTCAGCCAGGTACTTGAGGTACTCACTAACTCCCAGGGAGATGTAGCCGACCACGGGTTGCCACCTGACCCTGCCTGCCTCAGAGGTCTTCCTTCTAAAGGCTTACTGCCCCCTATTGTAAAGTGTAGGTGCACATTTTCTAACTGCACTGTCTAGCACTTGAAATGTATGTAGTCCAAATGAACTGCAAGCGTAAAATACACACCAGAGTTTGAAAACTTAGTATATAAAATGAGTGTAAAATAGCTCTTTGGTATTTTTATATTTTTATACATTAAATGACAATGTTCTGGATGTATTCGATTAAGTAAAATACATTATTAAAGTTTGTTTCACCTTTTTTGCTTTTTTGATGTGAATACTAGAAAATTTAATATGGCAAATTTGACTCACATCCTATTTTATTGGAACAGTGCTGCTTTACAGTATTCAACATAAGCAGGCTTATTCTTACTTTTAGAAGCAACAAACGTATTCTCCAAAATATGATCGTATCTAATTTTAGAGGACAAAAAGGCTATAAGTTAGAAAATAATCATAATGATGATATTAATAATAAATAACAACAGCCAACACTTACTGAGAGCTTCTTGGCACCTCTCATTGCATCAAACACTGTGTGTATGAACATGTTTAACATTCATGGCAGCCTGTGGAATGAGTACTGCAGTTATCCCCATTATACAGACAAAGAAACTGACATACAGGCAGAAATGAGAAGTTACTGCACGGGGTGTGGAAGAACTAGGATTCAAATCAACGTCGTCCTTTGGCTCCATAGTCCAGGTCCTTAACTCCCCTGGTGGTGTTCTTTCTGGGACTCACCCTGTGGCTCACATGGCTCTGAAAACATTGCTGGTGACAGAGACTCTCACTCTGAAGGAGGATTTGTCTTGTGTGACATCATTCTGGCTGGCCCACAAAGCTTTTTTGGCTCACAGATGAGAAAAGTCAATGTTCACTGTTAATATCATTGACGTCAGGGCCAACTATGACAGCTTCCAACAGGTCAGAAAAGGAGCCAGGCATTTACCCAGGTCCAGTTCCCACCCATCACTCAGGAAAGAGGGGAGGAGAGAAAAATGGAGAGGAGAAAGGGGATATTTCTCCAACCAGGTTGTTGGAAAAACTTAGATAATGCATGCGAAGGAAGGCCCTGAGCACGGTGCCTGAAATAAATTAAGGGTTTAATGAATATCCGTTCTTTTCCTCCCTGTTTTCCTCACTAAAATCTAAAGTTTAGGATCAGCTATTAACTTTGTTAAACGTTGCATGACTCAAATGCATCCATTCTCAAATGCAAATAGACCATTTAGGCATATGCTAAAAATGTAGCCAAATGTCTACAAAATCAGGTAAGGAGCCATGCACTCTGACTCTCTTAGAATTTCCATGCCTTTTCTTAAATACATTATTGATGTGAGAAATGCCATCATCTTCACAGTTTCCCACATTAAAAATTATTTTTATGTTTTTCTCTCCTAATTTCTACCTCCTATTTTTTTCTGGAGTAATTTAAAGAACATCTCAGACATATATAATTTCACTTATAAATAGTTCACTGTGTATTGCTAACAGATAAAAAGTTAAAAAAATAACCACAGTACCATTATCCCACCTAGAAAATTAATAACAATTCCTTATTATAATCAATTATAATACTCATTTTCCAGTTTTCTCAATTGTCTTAAAAATGTCCTTTGGCTGGGTATGGTGGCTCCTGCCTATAATCCCAGTGCTTTGGGAGGCCTGAGGCATGAAGCTTGTTTGAGGCCCGGAGTTAGAGGCCAGCCTGGGCAACATAGTGAGATCCTATCTCTAAAAAAAAAAAAAAGAAAATCAGCCAGGCGTGGTGGCACATGCCTGTAGTGCCATCAGGAAGCTACTCAGGGGACTGAGGGAGGAGATTGCTTGAGCCCAGGAGTTTGAGGCTGCAGTGAGCTAATGGCACCACTGCATTCCAGCCTGGGCAGCAGAGCAAGACCCTGTCTCTGAAACAAACAAATAAATATACGTCTTCTTAGAGTTGGTTTCCTTGAATCGTGTTTCTTGTTTTAAAGTTTCATTTCTCTTCTCCTCTCTCTCTCTCCCTTCCATCTTCTAGAAATATTTACAGTATCTTTCAAAGATACATATGGGAGCTGGGTGCAGTGGCTCATGCCTATAATCCCAGCACTTTGGGAGGCTGAGGCAGGAATATCACTTGAGCTCAGGAGTTTGAGACCAGCCTGAGCAACATAGTGAAACCTCATCTCTACTGAAAACCAAATAAATTAGCCAGATGTGATGGTGCCTGCTTGTAGTCCTAGCTACTTGGGAGATGGAGGCAGGAGGATTGCTTGAGCCTAAGAGCTCAAGACTGCCGTGAGCTATGATCACACCACTGCACTCCAGCCTGGGTGACAGAGGGAGACTCCGTCTTTAAAAAAATACATATGGCATGGTAAAATGAGTTAATTCCAAAAGAAATGAGAAAATATGGCAAAAGGTGTGTACAAGAAGAAAAGACAGATGGAGCCAAGATTGTGGTGAGGACACAAAGGCCAGCTATAAAATTGCATGTCCCTTTTGCCCAGAAGTCATGCATTTCCTTCTGAGCTTCCTAGCAGGAACTACAAAGAGGGCCCATGTGCACCGGTGGGACTCAGAGTTGATAACATGCCATAAAACTGCTCAGGAGCAGCACAACCTGAGAGATATTTTCCCGTGGATCCTGACAAAGGAAACACTGAGTAATTGACCATACCATGTTCTCCATGGTAGCCTTGAACTCTAAGAAAATAAGTTTCATAAGGACATTTTTAAAAATCACATTCTGAGTATTTTAATGTTACTTCTGTTAATCGAGTTCCTGATAGCATGAATATTTCTTAGAGTTCAGTCATGAATCCATGCCATTTCCTGTAGCAGCTGTTGGCTGATCTTACCTAGAGAAGCTCTACAGCTCACCCAGCCCAGCCGGACTCTCCTGAATCACCCTGCCATGCTGATCCTCCTAAGGGACCGCTTTAAGCCCATTGCTGCCTTGCTCAAGGATCTTCAATAGCTCCCTATTGACTACTCTAGGGTCAAGTGCAAGTTTCTCTGCTGCAGTGATGCCTTTCACCTCATAAAGAAAGTTTTGTTCAAGAGTAACAAAAGCTTCAGAGAGACAGAAGAAAATAAGATCTTAGAAATGCCTGTGTATCTAGTGACTAGAAGATTATGGAGTAATCTTCAAGAGAGGAGTTTCTAAAAATGAGTGGGGGTAAAACTAGACTGACATTTAGGGCCATTCTATTTAGTACTTGAATGCTCTTTGCTTGTTTTATGTGGGCTTTAGTTTTGTGATTCCACTGTCTGGGTTCCAGTCTTGGGCATGCTATTATTATAACTTTGGACAAATTACCTAAACTTACTGTGCCTCAGTTTCTTCATCTGTAAAATGGGGATAATGTAATAGACCCTCTCTAGGAGGCACTGTTGAGGAGACTGAGTGAGGCACACATAGGAAGTGCTCTGTAAGAGTTAGCTGTGCATCCTCCTGGCGTGAGGTCGTTGCCTCTTTGCAACAAGCACAGCAATTCTTCATGTTGACTAAAGCCTGAGTCTCTTTTATTTTCAAAATATATTCTCCCACCACGTCTCAATATTATCTCCGAAAAGAATATTTTAAAAGAGTAATGCACAAGAAACAGTTGCTCCGTTTAGTTCTCTCATCTTAAAAACTGTAGGAACTAGGCCGGGTGTGGTGGCTCACGCCTGTAATCCCAGCACTTTGGGAGGCCGAGGTGGGTGGATCACGAGGTCAGGAGATCGCGACCATCCTGGCTAACACAGTGAAACCCCGTCTCTACTGAAAAATAGAAAAAATTAGCCGGGCATGGTGGCGGGTGCCTGTAGTCCCAGCTACTCGGGAGGCTGAGGCAGGAGAATGGCGTGAAGCCGGGAGGCAGAGCTTGCAGTGACGATCGTGCCACTGCACTCCAGCCTGGGCAACAGAGCGAGACTCCGTCTCAAAAAAAAAACAAACAAACAAACAAAAAAAAGCAACTATAGGAACTATAGGCCAAGAGAGAATTACAACTTAATTTAACAAAAATCTTATAATAACACATACACAATTATAAACTTTAAAAGGTTTAGGGGCTCATTGACTCTTCTGAGGCATCCTTTTTTCAATGATACTGAAGAATAAGGAACTTTTTCTGAAGTGGCCACCTGGCTTGTTTTGAGGTGAAGGAAGAAGGTGTGATGAAGATCCCAGCTCACACCAGCAGACGACTGCTCCTGCTTCAGGGCTCTCTGATACTGTCTCAGCTACGGAGATGGCACTTTTTGAACCACACCAAAGATTCTCAAACTTTATTGTCTAAAACTCCATTTGCATTCAGCCAAGACCCATGTTTCCATGAGATCATCTCTCATAAGATCACATTATTTATGAAATCCACTTTTAGAAGAAATGCATCCAGAATCATTTCTTGGCCACATCAGGGTCTTCAGTCGAGTGGCAGAGTCAAGGCATCTGGCCTCACTCTTCCCTGTGAAACTCACTGAGAACAACTAAAATACCTTTTGAAAATTAGAAATGAAAATATACATCAAACTTGAAAATAGCCCAGCTCCTGATAAGTGCAGTCGGGTCAAACTTTGTTAAGGGAGGTGGCTGGAAGCAGATCCATGCCTCTGAAGAGCTTAGGTAACATGGAGCCTGCCGGAAGTAGGCCTGTCATTCTAAGGAGGGAAGCTATTATCCTTGTGGAACAGCCAGGTTTGAGTGGGAAGGTGAACTTTGGGGACATCCCTGAGCCTTGTGAGAGGATACAGAGCTGAATGAAGAAAGATAAAGACATGCCATCTTTGCTAAAAGGCAGCAGGGATGGGCAGGCAACTGGCCTTGCAGTTGAAGAAAAGTAGAATGCTGAATCCTTCTTTGTTTATCATCATGGCTGGCCAACTGTACTTCCTGCTGAGATGGGGAAAAAACCACAGGATAGAGAGAAAGCCAAACTGATGGTTGACCCAGCTCACTTCCCTGCCCTCTCTGCCATAAAATATATCTCACCCATAAAGAACAGTCCACGTAAACCAATGAGTAATCTCATAAAAGGATGAGTAATAATACAAAAGAAGTTTGCATGGAACATACTGAAAATATATTGCAAGAAAAATAAATGAGAAACATGACAAAAGGCAGACTAACATTCCAGAGAATTATGCCATAATATAGATAAAAATTGTAGAGAAACATTTTTTCCATTAAGAAGGTATAAAAATGGCTTTTCTGAAGCAATAATTCAAAGAAGAGCTATGTTGGCTCAAGTAAAAGGTAATTACAGAAGTGAAAGTTAACATTAGAAGAAGAAAAAGAGATACTGCTTAAAATAGGGCAGGGATAAAGAGAATATATTTGAAAATAAAAAGGAAAATAAATAGAAAATAACCAAATATTTAAAATGAATGAGAAAAGAATAGATATTGAAGACAAGAAAAGGAATTGCAGCTCCCTTATGAATGGCATTCCTAGTAGAGGAAGCAGCACAAATATTCAGAAATAACACATAAAATATTTCCTCAAATAAATACGACCATAGTTTGAAATGAACCCAGCCGTTTCAGAAAAAAAAAATCAACACTGAAACATGGCCTAGTAAAATTACCGAACTTAGAGTAAAAATCTGGGCTCAAAAAACATATCAAGCAGTTATAAAAGGAAAATTTATTTGGTCTCAGACATTTTTACAGCAATATTAACTGCTAGAAGATGGAGAAAAATGTTGTCATGTCCTCAGAAAATGTGTGGCCCAAGAATTTTCTACCTAGCCAAATTATTGTTTGATATTTCCCAGCATGTAATAACTCCAGGGAAAAATAACTTATGCGTTCTTTCTTTAAAAACAAACAAAATTTGAAGCTGCCAATCAAGCAATCAAGGGAGCAGCCATGGAGTAATGAGAATAAGTACTGGATTTACAAATAGATGAAGTAAATGGAAGAATTATGATTACAGAATAGAATATAACATAGAAATAATCATAGAAAAAGGAGCCAAAAATGAGAGGTAGAGAAAAGGAAAGAAGGCAATGTAAGCATGAGTTCCTCATCTTTTGTAGTAATGTCTTAGATTTTCAAATCTACTTTTTAAATGAAAAACCAAGGGATAGAGGTGTTAGTGTATTATTCAAAAATATAAAGGTAAAAGCTAGAAGCATTAATGATAATATAGTAAGCCAAAATTGGTCAGTGTAGGATAAGCAAGATGGAATAAGTGCAAGTGTAGTAATTTTCTCGTCTTTCATTGTGACAGATCATCACTTACTAGGTAAGAAATTTTAAAATACAGTAAAATAGTACATAAAAGTACAAAAACAACCCCTAAAAGATCCTAGAATAGACTATAAACCTTTGGAACTATCAGAATGAAAGCACACAATAAAGAGAACAAATACCATATGGGAAAATAATTGTGTGTGTGTGTGTCTTTAATTTGTTTGTGTGTGTCTTTAATTTGTGTGTATATAACATTATAAAGGAAAAATATAACTAAGCATAATCCATATGATTAAATATTTCTCCTATATCCAGAAATGTAAATTTATGGAAAGAAAAAAATTCTAAGCTTGTATTGCCAAACACAATCCAAATATATGCTATACACTGGCACAGATGGCTAAAAGCATGCCAGGAAAATGCAGCAAAAAGAAGTAGTTCTCCTGATATTAATATTAGTTGCTATGATTGAATGCTTGTATCTCCACAGAATGCATTTTTAAACCGAACCTCCAAGGTGAGGGTATTAAGAGGTGGAGCCTTTAGGAGGTGATTGGGTCATGAGGGATCCACTCGCATGAATGGAACTAATGTGCTTATAAAAGTGACTTGAAGGAGCTTTTTGTCCTTCTCCCACCTGAGGATACATAGAAGTTGCCATCTATGAGGAACAGGCCCTCACTAGACACCAAATCCACTGACACCTTGATCTTGGCCTTCCCAGGCTCCAGGACTGGGCAGAATACATTTCTGTTTTTTATAAATTACCCAGTCTAAGGTAGTTTGTTATAGTAGCTTGAACAGATTGGGACATTAGTTCAAGGTGAATTAAAGACAAAGTATTAAAGAGAAAGAAGGATATTTTTATAATAAAAAGGATATAATACATAATGAAACTCTAATTTTCATGAATCTTTATGTGTCAAATATCAAAGCTAAAGTTTTTGGAAATATAAAGAAGACTAAGGAGGAACTTGCTGGTTGAAATGTCTTTAATTCACTTCTCTCATCCCATGATAGTAAGAAAAAAAAAGTAAGAATAAACTAACCCTAAATAACGTCATTAATAAGATAGATCTACCTGAAACACACAAACACACACACACACACACACACACACACACCTATTTTTCTAATTATGTCACTAAAAAGAAGAAAACATCTTTTTAAACTATGCAACATTTAAAAACTGCAACAAAAGAATCCTCAATGGCTCTCACAAGTTGAAAAGATGCCAAACATATTCTCTGAGCCTGATGAAAAAAAGAAAACCTGTAAGTTAATGACAAAAATAGACCAAAAAAAAAAGCTCTACCCTCAGAAATTAGAAAGCCAAACACAAAGAGCGTAACATCTCGTGGAAAAAGCATGGAAGGAAGGTGTTACTCATCTAACGCCAGTGAGTTGTCACATCTCTTGCCGGGCTCTCTACTTTATTTTCTAAGATTCCCTCATCCTGAAATTCATTTCTTCAGCATGCTATATCTAAACTGGGAATTTCCTAATACACATGTACAACTACTCTACTGTGTTCATCTCAATTCTTTAAATATATAGATGTGTAAAATTTATTTGGGATTGAATTCCATTTGCCATGTAGTATAAGAGTATAAGCTATTTTAAAATTCTTTATTTGAATTTATGTATTGGTTTATTTGAAACCACATATTTGTGTACTACAGGGAGCTGATAGGAGCAGGCTGACTGAGAGGTAAACAAGGTAAGGCTGTCATCATCAAGGTGGTCCTGCCATTGTACTGTCTTTGGAACCTGAGGACAGAGCTCCTGGGCTAGCCTGCCACCATTCTTGTTTGTACTTGGCTTGCCTTGGTGGTGTGCTGATGAAATTTCTGCTCTCCCTTCCATGTCCTATAACTGCAAGGACATTCTTTTCACCTCTAAGGTGCATTCTGCTTTGCCCACTCCTGCGATGTGGAGGCCTTGGGTGCTTTGCAAATACATAACAGCCCACTCCCACATTTGGGCTGGATACGTAGCAGCTGGCCCACACCATAGCCCGCCGAAAGGAGCCACGTATGATGAGTCTGTGTTTTTCTGATTTACTCGAGGCCTTGCCCACTCACTCCCTGGAAGGGGCTCTTGTAAATTGTGGGCAGAGCTAAAGTCTATGACCCAGAAACATTGCTGAGATAATTTTCTCCAGGGACTGTCATGTAACATTTAATAATTATCTTCTCCTCCTGCAGCCTGGTTTGTGCATGTACTACTCAGTTCTTATATTAATATCTTTCACCTTCATTTATATGTAAATAGTTGTTTAAAACATAATATTTGATTGAGAAAAAAGTCAGTACATGGCCATTGAAAACCACCTTGTTTCTGTATAATGTGGTTGATCCTGATTTCTTTGTCAAAAAAACACATCCTCTGACACAATTTACTGTGTTCACTACAATATTCAAAACAGGTATCAATATTTTGGGGAAGTTCTTTGCTACAGAAGCATCCTGGTAGAATATCATGTGTGATAATGATAAGAGGGTCTACTTTCTTATAAAGCCATTGATCTTGAACTTAGTGTATCAGGGGCAGCATCAGTGCAAATTGATTCACATATGTCAAGCATTAACTTACACTTTCAAAAAAAAAGCAGTCACTACAGGACTGAACTCATCAATTCCTTTTCTAAACTTTTGTTTAGAAAACAGCCCCACCCCAAAAGACAATGAGGTGGGGTGTCCTTAGAGACTATCCATGTTTCCATGTTTTATGGATTTCTCACAGAGAGACAGCTATCACAGAAAATATTCAAAGGACCTGCATCAGACTGTGGTCAGCTGCCTCTGCATTCACTGGGAATTTCTTACTAAATACATGAAAACGATTTTGTTTTTAAAACTTTATAGCCTTCTCAAACTATCTCTACAGTAGTACTTATATTTATTGTAAGACCATTAACAGAAGATACTTTGAAAAGAACACTTCTGCCTTCTGAAGTCTTTAAATTCATGACCAAAACCAACAATGCACAAAAAGGAAATACACGTGGCTGGTACTATGCAGGGTCAGTGGGCAGCAGGTCTGCCTTGCCTGCAAGGGCCTTGGGAAGGAATGGTAAATAAAGTTTCCCATTGGGAAAGAACAGGCACTCTCACACATTGCTAGTAGGAGGGTACATTTACAACCTCCATGGAGGTCAATTTGGCAATATACATAAAAATTACAACATGCTTTCACCCTTTGACCAAACATTCCACTTGTAGGAATTTATCTTAAGAATACATTTTCACACATGTGAAAAGTTGTATGCATAAGGTTATTCAATGCAACACTACTTATAGTGGCAAAAGACTTGGAATAATCTAAATATCAGTGGAGGAATGGTACAAAAATTATGGTTATCTTCATAATATAAAATTATACAGCTATAAAAATGTATGAAGCTGTCCACACAAAAACCTGCACACAAATATTTATAACAGCTTTATTCATAATTGCCACAACTTGGAATAACCAAAATGTTCAACAGTAGGTGAACAGGTCAATAAACTGTGGTACATCAGATAATATTATTCAGCACCAAAAAGAAATGAGCTATCAAAACACAGAGGAAACCTAAATGCATATTGCTAAGTGAAAGAAGCCAATTTGAAAAGGCCATATACTGTGTGACTCCAACTATATGACATTCTGGAAAAGGTAAAACTGGACACAGCTAAAAGATCGGTGGTTGCCAGGGGTTAAAGGAGAAGAAGGGACGAATAGGCAGACCACAGAAAAGTTTTAGGGCAGTGAAGCTGTCTTGCATGATACCATAATGGTGGACGAATGCCATTATACATTAGTTCCAACCCACACATGTACACCAAGAGACAACGCTAATGCAAACTGTGGACTGTGGATGATAAGGAAAAGTCCATGTAGGTTCATAAATTGTTACAAGTGTACCACCCTCATGGGGGATGTTGATGGTGGGAGGGGTTGTTCCCATGAGGGAGCAGGGGCATCTGAGAGCTTTCTGCTCAATTTTGTTGTGAATCTAAAACTGTTCTAAAATATACAGTCAATTTTTTTTTTAAAGTATGAGAAATCTTTTTGTGTAGTAACATGGAACATCTCCAAAAATAGGTTGTTAAGTAACAGAAACAAGGTCTCTCCTGTGAGATTATTCAGTGGAAAGAGAATTTTGCAAAGCAGTGTATCAACCTTTTTCAGGTAGCTCAGTAATATGAGGAAGTATTGGGCTAATTTCCCTTTCCTAGTATTCTTTTATATATATATATTTATTTATTTATTATACTTTAAATTCTAGGGTACATGTGCACAACGTGCAGGTTTTTAACATATGTATGCATGTGCCATATTGGTGTGCTGCACCCATTAACTTGTCATTTACATAAGGTATATCTCCTAATGCTATCCCTCTCCCCTCCCCCGACCCCACAACAGGCCCTGGTGTATGATGTTCCCCATCCTGTGTCCATGTGTTCTCATTGTTCAGTTCCAACCTATGAGTGAGAACATGCAGTGTTTAGTTTTCTGTCCTTGCTTTGCTCAGAATGATGGTTTTCAGCTTCATCCATGTCCCTACAAAGGACCTGAACTCATCCTTTTTTATGGCTGCATAGTATTCCATGGTGTATATGTGCCACATTTTCTTAATCCAGTCTATCGTTTTTGGACATTTGGCTTGGTTCCAACTCTTTGCTATTGTGAATAGTGCCGCAATAAACATACGTGTGCATGTGTCTTTATAGCAGCATGATTTATAGTCCTTTGGGTATATACCCAGTAATGGGATGGCTGGGTCAAATGGTATTTCTAGTTCTCGATCCCTGAGGAATTGCCACACTGACTTCCACAATGGTTGAACTAGTTTACAGTCCCACCAACAGTGTAAAAGTGTTCCTATTTCTCCACATCCTCTCCAGCACCTGTTGTTTCCTTTTTCATGATCGCCTTTCCTAGTATTCTAAAGGATTTGAGGGGAAAGACTGGCACTCATAGTATAACTGTGTATTTTAATTTTTATTATTTATTTATTATTGAGACAGAGTCCTACTCTGTCAGGAGGCTGGAATGCAGTGGCATGATCACAGCTCACTGCAACCTCAAATTCCCAGGCTTAAGTGATCCTCCCACTTCAGCCTCCCGAGGAGCAGGGACTACAGACACCACCATGCCCAGCTAATCTTTTATTTTTTTTAGAGATGGGGTCTTGCTATGTTGTCCAGGATGGTCTGAAATTCCTGGGCTCAAGTGATCCTCCAGCATCAGCCTCCCAAAGTGCT